>NC_052026.1:3661118-4325284 GCF_015832195.1 Motacilla alba alba
CACCAGGAATGGAGTCACAGCCTGTTCCCAATGGGAAGGAACACACCCTGTTGAAGAAATAAACATCCTCCAGAATAAGGGTGCTTTTGAAAAATTTAAATATACACTGGCAAAGGAAAACTCCTGGTTGGAAGCAGTCTATACCTTAATTCTTTGTGCCTGTTTCCATCAAAGAAAGCTTCCCCCCCAATTAAGGTTCTTTTTTAGATCAAATACAATGCTTTTGTTAACCTGTAGCAACAGGACATGTTTATTATGGGAATAAATCACACAGACTCCATTTTATTCATTGTGGAAAAAGCCCAAAAAGCCCATTCTTTATTCACATAACTCCTCTTTATACATCTTTACAGACCTCGTGTGTGACTCCAATTGGTCAGGAGCTTTCTTCCAATTACTTTTTTTGGTTAGTAACAAGTTGTTACCCTGTATTGATTGGTCACTCAAACCCCTGGGGTGTAGTGCTGGAGAAGTTGTTTGTGAGAGATAGTTTTCATTTTTCTATCTAATGGTGTAAAGCCAGTTTATACAGGTGCTGGTTGTTTTTCACCCAGGAATAGATTGTTATGTTAACCAGCTGCTCACTCCAGGATTGCTTTCACATGGGAGCTTGCAAAGGGCTGGCTTACCTTGGAAGAAATGACAGGCTAGCTAGAGCAGGCCTGATCTTATGAGGCCTTTCTTTATAATTTTTCTACTTTACTGCAACAGTTTATAGCCCTGTTTAAACCAGAATACCACTCACATTTGTCATGTGTCCTCTGCTGTCTCAGTGAGCCAGGGTAATATGAAATGTGGCTGGCAAATAAATTCTGACAGCCAGAGCTGTACAGTGATTCTGACCATCAGCCCCAGATTTGCTCTGAGATACAGCCAGCACTGGGCACCCATTTTTACTGACCCAAAGCAAAGGACAGCCTTTTCTTACTCTTTCTAATACTTACACAGGTTCAGATGACAGAACTTTGCAGTTCTACTTTATTCAAGTGCTTCTCTTTTTAGGAAAAATTGCCCTGAATGCCATGTAATTGCACTGCTCAGGGTGGCTGAGGAACTGGATTTGGACTATGAATAGGATACAGTCATCCTGAATATTTTCCCAGTTAATGATCTGCGTTAAAATAAACCTGCAGCTTCATCCATTAGCCCTCCTCTCTACAGAAGAAGGGAAATGCAATCAAAACAGAAAAAGAAAAAATCAGTTTTGGCTTCAGGGCATCATTGTTTTTGCTTGGAATCAAAATCAGGAAATGATCAACATTCTAGGACTGTAAATCACCTTAAATGGTGACTAACATCATAGACTTGGGTGTCAATCTTGCTTCATATTTCTATTCCAAAGGCCTTATTTTCAGCAATTCACCTTTGAGTGCCTTAGGTGAAGTGTTCTCAATGTGAAAGACACATTTGCCCAGATGGAAATACTCACCCATTGCTGTCAGATTTCTCTCATCTTAAACACCACTGTGAAAAGATGGAAAGAGACTGTTCTCCATTCAAACTCTCCTATCCACTTCCTTTTGGCTTTCTTAGTTAACTTTAAGGCAGAAAATTGCTTAGCTTATTTTTTAGTAATTAATTTTTTAGGAATTTAGTATATACAAGTATTATGGTGGCTTTTTTCTCCTCCCTCAAAAAGAAATTAGGGCTGGAAATTACTTTATTTTATCCAATGTACTCACTGTACATCTTAAATTCATTGATCCCTTCTCCAAGCCGTGGCAAATTGTGACACATTTCTCTATTTCTTCCCGTCACTTTTGGCTACAGATAAACATCTCAAGAGCTTGAAACTGATGGCCTTAAAAAACCACATGGGGATCTTTCTGCTAATGGCAGAGGCGCTTGCTCTCACCAAGGCATGAGACACCCAGGTTTTGGCAAGAAGCTGCCATGTACCCATGGGCTGACTTCAGGAAACTTCTCCTTGCAGCCATGCAGGACCTGCTCTGAAGGTGCTGCTGGCAGCACCTCCACAGCTGCTCCTCCTCACCCACACCAGTTTTCCTCACCAGCTCAGCCCCAGGATTCCTATGGCAGAGTCTCAGATGTCCTGGTCCTCAAAATAATTTAATCTTGGTGCAACAGCTTAAAAACAAAAGCACAGCCTGAGCTGATGCCTTAGTCTTGGTGGGTGCTGGCTGATCCTGAAATGTCTGTTCTGCTGCCACTTCATCCATCTGAGAGCTGCTCCCGCCTTTCCCTCTCTTCCAGCAGAATATGGCACAATCCACAAATGGCAGTGCCCAGACAAACACCTGGGGAGCCTGGCCCTGCTCCACAGCTGCCTTTATCCAGAAAGCAGTACAAGACACCCTTGTTAGCACAGAGCAGAATCAAGCACATGATATCAAAAGCTGGTGTCCTGGACATGGGTAGCACAGGTTAGCCAGACTCATTCTGAGTCTGAAGTGAATTTTAAATTAGAGTGAGTGTATACGGATGAAAAATCTCCAAGTCCAGCCTAGATCAAATAAAACTACATAGGCCTGGTTTTCCATATCTTCCTGCAGGATTTTACAGAATGAGCTGGATATAAGAATAACCTGGAAGGACTCACCAGGATTATCAAGCCCAGCCCCTCTCCCTGCCCCCAGCAATCCCCCCTGTGCATCTCTGGCAGCCTCGGGGCCATGTCCATTCCCTGGGAGCCTGGGCAGTGCCAGCACCTCTGGGGAAGCAGAACCTTTCCCTGATCTCAGCCTGAGCCTGCTCTGCCTAGCTCCAGGTGTTCCTGGGTGCTGTCCCTGGCCCAGAGCAGAGCTCAGTGCCTGCCCCTCCTCTTCCCCTCACAAGGAAGCTGCAGCCCCTGCTGAGCTGTCCCTTCTATCTTCTTCTCCAGCTGAACAGATCAAGAGCCCTCAGCCATTCCTCATTCAGCTTCCTCTCCAGATTTTCCCCATCCTCATCCTCCTCTGAGCCAGCAGAAGATGTGGCAGTAGCTGGTGGCTTCCTTACCAGTTGCCCCCTGCAGTTTGCATTATTTAGGCACATGCCTAACCTGGGGAATATACACAACAGCTGGCTGAGATCTGGCAAATTTGGATCCGGTTCCTGCTGCAGGAGTAGCAGTGCTGGCAGGGAAGAGCAGGTTAGCAGGCTGCCAAAACCACTGATGGTGAAAGGATCACGTTGACAGCAAACCTCCTCCTCTTCCTCACCAGAGCCAAATACAAAGCTCAGGGGCCAAAAGAAGCAGAATCTTCCCTCAGAAGAGGTGTGGCACCTTCAGACTTTAAAGAAGCTCCAGGTCTGCTTGCATGGAGCTGCTTCAGAGCCCAGGAATTCTAAGGTGTGCAGGAGAAATTAATGTGAAGGATTTCAGGAAACTGCTCTGCAGTGGGCAGTGTGAAGGGCTGGCAAACGCTTTTACAAAGGCATTTTGTATTGATGCTACAGTTTCTCTCTGACATATTAATCCACACACAAGCAAGTGAGAAATGAGACCTCAATTCCAGCTTGGATCATCTGGCCTGAGCTTCCACATGGATAAGAAGCGCTGTGATAGTTCTCTATAGCAGCTTAATTTCAAAATCGCTGAAGCCTGAAAGCCTCAAATGAGTTTTCCCTTTCTGAAACAGAAAATAAAACTTCAAGATCCTACTGTTGAAAAGCTTCCCTAAATCTCCTGGGAATCACAGTGCAGTTTTACACAGCAATAACAGCCATCATACCCATAATTCTTAATTAGAATAAAGCCTTAGCCATATAATATGGAATATGTTTTATGTACAACTTACTGTTAATCTTAAAAAAATTATATTTAAAAATTATTCTGTACAGAGTAGTAACTGTCTTAAAGCACACACCACATTGATAGTAAATACTGAATTTGAGGGGTGGAGGACAAAAATTTGAAGCAGCCCTCCCCTTGATTTCAAAGACAAGTCACAAGTACAAATTGGAAGGTACCAACATTATCCAACAGCAAAAAAAGTGACTGGCAAGGTCAGACTGTTTATAGAAGCAGCATTTAAACACTGGCTTTACTGAAACTTGAAGAAATTGCTAAGACAAGGGACCACAGAGTATTCAGAAATCAAAAAAGACTTAAGTAGAAAAAGCCTTTCCTCACAGGGAGCATGGAAACAAAATTGGTTCTGCAATTGACCTGAGATATTTGAATTGATGGAATTAAACCTAGTGTGTCCTCAGGAAAATCGTGTAGTATAGTTTTCCAATGATAGTGTATTGTCCAATTATCCTTCTAGAGATGCATAAATCACCATTTTACCCAAATGCTTTCCAAAAATCTGGTCATCAAAGCCCCATTTATTTTAATTGCTCAATTATCCTAGGCCCAACTGGTTGTTTAGGAAAGAGTATAATAAAAAAAGAAGAAGTAGTTGAAAAGCTGTCTCTCAACAATTTACATTGAGGGGGTTTCCTCAGGTGTGGTTTTATTTTCACAGCTCTTGATGGATTTCTTTTCCACGTTTCAGAGTCACATCAAAATCCAAATAAATTATTAGCTGCTGTATGTCCTGGAGCAAGGGATTTCAGTGCTTAACAAGGCAAATGTTAAATTTTATTGTATTTTAAATTAATGTATGAGTACCAATGAGGAATGTTCAGGTCTGTCCCCTCAGTCTGTTCACATTCAGTCTGTACTTGAAAAAAGACCCTTTTTTTTTTGCAATTAAGATTATCCAACTTTGCACGTGTTTAAAAATCTGTTACTGCTGTGCAAGAGTAGGTTCAAGAGCAGGCAAAATACAACATTTTTGACTTTAACAAAGGGTAACACCTGAACAAAGTGAAAGGTCTGATTTTCAGACTGATTTATGCTTTGGCCTTTAGTTTTGAGAAATTCCTCTGTTATGCCCTGATTTGCCTGAAGATGGTACTGGCATCCCACAGACCTTCCTGCCAGCTCCAAAGCAGCACAGCACAACTCCAGCACCTCATCTTGTCATCCTCAGAGCAGAGCTGAAACCAGCTCAGGCAGCTGCTCTGAATATTTTAATCCTGTTTCTTCTCTAATTTACAGTAATTTAAATCTAAAATAATAAGTTCTTCATGGTGCATTATTGTGCAAATAGCATTTAATGAACCTATTTTTCTGCAGCTCTAAGTTAGCTTTCCAGAGTGAGCATTGCTACAGGTGGGAAAATAATGGGTGTTTCAGTTCTGTATCCAAACCTTCAAAAAAATGAGGAGTGGCTTGGTGGGTTTCTAACAGAACTTGAGGATGGAAAAGGAGAGAGAAAATGGTGAGGGGAAAACCATCCCTGCCTTGGGGCAACCTGCAATTCATCCTGTACCACAATAAAATAAACTATTTAATGCAAAAAAAACCTGCACAAAACCACTGAAAAATGCTCTTTCGAGGAAGAAATTAAGACATACTTAAATTGAAAGGGTTATTATTTCATACAGTATTTCACTTTGAAAGAGATGATGAAACACTAACCACTTGCTTATTTCTGGAGAAGTTTACTAATTTTTTAATAAAACACCTAAATCCTTCTTATTTAGGAGCAGGAAAACTGAGAGGAGTGATGAAGATCACTGGAAATACATATATTACATATATGCAGGTTATATATAAGTTATGGATGAAAGATATAACTTAGAGTCAGCTGATGTCACTGAGATTAAATGGCTTTGCATTTGCATTTTTCAGCTTTCATCTTTTCAGTCTTTATATGAACTTGATAATTTTAACCTTTATTTCTTTATATAATTGATTGATATGCCAACAAAATATGAGCTTGTTTTAAGGCAAAAGAAATCTACACAAGAAACCCCCCAAAAAACCCTGAATGTCTTAATCTTCCAATAACCAAATGTAAAGGATTTTTGTTTAAACTAAAAGAAAGAAAAAGATTTGTATGTGCCAGGCAGCATCCTGGAGTCTAATGGGAAATCTCTTTTTAATGCTGCTTGGAAACAAATGATACAAGGCCTTGAGTGACAGACTGTGTTCACCTTGTGCTGAAAACTGAGAGTGTGAGGCAATGTTCTAATGTCTTCTCAAATGAGTGAGCAGATTTGATGCTTTTGTGCTGTAGAATGACTCATTTTTTTGTATCAAAGATGATTTTGTTCATACATGATGCTGAATAGAAAAGCCTAACAAACCAACAATCCAATATATTAAGGGATGGGGCAGAGAAGGCAAAATTTATCCACATTTTGAAAGTTTCTACTCTGGTGGCAATGAAAATTCACCTTGGAAAGAACAACTGGATTAAAACAGAAAGCAGTCTTGACTAATCTAATCCAAAAGACCTAGGGAAAAAACCCCAAAAAGTTAAAGCGGATTCCATGGATTACTATCTTCACTGACTTCAGAGACTTCACTGGACACTGAATAGCTCAGTTACATATAATGGCCAGATTTTTCTAATAAAAAGCCAAAAATACACCATAAATTTTCACAAGGATTCATAGATGTATGGAACATTTCCTTTCAAAGACAGGACACAGGGAATGGCTGCCAGTGCCAGAGGGCAGGGCTGGATGGCATCTTGGGAATGAGGAATTTTTCCCTGGCAGGGTGGGCAGGCCCTGGCACAGGGTGCCCAGAGCAGCTGGGGCTGCCCCTGGATCCCTGGCAGTGCCCAAGGCCAGGCTGGACACTGGGGCTGGGAGCAGCCTGGCACAGTGGAAGGTGTCCCTGCCATGGCAGGGGTGGCACTGGATGGGATTTAAGGTCATTTTCAACCCAAACCCGTCTGGGATTCCATGATTCTCTGAAGTCTTGAGAGAGCAGTTTTAAAATCTAAATGTGGATCTTCCAAACTAGGAGTAAAACATAACCTGTAAGCCTTTAGGGGTTGATGTTTGAGTACCATCACACAGAATCCTTTCTGAGGCAAACCCCCAGACCAGAAACAAAACCCATAAAATTAACTGGGCTCCCCAGGAAACTTGGAGGAAGGAGGTCAGTAGTTAGTAGTCTCACTGCCAGGTTAGTAGTGAGACATACCATCACAAAAACCAGCCAGAAAACAGACCTTGACCTTTTCCCTAATCCAGCTCTCTGCATCAATTTCCACTTCAGCTCTATTTTCATAAAGATTAAACGAAAGAACTGGATGGCAACTGCATCTGCTGCCTAGCTTGGAGCCAACACAAGTGTGAGATTACCCCTTAGCTACTGAATAATTAACATCCTTCCCCATATCACACCAAGTAGCTGAAGGATTTCATGCCCCTGTGGTGATAAATTTCTGGAGTTTTGTCCATATTCTCTATTTTCCAGTTCTTCAGTGCTGCTGAAGGAAGCAAAGCTTTTCCATTCGAAGGAAGAACAATGCAAAGATGGCAACGTCATGGTTTCACTTGCAGTTATATAAGTTTTGAGTACCCAAGTGGGATCTTTTTTGAAAAATGTTCTCTTGGACCAATTATTAATTGCCCTGATTTAATGATTTTCCTACTGATATTTTATGTCCTATTGGAAGAGTCATTTTACCATGAGAATCTTCCATCTTTCCTTCATTTTATGTGACCTGAAATCTGTTCTTCAGCAGAGGACACATTATCTATATCACTTGCCTATTTTCTTCTTATTTGTGAACTTATATCTTTTGATGATATTTTTGTTTGCTTGCATCTCTTTTGATATTTGAATTCTTGGTCATTGAGATTGTTGTGATGTAGCTTCAGCTCAGCTTCACTTCATATTTTTCTGGAAGACGGGTAACAGTGTGAACCACAAAGATTATTTGCTGTTCTTTGCAGCATGTGCCCAAAAAGTCTTCTCAAAATACTTGTTTGTTTAAAAGATGATTTGAGAGGTTTTGTTATTGCTGCATGCATTTCCCTTAATAGGGATTTCATCTTTTCAGACCATGTGTGCTTTACATGGATTAATTCAGGAAGCATTTATCTGAGTTATTGATGGCTCTAAATTAACACTGTAATAATAATTAGATATAGCTCTGACCTCCTGTGCTTTTGTGATTTGTCTGGAGGCTCTCCACAGAGGTCAGCAGAAAAAGGAGAGCTCTGCTCTTGTTACACTACAAGGGTGCACATCCCTTCCCTTCCCTTCCCTTCCCAACACTTCCCAACACTTCCCTTCCCTTCCCTTCCCTTCCCAACACTTCCCAACACTTCCCTTCCCTTCCCAACACTTCCCTTCCCTTCCCAACACTTCCCTTCCCAACACTTCCCAACACTTCCCAACATTTCCCTTCCCAACACTTCCCAACACTTCCCTTCCCTTCCCTTCCCAACACTTCCCTTCCCAACACTTCATTTGTTGGGTTCCTTTTGGCACAGGGGCCATTGGGAGTTGCTCCCTCCACAGTGTTGCACACAACCACCCCACTACCTATCCCCTTTAGGATTTTGGTGGTTATTGCACATAACCACCCCACTACCTATCCCCTTTAGGATTTTGGTGCCAGGAAGAAATCATGGCTTTGCAGGGGAAAAGCCCAATGCAAGGCTCAGGTGAATGGATGCAGCAGGACATTGTGCACTTCATACAATTAATTACATTGCAGAATCAGAGCACTGGTAGAGGCTGAGAGCTAGAACAAGGAGATTCTGAGACCTGCTGTCAAGGAACTGCCAGAGAAGAACACAGATAATTGACATAATTCCTACTTTCTGACCACATTTAAGCTGTGTGATGCTTTCATTAAGCTCAGACTTTTAACTATTCCTTATTTCTGCAGTGAAAGAAGGTGATAAATTCCTGCTTCAGTAAAGCAGGTGAGTCCATGGGTTCTGAGCAAGGCCCAACAGACTTGTGCAGAACCCTTAAGGCTGGAAAATCCCTCCAAGGTCATGGAGTCCCAGCTGTGCCCACCTTGTCCCCAGCTCAGAGCCCTGAGTGCCACCTCAAGCCCTTCCTGGGACACCTGCAGGGATGGGCACTCCAAACCTCTCTGGGCACGCCCTGCCAAGGCCTGAGCACCTTTTAAGTGAAAAAAGGGAGTATGAAGCCTCTCACAACAAAGAATGTACATTTTCCCAGCTCTCAAATTTCTCTAACTTTTAAATCTATCCTGTCTTGACTGATTTGAGTCCTATTCCCTAACATTCATTTCTATTCCCTGCAATTTCATAGGTGCTCAGTAATTCCCAGTTTCTAACTTCATTATGGGGCATCATGGCATTGAAAGGTTTTGTGTGCACATTTCTTGCTGTGCTGGAAGTCCAGCACAATTTGCAGCTGCTTGACTGAGCAAAGAAATCTACTCTCTGTTCTCCTACCTGGAAACCAAAGCCATCCACTTGCACATGCAAGATGAATCTAAACAGAAGTTTTGGAGTTTCATATCTCCCTAGAAATCCATCCTAAAAATTATGTGGCTCAGACTGGAAATGGCTTCCACGTGTGATGGCTTTAATTCCTGATTTCAGCCAAGTCAACAGAAGCACTTCTCAGTGATTTTTACTTTAAACAATGTGTGTAAATTCTAATGGCCAGTTAATTGGCAGCCAGGTTTGTATTTCAGTATTCTTACTGATATACTGAAAATGTCCAAGACTACAGGATTCCTCTCCATGTTTTTTTAAGGCAATGTAATTTATTTACATGGTTTAAGTAATGCAGCTGCATCCAGGGATGCATTCTAAAAATTCTGCAATTACCAAAAATTGTTTAAAAGAAAGCTATAGACCACATTTCCTTTACCTTATTACTAAAAATAACAGTAATGTTTTCACTTACAGCCGTGCAGAACTTTTGTAGCTTTAATTTTTAAGCTCATGCAGCTCTCACTCTTTACCTTTGTATGTGTTGCATAGTAATATTATTACTCTTGGCTCTGCTTATAGCTTCATGAAAACTATACAACCTACTTTAGTATTCTTTAGTCCTTAACAAGCAAGACTGGGAATTGAGGAGTAATCACTAATGCTTATCTGCCTTTCCTATTTAAAACAATAATGATGTTCACTCATCCTGAACAAGGACTTTAATTAATCATTGTAGTAATGCAGACTGAAGTCCCAGTGTTACTATCACTGACACAAAACAGTAATATTAAGTCCTGCTTAAATGCTTTTATTCTGTAAAATAAATCTTTGCATCAAGACACAATAATTTAGTAAAATTAAAACGTAGCCCATTATTCTATTTCTTACAAAATTTTCAAGCAGGTGTATTATTTTTAGGCAGGTATTGTTTTTATCCTTTGAGAGCTGACAATTACACTATTTACAGGATATGTTTTTTGGCAGTGAATAAATAAATATATTTTTATATGTATTCTGTCTATATATTTTCCTTATATATATATATTTAATTCTTATATTAAGAGACAAATTTCTCCTTCTGTAAGTATTTTCACTCAATTTGTCAAGGTATATCAAAATTCCACAAAGTGTAGATAAACCCCCAGGTTTCTTTCTTTGGGTTTAAGATTACACTGGGCATGGGAGGAACCCAGCTTTGTGCATTACCTTCCAGACTGGTACCCTGATTGACTGAAATACCATCTTCACCCTCTATTTAGATATGGCTACTATTACCTAATAGCCTAATTAGATTAAAAGCTACCCAGTGCATCTTTTCCATGTGAATAATTCAAATGCAATGACTAATTAAATTCTTAAGGGAAGCACACAGCTATTTATGCTGCTGCCTTGGAGTTCCCATCACAGTGGTCTCACCACATCTGCTTGTTCTGTCACATTCCAGAACATTCCCCCAGGCTGGGAACGCTGCACAAGGAAGTGCTGTGCAGCTGAATTCTCTGGAGAGCAGGAATCAGTTGCGCAGGGACTTACCAAACTCCAGTTTCTAAGGGAGACAGGGAAAACCAAAAGGAAATGCATTTCCGCAGCAGCAGAACTGGAAAGGGCCAGGTTTCTTATGCACTCTGCCCTACACAGTGCCATACTCTGAAGGCAAAGAATTGTAGGGTGTTATTGGGGTGTTTTGACACCTGTTTAGCTGGACTCCACATATATCTATTTTTACAGGACTTTTGTAGGCTTATTTTTGCCCTCAAGCCTTGCCACAGCTACTCAAGGAAAACTTTCCATCCTGTATTTTCCACAGTTCTGGTCCTGCCAATAGAAGAGTGAGTCAGCAAGGCAAAGAGATTATAGTGTTAAAATGAAAATGAAAAATAAAATGAAATGAAATGAAATGAAATGAAATGAGAAAAAAGAAAAGAAAAGAAAAGAAAAGAAAAGAAAAGAAAAGAAAAGAAAAGAAAAGAAAAGAAAAGAAAAGAAAAGATAAAAGAAAAAAGAAAAGAAAAGAAAAGAAAAGAAAAGAAAATATAAAAGAAAAAAGAAAAGAAAAGAAAAGAAAATATAAAAAAAAAAGAAAAGAAAAGAAAAGAAAAGAAAAGAAAAGAAAAGAAAAGAAAAGAAAAAAGAGAAAAAAAGAAAATAAAAAAGAAAAAAGAAAAGAAAAGAAAAGAAAAGAAAAGAAAAGAAAAGAAAAGAAAAGAAAAGAAAAGAAAAGAAAAGAAGATAAGATGAAGGGAAGGTTCTTATGTTTCCATTGGGTGACATGGCATCCCAGAGCCAGGGACTGTGCTTTGCATTCCAGGCAGTTGTGGACAAATCTCTTGACCTCTGAGCTTTCACTACCAAATTAGCAATGGTGGATGCTGACTTTTCCCTACCTAGATCATCAGGCCACAAACACAGGTATCAATCAGTGCCTGTTAGTCACCTTGGTAATGTAGAAATCAAAGCATTAAGTATTTGTCTAGCTGGATAGAAACCTGGTATCAAGCTCTCAGCATGAAAATTGAATCTGACTTTTAATGAGGAGATTTGGATAGGTGGTCCGGTTTTGAACTTAAAAACACAGAGAAACACTTTCCAAGTGTATTTTTGTCCTTTTAATTAGAACCTTTTCTCATTTTTCCAATCCCTTTCAACAAGCCTCTAATATTTTTTCAGCCTTGCTTTTGAGAGGCAGGCACAAAGTGAGGCAGATATACTGAACAAGGGGATATCAAAGCCTGAATTTCCCCTGTCGCTTTAACCACATGAAAGCTCTCCAAATGTATTCCCTTGCTCCTCTTAGTGGTTTGTATAATGAGATCAGTGGAAGTGAACACTAACATCTCCCTGTTCCATTTGCAGCTGCTGGGAGCTGAAGGATAGCTGTGCTATGGTAATGATTCTATTTGAAAAGGGAATATTTGCTACTGCATTCTTTCTTACAGGGTGGGTTTCTGTTTTTTTAATTTTTTTAATGTTCTGACTGTGTTCTCAGTTTTGGGGAGGAAAGGGAGGAAACAGAAGAGCACTAGAAAGGGATGATCCCTGCCTCAAAAATTTAAAATCTGATGAGAAAGAAAGAGGGCAGAAGTAACTGGTGGTCTCAGAGGACAGAGAAAAATTTATGATAGGGTAAGGAGGAAGGAAAGTCTGTGGTTGCTTATCAAATCAACTTTGTCTGGAGCTCTGATGTCCAAAATAACTTGTGGCAGTCTTCAGAACTGGAACCAGTAAAGCTCTGCAATAATCAGAGAATCCCAGACTGGTTTGGGTTGAAAGGCACCTAAAGCTCATCTCATTCCACCCCCTGCCATGGGCAGGGACACCTCCCAGTGTCCCAGGTTGCTCCAAGCCCTGTCCAACCTGGCCTTGGACACTGCCAGGGATCCAGGGACAAGTCCTGTCCTTGTCTCAAATATTCCTGCTCCTGTATAAAGCATCTGTTCACATGATAATCTTCCATACATATAAAAGGATGTAACTGTTTCAGATATGTTTCACGGGTGAAGCCATGATAGCAATAACACAGTGCAGAAGAAGGCTCCCAAACCTGACAGAAAATTGGATTTATTTGCTGGATGCCGCACACATACTGCTGTGATGCCACTCTGGGCTCTGGAATCTGCTGCTTATTCACAAATATGGAATGCTTATGCAAGAATGCAGCAGCACTCCCAGATAAGATGCAAAGATTTCCTCAGAAGAGCTGTTTTATGATACATGGATTTTTATGGAAAAGACAAAATACACAGACTTTCCCTTTGATAAGTTCTGAGAAGCAATACAATTATTTTTTATTTTTATACAGATATTCTTCTCCAGACAAAGTAGCCAGGAGGTGTGTCCTTTTAAGATAATATTTTCTCTAACAAATACCCAATTTTGAGAGGCTTGCTCCCGCTCCTGGGCAGTGCAGTTGTTAGTATCTCTTCAGGGATCAGTGTGGCCTAATCTTAGTTCTGAAGGAGAGCATCATTAGAGCTCTTTGAATGATTTATTTTTTGATTCAGGTACAGAACCAGGCAATAAAAACTGAGGAAAACTATGCAGATCTAATTAAAACTAAAACTTGCAATTTTTTCTCCATCAATTCTAGAACTTCAGAAGTTTAATTGATTTTGCTTTGCAACTTGAAATGATCCCATTTTCTTTCAGGGATCTCTTTGAAAAGCAAAGAAAAACAAAGAGGTAAAATTTTGTTTCATTTTGTTCATTTTGTTTCAGGGATCTCTTTGAAAAGGAAAGGAAAACAAAGAGGTAAAATTCTTAAACTGTGGGTGGGTAAAATTCTGATTGTATTTTATTGTTCCCCCAAAAGTTAGTCTAAGGCAGAGTAAGAGATTGAATCTAAATCATCATCTTTAGGGAATTGTCAGCCTGGTTGAATTTGTCTCTGCTTTACTAATTAATTATTTTTTTCTCTGAACACAGTTTTGCTGAAGTCTGTATGTAGCTGGCTATGACTGAATTCAGAGGAAAAAAAATCCAGAATAAAACTACAAAAGGTCTCGCAGGAAAGCTGTAAAGAAGATTTACACTGACCAGGCAAATGCATGAACAGGTAACAGTTACTAACAGCTGAGCTTTGCCATCCAAACACATATAAATGTCAAATAATCAAGAGATCTGTCTCATTTGGGAGCCTCTGTGAGTTAACTTTTCAAAACCTAACTGCCATCACCTCACAAGCTACTGAGAGTGATGCTGGAATACCACCTTGTAGCACTCCATGACCAGGAAAAGCCTCAGAAATATCTCTTAGCTGCATTTTACTCTTTCAAATCCAAGAATTCAGACATTTAGGAACATTGTTAATTCTTCTTCTCTAATTACAGCATGAGCTAAGTGACATCTGGGTGCTTAACATGAGAACAGCCCATGGGCAAAGAGCTTGGAATGGGGACTTGGAGGAAATACATTGTTTTGGGGATGCTTGTGATCATTAAACCAGGATCAAGCAAACAGGCATTAGGAAGTACATTCACCTCTCACCTTCCATGGAACCAGAGGACAGTTTGGGTTGGAAGGATCATTCCATCTCATCCCCTGCCATGGCAGGGACACCTTCCACTGTCCCAGGCTGCTCCAATGTCCAACCTGGCCTTGGGCACTGCCAGGGATCCAGGGGCAGCCCCGGCTGCTCTGGACACCCTGTGCCACGGCCTGCCCACCCTGCCAGGGAACAATTCCCAATTCCCAAGATGCCATCCAGCCCTGCCCTCTGGCACTGGCAGCCATTCCCTGGCTGCTGTCCCTGCAGCCCTTGGCAATTGTCTCTCTCCATCTTTCCTGCAGCTCCTTCAGGCCCTGCAGGGCCACCCTGAGCTCAGCCCAAAGCTGCTCCTGTGCAGGTGAGCAATGCCAGCTGTGCCAGCCTTTCCTGCCAGCAGAGCTGCTCCATCCCTCTGCTCTCCTGGAGCCTCCTCTGGGCTCTCTGAGCAGCTCCAGCTCCCTCCTGTGCTGGTCCCAGAGCTGGAGGCAGCACTTTGGCCAAAAAAATTCCCAAATTTAGGCAAGGGGATGATTTGAGTCGTTTCTAGTGTTTGTTGATTAGCTGTTGGCACCTGAGAATGTGCCAGCACTTGTTAGCTCATTTGAATATAGAATAGAAAAAACTCTTTTCCCTTGTTTTTTGTAAATGTTTGATGCAGTATGTCATTTAACATAGTCACAATCAAAAAAATTGGATCAAACACCGAAATAGTTGCTTTGTCAGAGAACAATGCCAGTTGTCAGCATTTGAATTATTACAGAGCCATTTGACAGGAGTACACAAAAGACTGTGCATTTTTGACTTGCCTTGTATTGCATCAGCAAATAGAATTACTTAATAGGATTACTATTGAGTTATATTGTACATTTCTATTTCAGTTACAGCCTTTGTACATTGCCTCTCTTTGTACTTTACACATGTAACTACATTATTAAAATGAAAAATAAAACATTGAAGTGCAAACTGCTTCATTAAAAAATATTTCTATGGTATATTTAAAAAATATTTTGAAACTTGAACAATTATGGTGAAAGAAAACTCCACATGCTAAAATTTATTTTTAATTATTGCACAGAATCCAAGCCTCATAGATTGGGTTGACTTGGAGGGGACCTTAAAGCTCATCTTGTTCTACCCCCTGCCAAAGGCAGGGAGGGACACCTTGCACTGCCCCAGGCTGCTCCAAGCCCTGTCCAACCTGCCCTTGGACACTGACAGGGATCCAGGGGCAGCCACAGCTCATATAAACACTAAGCCTTTTATTTATGCTATGCAATTAAAAATGATTGATGAATCAAATTTGTTATTTGAAAGATCATTATTTCTATTGGTGGGACCCAAAGGCAATCAGAGCAAAAATAGGATGTTGCTCATGGGGAGGAGTGAAAATTGAAACTGCTTGACAGTGAATGGGGGATGTTCTTCTCAGGATGTCTGATCATAGCTGTGTTTTTAAGCTGAAAGCTGATAATAGCTACCATTTGAATTTTTGGCAAATAATTTGTTGCAGCTGTAGTTGTTCACACGCGCCATTAACAGCCAGGGCATATATGGAAAAAATTCCGTCCTTTGCAGGGTATTTCACAGCTCTTCTGCTATAAAACTTACTACCCTAGACTATAAAAAATTTCCCAAAGTATTTCCAAAGTATTTCCAGCCCTCCAAGAGAACAAAAGTCCAACATACCTATTTGAATTCTTCACAGTGGTTAGAAGCAACCATCACTTCTGTTTACAGTGTAGGACTATAAATTATATTGAAATATCATTCAGGTTCAGTCATTCTCCAACACTGCAAAGAGACGGATGGTCTCCAGGGTAAGGTTGTCACAAAAAGGAAAATCAAACCAGCTGAATAATACAATAAGTCTGTGTATCAAGCCAGCTCAACTGAGCACTGATAAGAACTGTGGCAGGCTTTGAGGAGCTGGCTGACAGATTTCATTTGTCTGAGTTCAGATCCTGCTCCAGTGTCATATGTCATATCCTCCCACCATCCCTTTGGTGATCTACCAGCACCCCTCCAGGTGCTGTCAGGGGATTAGAAGGAGTCTGCCAGTTAAAATGCTCAAATGGATAATTTAGGAGTACAAGTAAAGAGCCCATTTCATTTATTTTTGTGTTTTTAATACACCACAGAACTGACACATCTTTTGCATTTGGCTGTGTGACTGCACATATTAAACTTTAGGACACAAATGTGTAGTGCAGTGTTAAAATGGGACATTTGACATAAATAGTAAAGAGAATGGGAAATGGAGATGATTAGCCCCTTTGACAATATCAAGAGTTATCTTTAAATCTGTGGCTACTGATGCAACATCTGGAGCACGTATCAGATATTACCAGTGTCCCTACAATTTAAACACCAAAGCCTGTTCACCTGCACAAAACAGAAGTTGCCCTGTGTTTGCTGCAGTGTTTCCTCTGTGACTTCATTTCCTCAGAGATTTTAACTTTTACTTTTTGCATACCCTTCACCAAGGTAACAGAATCCCAGGATCAGTGAGGCTGGAAAAGCCCTCCCAGCCCATGGAGTCCCAGCTGTGCCCACCTTGTCCCCAGCCCAGAGCCCTGAGTGCCACCTCCAGCCCTTCCGGGGACACCTGCAGGGATGGGCACTGCAGAGCTCCCTGGGCAGCCCCTGCCAAGGCCTGAGCACCCTGGCCATGGGGAAATTCCTCCTGCCGTCCACCCTGAGCCTGCCCTGGCCCAGCCTGAGGCCGTTCCCTGGGCTCCTGTCCCTGTTCCTGGCAGCACAGCCCGACCCCCCGGCTGTGCCCTCCTGGCAGGGAGTTGTGCAGAGCCAGAAGGGCCCCCTGAGCCTCCTTTGCTCCAGGCTGAGCCCCTTCCCAGCTCCCTCAGCCCCTGCTGGGGCTCCAGCCCCTGCCCAGCTCCCTTCCCTGCCCTGGGCACGCTCCAGCCCCTCCAGGGCTCTCGTGGCCATGACAGGCCCAGAACTGGCCACAGGACCTGGTGACTGATAAAGAGTTGTATTTTACAGTCCTGTCCAATGCTCATTCCTGAGTTAGTTCTCAATGAGTCTTTCAGATCACTAAAGTGGATATCCAGAGACACTCTGGTGCATAAACATCCAGCTGATGATTCACCCACCCTGCCTCTGCCTGCTCTGGATATCCTGGTTACACTGGTGCTTCCAAAAGAACACCTGTGCTCAGGGAGCTGCACCACACCATGCACAAGCAGCTCAACAGCAGCTGTGCTCAGTTTTGGGAAGCAGCTCTGGTGAGTGAAACACTTCAAACACCGCAATATCTATGTTTCCCTCTGCTCCAGCTCAGCAGGAGCACGGGCTGGAGCATCATGAGCAGCAGCTGTCTATGCAAGCACACAGACACACTCCCAAAATCCACTACTCACCACTCCATGTCCTTCCAAGGATGAGAACAGTGTGAACAAATCCTCCTGTCAGGAACCTCTGGGCTTCAGGTTTTGAGCTTCCAGCTCCAGCAGACACAAATTCCCATCTCATTTTACACAGATCTCTCCCCCACATTTGCCTATACAAAAGATATGTAAAACAATTAAAAACCCAAGGAAAAATAAGTAATCAAATAGCACATTTTGTGAGTAAAATTCAGCATCACACCTTTGATGTCAAATCTGTTATAATTTGAAAACCTAATCTAAAGCTTGCAACTGTTTCAGAAAGCATTCTTCATGACTACTGGATAGGTATAAGTTTTAATTGCAAATTCTTTGCTTACAGGAGAAATCTTTGGACATTAACAACACCCTGAACAGAAATGGGAAAGTATAAACTGCAGTTTAAAATTTAATGGCACTTTTATTTCAGATCAAAATTGAAGGTTTTGCATAGCATTTGTGGTCTAGTTCCACGGGTTCCTAAAATCAAAGGAATAAAATTCCACTTCAACATTATTCATAAAAAAAAAAATTACATAAATATCTCTCAGCAAACGTCCCTTTATATCTATTGAAATGACAAAAATATTCATTCCCATAGCAGTTCTAAGCTCTTTCATAGACAGATCTCCTGAAGGAGGTGGACAAAAGGCAAACATCCAAAAATTCCTGAGGTGCCCAGTGCACCTGAGCTGTGCATCACAACAGACACAGCAGCCTAACTGTAAAAGAAAAAAGAATTCTAGAATTCCAGTTCACATCCAGTCAAGACATAGGCTTCTACATTTTCATTTTTATTAGAGCTTCTAAATTTTCATTTTTATTCCTTTTAAAATCTTTACCTTTCTATTTGTGAGCAAAAATAATAGTGTATGTGAATGAAAATGTCTGGAAGGAAAGAAAACAGTAACTGAAGCTGCCTTTAATCAGCAGCACTCAGGAATAAAAGAGCTGCCAGGAAGCTGTTTCAGTGTACTGGAGTTACCAGTCCAGCATGATGCCAGAATGCCCCTGGCAGTGTTGTTTTGACACACTGGCAATGTCTGCAACTTGTTAGCAAGGGTTGTGTTAAATCATCTTGTCACCAATTCCAGCTTTTATCAAGTTAACTTAAACAAATCCACCACTTAAAACAGATAATATATTGTTTTCATAGAGTAAGTCCAGATACAACATCTTTGAAATCTCATTTTCCTATCTATATTTAGCACCTGACTTGTGTATGGAAGACAGAAGAAAAGATAAGCACCTTTTTTTTTAAATTTTAAAAAAGTATAAAACAGAAAAATGAAATTATTTTTCACTTCCAAACTTTAAAAGCACTGCCTTTTAAATAATGTTGATCTTACCCAAAATGAGAAAGAAAAGCTGGTGGGTGGTACAAGATTTAACATCAAAAGGAAACTCTCTACAAGAAACAACATTTTTAAAGAGTTTACACTTGTTACTGTCGGTCATGTTTTGAAATTTGGCACCTTTAATACTTTAGGGTTACAAAATCAAATCAAATAAAACAATTAGGTGTAATAGTGGAGCCAAAGGATGTGTGTGAAGGATGACACAAAACCCCCACTTGGCAGCAGTAGATGGACTGATGGCATGACACAGCTGTCAGGGTGACTCTAACCTGGAAAAACTGGAATTGCCAGAGAGGAGGGGCCCTGACTTCCTAAGGCAGCACAAACCAGCACAGCCTCCTGAATGAGCACATATCCACACGTCCTAAAGTTTGTGAAATCTGGGACAAGAGCAAACCACAATATTTGCTCTTATCTAAGCCCTTTTATTACACAAAAGTGCAGTAAAAATGCCTAGAAGTGTTTCAGCAGTTTCTAATTAAAATATTTGAGAACTATCCTGACATAAGCCTCTGCCTTGCCTTCACTAAAATAAACATAATTTCAGTAATCATAGCAGATTAAATCATGTGTCTAAATTATATTTTTTCACTCCTAAATTTAAATTTAAGCTGCTAACAAATAACCTGATAAGAAACTAAAACTGATGACTTTTTTTCCAACCATTGTTCACTTTCTAAAACTAAATTATGCTATTTTTGGCCAGCTTGTCAGAAATTGATTGTGGTTCATCTCTCAGGGATATCAGTCTCTTGGGCAGAGCAATCCCAAACTAGAAAGGGATGACCATATTCCAGCAAAATTTATGGACAGAGAGAGCTGCTGTGTCTCCTGGCTCTGAACTCAAGGTATTTGGGTCAAGCTTGAGCTTCTTAAACTTTCAGAAAACTGGGAAAGTTACTGTAACTCTCAGAGGGATGGGCCTTCCTGTGTTCTTCTGGGTGAATAAACAATACAATTGTTTTGAATGAGCTATTTTGAGTCACTTGAATTAGCAGGAGCTCCCAAAGGAAATTTTCCTACTCGTGGCGAATTCAGTTGGGATTGCTCTGTAAGCACAGTTTTAAAAGAGGAGATTGTGAGTACAGGATTTAGCCTGAGAATGATTAATCCCAGTGTTGTACGCCTGTGACTTGGGAGGCAGCAAATGTTCCTGTACTGAAGTGTTTGAAAAAACCTGCAAAATGCTTCCCAAGTAATTGTGTTCCTCTTCCATGAGGAGCATTTGTTAGAGCTTTACAATTCAAAATGGGGTTTTATATTCTCCTAAATGACCAGATTTGCTAGCCAGACCCCTCTAATCAGAACCTTAATTCTGAAGAAAACTCACCTTCACTGGTCACAGGTGAAGGCCACCAAATACCCAGCTAAACCTGTTGGTATTTGAATTCACAGAATCACAGAATTCTTCCTCTTCACTTTCAAAAATAAAGAAGTATCTCCTTGGATGAATACAAGGGCACTGCAAAATGCACAGGGTGCCCAGAGCAGCTGTGGCTGCCCCTGGATCCCTGGAAGTGTCCGAGGCCAGGTTGGATGGGGCTTGGAGGGATAGTGGAAGGTGTTCCTGCCCATGGCAGGGGGGTAGGACTAGATGGGTTTTAAGGTCTCTTCCAACCCAAACCATTTTATGATTCTATGATAATCCTATGAAGATACCTGTACTAATTTGAAAGCAAACCAATGAGAGACTCCAAGTCAGAACTACAATTTAATAGGAAAATTAAAATAAATGCAGTAGTACAAAAAGGCTGTGGGTCAGGGTGGTGGCACAGTCCCATTCAGTGGTGGCTGCAGCCCTCCTGCAGTGCCAGCTGTGGTTCTGGTGGAGCACCCTGGACAAGGGCAGAGCTTTACTCTGAAGCTCCAGGGTGCTGGAGATGGGCCTGCTCTCCCTCTGGGAATGCAGGGCAGGAGAAAGCTGCTCCTCTGGGAATGCAGGGGGCAAAGGCTGCTGTGCTGTTCCCAGGGTCAGATTGTATCCAGGTAGGAATGCTTGGCTCCTCCCCCTCGGCAGAGCATCTCCCAGTGGGATGATGGAATTTTGATCAGCCATGCAGGGACACTCACTGGCCATGAACAGAAGAGATCTCTTGGAGGGAGGATGGATCGTGGAGGAGACAAAGAACACTGCCTCACCTGGTTTTAATAGCTGGACATACTTTTGGTACATCTTATATTGCCACCTAAGACAATACTCTGCCCCACAAATGAGCTGCATAATTGATTTCCTTTCAAGAACTAACTAAAATATCATAATGAATTTTCTTCTTTGAAATCTATCAGCTACCACGGGACAGTATAGATGGACAAGATTCATGCCTCAGCTGGAGCAGTTCATGATAGTTCTGCAAGACTGATTTACAGGTTATCTTGATCATTGGAGAGTCAGTAAAATTCTTTAGGTTTCATATCTTAGTATAGTTACTAAACCCTTTGGATTTCTAGTAAATACACAATCCCACATTTTGACCTTATTTCTCTGAGATTTAAGCAAAGGCCACATTGCTTACCTTAAAATTCCCCTGCTGCAAAGAGAAGCCAAAGCACATAAAGTGTGCATTGGTGGGTTCCTTCCACCTTCAGTAGGAACACAAAGCCATCCCTCATACTTCAGTCAGTTCCATCTTCAGCTGGTTCTTTAGAATTCCACATTCCTTAATCCCACCATTGCTCACTTCCTTCAGATACCAGCACAAAACAACTTTTATCTGAGCAAGGTGGGAAAAATAAAGGGAAAACTGACTTCAAAATCATGATCTGAAAGGGGTGGGTATAATAAGGAACTTATTCAGGAACTCCACATATGCTAGTCCATGTCTAGCTATACTTAAATTATCTAAATTAGATTTATTTAGGGTGAGAATGGGATTCCTAAGGGTCCTCAACACTACAAGACGTTAATGACAGAACAAGTCTCAGTGTTGATTCACATACATTACAAATTCAGCTCCTTAAATCTGTATCTGTAGAGAGGAAACTATTTTTATTTACATAATTATAAACAATATACAAGGAGAGAAACTTGATTGAAATAAAAAGGGTTTTTTCACATTATAAAGTATTGTCTATTATACTTTTTCCCCCTATAACTAAAATCAAGCCCAAAATTTGCCCAAACACAATATATTTAATTGTACAGACAAAACAGTCTGACTGGAAGTGCTTACCATTGGGATACTCTGTGTGTCCCCTCTGACTATGCAGAAAATCCATATTTTCCAGTTTTATAAAAGAAATGGACATTGCTCATGCTGTTAACATGTTCTGGAATAAGGTTTTACAAAAACTAAGATTAGTATTCATGTGACACTAAGAAGTCACCAATCTGCCCTGGATAAAGATGTCTAGAATATGATCCTTCTTTTTAATAAACAAAATATTTTTATTAATGGAAAAAGATGAAAAGATTGAATGTTTTGCTTGGATTGTGAAATTTGAAGAAATGACAAGTCTCTTAATACCAGCCTATGAAATATCAGATTGCATCTAGAAAGGTTTGAAGAGTTTATTGTCTACAACAAAGGACAGAGAAAAACTCAGAAGCACTCAGTATATTTAGTAACAAAAAAAATCATTACTTATGCAACTTACAGTTGTTCAAAACAGGAAATGGGATTTTCCCCATGAAATTCCATTGGCATTGGAGCAGTCTGCAGTTCCTTTGATCACAAAAAAAAAAAGGTTGAAGAACATTAAAAGAAGTAATATCATAATATCGTATGCTAAATTCAACATTTTTACTTGCCAAGCACTATTTATTCTATCTGGTTCATTTTGAGAAGTTTGGAACTAGAAATGCCTCTTCTCCTGCTCTCTTCCTTCTGCAAATACATTGAAAAATTCTGAAAACAGTCCCAAGAGTTTTCATTAACAAAGGGATGTCAAAAGCATGTCAAGAAAACCTCCAAGGAAAGTTTAGTAAATGTTTCTCCATTTTTAATAATAAATATTGATTATTTAACAGCAAGGCTTCCAGATGCTGAAATGGCAAAAACACTGTTGGCAGCAAATCAACACAGTTGGAACTGTCTACACTGAGTATAAGAAATTAAAGTTAAGTGCAGTAATCTTGGGAATTATTTTACTTATCTAAGTAAAATGCCTTGGCCTACATTATTTTACTTTTAATTATTTCATGGTCGCCAAATTCACTTCGTGGTGATGTTGTGCTTCAGCCAAGGATTTTTTCCAAACAAACCTGAAGTTTAAAAAAATAAAATTAAAAAGTCATAGAGGATACAGCCAGGTGGAATCTAGGCTCTTCCCTGGGAACAAGAGGCAGGACAAAAGAAAACAGGCTCAGGCTATACCAGAGGAAGTTCAGGTTGGACATCACAAAGAATTTCTCCATGGGAAAGGTTGCTATTGAAATGCTTCTCATCAATATTTGTTTTAAAAAAGAAAGGGGTAGAAGGAAAAATTGTGACATTGTGTTGGCTCTTGGTTTGTAGTTATTGATTTAAAAATCCATTTAACCTTAACTTGTTCAGTGCCTCATTATGCCCAAGGAACATGACCTAACCAGTGCTGAACAGCTTCTGAGCAGGAGCCTGATTGATTTCAAATCCCAGTCATTTAACTCCAAGCCAAAAAGAGCATTGGACTGCAAAGCAGCTAACACGCTTCAATCACAAGTGTTGATATGAATCTGGCCACATGGGGGGAGCCACCCAAGGGCATAAGAAGAAAAAAGAACAGCAAAGTGAACAGAGATGTGAGCAGACAGGAGCTGTTCATTATGGTTATACAACAGTTGAAACAAAGCATGTTTCAACAAAAGTCAAAATGTCTTTAAAACAAGGTGTGGAAACTGAATTTAAAGCTGTTATGTGCATCTTCATCTGTTTTGTGAGTTTTAGAGACTTCATGAAGTGTTTGCAGTCTGCCCAAAGGCTGAGGAAGTTCTTGAATCTGACATTTTGAAAAGACAAATCTTCTGCAAAATAGATTGGAACAAGCCTCCCCATAAACAACCTGAATACCTTTCAAATGAAAGTCATACCTCTAATCTCTTCTCAGCATTCACAGGAACTGCCTGTAATTCTGCAAATAATTTTATCCAATGGCCAGGCAAGTGGCAGCAATTATCCTTTCAGTCTTAGGTACAGCACACATGCAAGTATATTCATTTTCTGATGAGGTGAGAATGGACTTCAACCTGAAAAGAAGATAATTGAGAAAGTCTCTAGACTCAGTTTAATTAATCCTGAAAATATAATGGGAATAATAAAATAGCAATGGGAAGAGTAATATAACAACAGTGAGAAACTCATAATATTCAAAATAATTACTGTAATATTCTTTTACCATAGGTATAGCACAGACTGGAAATGAGGAATACTTCAGCACATAAAAACTTGATGTAGCATCTCCACAGAGAGACAAGAAATAATCATTCACAAACAAATGCTCAAAGTCATTAGGTGTCAGATTGAAGCAGACAGAAACACAGGGTGAGGATTTCCAGCATGGATCATGGTAACAACAGGCTGGGGAAACTCACAATTGACACCTCTGGACATAACTTCAGTATTACATAATAATGCCAATTAATAATGCTAATAATGATGCACTCAGCTTGCAAATAAGAGTGACCTGCAAACGCTACATCTCAAAACAACCCTGCTAAAGTCCAGCTGAGTAGTTTCATATAATTTTTTTCTAATCTTCTGTGATGAAAACTTGTGTCTTACCCAGTAAAACAGATTATTACAATGTTTTCTGATTTTGAGAGACTTTCATTACATCTGCTTCCTTTTGATCTTTTTTTAGAGCCTAACACTAATGATGAGAATTTGATTTCCTGTGTTTATAATACAGCTGGCATTAGCTATATGTTCTTAATTAAAGCTTTAAGATGTATTAGACAAGGACATGACTAGATTTAAAAGTACTAGGGTATTCTTTGAAAAAGTTTCAGCATTTTGCACTTTGCTTCCAGTGCATGAACACAGAGATTTCACAGACAATGGAGCCAGAGCTGAAGACATCACAGATAGGAGCAGCATTCCAAAAGCCCACAGAGGAATAGGAAGAATGGTTAATTTCTCAAAAACTGAGGTGTAGCAAAGAATGAACTTCAGCTTCAAAATCTCCTGCTACAGGAATCTTTTCAGCTTCCCCCAGTCCACGTGGGTTTTCACCACTTTATCTAATCTCTGTGTTCAGCAGTAGGGCTGGGCACTGGGGTGTTGAGAATTCCATTTACTGAATTAAAAGTGCCATTATTTCACCTTTCCATCTCAAGTCAGCTGATTCATAAATAGCGCAAAAGCATCGGGCCTTAGTTGATACTGGACACTGAGGTAATTCTTCATTTGTCTGTTATTATTGCCTAAAGCTGTGAAAGAACCTTAATATCCACTCCTTCACTGGTCTGAATTTATTTGCAGATGACAAGGAGCTGCGGGGGCAGTGGGACCCGGCCAAGCTGCAGAAGTGGGAATGGCCTGGGAATGTGCTGAGGTCTGCCAAGGCCGAGTGCTGGGGCCGCACCTGGGCCGGGGCAGCGCCGGGATCCATCCGGGCTGGGCTGAGCAGCCGGAGCAGCCCCGGGAGAGCCCCGGGGGAGCTGCGGGGCAGAGCTGGCCCTGCCCGGCCCCAGAGCTGCCGGCCCAAAGCCCTGCCCTGGGCTGGGCCCGGCGGGGGCAGCAGGGGAGGGGATTCTGCCCCTCTGCCCCTCAGGGAGAGCCCAGCTGCAGAGCTGCCCCAGCCTGGGCCAGCACAGGAGGCACCTGGAGCTGCTCAGAGAGCCCAGAGGAGGCTCCAGGGGAGCAGAGGGATGGAGCAGCTCTGCTGGCAGGAAAGGCTGGCACAGCTGGCATTGCTCACCTGCACAGGAGCAGCTTTGGGCTGAGCTCAGGGTGGCCCTGCAGGGCCTGAAGGAGCTGCAGGAAAGATGGAGAGAGACAATTGCCAAGGGCTGCAGGGACAGCAGCCAGGGAATGGCTGCCAGTGCCAGAGGGCAGGGCTGGATGGCATCTTGGGAATGAGGAATTGTTCCCTGGCAGGGTGGGCAGGCCCTGTGCTGTGTCACATTGCAACAGAGTTCATCATGTCCAGGGAGAGTGCAGCTGTTGGTGCTGGGCATGGGAACAAAGTGAATATTCATTTTATAAAGCTCAAGAATCCATTTATTACCTCTGGGGACAAGGAGAGGGACAAAGACAAAAGACTGGGCAAAGGCAGGGTCGTGGGGGTTTTATAGTTTATCACAGGGTGGAGTTTAGGGTTTGGGTCAAGGGAGGAGTTATTAGCAACACAAGGAGGGTAAAATTAAATTTCTGCCTCTTTGGAATGGGAGCACTCCACAGCCCTGGCACAGGGTGCCCAGAGCAGCTGGGGCTGCCCCTGGATCCCTGGCAGTGCCCAAGGCCAGGTTGGACACTGGGGCTGGGAGCAGCCTGGGACAGTGGAAGGTGTCCCTGCCATGGCAGGGGTGGCACTGAATGAGCTTCAAGGTCTCTTCCAGCACAAGCCACTTTATGATTCTAAGATTTCCTTTTTGAAATTATTTTTATTTATCATGTACTTGCCTTGATCTGTGGTTAAGCTGCCAATAAAAATTGACATTCGGTGGAGAAAAGGAAACAAGTCCTCTAGGTAAATTAACAAGTTGTTATATCACTTCTTGCATCTTGAATTACTTTTTAATCCTCTCTCCAAAGCTGGCTGCAAATGCTTTAACAGCTCATTAGCTCAGTGTTCTGAGAACTAAACTGTCTTCCTAGCCCTTAAATTTGTCAGCACCCTCTGTATCAGAAGACAATAAGAAGGAGACCATAAATATATCACATAAATGAAAGTTTATATCTGAGAAGAGTAGCTATGATCATTAAACTTATGATTATCAAGCAAAATTCAGGAAATCCTCTCCCTTTGCCTGGCTGCATTCTATTTGTCTTTGGAATAACTTGTGTGACTTCCACGTTCATTATTTGCACTTTGTTACTGTGAGCAGCATTAATGGGTCCTCCAGGGAAATGTGATAAATAGCATAACACATACCACTCTAAAATAAATGTTGGTGAACACAACATACTGTTTTAAGCTACTAGCAGCCAAAATATAATTACTTTGTTTTTTGTAACTCCTAAGAAGAGCCCCCTTGGTTGCTATTATACACAATTAGGTATTTATGTGTAATTTGGGATTTATGAGCTTTAGTGCATGGAATCAGCACCCTCCATATGCTTCTTCCATATCTCTAAATTACTGTAGGTTGCCATGGTATTTTTTTTCCCTTCACATCATCCCATTTTGCACCAGATTCCAGATTTCTCCCAGTGAAGTAAGGCAGCTGGTTATCCCTCTTCAGTTTTGTTGGGGAAGGGATATGGATTTGCTTCACTTCCCGAGTTGTGCTCAGTGACAAAGCACAGGGAGCCACTCAAGAGGTAAATGTGAAATATGACTTTTGAATATTGCAATGCCAGCTCCTTTTCTTCCATGTTTTCAATCACGCCAATTGCTTTAAATACCTCTTCGTGGAATAAATTAGGGAGAAATTATTTTGTAGAAGTAATGATGTCACCAAAAGGGTTGAAAAAACTTTGATCCCCTGTTCTTTGGTCGAGTGAAATATATGAGATGATATACATAAAACATACTTTTTAATACATATGTAAATCACCCATAAATATAACAGATAAACAGGGGTTTTGGGTTTTCATTTTCAGGCAAGAGGTTTCAAATTAATTTAATTTTGTAAGAGGCATCCAAAGGGAAGATTGACATTCAGTTGAAATATGTGTTACGAACTGGAACCCACCTTGATTTCCAGACAAATATGAATCCTTGTTCTTGTCATTTTACTGTCTTTTAAAGATAGTAAAACTTCATTTGTTCTTAATAACTGTATCTGCAGAGTTCCACTGCCTCTGACAGAGCCACCCCAACTTTCCACCAGCACAAATGAGAGGACAAGGCAGCTCAGGGTCTTTTAACACATCTTGAAGGTCTTATACAGTCAACTGCAAACTGGCTCCACCCAGTAACCCCACAGTCAGTAGGGAAACAGGTAATTTTCAATTTATTTAGACATGAGAGCAGTCAGATGTACTGGTTTAGGCACAGCTCTGTTTTCATGAGAATATCATATCTGTGCTCAGATGAGCTATTTCTCCTTCATGACACAGATATCAAGACAATTCTTTCGTGGAGACCTAAAAGACAGGAATCTACTAAAATAAGGCAATGCTTTCCAGAAAATGTATTTATTGATTCAAGCATGACATTTATCTTCTCTGAAATCTGCGTCAAAACCTGGAACCAATCACAGAATTTGACTTATAATAAAGACTAACACACATATCCAGCTGCAAAGAAGGAGAAGTTCTCTCTTAGCCTGTTCTTGGAAATGCACACACAGATTTTTAAAATTTAATTGTTTTATAAAAGGACAATGAGAAACTAAGCCCGCATGATATCTGAAGACTTCTGATTTCAAATGTTTGGATTTAACTTAATGAATCTTTTTCATTTTCAAGCCCTTTGCATCTTTGTGTTTTCTTTATTTTTGGTCTCTTAGATGCCAGAAAGCTTTCAGAGTAAATTATCTATCAGTCTTCTAGATACAACAGGTATGTGAGATCTGAACTGCAAAAATAGTTATGCAGAACTTATAAATAATCCAAGACTACAGAGTCCAGAGTATAATGCCATTAACATATAGTTTTTGGGGTTTATGGCAATCTAGAATTGTGTTCTTAGTGATTAATTGAGGGTAAAATCAATTTGCATTAGAAATGCCTATTTGTAATTGAATATTTTCCATGAAGAAGCTCTGAATTAAAGCTGCCAAAGTCCTGGTTTCATTTTTCTGCATTCTTGGTGACCTTCTCTGGGATTGAATGTGGACATATCATGGCAGAAGGTGAACATCTCTATCAAGGTTGAAAAATCTCCCTGTTTCCCCTTGGATTTCTATCTGAGGGGAACCGACAGACTGGAAAAGCCATGGGGCACAAAATTAATTCTACAGCCACTTGAAACCTGCAAAATTTATACTCTGGGTCTGGATGAGAAAAAGAGAAAAAGTTGCCTTTTATTTTATTTTAAATCAAGGACCATTGACAATGCAAGTTGCAGTGATATGTAAAGATCTGATGCCTCTCAGCCCTAAATCTATACTTCACTTAATTAAACAGCACTAAGTTCATGTACACTGATATTCTTCTGCCCAGTTTGAATCAGATGTACTGCACCAAAATCCCACATTTTACTGTGAAGTGGCAATCTCAGGGCTTACCTTCCCAGACAGAGCCCTTGCTTCCTGAAGTGCCAAGGAATTTTAAATAATGCAAAAACCCAAAGCATTTGAGAGCAGCAGTGAAAGTTCAGCTTAGCTTGGGTTTGCAAGCTGCTGCATGTAATGTAAAAGACTTGAGCAGTCCCACTTGGTAAACCCTGCCTGCACAGAAAGATTGTTTTTGTCATTGTGATTAATTAGGGACTTGGAGTTGTAAATAGGAACTTGTTAATACCTAAAACACAGCACAAAAAAAAAAGGTAAGGAAAAATAATGCAGCATTGTTTCTTTGAAAGAACATATGTAAACTTTGATTTAATAAGCCATTTCATATTTTTATTTCTACTTTTTTTTGCAGGAGTAACAATCAAAACACTGTCTACAGCAGTCAGGCACAGAGGTATGGGGAGAAGGAAGGTTTCCGTTCAGGATGGCCCCTCCCTATGAAACCTATCAATTTCACCTTCCCTGTAACAGGAAAAAAAGTGATTTCTAAATGCATCAATAATCCAAGTCCCATATTTTGGTCCTTTGTTGCCCCAGAATCCCTTATCTCTAAGGCAGGCTGTGATATTATCTGTCTCACTGCAGGACAGAAAAGAAGAGGCCTGTCAAGATGACATGCATCTAAAAGCAGGAGCTCACTTTAAATGAAAGAACTTCCAACAATTGAAAGTATTTTCTCCTTTTGGTGTGTTGTTTGATACTGCTTTACTTGCCAAGACATTTGGACGGAGGGCAAAAAGCAGGAAAAAGCCTTTCTAATGCCCATGCTCAGGCTGAGCAATATGGAACAGAGCTAAACCTCCTGTGCTTGGGATTCTGTCCAGCCACTACCACATTCCAGTTAAAATCTACATTTATTTTGCATTATGTATAAGTCAGTATAATAGAGTTAAACAATAAACACAAACTGTACTTCTATGGTACAAAATATTTACAGTAATAAACTGAATACTGATACAACCCCTTGTAATCCCTTAGGTTTCAGCACGTGTTAAAGATTAAGTACTGAGTAACATATTTATCTCACTATGAAAGATTTATCTTCTCCCCTCCTTTAAAGGATAAATAATCTATTTTCCCTGCAGCAAAAATATTTTGCTTTGAAAATACTTGTTTTCCTTAATGTGATTTTAATACTTAATTTAAAAATATGGGCTTCTTTGAATGGAATACATGTTAGAAATAAAATAAAATAAGAACATAAATAAAAAATAAAAAATAAAAGTAGAGATAAAAATGAGTCTCACCAAAAAAAAAAAAAAAAAAGATGAATTTTAGTTGCAATATTAACTGGAGCCAAATTATATGGTATTTCAGACACTACTGATTTAACTCAGAAATAACCTAATGGCCGAATTTTGCTGTAGATGCCATACAAAAGTAATTAGAGATTGAGATTTCCAAAAACATTGTCTTGGTTTAGCTCTTGCTTAGTCCTCAAGAATTCAATGATAAACCACTCATAAGCTTTAGTGGAATCAGAATTAAGTTTCTAACACACTTTTCATGTATAGAGTAATTACTTGTTTTCCCTCCAAAAATCCTATTCTCCAAATCTGTTCTCATCAAGGACAAATATTTTGGGCGCTGTATTTGTAATAGTAGAACACCAAAATTCAGGTATTCATAGCAGTATGAACTTAAGCACAAGCCAAGGTGTTGGACAGGTAAATTTGTGCCCAGACCATTGCAGAAAATAATGCAGTAGGTGTATTTTACAATAATTTGTCATGTTGTAAATTGTGAAAAGTTCACATGAAATCCTCTTCTCCTTTGGCCTTTCTCTTAAAATCTTTCCATACACTGAGTTTCCAGCACTGTTTAGCTCCTGCCACACACACAGAGTCCACTGATGTGTATTTGAATCACTCAAGGCAGGACACGTAATTGCAGGTGGAATTTTAGCAACTCTAGGAAAATATGATCAACAGTTATGGGAAAACAAGAGGAGTTTATATAATTGAAGCCACAGCAGAGTGAGAAGCAGGTATCATTCTATTGATTTTTGTCTTTCATTTTAAGTATTTGGAGCTCTGTTTTTTTTTTTTTATATTTCTCTTACAGCAGAGCTGTAATTATTACAAACTTGCAGTAACTAATTTTGTCTTCTGATGCTGAGCAAATTACTTCTGGACACCTGTAACACACAGGTCTGCTTGTCTGATAACAGAAATGATCTGCAGTGTTCTGTTGTTAATCATTTCACTGATTTCAAAGTAAAAAGATTGATATTTTCAAAATCTCATCTTTGCAAGATTAAACCTTTCCAAAGTGGTTTGATAGCAAATTATGGAGACAACTTTTCTTTTAATTCTCTTCAGAAAGTAAATTTACATTTGCTATAAATGGAAATCATTCTCATATTTGACCAGTTTTCCTCCATGGGGTATTTAATGGTCCTGTAAAGATTTACTTGACTTTTATTGCTCAGAGGTGGTTGGCAGGTGAAAAAAACAGTGGAAATAACAAAGTGCGGAACACCAAATACTCAGCACACTGCTCTTCACAGGAGAGATTATCATTAAATGGAGACATGCACATTTGTGTGATACCTGACTGTACTGCCTGGCTGGGTGTGTAACCAGTGTGCTGGGCACACTGACAGCCTGTCAGCCCAGCCTTGCAGATGTGCAGGAGGTACATGGATACTTCTGGGAATGTAAATCCAGCTCTTCTTGCCAAATGACATTCAGCATTGGAAAGCCAGTAGGTGTTACAAAAGTGGGCTGTGAAAGACCCTGTTGGCATAAGATGGTAGAGGGAGATGAACATGATGCCTCAGGTTTTAGCTCTTATATTTTTCAGATTCTGTGCTGCTTTAGTGTGTGGGTCTGGGCTTCACATTAGGGGATGGTGAGCTCTCTGCACAGAGCAGGGAGACAAAACAATTCCTGCTCTAGCTGGGCACCAAGGACAAATGATCCAAATCTCAGGCCCAAGAGCACAAACAATGTGGCCTGAAGAGAGAAAAACAAGCAGGATGGGACTGCATGGGCTAAAGCTGGAATTGGACAATGAACTCCAACATGCAAATGGAGCAGAACTGATCAAAGTGACAGACCCCATGAGCGGTCGTGCATTTTGTGACCATTTTGGTTCATCTTGGGTGCAGCCCTGGCTGGGCTCCTGTGCTCCCCAAGGTGGATCCATTGAGGGCTTCTAATAAATCCCTGCTTTATTCTGTAATTCTGTCCAGCCTCTTTCTAGGCCAGCTTTCACAAGGCATCAAACAGAGCAGCGGGATGTCGGGAATGGTTCAGGACTGGCACTGGGAACTCACCAGTCCCCCCCCCAACCCACTTGAGCAGATCATGTGTGAGTGCCTTGCCCTGAGTGACCCTGTGTCACTGTTGGCACAGTGCAAGTACTGCAGTACCAGGAACACAATAAAGCCACTATTTTCAACTCCCTTCATAGCGAGCTCAACAATATAAAGTTTGTTTAAAGTTATGTTTTTTTTTTTCATTTTACAGCATGATCATCTAAAAGACCAGAAGCATTGATATCCCAGAGATGTGTGATGCTGCTCAGTGTGGTTCATTCTACACTCTCAGATGAAAAAAACACTGTATGGGTTAATGGTATTAATTCAGTTTATGGCTTCCAGAATGCTGCTGCTTTATAGTCTGTTTATGTCTTCTGAGAAAATACATAAGTAGTACAGTTAAAAAAAGTTAATCTCAATAGAGTCTTCTCCAAATGTATTCCTTTGGTGCCCATGATTTACTCTGCAATCTGCTTCTCCTTGAGGGCACTGCTACTTCTTTGTTTAGTTTTGTTGTGTGCTACACCATTATTTTACAGAACATTAAATATCACCAAGAAAATATTAGGCCAGTATAAATATAATCTTTGAAATGTGTCTTGTTATTCATAATAGGGCACCTTGTGAATTTTCACCTGGGCTATGCATCTATTTCACTTCAGCAGATGTTGCTGATACTCCTAGGGGTATTCTAACTTTCATAGCTTTATTTTCTCACTGAGTAACCAGATGCCAGACCACAGAAACCCCAAATCCTGATGAAATGTATGTCTACTCCAGTGATCAGAATACAAATTAGGTATCTAATCTATCCCAGCAGGGCATAATTACAGATTGAAGACTGCAGGCAAAGCCCTAACGGGTGCTTACTTTGCATTTCTCCCAAATATATAACACATTTAAAAAAGAATGATTCTGAAGTCTACACTCTGCTTGGTTCTGTCAAGGAATTGCCGAGTGACTTTTTCTTTATTTTCACTACCTGGCCAATGGGTTAAATGGAGACCTAGAACAAGTCCAGCAATCACCACTGGTGTGATCTGAAGCACGCAAGAGGTTCACTATGATGGGAAATCAAATAGGTTACACTACTTCCTTTCCTAAAGAAAAGCCTGGGAAAGGAATATAAAGGAGATCTGAAAGTTGCTAGGGATGCAAAGAGCAAATGGATGTGTGTTCTTCCTCAAAACACAGGAGCCTGGGTTTATTCAGGGGAACCATCAGGCAGCTGCTTTAAACCAAAGAACGCCTGCAACGTGTTTGCTACATGAAGGTGTGGAGATAAAAGGCTGTATGGCTTCAAAGAGGGATTACAGAAGCTCAGGGGACAGAGATTTAGTATTAACTATCAAACACTGATATCTGTGTGCAAGATCTTGTACAAGACATCCCCACTTCCTGGAAGCTGGGAAAACATGACCCTAGCTATGATGTGTTCTTTCCTTAAACCTCCTGTCGTCCCTTCTCTTGGAATGAGATAACAGAATAAGCTAAATGTAGCTTTGTGTGGCCATTACATAATCAGCAGAACATTTATCACTGAATCACAGCGCGGTTTGGGCTGAGAGGGACCTTAAAGCTCAGCCAGTCCCACCCCCTGCCATGGGCAGGGACACCTGCCACTAGCCCAGGGTGCTCCAACCTGGCCTTGGACATTTCCAGGGATGGGACTTTCAAAACTTCTGTGGGAAACCTGATCACATCAGCTCATGAAATTTCACATTTTCATAAAGCAAGGGAACTTCTGATGTTAATTAAAAAAAAAAAACAAAAAACCTACAGAAATGTAAGACAAGGAAAGACTGGGCTAAAAAAAAATTAAATATTTGGACTGTTTTATTTCTTTTTGTTTGTGCAAAATTAGTAAGTATAATGCTTGATCAAGTTCACTTTTGATCTAGATAAGCACTGTTGATCTTTATTTTTTAATGGAAGAAGTACTTTTTACCTGGGGATATCAACAGAAGGCAAAAGATATGCTTGAATAATGCAGGGATTTTGCCATAAAATCTGCAGCCACAGATTTCCACCTGGGGAATGACCAAACACTGTGTGAAATCACTACATCACAACCAATTCCTGCAGTCAAGAGAGTAACAAAGTGCTTGACTAGATTTTAAAGTTAAATCACACAAAATTAGAGGTAAAGAGGGAAAATTACATAAAACAGAGCAATTACTCACTTGTGTCAAAATTGGGCAATATTTTATGAAGTATCATTGAACTGAAATTATTTTTTTTTTCAGTTGCTTTAGCATTTGCTGATTTGTTTGAGATTCTACACATGTGATTTTACTTTAAAAAAGAAAATAGTTCCTGGAAAAATCTCATCCATTGTGAACAACTGCAACTATAAACTAAGGTTTGTACCTTTTATAGTAAACTGGTTTTTAAAATATGTCTTGGTCATATTTAATTAAATTAACTGCTCAAACATCTGTATTAGAGTGTCAGAGTTATTCCAACTTCTCCTGAAGAGTTGAAGGTTTATAATACCTTTCAATCAGTTTGGGAAAGAAAGATACCTTTTAGCTGGTGGTGATATTGAGCTGGAATTTGAGCATTTTGTTAATATGTAAAATTATCCAATGAAAAGAAAATATAAAGGCTAGAGAATATATTCTATCAAGTTGTGGGTTGGAGAATAAGAGTTAAAAATCAAAATACCAGCCAGGAGAAAGACCACAGAGAGCCCCTACCCTATACATAGCACTCTTAAATTATAGAATACTACAAATAGTTTATTGAAGCTAATATTTCATTAAAAAGAAGCAGTAATTCCCATGGTGTTAGCAGCTTAAAAGCAGAATTACAGAGAACAAAGAAACACACCAGGGGATAGGAAAATCCAACCAAACTTTAATTTAAGTTGTCCAGAAATTTAGTACTACTTGAATGATAGCACTCTTAGCAATATCCTGAATATATTTCTGTCTTTAGCATGTCACAATGTCCAAACTCAGTATTATTGCAGTAAAGAGACTGGCAGTTATAGGGATTTTAACAGTATTATGGAGAAAATTCTAGTATGGAAAATAGATTATCACCAAAACTTCCACCAAAAAATTAAGCAGATCTCTGGGAGATCTTTTGCCTTTGCACAAAATAATCTTTCATTTATTTTGTGAATAAAAGCAAGAAAATATCTTCAAACCCATTGAAATGTTCATTAACAGGATACTACTAATGTCATGGTATCAGTAAGAAGTCTTGGTTGCTTCTTATATGTTCTACATCTAAAATAATTTGATTTTTAATTCCAGTAGAACTCTAGAAGAGTGTGAACTGATCTGTTTTTCACACCCAGCCCAGGTTTTAGTTACTACACTTAAACCCCAGACACCTGAAAAAGTTTCATATTTGACTTTTAGTTCTAAAACCAAAGCACACAAAAGTGCTCCTGTGCACCCAGCATGGCGGTGGGGGGAAAGAAGAACTCTTCAGCTTCAAAGAATAGTTCAAGCATTCCCTTTAGCAGTCTGAAGGGAAAGCTGGAGCTTTCCATAAAAAGATTAAAGAGCAGGAAAGACATTGGAGGAAGATCTTTCGTCCACTTGGACATGACAGATGATATACCATGTGCCAGTAAAATAAATAATTTCTGGCAGGGGGAATACACTGAACAGCTGAGCAGCAGAGATGTAACTTATCCTGTCAGATCCTGGGACTAAGACAAGGAATTAAGAGTCCTGAAATAGTAAAGGGAACAGACAGAAGCAGTTAAGGATTCCACCGTGTGACGCCACTGTCAGACCCTCTGAAGACAAATGTGCCATCTCAGATGAAAGTATTATTGTTATGAATTTAGTTGCCTAATAAAGGCTACAGAGATGGCAATTTATAAATTATTTAGCTGTTCTGCATTTTAACAGCTTCAATTTTCTTGTGATATCTTCATCTTAATCAATGCAGAAGCCATGATTTACAGCTGCCCTCCCAGTCCAAAGGCCGCTCTATAGGAGGGGCTTTGTTACACTGGGCAGAGACTCCAGGCTGTCCCTGAGTTCAGGAGGACAACTGTGTGCCTCACATGGCTTTAGACCTGCATTTTACTGGAACTCAGCATCACACTGGTCTTCAAAAGCCAAACAGGTGCTTGGACACCTTTTGGTGCAGGTCTGTTGGTATTTTGTTGGCACACATCAGCCTCTGACACTCTCTCCAATGACATTAAATGTGTAGTGTTAGTTTGGATGTGCTGTCCTTAGCACAGACATTCTCATTATTAAATATTTCAGATAAGGCTTGGATTTTAGGTATTTATTGTAATTCTTTTTAATCAGAAAATATGCAGGGAAAATTTTATTCATTTTAGTTTAATATGTCACCAGATTTTTAAAAATTTCTTTTAAACTGTCCTTCAACTTCCCTTCTACCCTCAAGGATACTTTTTCTGAGTATGTCATGCCACATTTCTCTTCTGAACAAAAATTATAATTACTACTTTTCCTATTCTTACCATCACAAACAAACACAATTACTTTTAATAAAATATATTCTTATCCTTCATATCTGATCTATCCTCAAAACAATTATAATAAGAACATTTCTGGCCTTTGAAATTAGATGTATAAAATAAATTTTATTTACTGGCTTTCTTATAAACATACTCTTTCTTTAGCTGTAGATACCACATATACAATATTTTCTCAACGCAAAACATTTAAAAAATACACAAAAGCCCTTTTATCTGTACTTTTTAAAGTCTCACCCAGGAATATAAATGGCATAGAAGAGCAGTTTGGGGTGCAGATTTTGACAACCAGTGAATACAAGTTTAAGAGCCTGCAGGAGCTAGTCCCAGACACTTATCCTAAAGACAGGTGGGAAATTAATCACCAGCAATTAAATCTAAAAATGACAGTTTAGTGAAGAGAACAATTAATAATATACATCCTTTTGTGGTTATTCAGGTCCTGACCCAGTCAGTTTTGCTGTAGGATCAGGAAAAAGTTGCTTACTCTGTGCTGATTTTTGCTGACACCATTTTTTTCAGTTCAGCTTGTTGGATTACTCCTTCTTGCACCAAATGCTTTCAGCTCCCAGAGCTGAGCCCAGCCTTGGCCCAGGCAGGCAGGGGACCATGGCCAAACCAGGCAGCCCAGCCAGATCTGCTCCATGCACACATCGCTCTCTGTTCCATTTGCAACTAAAACGTTCCCCAAATGTTTCTTTTTGTGCAGCCTGGCAGCACCATGTGTGTTTTAGGACAGTAATAATGACAAACAACTGCAAAAATCCCCCAAAGCTACATTTAACACAAACAGTGATGTTTTATTTCATTATGGTTGTGGAACCAAAATGAGGAGTCTGAGCTTCGTTGTCACTGGGTGAGGGGTGAGTGGAAGTGATTGGGTACCACCTCAGGCTTGACATGATTCTAACTCCTAACTAGGCAAACCAACTGCAGTTTGAAATAGAAGCACACTGCTCTCTAGAATGTTCCATCCTCCACGATGAGCACTTGCACACTTGGATGCTTTCCCCAGTGAACAAAAAGCAACATATTTGAAGCAAAGAACCCACCCGCATAAAATGGCTTTGACCCTACCAGCAATACCAAATGGATTTACTTTCCCAAATGTTCATCTCTTGAGGATTTAGTTTCCTTTCAGGCATCTTCACTTACAGATGCCTCAGAGGTGACAAAGTCCCACTGTATTCTTGGCCAGAAAATGATCTGTTAGATGGCTTGACAGTGTTATAAGGTGTATTTGAAAACCTTCTGTCATCAGCAATTCCCTGTTGGAATTGGAGGTGAAATACTTCATGTCAAGAATAGTGTCACTTAGCAATTGTTCACATGAGACTTGTGTTATAACCTCTTTATGTTGTAAGGGGAAAACTGGATATTCTATTAACAGCCAGGAGAGGAGCTGATGAAAAGCCTTCTTAGGTTACCAGAATCACCTATATCTGATTTTTTTCTGCTGCTTCAAGGACATATTCACATAGAAGATGGAATCCAAAATCTGTACAGCGAGGAAAAGTTTAATTAGTTATTTCTCCCTTCTGTAGAGCCTAATGTGGGCAGGATTGAACCTCAGGTTGCTGTGGTACAAAAAGTCCCTCTAAAGCGCTACTTTGGTATTTCTCAAACCTACTTCTAAATTTTTGTAATAAACTTGCATCTCAGCCCTTCAGTTGAGGCCAGGGGTGGTTAATTATGCAGTGCACAGCTGCCCTGCTGACCAGGAGCTGCTTTCAATCTGTGTCCACCCCACATGCCAAGGTTTGTGACAAAGAACTGCTTTTTGTGAATGGCAACCATGACTTCAGTGGAAATTTGGGCTAAATATGTGATTCTGTGCACATTAAGGTGAACATGAAGATGGCAACATAAAAACAGACTTAGAAAATGAAATTAATAGAATCACAGAATATCCTGAGTTTGAAGGGACCCACAAGGGTCATTGAGATCCAGCTCCTGGCCCTGCACAGGGCTGCCTCAAGAATCACATTTATATTACCAGAAAATGACAGAATGACAAAACTGAAAAGAGAATTAACTTACGCCACAAAAGATCCCATGGCAATACATATTAACATTTCCTTTAGAGATTCTATAACTAGAAGTGCAGGTTTAGAGATTCACACCTGTATTTTAAATACCTCTGACATTGTGGAACTGTAGTTACAGAAACTGTAAGTTACTGTTCTGCAAAGATCAGTTTTCCTAAGTTGGTCTCATGCATACAGCAATTCCTTAATAATAGATTTTTTTATATCTAGTAGAGGCATTTGTGGCAGATGTTTAATGCAAAATTACTGCAAAATTACCACAAGTCTTCATTGCCAACTGTTAGGAAGCAGATAACAAATTTGACATGCTCCTTAAAAAGAAGACACTTCAGGAAATCTTTCTTCTTTTCAGGAAAATTTATTATGTTGCCTTATGTATTCCTTCCCCCAAATGATTTTTTTCCTTTACTGCTTCCTCCTCATGGTTCCCTAAGCAAACAATTATGGCTTTTTCAAAGCAATTTATTTCTTTTGTTTTCTAAACCCTCTGCAATTTGAAAATGCATGAGAAAAGTGCTGGGAGCAGGCAGGCCACCATAAATTCCCTACTGTTGTTTTTTGTGAGTCCATCACCAGCACAGATCCTGTCATTGATCTGCATGTGCTGGAGCTCCACTGAAATCAATGGAGACTGCTGCAGGAAAAAAGGAATCAAAGGCAGGAACTGGCTCCTAATGAACAGCCCTGAAGTCTGTCACAGCTCCCATTAGCAAAACCAGCTCTGCAGAGAGTTCCCCACACACAGCTCACTGCCAGACAGGATTAGTTTGGGAATATGGGCATTTCAGCCCTTCGCACCAACAAAAATTCTGCTTTTTTCCCCCAGTTCTCCCAGAGGTGAAACATAGGTTTGTTATTTTGCTCTCCTTTCCCAAACATACTCTAAGATTCCCTAGGCACCTCCTCATTCCTGGCTGAGCTCAGGGAGGAACATCTTTGGAATAGCCATTAGATGTGGAAGAGAATTTTCAGCAACAGGAAAGACCATGCAGGCAATCTCTTCCTGAGCAGACCACAGTGGAAAAACAACTCTGAACTGCATTTCATTTTCCCCTGGGATAGTGGAAGGTGTCCCTGTCCATGGCAGGGGCTGGAAAAAGATGAGATCCTTCCAATCCAAACCCTTCTGTGATTCTACAATTTACATTATGATTCACATCCCACTAGTTCTGACCTGTCACGATTCTTAGGGGAAGCCTAAACTGTACCTGCAAGTTAATCCAGCATTTTAGAAACTCCTGCTTGATTTCTGCAATTCCATTACATGAATTAAAGGCACAGGTAGCCAAAAGGAAATTTTCCAGATTCCCAGAGAGGGAGAATATGCCCATTAATTTTGTTACCACTTCATCTTACTCCACAAAATACCTTGCTCATAATTAATTTAGAAACAATTTTAATAATATATAATGATCTAACTGATCTCTAGTGATCTAAAGGATCACGAAACAGAGTTGTACTGGTTGCCTAACCCTGTGTGACTGATATGAGGTCTGCAAGAGCTACTGATAAAACTAGACACAGAAAATAGATTTAAACAGTTCTAAAGCTACTATTTGTTCTTCTTAATATATTAAAAATGCTTAAAAAATAACAATTCTACATATATTCAGAATCTACAAAAAGCAACTTATACATTTTTAACAGATTTTAAATTTTAAACTCTTTAAATTAAAAAAAAAGGTTTCTAAGCATAAAACCACACTCTTGACTATGTCATATTAGACAACAACACTGAAATATGAGAAGGCATCATGAAATTTGATGATAGCAGTGATTCCTAGTGGAAAACAGTAAATTCTCCTTGAACAAAGATAACCTGGATTTACACCAGAACAACAAAAAACCATCAGATATTGTAGAGACATCCAGAAGTAGCACTTATAATACAATGGCACTGGAAAAGCACGGTCACTTGCTAATCCCACAAGATATCTTCAGAGAATGTGAAATATTAGTTATGCATTTTCACAATGTTTGTATTTTTACAGAGCCCTTGAATAAAACATTGGCAAAACTGAAGGCAACTGAAATTTACTACTGACTTGGAAAAAAAATTAGAATCCATTCTATGTCTAAAACTCACAACATAAAAATATTTCTGTGTCTCTACTTGTATGTTTATTTTTAATTACTCTTATTGAATGTTTCTGCACAGAGGAAATGCTGCAATAATCTCTTCAATAATGATGAACTTTCCCAAGGCCATTGGAGAATTCAGAGTGTCTGAAGTGGCACTGACCTTCCATCTGCTTCCAAAAGGGCACGCCCACTCTGGAGCTACCACCCCATTCACCATGCCAGAACTTCCATAGCATGAATGGCCATTTGTGCAAATAATAGATAATGTTGGGGATTTCAGTGTGACAATGATTCTTCTGAAGCATATTGTTCCAAAGAATTAAAAATTCAGAGTAATTAGACTCCCTAAATTGGAATTTTGATTCTTAGCAGCATCCTACACAAATTTTGTAATTCTTTGGGTTTGACATGTGCAAGGTTAAATAAAAAAAAATAAAAGCATATATAAAATGCAGATGTTTCCTAGAAATAAAGCATTATGCAGATGAGAGTTTCAGCTTTGCTCTATATTTCCATATTCTGTGTAAGTTGGAGAAATGGATAGTTGGCATCAAGTGACAGAAAAAGTCTTAAGGAAATCTGTATACCCTTTGTGCAATGAAGCATGAAATAATTGCACTGAAAATAGAGTCTCTGATCCTGCAGACCTTCCATTTCCCCAGCACAACTTCCAAATAATTTGCTTTCACGTGAGTGAAAACCAGAGGAGCTTGGAAATGAAAGTTCAGCCAGCCAGTTTGGGAAGTGGATTTCATGAGAAATGCTCGCCACACAGATGATCCAGTTTCATTTCTGGTTTTATGGTGAAAAAAAAGAATTGGCTTCAATAAAATACCATAATTTGATAATCTGCATAAAAATGCTTCAGGTATAAAATGTGTCTAGAACTATCTGTGATTATGGGATATCAACATCCTTTAATCCAAAGGCAATTTATCTGGCAGGTGTAAAGAAACTTTGTCTCCATCAAGGTGATTCCTGCTGTCAGCTGGTTTGAATTGTGGATCTGGGCTGTGTGACTGCTCCAGGAATTTCCAATGGACATTGCCACATAATACTGTATCCCCTAAACTACAATTGCTAAAGATAATTATCGCATCTTACCCCTCCTATATTATTAATTCCACACAGAGGCAAAACCATCTGAAGGAGGGGGTGAGATTGTGCCAGAGGGATAAAAAACCAAACAAGTTCTTTGCTTCTCCTCAGTGGTGCAGGCAGATGGATGTCACACTGCCTTCAGAATTCCAAAGAATCTCAGTTATTAGCAGGAATATGGGGGTTTATTTTGAAGTATTGTCATTCTCCTCACATAGCACGGTTAATTTAAAGTTAATTTAAGTTATAGCTTCTGTTGTAGTGGAAGAAAAAGAAGGAAAATCTCAGGTACAGACGGGCAATGGGCTGTGAATTCATTCACGCAGGAGTGCAGTCAAACCCTGCTTGTTCCTCACGTGGTGCTGCCACTGCCTGGAAGAGCAGGCATGGGGATTCTACTTCATGGAATAACAGTTAAATACACCTTTGCTGATCCTGCCAAAGAGCAAGTGCACTCAGCAAGAGCCGAGTTAGAAGTTCTAAATGGCAATAATACTGTTCCCAGGGAGCAAACACATCATCATCCTCTAGCTGTGCTGCCTCTTGCTTTCTTTCCAAGCTTTGCCTTTTGTCAGGCTGATGTGAGTACAGCTACACTGCAGCAAGAGCAGTCACTTAGCAACTTCACTGTGCCCACTTGGGAGAGGAGTGTTTCCAGGGAAAAGTTGCTCATTGATCCAAAAGAACTCCCTGTGACTCTGCTGTGCACGCAGATAAGGGCAAGCTTGGCAGGGTGATTTATACAGATGATTGATAGATATGCCTGGAATGGATGTGAACGTGTCACTTCAACCCTCCAAAAATAGAGTCATTAAAAATGAAAACCAAACATTTTTGACACTTCCTCAGCATTTAAATAAGTTGATAAGAGATGAAGTACTCAAGGGACAGGAAATTTTAAGGAATGACACATTTCTCATTGTAGAATCACAGAATGGGGGGGGATTAGAAGGGACCTTAAAAATCATCCAGTGCCACCCCTGCCATGGCAGGGACACCTTCCACTGTGCCAGGCTGCTCCCAGCCCCAATGTCCAGCCTGGCCTTGGGCACTGCCAGGGATCCAGGGGCAGCCCCAGCTGCTCTGGGCACCCTGTGCCAGGGCCTGCCCACCCTGCCAGGGAGCAATTCCTCATTCCCAAGATGCCATCCAGCCCTGCCCTCTGGCACTGGGAGCCATTCCCTGGCTGCTGTCCCTCCAGTGTCTGATGAAAAATTCTCCTCTGGCTTCCTCGCAGACCCTGGAAGATGCTGTGGGGTCTCCACACAACTTCTCCTCTCCAGGCTCAGCATCCCCAACTCTCCCACCCTTTCTTCCCACAGGGGAGGGTCTCCAGTCCCCTCAGAAACTCCATGGCCTCCTCTGGGCCCTCTCCAGCAGCTGCAGGTACTTCCTGTGCTGGGGCAACTCTGCAGGTGGGCTCTCACCTGAGGGGCAGAATCCTCAATCTCAAGGTGCTGCTCACTGTGCCTTTAATGCCCCATTTCAATTCTTCCTGAGCATCAAGACTGAGCAACAAGATGAGAGAAACAGGCAGGGCCTGAGCTCAGGAGCTACTCCTGCCCTGGGCAGTGGAGATCTGCAGATCTCTGCAGATGGTGCAGAGATATAACTGCAACTAGCCCCTGGCTGGGTAATAATTAGCATGGACTCCATGTATTACAGAAGGCTGATCAATAATATTTATTAAGAAACCCATTGCTCTTTTATAGACTGTTATGATACAGCTGGTGCTAATTGGTCCTTGAATCCAAACACCATCACCACTGGCTAATTAAGAAACCACCCTTTGGTAAACAAATCTCCATAACACATTCCACATGTTCACAATACCAGGAACAGTTAAGATAGGAATTGTTTCTCATTCTTTTCTCTGATCTTCTCAGAGACTTCCCAGAACCATGCCTGTGCCTGGGAAAGTTGTGTTTCTCTCTGTGGCCAGAGAGCTGCTGCCCCACAGAGAGGCTGTGCAGTCTCCTCCCTGGGGATATTGCAGAGCCACACGGACACACTGCTGTGCCCTGTGCCCTGGGATGGCCCTGCTGGAGCAGGGAGGTGCCACCAGAGCAGCCCCCGTGGGCCCTTCCAGCCTCACCCATCCTGGGATTCTTGAGATGTGTCTTATCTACTTAGAAGGCATAATGACATGCAGAGGATAAACCCCAAAATAAAGTTGAGAAAACATATTTTTCAATCCTCTGTAAGCAGCTGTGCTGGGGAAGCTGAACAAACCTGTGTGAACTGTAGTATTCACCTTCTCTGAAAAAATCCCTTCACTCAGGGGTCTTCTCCTGGGAAGCTGAAAAGCCTCAGAGAAAAGGAAAACACTTCTTTTCTCATTTGCTTCTCCTGTGCTGTGCTCATGTGGAATGTGTTTGGGGATTGTTACCCACAGGTGATTGTTCCATTGCATTCTGCTGGGAGTTGTTTCACTCTTGGGCCAATCAGGGCCAGGCTGTGTCAGACTCTGGAGAGAGTCACGAGTTTTCATTATTATCTTTTTAGCATTCAGTAAGTGTCCTTTCTGTATTCTTTAATATAATATAGTATCATAAAATAATAAATTAGCCATCTGAGAACATGGAGTCAGATTCATCATTCCTTCCTTCGTCCGGGGGCAACACAAATACAATATGTGATCCACTCCCAACCTTCTGGTATAAAGCTGTGGTAGAATTGCAGTCATGGAAGGGCTTTAGATGAATTAGGATCTCAGGGAAAGAAGATTCATGTGAGAAAAGCCAAAAAGAACTATGTCCATGCTGTGCTTACTTAGCTTCTCTCATTATCTCTGTGGAATACAAGAACCCCCTTTGTCTCTGCACGTGTACAGTTTTATACATTCACCTCTACATGGGTATTTTATTATATAAAATCACATAACATTATGTATTATATAAAATAAATAAAAAGCAAAGCACCATGACTGAAATCTGACAAACAGAAGTGACTGCTTTAACAGCACCATGCTTTTGCACCCTGTGGTATTTCTATTTGCATATTGATGAAGTTGAAGGTCAGATGCCACTAATTACAACCTGTTCACTCTGTCCAACATCCCACCACCAAATACTCAGGAGTGGACCTCTTAATGCCATTATGCAAATGATACTTAAGTACAGAAATAAATTCAAAATAGTGGCATCTAAAGCAGCATGTTAGCAGGAGGTAAATTAATAAATATATTCAAGAAATTGAAATTGAAAATTATTATTCAACATGAGATTAATCATTACTGAATGATATGTAAAAAAAATAATGATTTTTTTCTCCCTGGTGTAACAGAATAAAACATTCAGTATCTTGGCAGGATGTATTACCCAGCATTGCAGCATGGGTCTGATAGAGAATAGGTTGAAGCAAATAGTAAAGATCTTGATATGTAGAAAAGTGAAGAACTGATTTCAAATTATTTGAAAATTTTTTTAATTGACGTAAAAAACCTCTATGAAACCACCCAAAAAATGCCCCCAAAAAACCAAAATTCCACAACATCCCACAGTATAGAAGCTTGGTACTGGAGACAATAAATTATATGATTTCTACAAATAATTGCTAATCTAAATAATAAGTAAATTGCTGTTTACCACTAAAAATTAGGTAACTTTCTGATGTAACTCCATGCCATAAAATAAGTGATTATTCTTTCTTTGGTGTAAAATGTGAAAAAAATTGACCATTTTTTCTACCATCCCTTTTTCTATAAAGAACGAGAGTGCAAACAACTGCACAACTTGAAAGAGAAGATCCCATATGAAAAACATCCCTGGAAACAAGCACTGAATGAGCCAATCCAGTATTTCCAGCACTTGCTGAAAACGAGAAAGGAGGGAACACACTTTTTGTCTCCTGTGGGAGAGCAATGATAAATACAAGCTTGCAAAGACAAAGCTGTGTGTGAAGGAAGCCCTGAAGCCACAGGTTTCCACTGTGGGGAATGTGATGGAGGTGCAAGGAAAGCCACAGGTCAGCATCTGTAGGTCAGAAGAACAGATTTATCCTGTGGCAAAACCCCAGAAGGAATTTTAGTGATGTGCTGGATAGGGTTAGGGAAGGGTGCAGGGTGTCTGTGCTGCTGGATTCAATCACACAGGAAGGGAAAAATGAGTTACAGCTGAGAACTGGCAAAAACCAGAGATGCAGAACAGAGGCTGAGAGATCACGGAGGAGAAAACAGTGGAACTGCAAAGTGGTGATTGGGTAAAACACTCAGGGAAGAGCCTGAAGGCAGCTGAGGGAGAATACCAGATTGCCAGGAGAAAAACAAGTGTGAAGTTAGAGAGCAATGCAAAGAGTCAGGCCCCAAAATAAAAGGATGAATCAGGCCCCAAAATAAAAGGATTGATCTGCAACAGATCAATCTGGCCTTAGTCCTTTAGCCCAGTGTAAAATATAAAGGAGAGCAAAACAAAACAAAACAAAATATAAAGGATAACTACCACAAAAAAACAACTGTCAGTCAAACCAGCAGAAATATCCACTCTGTTTACATAAATTAAAGCCCAATTGGGCAAGAACTTTACCTGCTATGAAAACTTTAGGCTTTAAAAATTTTATCTCCTGTTCCACATCTTTCATAAGAAAGTTTTATTCATTCTCTTGCACCAAGGCTTTCTTCTTTGGTTGCTTGTAAATAAATATTCAATAAATGTTCAAAAGAAACCTTTAAAATGATAAAAGTTGTCAGCAGAAGAGAAGCCAAGTGCCATGGCAAGAGACCTATGGACTGAAGGGTAGGAGGGGGAATATCACCACAGCTGGAATTCACAATATATCAAATATTTTTAACATTTGTGTTAAAGCAAGGGGAAAGGCAAATGCTACAGGAAAAGCCAGGGAATACAAGAATGCTCTCAAGCATCTTGATTCATGTCAAGAAAGATCATCAGCATTTCTTGGGGATGAATTTCTCCCAGAGTAGAAATCTGTCACAGCAGTTTCCAAAATCGGGAAGGGCACACAGTGCTATGTAAATCTTTGTTTCTAAAGGTAGGAAACAAAGCTGATTACTTTAGAGTATCCTGCAGAGGATGGTGGAATAATAAACCACCATCTCTGGAGCCTGAATTCTGTAATATTTACCCAAGCAGTCTCACATCTAAATCTCAAAAATACTTTATCAATAAGAAAAAAACCCCAAAAAACCCACCCCACTCTAAGATTTCACCTTAGTCTGTGAACTCAACAATTTAGTCAATAATGTCTTTGTCCATTTCCCACTTGATACTTCAGTCTTACACCTGTTTTATCTTTTTATCAGTTCCTTTGGATGGAAGACTCAGCAGAAGTCGTTAGGAACTAACTACAATTTGTATTCTCCTTCCCTGCTATGTTTGCTTTTCTGTAAACCCTTTCAAGTTAATGAAATTATTCTTGCTTTATTTTTGTCTTTAATTTTATTCAGTGCAAGACAACTAGACAGGCACACTTAACATAATTCCTTTTATAATAATCAAGGGAAAAAAGTGAAAATTTATTTCCACATGTTTTGTTTTCCTAAGTTTGTTGTATTAAACCTACTTAAATAGCTATTATTTCATTATCAGACTACCAGAATAAAGTAGAAAAAGTGTTTAATTAACAAATATGAATCAACATTTTAGGACTGATAGTCTGGAGGCTTTAAAATAATGAGCAAAAATAAAAGCACAAAGTCATAAAAGATAAGACTTAGCAGTATGGTTTTAATAAAATAGACTTTTCTGGTTTTCATCTAATTCCATCTGGTTTCAATCTTAAGAGGTTTTCACTGCAGCAATACATTAGATTGAATATCATGGTACAAAAATCTGTCAGAGGAAAGATTTCCCCTCATGGTGTAAGAGAACTGAATAATCAAGCACTTCTACTATTAGACCTGCAATAATAATTTCAACATTTGTTCTTCTATCGAGCAAGGACTCATTTCCAAAATCCTTTAGCAGTGAATTTTACCTGCTCCCAGCCCTTTCCAGCCCGTTGCTTTGGTTTACCCGAGGCAGTGATGTTTGAGCTGCTCCCCTGCAGCACACACACGTTTGCTTGTGCTGAGACGAACAACGATCAAATGTGAACAGGGTTTGCCTTCCCTGGCAGAACAGATTAATGTTAGCAAAAGTCACCTTTGCTACAGAAGGTTTAAGAGTCTCTCAAAGCTTTCATGTGGACTTCAGAATGATCTGCTGAATGCCTGCAGCTGCTTTCCCCATATATTTGCATGATTTTCCCACAATCATAATGCTGCTTCTACTCCAAAACCCTCAGGAAGGAAAATCTTGCCAATATTTGTAGGTATTCCTAAGGCATATTAGAAATAACCACAAGCAATTATATAAGGAATTTTTTTTTAAGACTTCTGGATATGAGAGTGGCTGAACATATCCAGAACATCTCTAACTAATATGTTGAGAGTCAAATAAATCCTTTGATGACATCCCAGTCCCTGAAAGGAGCCTGCAAGAAAAATGGAGTGGGACCATTTACAAGGGCTGGAGTGGCAGGACAAGGGGGAATGGCTCCCAGTGCTGGATGGGATCTTGGGAATGAGGAATTGTTCCCTGGCAGGGTGGGCAGGCCCTGGCACAGGGTGCCCAGAGCAGCTGGGGCTGCCCCTGGATCCCTGGCAGTGCCCAAGGCCAGGCTGGACACTGGGGCTGGGAGCAGCCTGGCACAGTGGAAGGTGTCCCTGCCATGGCAGGGGTGGCACTGGATGAACTTTGAGGCTTCTGCCCCTGCAAACCATTCTGTGATTCCATGAAAACACATCATGTCCCTCCCAGCTGGAGAACCAAGGCAGACCTGAGTATATTTGTATATTTGGAACTGCAAATATACTGTCCTAGCCCAAACCTGATGAGCACAGAGCTATGCAAGAGTTGCACCCCCAAACATGTGTCCTGCTTCGTGTCTCATTTCCTTTTCTTCTGCCAGCCATGTACCTGCACTTTACCATGCTCACCCTTTCTAAATCAATCAATCAATCAATCAATGCTGCTGCCAGGGGAGCCCAGCCACTCAGACACTTCAGGAGTTCCTCAGTAACTCCCCTCAGAGGGCAGCATGTTTTAGTACAGCTTTTTTTCCTGCTTGTGTAACAATTCATTCCCATTGTATACAAACTTGGAAAATAAAACTGTTTAGTAGGAAATAGGAAGTAGCTGGAATCTTGAAGCGTGAGTGTGCTGATGTTAGAGCACAAAGTTGCTGTGCTGAGCCCTAATGAATACCCAAGGCAGTAAATAACTTAATCTGTAACAAGAAAGCACTGGAATATTCACTTTACAGAACTATTCCACTGACATGCAATTCATTAATTGTCTCCATCTGATCTTTTCAGACCCTGTAATTTTCTGCAGATGGAACATCACAGTAAGGCACACAGGAAAGGCAGAAGTTACACCTGAGAGCTGGTTATGCCAGCCCTGCTGCTGACAGCAACCACAGAGCTACTGAGGCTGGAAATCACCTCCAGCATCAGAAGCCAGCCTTTGAGCCATCAGCACTTTGTTCAGCAGCCCTGAGTGCCACGTGCAGTTGTTCCTGGGACACCTCCAGGGATGGGGACTCCAAACCTTCCTGGGCACCCCCTGCCAAAGCATGAACCCTGCTTTGCACTGTTAATGTTAAGAGCACACAGACAAACACAATCTCTCCTTTTCTCAGTAACTCTGGCAACTCACACTATTATTTCAAACCACAGTTGAAGTAATTCAGAATAAATTTCTATGCATCAGCTGGAAGCAGCCTAAGCAGAGTGATTTCAGAAAGCTTAGTAAGGACTTCTATTTTGTGGTGATAACAGAAATGCAGGCCTTGGAGGCTTAGCATTAAAAGAAGGTAGAAAGTGTTTTCTGGTGTATAACAGGATCATTTAAAGCAACATTGTGATGGCCTCAGTGAGTAACACTTTGCAAAGGTCTCATGGTGTAAAAATATCAATGATACTGATTATATGAGCTGAAAAGCACTAAAGGACCAAGCTCCCTAGAGGAGCATACAAAGAATACTACAGCTACCTGTCACTGAAACAGCTTTGTTACTATTTTCCTGGGCCTTTGAAACTGAAATTATTTACATAACATTTAAGATTGCCATTTTTGTAACAGGGCTAACAAGAAGCACACAGGCATTACAACATTATCCAACAATGCCAGCTGCAAATTAGCACTACAAGCTACAAGAAAGCTAAAAAGGAACCCTTTCTTTTAACTTGGAAGTTAAAAGTTGATTTGCCTTTACACTTCTCAGGATTTCTGCTGGTCAGGATGACCCCGAGATGCATTAAAAGTCACTTTTCCCAGCCTGGCAGTTGAAGAAGGAGTCAGGACTCTTCGGCTGTGGTTACCAAGGTTGTTTATTTTTTCTTATCTCTTACATTCTTTCTCTGGCCTGCTGAGGTCTGTTCAGCAGGTCAGTCTGAGGCACACTGCCCGCCCCCGGGCTGGTGTTGTCTTTTCATACTAAAAACTACGTGTACTATATTTACAATTATGTTCCAGTACCTATCACCTGTGTTAGACAGTCAGTCTCTGCTCTAAACCAATGCAAAAGTGCCAGCATCACCCAGACCATGGAGGTTAGGAAGGAGAAAGGAGGACAGGGCACGCCCAAATCCCTCCATCTTGAGACCCCAAACCTCCATTCTAAAAATCCCCAAAATTCTACTTTTCACCCTGTGACAACTACTGTCATGCTACTTAAACTCTCCTGACTTGTCATTCTTCATACAAAGCTGGCAATTTGTTCCATGGCTCAAGATCAAAGTCCCAGGTGCCTTTGGCTGCATGCCAGGGTCTCAGAGCCCCCTGCCCGGGGCTGGAGCCATCCTGAGCAGTCAGAGGGATGGCCTGGCTTCTGACATACCCATTCTGATTGAAGACACTCTCTGTTTTCAAGTGGATACAAGGCAAAAATGATTTAAAAAGGTGATGATAGGTACTAAACACAAGCAGGTGCACTGGAATAAGAGAGGCAAGACTGGGGGATTTTTTTTTACCTTTGCTAGATAAGTTGAATTTTTTTCTTTTTTTAAATAGTGTAATAATTACATGGTGTAATTACATTTAGTATGAATGCACAAGTCACTCAGTCGGGTTATCAAGCAGAACCCCCCTAGCTGTTACAGAGGCTCAGAGTAAGCCGCAGATCCCATTATAAACAAGCTTCCTTGTGTTAAATTGCCACACTGAGATGGGAGCTACCAGGTTACCTCACTATCAAAATCAGGACTTGCTTAACCAGGATAATCAGCTAGGGTAGTTAGGTAATACTCTTCATTAAATCTATTTTGTAGCTTGTGATACTGCTGATATTAGTGTTACAATCATTAGAAGCAATATTTCTATTTTCATCTAAAATGTCAAAGACCACACTGAAAATCTTGCTGTTTAAAACCTTAAACTCTGCCATCCCAATTCATGACCAGGATTGTACTCATATTTTTTAAATCTTAACTGATAAAAGAGAAAATATTCACTTATTTTTCACTCAAATGAGCAACTTAAGAGCAAGGGAACAGATGACACTATTTCCTAACCTAGTTTGGCTTAAAATGAGGCACAATAGATCATGGAATCACAGAATGGTTTGGATTGGAAGAGACCTTAAAGCTCATCTCTTTCCAATTCCTGCCTTGTGCAGGGCCACCGTCCACTACCCCAGGCTGCTGCTCAAATCCTGTTAAATATGATGAAATTTTATCTCATCTATCAGATCAAGAAATTTCTTGCAGAATAAGGTCCTAATCAGATTTTAATTCCCATATTTAAATCATTGTCCTTTGCATTTGAAGTAGAGCAGACAAATACAGGGAGTTCCACGTCAACTTGCTTGTAACTACTTGCTGAAGCTGATTATGTTGCTTTAAACCTAATGAACTGCACTGAGAGGAGTTGGCAGAGGCTCCACACTTCCAACAGACACTGAGGACAAGGTGGGCACTGAGTTCTCAAAATCTTGAGTATCCACTGCTGAAACAGATGTTCTTCTCATCTTGGAAGTTACGAGTTCAAGAAAGAAGTAACATTTCTTGTTTCCTCAGCAAGAGAACACTCAGTGCTAATATACTGAGAGCCATAACACAGTGAACACAAGTTTTTGGGTTTTTTTTAATGTGAAAAAATTAGATGGCGCCACTATCTGAATAGAAGATATATAAAATACTGTTTATGTGAGTGAACACTCCAAGTTTTGTTTAAGCCCAGAAGCTGGGCACCCTTCCTGTGCTCCAAAGGTGAAATGCTTCTGTGTTGTAATAAGCCTTTTAGAACCAAAAAGAAAATGTATTTGAAACAAAAAACCCCCCAGCTTTATATTGCATGCTACTGTATAGGGGAATAAGGGGAAATCCAATCTCAAGACAATTTTCTGAAAGCAGAAAGAAAACAATGGAATTGCTAAGAAAGCAATCAGACACTTTTTTATACTGCCTGTCTTGATTTTTAATAGCAAATAGCTCTATCTCTCAAGACACAATTTGATACAGAATATAATTTATTTTTTCTTGAGTTCAAAGAACTTAAATTGTTTCTTATGGAATGTAAAACAAAACAAAAGTAAACCCAAACAAACACAAAAGGAAAAAAACATCATTTACTTTTAAGACATGCGAGGAAGAAAAAACCCACACGTATTGAAATTGTAAAATCTATTTTCTCTTTTCTCCACACACAAAATGGATGGTGATAATATGTCTCTGGAATCTGCACTCATAATTATTCACACCGTGTTTTAGCAAGATCTGGTCTACTGGAAATCATAGAAATACTGGGTTTTGATTTGGTTTTGCATCTTCCTTGGAAGATAACTATTAATCATGGAACCATGGAATAACCTGAGCTGGAAGGGACACAGAAGGATCATCCAAGTCCAGCTTCTGTCCCTGCACTGGTGTAAACCACCAGTGGCTGACATTTCTGGAGAAGAATATTCACTTTGCAAACTACAGAAGCCTGAATTCTATTTGCATCAATAACCTTGAGAAAACAATGACCCACAACCTGGTCATTCAAAATTTTAGTTTCCAAATTTTAGTTTCTAGAGAATCTTTAAAAATACTGTTGAATTTTCCTTTCATTTCCACAAAACACACTTAGTCTTTTGAGTCTTTATTGTTTTCGTAGTAGCACCCATTATTAACTGAAACACTAAACAAGCTGGAAGTAGTGTTAGGTGTTTATTGCTGAGAGCCATTTTCCTTAGGAGACTAAAAGTAACGAACCTTTTCACTTTAGGGGGATGACACACACAGAAATGTAATAATTGGCCCCCACCAAATTTTGAAATAGTTTTTAAAGGGAACAAACTTTTCCTTAGTGTGTCCTTAGTGACACTCTGGTTCATCTGTATAGATTATTAACAGCTAAATATGCATTTCTCTACTCAAAATATTGTGTGATGGATTTTTTCAAAATATATTATAAAATTGAATTTTTAAACGCTTCATGATCTTGTGTGATGTCTCTGCATGAGGCCATTGGATTCCCAGATTTTGGTGTCTGCTCATTGGTGATACTTAACAAGATATTTCTTCCTTGAAAGCTAGGGACTCCCAGCCATTTCCTCTCTTTTGCATGTCCCATTCAGTCACTCCTAGTCCACTGTTCATGGATTAAAAAACAGAAATGCAGATGTTGTAGCTGTGCTGCAAGAAGAGGTACAGTTCTGTGGACACCTACATGCAGGGAAAGATGAATTTTGGGGTGATTTGGGGTGGTATTGTGGTGGATTATGCACAATCCAGACTGCAGGTTATCATTTGCTTTCACACGCAAGAGCAGTGGCCCTACTGTGCTCCCAAAAACCCTGTCAGGAGGAAGAGAACTCCACCCCTGACTTAGTAAAGTTCTAACAACAAATTAATTTGAAAATATGAGCAGCCACAATTATTAATCTGCATGTGTGAGGAGTACAATAGCTCTCCTAAGTAATGGAGGCACTACATTTAATGACTATCAATTAAACAAATGGAGCCAAAAGCACAAACAGGTATTTGCTCTCTGGGTGATGGACACACAGGGTGCTCACCCTGATGAGACTCAGCCCTTTGCACCACACTGGGAATTTTAACAGGGCTGGCAAAGATGCAGTCCAAGTGCCAAATGACTTCCGAGGCAAACACGAGCAGCACTTAACTTCTGATCTCCAGGTAATTAAATTTATTAGGAATGCAGGCTTGAAGCCTTCTGAAGCCCCTGCAGCCCAGTGAAGACCTTCCAATCAGTGCAAATGAGGCATCCTCATGCCTTCACATGTCAGGGTCACTGCTACCTTCTGCATTTGTTCTTTCTGGATATTATTTTATAAATAATCCATGCAAGTCTAATTCTGCTCAGACTTTGTCAAACAAAAGTATCTGACATTGCTTGCTTTCTAGAAATGTGATTACTGCTTTCTGTCAGAAATAAAGCTCTGTGGGAAACCTGTTTTTCCTGGTTAATAAAGTACAGTGCTGAGCACAGAGTGAAGGGGAGCACGAGTGGAAATTATGCTAGAGGTGACTAGAGTGACTAGAGGAAAATGAGGAAGTGCAAAGCAAGCTTAGAGTGTGTGTGTAGAAAAGTGCTGACACACATATCACTGGTGATGTAAGAAATTAATCACCAGCCTCTGCTATCACATGCTAAGGTTCACAAAGCTGGAATCTGCTCATTTCCATGCTTATTGTCATGGTCCCTGTCCTTTCATCTGGGGGGCTAGTGGGGTCTTAAGGCTAGAAGAGAAGGAGAAGTCTTGCAGTTGTAACTAGTTGTGGAAAAGTGTTTGATTTACTCTCCAGAAGAAAACTTCTGTAAGGTTTTTCCCTCCACTGTCCCAGGCTGCTCCCAGCCCCAGTGTCCAACCTGGCCTTGGGCACTGCCAGGGATCCAGGGGCAGCCCCAGCTGCTCTGGGCACCCTGTGCCAGGGCCTGCCCACCCTGCCAGGGAACAATTCCCAATTCCCAAGATCCCATCCAGCCCTGCCCTCTGGCACTGGGAGCCATTCCCTGTGTCCTACCACTTCAGGCTCTTGTAAATAGTTTCTCTCAAACAACTTAGAGGAGGGTAAAAAATTGCAACTCTTGCCCAGTTGTCAGTGGGCAAGAACCTGATCCTTAAACTATGGAATTCAGCAGCTCGATACAAACCACACTGCTCAATATTACACTGTATTTACCCATCAGCACCATCTTAGTAGAGAACATAAATGTGGCAGCTGTAGGTTTCTTAGTGACAGTTATTTACAGGTGCCTGAGGGTTCCAAGATCTGGCATTTAGCCCTTTCATTGTTCACAATCTATCAGAGCCATTGCATCAATACTGTCAATGGTAAATTTTGACTTAATCTTCACATTTACTAAGAAAAAAAAAGTTAAGAACCCAGAGAAGATATAAGCTGTTTTATTTCTAATGTGGTTTTATAGCTCCAGTTTGTACTATTCAGTGCCTGACATTTTGCAAGTCATATGGTGTGTTTCCTCAGGGAAAGTAAATCAGCTGCTCTCCTGGAGTGCAGCCTTCCTAATACACAAAAAAAAGTGCTTTGTTTGAGAGCAAAAGTGCTGTACAGTTGTTATGGCAACTGGATTTTAAAAGGAAGTGCATAGTTTTGAGGGGCATCTGCTTAATTCCCAAACAAATTCTTCACCCCAGATGCCCTGGGAGGAATGATTTTTAAATCAGTATCTGGCAAGATGCAGAATGACTTCCAGCTGAGCAGCTTGGCACAGCTCCCACTGGCTCCATGGGAAGGGTGATCCCTGGGGTGTTTCAGCTCCATGGGAAGGTGATCCCTGTGTTTCAGCTCCCTGGAAGGGGTGATCCCTGGGGTGTTTCAGCTGGAGGAGCTGCTGCCTGTGCACCCCAGAGCCCTCTCCTGTGGCTCAGCCCTGCAGACACCAAGGGGCAGCACATTGCCAGGGCAGCTGAGGCAGTGGGTGCATGAGAACAACTTTTAACAGCACTCAGCAGAAACAGAATATCCTCCCCTCCTGGACAGACACACAAAACTAACTTCCAGGGCAGGTGTAAAGTCCTTTAAACATAAGGAAAAAGCAAAAATAGAAATCCCTCTGGCATGTGTGTGTGTGTGTGTGATGGGCTGGGAATGGTCATGCTGATCATGGTTGTCACTGTGCTGTCAGAACCTGCCAGAGAAGTTTCAATATGGAGCTGTGAACTAGGGATTGAAAGTTCTTTCATATTTTTAAGAAAGGCTGTAATACTTGAATCATCCATAATTGACAATGTTGACTTACAGTTTTCTTCGCTGTGTGGAGTTTTGTGAAATCTCAACACTCTACAGATGAAGTTTTGGGGATGTTTTTCAGAAATATGCAGCACTGGCTGCATACAACAATATTTATGCATAAAGTTACAAATAAAAAATACCCATATTAGTGACAACTTGTGCCAAGACTAGTGGCTTTGTATAGGAAAACAGGTCATGCAAGGACTCAGAACTACAACTGAAGAGCCCAGATTCCCAAACTTCCAATGGATACACAGATGTACAAAGCAGCTCTTTCAAAGGGACATTTACCATCAAGCACAGGCTGGAGAAAAATATAACAGGCAAAGTAACTGAACGTGCCAAGAATCACACCTTATTTTAAATTCAAAATAAATAACTAACTTCTGAAAGCTATTAGTGAACAAGATAAAAAAAATACAAATCCTTCTGTATCTTATTAGAACACAAATGGCTTGAGAGAAGTAAAATACTCTATAACAGCAATCAGAAGCAGAAAAACTAAATCTAGAATCAACTACAAGGAGTTGAAAGAGGTTAAAATAGGCCTTGGATGATGGATTACATGGTAGCTGCTAAAGCTATACTCTCACTCTTCTTCTCACCTGCTATTGGAAGTGCAGGACTTGTGTTTTGCACAAAAATCTTAAATGTCCTACCAAATATACCAATACTATAGCAAAACAGTGGTATTTGTGCTTGTAAAACTCATAGGGATTCAACAGGTATGAACAAACCCAGACACAGGCATCACTTCTGTGGCTGCTCCATGCCCTTCCCTTTTCACTTCTTTTCAAGGCTGACTTTCTGATTTCAAGGCTGCTGTGAAGGATGGGCACCAGAGTCAGCTGTTTATACACATAAACAATGGGCATCTCTAAAAATCTATAAATTCTAGGTTGGCCATAAATACTGCCAGCTCTCTGCACCTGCACTGGATGCAGCCAGATTTATAGAAGGAGGAATTGTTCCTTCACAGATGCATCTTAACATGAAAGTCCATTTCATTTACATGACCCTGGAGCCTTGTCCAGACAAGCTCACTTGAGCTTTAGCCAGATGGTGCCCGTTTGCTCAGGCATCATTTGGTACAATTCCCTGAGGCTGGGGCAGGCAGCCAGCTGGCAGAGGCTGCCAGACTTGTGCTGGGGAGATTGCACATCTTCATCACTGCATGGCAAACACAGCAATGACAGCTCCAAACCTGCCAGTGTTTGCATCATTCTTCTGCTGCTTAACCTCCTGTGTTCAAGCTTGGTTTGTGCCCCAAAATTTTATTTATATAAATATACATAATTATGTAATATATATATAAAAATAAAAATAGGCAGAGTCATTAAAGAATTGCAGCAAGAGCACAAAGGAGCTGCCCTGAATTAACAGGACACTGGTGTTGCCATGTAAGCCTTAAATAAAACTCCAAACTCTATGAGAAACTAGGGCAGGAAGGAAGAAAAAAAAGAAAAAAGAAAGAAAAGGAAAAGAAGAAGAAAAAAAAAAGGAGCTCGGGAGGAGAACAATATGAAGAATTGATCACGTTTTTTCAGCAGATTGTTTTTCTAACAACCTAAGCAGATTAATATGAGGCTTTTTCATTTTCAAATATTCTACTATGGCAGCATTAGCAAACAGATGAATGAAAGCTATAGGCAGGAGTTTTTATTTAAAATATCACAGGGTTTAATATTCTATGTCCTAGCATATATAAAAGAAGACCAGGCAGTGCTGAAACATGAAACTAATACACTTAAAGCTGGAGATTTTTTACCAGTGTATAACTGCAACTGATTATTTCATCTCCTGCAACATACAATCTATACCCCTACTAGATTTTTATAGATCACTAAATATGCTAAGTTCACTGTTGCCACACAACTATTTTATTGGATTTTCTTTAAGATAATACCTGCTATCAAATGCAACCCACTGAGATCCATCCATATTTTAAATAAAAATAATAAATAAATAAAAATATCCCCTTCAAAACTCATCTAAAGCCAGTGTGAATATTATACAAGGCATACACTGGCAAACATAACATAGACCTGGCACTTTGCAATGCTCTGGTGGGGAATGTCAAGTTAAAATTTACCCACAGCAGAGCAGTGATAGTGAAGTGTCTAGTTTATAACAACAAACAATAGGGAATAAATTTGTATTACCCAGGCAGCAGCCAGTGCATACCCAAGTATGGAGCATCAAAAGAAATACAACCACTTCAATGCCATCAATATTAATGATACCAGTAACAAAAGCATTTATCTTTTTCCCAGTTTGCTAATATTCAAGTATCTAAATTATTAAACCACTAAATTTTCCCATGGATCTAAATAGAGAAAAACTCTCTCATTTTAAGACAGTTTCAGAGCTTGTAAAAGTGTATAACTATGGAAACAAATCACACAGAATCCATTTTCTTCATGGTGGAAAAAACCTCTACTTTGGTCACATAATTCCTTTTTATGCAGCTTTACAGACCTCGTGTGTGACTCCAATTGGTCAGGAGCTTTCCTGCCAATTACTTTTTTTGGTTAGTAACAAGTTGTTACCCTGTATTGATTGGTCACTCAAACCCCTGGCATGAGTGTGCAGAACAAGTTGTTTGTGAGAGATAGTTTTCATTTCTCCATCTAATGGTGTAAAACCAGTTTATACAGGTGCTGGTTGTTTTTTCCCCAGGAATAGACTGTTATGCTAACGAACTGCTCTCTCCAGGATTGCTTTCACATGGGAGCTTGCAAAGTGCTAGCTTGACAAGGCCATCCACTGAAATAGCAGAGTAGGCCTGATCTTATGAAGCCTTTCTTTATGATTTTTCTACCTTACTGCAACATATAACTTCATATTCAAGGAGAGCAAGTCTACTATAGGCTTAGAATTTACTGTGAAAGTCCAACCTTCCTGGTTAAAAATGGAGAGTTTGAGATCTCTCTTCTCTTTATGCAGGAAACCAACTTCACCTCTAAGTCTACATCCAGAATTTCATTATACACAAAGCACTTGACTAAACAAGGTTTGCCATCACTTCCGTGTACAAATGACATCCCAAACCAGAGCCCTGGCTTTAAACTTCATCCAGGAGGCGGCCTGGAATCACCTACATCACATGGAACAGCTCCCACAGGGGACAGGTGCACCCCATCCCTGCCAGATTACGCTGGAGAATCACCTGGAGCACCTGCAGATGGTTTCTGCCCAGCAGAGCTGGAGCCTGGAGCAGTTTCTCCAGGGAAAGGGAGGAGCTGGCTGCAGCAAAGTGCCCCAGGTGCTGGAGGAGCTCAGCCCCAGCAGGGCAGGGGTGGCTAAGGCCAGGGCAGAGCCCCGCTCTGTGTTAGCCCAGCCTGGGGGGTGTCAGGGGGACAGGTAGAGCTGCTCTCTTTCCTGGCTGCTCTTTAGAACACCTGGGAAAAGGGGGGAAGGCTCCTCGTGTTTTTGTTGTGCAGAGGCAGCATACCAGGAGCTGAGTTACCTTGCAGCTCTGCCAGAACCTTCTGGAAGGCGCAGGCTGGTGGGGATGTGTGGCACCTCAGCACCTGGGACCCCTGTTTGTGAAATGCCTTATTAACATTTTAATAGTATGGTAGTAGTTTTGTAGTTGAAATAGAAACTATGCATGTGGGATATTTTTTAAAGAGGGGAATGAGGTACTTGTGCCAAGATAGCAGCCACAGGACACCTAAATCTTTCAGAGAAAAAGAATTTATTGCTCTTTTAACAGAAGAAACTAATTTTCCTGCCTCACTCAGCCCTGCAGATGCCATCAGGATTAAGAGGAAGAAGTTGACAGTGACCAGAGAGAATCCTTTCTTTGAATGGAATTCACGCATCATGTATGAGATGTATGGATATGCAACAGGCTATTGTTTTTAAGGGTTAATCTTCTGTTAATGTGTGTCCTTTTTCAGGCTTATTTTGCCCAGAAAAAGGTACCCGGCCTGTCTGTAACTCTTTGTTTTTATTGTCTGGTATTGTCCTAATCCTAATTGTCCAAATTTTTATTACTCTAATTTCATTACTATTTTTATAACCATTTTATTACTTTTAAACTTTTAAACTTTTAAAAACAAGTGACTGGCATTTTCCACATGTCCAAGCTCCCGGTGAGGCAGCGGTGCTGGCACGGGCTGTGCAGGCAGAGGGAAGGGCGCTGAGCTCAGCCCCTGCCCTGCACTGGCACAGTGACACGGGCTGGCCTCCTTGCCTGGGCTTCTTGGGGGAAGGACTGTTGGTTGGGGGGAATTCCATGGGAATCCTGGCTGCAGCACTGCTGGCAACCTTGGCCCTGGTTGGTGGAACCCTGGATGCTGAGAGTTTTAGACTTTCTGTACTGACAGGCACTGACCCCCAGGAGAACACTGCAATTGACCTGAGGCCATGGAGAAAGCTTCCAAAATTAAATAATAGAACTAAGATTATGAGTGTATTGTTTAAACTGAAGTATATAATATCACATAATACAAAACTTTAAGTTTTGGAATATAGCAATATATAAAAAGCAAAATAGAAGTTTTAAAGCAGAAGCTAGTCCTTCTTCTTTACCTTCTTCTTCATAAATTTAAGTAGTATTTTATAATTAAACAAAACAGTCCACATTACAAGACACAAGCAATTAATTATGAAGCTAAAAGTAAAACTAATTTAAGTAGCATTTCTCAATTAAGTAGCTTTCCTTTAAAAGGCCTTATAAAGATAAATACAAAACCATTTTACAGCTTATTAATAAAATACTCTAAAACTCACAGCTTATAAGACAATAATATAAATAAGAAATAATAATCCTCTAAATCTAGACACAAAATACCAATCTTAACGCTTTCAATCCCAATCTTAATGCTTTCAATCCCAATTTTAACAAAAAACCCAAACAAACAAAAAAAACCCACCAAAAAAACAGCATCCAGCATTAGTGGTGCCCCGTGTGAGGATCAGACTCACGACCTTCAGCCCTGGTACCACTGTGCTCCCATCCCTGGGAGAAATGGTGCTGTGGTGCTCCAGGGGCTGAGCTGGGGAGATCCCGGTGTTGGGAAGGCTGTGCACGTCCAGGTGATGGAAGGACACACTTTTCAGAGGCAGCTCTCGCTGTTTCTCAGCTGCCTGCAGGTTTTAAAGCTGAGCTCTGTGCTTTGGGCAGGTGTGTAAGTGCTGGAGCTGGCGTTTGTTGCAGACGAAGCTATTGGTCCGTTCCTGTCAAGGAACTTGATTCTTTTCCTTTGTTGCCTGCTAAAGTCATGGTGGTTTCTGTCAAGTCTGGGGACTGGTAAAGTTAAGTATTTGTTAAAATCCTTCACTGAACCCACAGGCTTGCTAATGGCTTTGCTGGATTGGTGAGGAGTTTTCCAGCAACTTTTCACTCTGCACATCAGTGTAAACGCTTAGTACTTTTCTTTCATCAGTCATAAAAAGAAAATATTTTTCACTGCTACTGAAACACACAGAATTCTGTGATTTTTGGCCTCTTGCCCATAAATGTGCCTTAGAGATACATGGAACTGGTGAGCTGCAATCCTTTTCCTCCTTCTACTCCAAGGAGGTTGGGAAATGTTTCCTCGTCTTTTTTTTTTTCCTTACACCTGTTTAGAAAAACTTTGGCTTTGTCTTTCCTTTTCCCTGTCATGATATTTACTCAGTATGTGGATTCCTGTACCCAGTGAGTTTCAGAGCAGTACACATGTTCAGGATCTCCAGCAGTCCCTGTTTCCACAAACTGCAAATTGATTTTCCTTCTCTCAAGTCTTTTTCCTGACTTGTCTTGACCCCACCTGTCCCACAAGTGAAGCTTCTTGATAAGAGCAAGGACTTGATGGGTTTCTAATCTAATCTTAGCTGATAATTCCTTTAGTCCTAGTGGAATTTGTTGGTTGGTTGGTTCGGATTTGTTTTTTTGCTTTTCCCTTCTTTCCATTCTGGAGTTTCTGCTGCAGGGAAAGTCTGTCTTGATGGGTTTATTTCTTGTGGGGAAGTTGGTTTTTAATATTGCATCATACTAATATATATGTTATATATGTACTATAACCTCCCTGTTGCTTTTAGTTAATAATTAATTGCAGGTTTTGTTTTTTGGTTTGGTTTTTTTTTTGATTTTTGGGTTTTTTTGTTATTTTTAAACTTGTGTTTGCCTGTTGTGATTTTTACTACATTTTTCCTGGTGGATTTCTAGGTTATAGAATGTGGGCCCTCAGCACTGGGTCTGTGGTCCTGGTGACTGTACAAAACATGAAGCCATTCCTTGGAGAATCTATTCAAGGGCACTTTTTGAACAGAAAAACTGAGCCCGTGATGTCGTTGTTAAGAGAAAAACACAAAGTTGTTTTTTAAAAATGCTACACATGAAAAGCCCCTTGTTCATGGTTTATAACAGTATTATAATTCTGAGTTGTTGTCAGTTATGTGTAACTGGGGAAAGGTAATTGGATTTGTTACTTTAGTTCAACAAATTGCACATGGATTGATAATTAGTTTGTGTCCTCAGATAATAAATTCAATACATTAGCAGTTCTCTCAGGAGCATTATTTTTTGAAGGTTAGCACTGTAGAATGTACATTTTTTAACAATTGTTTGCCAAACACTTCAAGTAAATAATGAAATACCACAGACTGAATATCACTTATTTTGACTCCTAACGATTCATTCCTTTCCTTGAGAGGTTATGAAGCATTAATTAACATTTTTTTGCTATAGAAGTACTGTAAAGGCAAAGTTTATTATACGTACAGTTTAGTTATAGTTTCAGGATGGGGAGCAGTTTTAGGCACTCCTTTCATCTGTGCCTGCTGATGTCTTATCTGTGAGGAGGTGGATGTGTTTGTTGGGTTTTTTGGCAGTATTTTTATGTATGAATATGTTTCAGTGAAGCTGAAACAAACACACAGGTCTCCTGAAAATTTGTTTTCCTTGAGCACTTGAGCTTTTGTTTTTTTTTTTAGCTTAATAATTTCATTTTTTTTATTGCTACATTCCTGGGGTCTTACTTCTGGTAGCGGTGTAAATGCTTTTGTAACGTCAATGGAAGGATTTCATATTCCTGGTGACACAGTAACAGCCCCAGAGGAGTCATTACCATCACATTGCAGGCACTGGAGCTGTTTCAGTGTCAATGAAGTGTCTCTCAGACTTCCATCGGTGTGCTAACAGCCCCAGAGGAGTCATTTCGTGTCACTCGAGAGCCTGAGCACTTATGATGTCAATGGAAGTGCAATTTTCATGCCTGGCTACGTGCTGGTGGAAAAACTCCATAGCTGTGATGAAATATGGGCTTTACCTGTAATAAGTTATTATGGCTGCTCTGTGCAAGGTTTGAACATGTGATAAATGAGTAATGAAATGGTTGACTCTCACAATTAAAGGGCAAGTATTATGTGTATGCTGAGAAGGGGTCGATGGACACAACTTTGGGAGGGGCTAAAGGGTTAAAAGGCAGAACATCCATTGTGTGGATGAGCACATGGTGAGAAAAATCCTCTGCTCCAGGCACTGTGATATTTTCTCTATTCAGTCTTCTGTTGTATTTTTGATAAAGTTTCAATAAGCCTTTTAAATTTTTGTGAGCATCATTTCTCACAAACATGAGCCTTAAAAGAAGAGGAATCTGCAGCCTCTGGGGTTTGTGTTTGGGCAGCTGTAAAGATGGAATTAGTCAGGAACTTGCACCTTTTCCTGCACGATGTAGTGCTAACACACTGTAAATCTGCTCTGTGGATGCAGTGGAGCAGTGACCACTGTTCTTGCTGCACTGCACAAATGGGGAGAGCTGCAGCCCTGACACAAAGGGATCTTGGAAACACCAATAAGTTATTTTTACACTAAAATGTTTGTAGGCTTGTTTAGTACAATGAAAGACAGATGGATAATTCAAGTTTTTGGGTTTTAACAAGGAAAATGTAATATCCTTTTGTGAGATCTTTAAATACTATTATTTTTTATTTAAACACACTTTTTATTCCCTGCACTAATCTACATGCAAACTTAGAAGCTATACCTGTTGACTACATGTTTTTTTTCATTTCACCTTTTGAAGATCTTACCATCTTAATCAATGATTCTAATGAGCCTTACAGGTACTACCAAAAACATATCCCAGCATCACAGGCTCAAAACATTTTTTTTCAATGTTTCAAATCCAACACTTGGTTCATGCACTTCAAGGTTAATTGCTTTTTCTGCCCTATTAAAGGGAGTGAGATGTCCTTCATGTAGAGAGCAATAGAAATTTTTCATTTTGTTATTTTAGCAATAATATATGATAATGGAGTAAGGTATCAGTGATTTTAGGAATATGGGTTGGCTACTGGTACAATCCCACAGTTCCTTCAGTTCACTGAAGTAACCTACCTCAGGTAGTTTTAGGTGTTAGTAATTAATTAAAAGTACATTTCATTTTGGCTTTCATTTTTTTTTTAACCCTGATTCCTTAATTTGCAGGTAAACCCAACCCAGGGATTGTGTTTTTAACTGAACCAGTAATTCTGAACTGTGAAGGATGGCAAGCTGTGTGCTTCCATGTGTGTTCACACAGGGTAATGCACAAGTGGGTGTGTCATTAAAAAATACACTTAATGACATATATTCTAAAATAATGGCATGTCCTTTAGTGGTGAAGCTGTGTTTGCATTCAGTACATCACATTTTTTGCCTAACAAACTTTGCATGCAATGCAAACATAGCTTCAGAAGGAAGAGCATTTTATTTTTGGTTACTAAGAATTGTGGCATTTGCTTGTCAGTACTTGAAAAATTCACAGCATTTCTTTACCTCAATTTGTTCTCATTTTAAAATTCTTTTTTTTGTATGAATGTCTACATTAAAATGGCATTTTTCCTCAGGTTGGAAGGAGTGATGGTGCTGTTTAATTTCTTCAGGTTGTTCCTCATCATTACTCCTCTGTACCTGCACTAATTGATCAGGTGTATTAGGCTTTCCATATTGTTAGTCTAACACCACGTGGATTTACACATTCTCTCATTCCCTCTGCACATCAGGCTTCAGTTATTTTGCAGGACAAATAGGCAAAATACTGCTCCTTCCTCCTGCACTCAGAAATCCTGAGGTGGGAATATCCAAACTGCCCAACACTGTCCTGACTCTGGGCTGTCCCCTAGATCCTGTTCACAGTTTGCACAAAGTCTTGCTTCATGGGAATTTTGTCTTTACTTCTATAAATTTGTGTATTTTCCTGGAATATTCGTGACACAAGAAGTAAAGTTTGACAGTGCATAAACCACAGTGATGTTGCAGTCTAGAGATGGAGACAGAGGTCTATATTTTAAATATATATATTTTTAAAAAAAATAGACATTAAAAAGAAATGAAACAAATTCTTGAGTAGGTAGAGACTAAATTACTGTATTTCCTCCCACTTGAACACAAGAACACATTTTACAAGCTGTGAGAAGCTCTGGTGGAGATGGGCCTGCAGCAGCTCAAGGCAAGACCTGCTTCTGGTGAACATAACCTTACATGCAGTGACAATAGGATGCTGTAATTTGGTGTGTCTATCTATCTATCTATCTATCTATCTATCTATCTATCTATCTATCTAAACATACCATATTTTGTATGTAGTAAGGCTTCAAGTCATTTACTACCTAAAAATATCCCTTAATGTTTTTACTCATGTTCCACTTTATTTCAGGGGCTGTGGCTTATAAACCACAGGTGGTCAGAGGTGTTTTGCAGGGGAATTAATTTTACTTCTAGCATTTTAATTTTATTAAGTACTACAGAATTGTTTGGTTTTAACTTGGATTCATGTTTTGAATACTCAAAAAATCCCTTGACTGGTTAACAATATATTACCTAAATGGTAAACACTAATGCAATACAATACAGGTTTTTGAGAACATTTGGATGTTTGATTCCTTCTGATGCTCTCATCTTGGTGGAGGGACTCAGCTCAGTGTTTTTCTTTACATTGCAGTGCCTTAGTGCCAATTATTTACCATAAGAGTTCTACCTTAGTTTTTGGGCCTTCCTTTTTATAGGAAGAAACAGAGGTACAAACAAAAGTTTCTTTTCTTTCAGTCACTTTGACATTTGTTTCTGTTCTTGCTGCAGAGACTCTCACAGTTGAAAATACGCAAAGTAAAAGTTAAAATAATTGTCAGTACACATAAAGGATGTTGTTTTTTTTTTCATGCCTTGTGCAATCCCCTTAAGTGTTTTTGGGATTTGGATGTAACTTTTGGATACTCAAGCTGTGAACTCCCATATCTTAACCATATTACCTGTGCATGCCCTTTCTCTTTTGTGTTGTTTGTACTTTCTTATAGCAGACTCAGCTGTGCAGTTTTCTCAAACTTGGGAGCATGTTTTGTGAAATATGAGAAGTGAGACTTACATGGAATGAGTTTAACCCCCTAAGAGGAGTAGGAGTCCTATAAGGAAAGAAAAAAAAAAGGTTAAGTTCTTCTCACCATCATCTAAATCAAGTGTTTGGAAGCCTTTTGGTTATACTGTGCTGAGGATGAAGTCCTTTGTCACAGCAGATCTGAACTCTCACTGCTGGTCACTGGACTCTGGTGCTTAATCAGGCATGGCAGAAGATTGCTGGCTGCCACCACTCTCAAAAGGGAAAAAGCCACTCTTCTCTGAAGTGTCATCAGGGAAGAAAGAGGTTGGAAGTGAGTTTAATCTGGGACTACAAGTGCCTGAAAATTAACAGAACATTTCTTCAAAGGGATAGAATTGGGGAAAACAGTGTCCAAGTAAGTAATAGCAAGATAAATGCTTTGATATTGCTTTTTGTAATGACCTTGCTGTGCTAGCAGTGAGAGACCAAACACAACCTCTGACCTGACTGTTTTTCTGGTTTCATTAGATGGTAGCACTGTCTGGCAGTTTGTCTCAAATGTGCACAGGGCCATGGTGACTGCAGACTTCCTCATCCTTTCACTGAGCATAGGCACACGTGTGGAAGCTGAAGCAGTGGGTCTGTGCTGTTCCTTTTCTGTGCTGCTTTGACACTTGTAAACCAATTAGTGAGATTCTGCATCCAGAGTTTTACAGGCTTCTCTCTTCATCTTGAGCACTTCTGTGGCTTGAACAAAATAGCTTCAAGTTCTTTCTGAGGACTTCTGTCTGTGTTTTATTTCTGCTTCTGAGATGTTTTTTGAAATCTCTCCTGGTTTAGTTGTGACATATGCCACTGTTGCTATTTACTGATAGCCCCAGGGGCAGCAAGTACAGGTGTTGTTAAACATTGGTTTAGTGCTGATTACAGTCCTAGCAAGTGGCTGCTGTAGCTGCTTGTTTGGGATATGCTTTGCTTTGAAACCCTTTGATAGAAAAATAAAAATGTGCTGCAGCTCCTTCAGAAAGAAATAGACCTTAGTTTGTATATTTTTGAATTTTATGAGGAACTTCAGACCACTCTTATTTGACAGCCAGCATAAATCTTTGAGAGAATAGGGCCTGCTAGATGCACAGGTGAGCACTAAGGATGTTGTTATTCACCAAAAGTTTTTGAACATGTGAAATGAAAGTGTTACAGGAATGTAATCCAAGTAACAATAAAACAAATGGGACTTGTCCACTTAAGTTCTCGTCTTCCATACCCCAACTTCTTGAGTTTACATTTGCTTCTAAGGACTGCTGTGTAGGACTTTGCCCTGTAGAATATCAGTTATTTCCTTGAATACTTGGGAGTGGAAAAATCTGCATTGTGTCTGAACCAGACATGAAACAATTGTCCAATGTGTTCTCCTGTCAAGGTCCCACTGCTTCTTCCTCTCTGCAGCTATTTTGGTACTTTCACTGTCCTAATTCTCTGCTCACTGTGGCTGCTTCCATCTCTCTCCTCCCTTGTAAAACTAACTTGTTGCAATGGGAATTCTTTATGTACATCAGCCTTGGATCACTGATGGAATGAAGTCCCCCAGTGTCTCACTTCTGTGTCCCTGGGGCAGGGACAGAGGGAATGGGGACTATGGTCAGTTCATCACATCTCTGCTGCTGCTTCTTGCTCAGGGAGAGGAGATGTGTCCCTGCCCCAGCAGCAGACAGTGCTCCATGAACTTCTCCAGAGTGAGTCCTTCCTAAGGGCTACACAACCCTTCTCCATGGAGTGTGGTCCTTCAGGAACAGGCTGCTCCACCATGGCTCACCCAGGATCACAGGTCCTGCCAGCAAACCTGCTCTTGTGTGGGCTTCTTTCTCCATAGTCTGCAGGCTCCTTCCAGGAGCTGCTCCCAGGGTCACAGCCTCCTTCAGGCACACCCTGCTCCCATGTGGGGCCTGCAGAGGCTGCAGGAGGATCTCTGGTCCCTGCTGGAGCCCAGGGCTGCAGCAGGGGGATGGATCTCTGGTCCCTGCTGGAGCCCAGGGGCTGCAGGGGGATGGATCTCTGGTCCCTGCTGGAGCCCAGGGCTGCAGGGGGATGGATCTCTGGTCCATGCTGGAGCCCAGGGGCTGCAGGGGGATGGATCCCTGGTCTATGCTGGAGCCCAGGGAATGCAGGGGGATGGATCTCTGGTCCATGCTGGAGCCCAGGGGCTGCAGGGGGATGGATCTCTGGTCCATGCTGGAGCCCAGGGCTGCAGGGGGATCTCTGGTCCATGCTGGAGCCCAGGGGCTGCAGGGGGATGGATCTCTGGTCCCTGCTGGAGCCCAGGGCTGCAGGGGGATGGATCTCTGGTCCCTGCTGGAGCCCAGGGCTGCAGGGGGATGGATCTCTGGTCCATGCTGGAGCCCAGGGCTGCAGGGGGATGGATCCCTGGTCCATGCTGGAGCCCAGGGGCTGGGGGGGCACAGCTGCCTCTCCCTGGGCTGCAGCCTGGGCTTGGGGGAACCTCAGCTGCAGCACCTAGAGAAGCTCCTGCCCTGGGGGGGCTGCAGAACTGTTCCCCTCACTTGTTCTCCTTTCTCTCTCCTGGCTGCAATTCTGCAGGGTTTTCCCCCTTGCTCAATGGCACCAGAGGTGCTGTTGCTGAGCCCAGTCTTGTGTGTTCAGCTTCTCACAGAAGCCCCCCAGCTACCAAAGCCTTCCCACACAAACCCAATAAAATGCTGTTAAACTGTCAGTGTGCAGCCTCTTATTCTTAGGGTTAGGGATTACTCATTTCAGGGATTGCAAAGAGCAATTTTGAGTGCTCTTTGCCTCAAGTATTTATTCCTTGCTTTTACAGTAATTCTAACAGTGATATTTAAATTTGTAGAGAGCAGCACAGAAATGCTGTCTGCTTGCAGGTGCAAGGATTGTTTCATTTTGTGATTCCCCATTTAGTGGCTTCTGTTAGGGGACTGCAGAAGCCTGGCCACGCTGGGCAGTAATTACATTTGTGCTTAAAGGCAATGATAAAGGCAGACGTGGCAGACACAGCTCTGCACAGTGACCTTGGAGAGGGCTGCCAGAGGCCCTGTGCTGTGGCACTGACCTTGTGATAAACATGTTCACTCTCCTGTGAAAATTAAACAAGTCTAATACAGGACAATAGGAGACGAGGACCACAGAGCAAGTGTTGTTACAGCCAGGTGCATCTTGGCACTCAGCCTGGAGCACCCTGTTATCTTGGGGATACCCCTTAAATACCTTTTCCCTTACATCAGCCTGCTGCATATTCACAGACCCTCATGCATAGCAAACTTTCCCCCAAACTAGTTTACATGTTCTGAGGACTGTTTAGCCTGGCTCCTCCTTGGGCCCACCTTTTCAGAGCACGCAGATTCCTGGGGTGTGGTTTTAGTTCTTTTTTATCCCCTCCGGTTTTGGGCCTCGGCGCACGCTGCCTTCAGAGGCGAGTGCTGATGGCTGGGAGATGTGTCCAGGTGTGCTCATCCTGTGTGCACTGGGTGTTATCCCATCCCAGCAGGCATTGTAACACAAGCACACTGGTACCAGCTATTGCACTGCTGTGTCTAAGCTTAATTAACAACAGAAATAAAAACTATATCTTTATAGCAAAGTTACTTTAACACCACACATGGAAAACATTTTAATATTTGCTAAAAGCCAATATTATAATATGTATCTATAACAGACCTCATTACCTGTGATGGCCACGCCTGGGCCCTGAGATAATCAGACTTTGGAGGAGCAGTGTGCAGGAGGCTCCTCGTGGCTGTCAGCTTTCCATGCACTCATTACCATGCTCTGTGTGCTGGACTGTGTGAGAACAAGGAAGATCCACCTTGAGGCATATCAGCCCATCTGGCTGGAGGTATTAGAGACCTTGACAGACTAAAGCAGTGTATTAAGGGCTTTCACTCTGATGATCCTCTTAAAAATGAGACTTCAGAATATCTAGTGCATAGCATGATTCATCTAGGACATCAAATAACATATGTTCTGAGCCTTTGATGGCAGTCCCAGTGTTATGCTTCAGCTGAAAAGTGAAATTAGTCATAAGTTTTTAAAATGCCAAATTTCTCTGCAGTATTTTTGCATGTACATCTTGTGAAGAGGTTGATTTCTGTAATCATTCATTGAAGCAGTGAAGCGCTGCCTGAGCAAAGTAATTTTTAGGATAAAATATAAAAAACGCCACCCAAATTATAAGCTTGTTTTTCATTCTGAAAAGTAATTGAATGAAATACTCCTTTATAATGTTTTTGTGTCTGAGGTCTGTTATACTGCAGGTCCTGTCCCTTGACAGAGAAACATTTACTTGTCCTTAGCACCATCCTGTGCATCCCTGGCAGAGTAAATCCTTCCCAGGACACCATGTGCTTGGGAATATTTTTATGATAGGTAAAGCTGACTTCCCAGAATCTCAAGCTTCATTTTTCCTTGTCCTCAAGTACAGAATATGCTAAACTGGGAGGGACCCACCAGGATCATCCAGTCCCACTCCTGGCCCTGCACAGGCACCCAACAATGCCAGTACATGCCTGAGAGGATTGTCCAAATTCCCTGCCTAGGAAACCCATTAGAATACCATGTTTGTGATTTTAATGCACAGTTAGCATAAGATCGATGCTGTTCCCAGAAGATATCTAAGTATTTGATGTCCTTCCATAATGCCATCTTCCCAAATAATCTCACTGTCTGGTAACTGACTGCTCTGCATTAGGGAACTCAGGGGTAATGTGTGATTTTTGTCAAGCTTATGTAACAGAAATGCCTTCAGTCTGATAGTTATGTACTGTTTGTCAGAAAAGAGCTTGAATAAATTACCACCTGTTTTGTGAAGGCATTTTCCCCTCACTTAAAACATAAACACACTGAAAATCACTTGATTCAAAGGTGCTTTACCTGTTGCACTTGTCCTTCAGACAACACAATTGTAATTCAAGAAATTAATTCACTCCAAGTAGTGTTGATCTTGTAATTTCTGATTTTAGGCAGAGTTATGAAGAATGAAATGCTAAAGACTGTAATTATTTCATAAAGTAACAGTGAGGGAAACACTGGAGGACTTGATCCAAAAAAAAAAAAAAAAAAAAAAAAAAAGAGAAAACCAATACTTTGGCTGTAATATTTTACTCAAAACTTTTACCTACAATCATTCACATTTTATTCATCAATGCACTACTGTAGTTCTCTGCTCACAACAACAAAGATACCATCCTTTATCCTATGTCTTTTATTAGAAGACCCTCATTCACTGGTGGTTTGAGAGAGAAATATTTAGATTAAAGGCATGGAGTAGATTTTAAGGTTCTCAGGGAAAAAAAAAGTAGCTTGTATCAAAAATTAAGTTAGAAACACCAAAAACTTGTGATGGACACTCATTATTGAACTTCTGTTTTGTATACAGTGTGAGTTTAGATCTATTTGTTTAAATTAGGACTTTGCTGGTATAATTTGAATGACCAAATTTCAATGCTGGTCAGTATCAGTTACAAATCTGGTCTGTTGTTTGCATTTGTTGTCTCAGTGGAGATCCTATATACCAGATTTTTTTAGTCCTGTGAAATCTAGATCTGACAGATTTGCTCTCAAATTACCTGATGTATTTCATCATCCTGGAAGAATACCTTTAAAAAGATATCCACACTGTGCTTTCTGTCCCTGCAGTAATAATGAGCTGACTGTTTAGCTTTGAAGAGTTCTTTGTTTTATTTTCACAAGCAATTTTCTCTCTGTGGAAAAAACACAGTTTTAACATTATGCTCTGAAGGAACCCTGGGCTTGAAAGAGGCTGTTGAAGGTTGTAGTGCTTTATATCTGCATCAAAACACCTGAAGGGGACACACACTCCCTGAATATTGTAAAGAAATGTGATGGGTTTAAAGCATCTGGTTGAGTGCTAAATGAATATTTGTCTTGCCAGTTGTATGGGTTTGGAGACCCTGAAAGGCAACTGAGGCAAAGATTCTATGATAATGGTTGGCAAATATTTTGAATGTACATATGGGTGCTCCAAAAAGTAACAGCTGCAGCAGATTGGGGCTTGGAAGCATTTAATAACTTATGACAAAAGAAGCCCATCTCAAAAATAAAGCATGGCCTGCAGGTGTCTGTAGCTGTGTTGTCTGGCTTGAGCCAACAATATCCTGTAAACAGGAATTTTGTTGTTTCTGGCTCTCATCCTCAGCTTTACACAGGTAACAGTAGTAGAGGAATGTGTGAATATAAATATTTGTAAGTTTGGTAATTAATTGTGTGATAAGTGAAGACAAGGGAAGCAAAACTGATTCAGTATGCTTGAATTAATTATGATTTTACCTAAAGCAGAATTTCCACCAGCTGTTTAGTGCCATATAGCTCATACCTGTGAAATTGGCCATTTATTACCTTTAAACATGAGTAGAAAAAGTCATAAAACATAGCTGGCAATTAACATAATTTTCATATCTCAGCATTTAGTGATATGCCAAGATAGTGTGTGCAGTGCACTTAGGTAAAATTCAGTAAATCATAATAGGTTATGGCAATATTCCTTGTAAAACTTGCCTCTTCATTAGAAATATCTGATTATCAAATATTGCTTTTCATGCATTCTTGAAGGTTTATATGACACATCTTATGGGGAAACAAAATTTAGTTCAATGCTCAGCTCCTGTGTGTGGAGTCCTGACTTGAGGTCACGGTGCTTCAGGTGGTGGTTGAGTCAATACAGATTTTATTTCTGACTTGAGTTTGTTTTCTGTGATGGGATATATTAAAGACAGTGGAACATTAATATTTTTTATCATTTAATAGATGTGGTCTTAGCCGTGGTAAGAAGCAAAAATAGGAGATTCTTACTACTGGCACCCACATGTGTGCAAAAAGAGCTCAGGGGCACATTGGCTTCACTTTGAACCATGAGTTGGTGCCCTTTGAGCAAATCTGGAAATTTATAGCCCGGCCTATTCCTGTTAGGGTTGAGATATTAACAAAAAAGAGAAGTCAATTGTCCATATTTTTACTAAGTATATTTGACCTATAAGGCCGGAAATAAAGGTTACACTATTAAATCATTCATTTCTGCGTTGTTATGGTATTTGCTTCATTTTCCCTTAAAAGGAATAAGTCCAGATTTTTACAACATCTGGTATATTTATAGCAATTAGTTCTGGACAGGTTGCACTGCTGTCATCCTAAATTGCAAAGTCAAAACACAAACAAATTGGGAGTAGAAATGATTTAGTCAATGAGTAAGTGGTTTATCGTACTCCCTTGAATTGGAAAGCTGCCAAACCTGGTAGGTGTGGCTGTTTTGAAGCTGTTTGATTAAAACAGAGGTTTTTATAAGTGCTGAATCTTTTAAGTATGAATGTTAAACAACTGATGTAAATATTGTTCAGTAAGATTGCTTTCTTTGAATAGAATATATACAGATGTATAGGAATTGTTGATAAAAGAATGCAGAATAAAATACACGTTTACTTGTAAAATGGGTGTTCTTATGAAATAAATGGACCAATTACAATACTACGGCGACTCGTCTGGAAAAAAAGGTGATTTATCTTTCAAATTATCTTGTAGACATAAAGGTTGCTGTCAACATCATTTTGTTAAGTCATTTGACAATTTTTGCTTTCAACTCTAATAATATTGGAAAGCATTTACAGGACCTACCTTAGTGGATTTCCAACATCATAAATAAGAACTATGTATATTAGTTGTCTCAAATTGCATGTTATTGGCACAGATTTTGACACCAAAGACAATGACCTGTGCCAACCCCATGGTATTATGTCCATACAGCGATCAGTAACTGCTCAAATACAGACTTTGGAAAAAGGTTCAGTAACAGAGAAATACTTTTCAATTATGGAAATGTGTTTCCAGTGAAGCTGCTGTAATTTTCTGGGATGGGAAGGCTAATTGGTAGTTTAAGGTGTGTTATACTGATAGTGGTAAAACATGTCACACGCACACAAATTGATAATCACAGAATCCCAGGAGGTTTGGCTTGGAGGGGACCTCAAAGCCCATCCAGTGCCACCCCTGCCATGGCAGGGACACCTTCCACTGTCCCAGGCTGCTCCCAGCCCCAGTGTCCAACCTGGCCTTGGGCACTGCCAGGGATCCAGGGGCAGCCCCAGCTGCTCTGGGCACCCTGTGCCAGGGCCTGCCCACCCTGCCAGGGAACAATTCCTCATTCCCAAGATGCCATCCAGCCCTGCCCTCTGGCACTGGGAGCCATTCCCTGCGTGCTGTCCCTGCAGCCCTTGGCAATTGTCTCTCTCCATCTTTCCTGCAGCTCCTTCAGGCCCTGCAGGGCCACCCTGAGCTCAGCCCAAAGCTGCTCCTGTGCAGGTGAGCAATGCCAGCTGTGCCAGCCTTTCCTGCCAGCAGAGCTGCTCCATCCCTCTGCTCATCCTCATGATATGTGGCGTAGCAATATATGAAATATTACTTGACTTTTTGATGACAGCATCACTCAAGAAGGGAATTCTAAGGAACACCTGCATTGTGCCCCATCCGTGTAGGTGCACAAACCTGTGCATCTCTTCAGTAGTGGAATACACAAGCCTTGAAATCCATTTAATGCTTTGGAGTTGCCCTTTTCCTCTAGCTGCTCAAGGAAGTTTGCTTGCTCAAGTACAGAATAAATGACAAGAAAAGTATGTATTATGGAAAAGTACTTTAAATGGCTGGTTAGAAGGGAAAAAGATGTCTTTGTGAAATTCCCCTCCATTTTTCAGCAGTTAGTTACTGTAGCTTTTGTCAGTGTAATGTATATTTTAAGATTTGTTTTTTTTTTTTTTTAATTAAAGTGTTCAGTAAGGTATTTAATTGGCTGTCTGCACTGATCAGGGTTTGCTTTTGGCTGGCAAAGAATTCACGTGCTCAGATAATGTTCTTTGTTATCTTGACCAGTCTGATTATGTTGTTTTATGTCACTGCATGCGGTAAACCTGAGACTGGCTGCTGAGTTGTGGGTGTGAGGGCTACAGAGCAAATGCCTTTAAATCAGAAGTGTGAAATGCAGAAAAAACAAGCAGTTTAAACTAGTCAGGAGTGTGTCAGCAATTTAACAGCTTTTGTGTAAACAGGTGTTTGCAGCTGGCCGGGCATTGAGATAAATGGTAAAGCAAGTGTGCTTGAAAGCTTTCCTCTGACAATCCCTAGACAAAGGCAGCCTTTGTGACCTCTTCATGTCTTGTTTTCACAGCAAACCCACGGAGACACAGAAATGGGCTTGCAGAGCAGGGCTGGACTGCCTGGGAGTGTCTCCCTCTGAATCGTGCTCAGTGATTTATTGTTTGAAATGTCTCCCTGCACGAGGGACCAAGGCAGGCTCAGAGCAGCAAAAGAATCACTTACGATGCCTGATAACAACATTTTTCAACACTCGTGTTCTCATCACTTTTCTGCTCTTTTTAAATAGGAGAATTTAGGAACTGTGCAGTTTTTCTCTGGTTCAAAGCAGATTAGCAGAACTGGAGTCAGTGGAATTGTTTTCAGCTCCCACATGTCTGTCTCAGGGTTAGAAATAGGCCATATTTTTAGGTAGAACTTGAGTATGAAATATTAATCTGCAGTCCTGAGTAGCAAAGATGTTCAAGGAAGGTCTGTCTGTTGTTGATACCATAACTCTGGATGTGTAATAGCAGTTTTGTAGCTGAAGAAATGGGTAAAGATATTGCCCCTGAGGATTTCTGATGTTATTCCACACTAGTTTTTCATTACTTGAGGTAATTGGAGTAGCTCTTTCTGCCAGTGTGGTTCTATACCAAAATACTTTCCTGGCCTGCAGAGTGAAAGATGGAACAGTTTGCATTTTGCAGTATTAAAATTAAAACATTTTAAAAGAGAAAGTTTTATCCATAACTGTGAAGAGTTCAGTTTGAGAGACTCAGCTTTCAAGGTTTCTATCTTGGGTTGCTTTTTACATTCATGTTCCAATATTAATCCATGCAATTATTTGATTTGTGAGCTTTCAGCTGAATGATATTTGCAGCCAGTAGAAACTGGCTTTGTTTTGTACAAGTCACAGTTGCTCCAGGTTAGCTGAGAATGTTGGCCTGCAAAACTTTTGGGGTCCTTTTGAAGCCTTGAGAATTTCTACCCTAGAGGAGATAAGCCAAGAGATGCCAGAGCTTTAAAATAGTGGTTTACAAGAGATGCTAAATTAATGTATGCTTTTGGATTTAATTTTTCTGATTAATAAACTGGGTTTTAAATCACCACAACTTTTTATATAGATGCTTTCAAATGCAAATTAGTGTAAGCAAGGGGGAGAATATGTACAGAGAACAGTAAAAAAAGGCAGTTATGCACTGTGTAGGATCTCCTGTGAGAAAGAGCTGCTGGGAGGAGGATAATCATTGCAAGGAAATCCCTAATGAGCCATATTTTGTCCAGCTAGATGTTACCTCTCCCTGTGGACGTACATATACGAAATGATTTTCACTACTGTTCCTAGGATGTATAATGCAAGAACCTGATGTGTGTAAAATCCTTCTCTAATGCTCTGAGGTGGTAATTTATAGTTCTATTTGATGTTTAGGCAAGATGCTTGCTCTATCAAATATGGTGATTAGTCCCTGTTGAATATAAGAGAGGGATTTCTGGCAGCAAGATTCTGTTTGACTGTAAAGCCTTGGAGGCTGGGAAGAAATCCGTCATACAAAAAAATGTCTCTATATAGCTGCTCATCCACCAGATTCTAAAAAGAACCTCTAAGCTGTCAAGAAGTACAATATGATAAAAGCAGGAATGATGAAAAGGAAATGGCACCTTGCAGCTGACCGTATAAAAGCATAAATTCCTCCTGGGACTTCTGCATATAAAAGATAGGTTTCACTACTTTTCTAAGAACACTGGATCACATTAACTTATTCAAATAGGAGGTCAGATCACAGTGTTTAGGTTTAAAGCTGTCCCACACAGCCCTTGATAAGAAAAAATTGACAAATCACACTTTTGAATAAACTCATTTTAATCCTTTTCTTCCTTTTGAAGTAATAAAAAATATCCCTGTCATGCAGTTGCCATTGCATTTAATAGCTGTCATTTAGTGAAATGGAAAAATGATATCAGAACATAATGCCTTCAAATATGGCTAATAGCATTTTACATGAGGAAAAATACTTTTATTTTACATGAATATGGCTGTTAGTCTATGATTATTATTGAGAATTTTACTGCTTTGCCTATTGCAGCAGAGTGATAAGAACAGCTATAACTCCTGTCATCTGTGTATAAAGACAGAGATTACTTTTCCTTAAGTTCTATATAATTTTAAGAGCTTGACAAATTCTTGGCCTATTATCACTTTATATCATTTTTATTTGGTATAGTAAGCAAAATATTCCAAATGGTATTTTAAAACAATGCAGTGATTTTTGTGGTTGGATCTGCTGTGTTAAATGTGCGTTTATCTCAGAGCACATCTCTTGTTGAGATTTAGGGCAGTGCCCTTGTACAAACAGGTGTTAATTAATTTTAAATTACAGCGGGTTACATATGGAATTACAGATGACAACGAAATCAAACCAAATGAGCTCTTGGTGATTAAAGTTACTGATGCTTCTAATGAACCTGGGTGCACTGGACATAACCTGCACAGATCCTCTGAGCTGCAAACCTCTGCTGGTCCAGAGATGGCCACACAAAGTGAATAAAGGTCCAGCTGTAGCCTGAGCTGACATCTGAAAGAATCCCAGACAGACCTAACTGGGATCCACTCACAAAGAAAATAAAAAAAAATTGCAGAGCCATGCAAAAAGCATCTTTGGAAGGCTAAGCATGGTCAGCTCTCTACTCTGGTGCTTACTCCAGGCACTACTTTCTCTGGAGTTTTCATGGATATTTCACTAATGGGGCAACTCAAAGATTTTACCTTCTTTATGCCAGACATGACTGTATTCCAAAGTGGGGAATTAGACTCTGATTTGTAGTTAAGATGCAGCAGATCAACTCTTAATTATTGGAGGATTCTCTCTCCCCCAAAACAATCTGAAGCTCAGTTATTGGGAGTGGTTTCAGGAGCACATGGAATGCTAAGTCATGGCAGGGTCTGGCTGGGAATTGAGCATGGCATTACCCCAGTCCATAGCTGATTTTTCTTGCTGCATATGCCTGAAACCTCCAGGTTTTATTTTGTAAGTGGTAGTTAAATATAAAAGCAGCAGAAAGAAACTAGGAATGTCTTAAAGCATGAAGGAAATACTAATAATACTTCTGAGCAATGCTTAAAGGTGTTTGCTTAGAATGGAGGACTTTAGTCCGGTACACTGTTTATTCCATGAACCTGAATCAGCTTGTTGTTGCTCCCTGCTGCGTCCATGTTGCTGCTTGTGTGATGCCACAAAATCATTAACATGGGTTGTTTCTTGCAGGCTGTTCTCATGGATCACGGGAGATGCTGATTTCTAGAATATTTCTGATGCAGTTTCTGTTCATTTCAAAAAGGGGGCAACTCCCTCATGTTCTTTTGGGTTTGTAATGTCTTGGAGAGAAAGGATGAATGGAATGTTCAATATGGAAGAATGCTGACCAGAGATAATGAATGGTAACTACTGAGATCTCCAGTCAGGGTGTGTTGTTACTCAGTATTTTTCAAAAAATGAATTGTCTTCTGGATTTCTCATTCATCCACTGCCTCCAGCAATATTGTTTTGCATTTAATTGATAAGATGCCAAAAGTTTTTAGATAAACAGGTAGCCTTTACTTTAAATAATGCTCTAGATCTGAGCTGATAGCTTGTATATTAAAATATCACTGACATCACATTTAGTTAATAGGTAGGAAAGTTTAAGGATGATTGGAGTGTGCATAAACTTTCCTATCTGTTAATTAATTTTTTTCACAATGTCACAAATGTCAAACATGAAACCTTAAGCTACAGTGCTGCTTTCTAATGCAATAGGTTCCCCTTGTGACTGCAAGTATGGGATAAAAGGATTTGCTTTTCATCATAGGCCAAATTAAATTTTAATTGCATGTGAAAATACAAATGTCAAAAGCAAATCTTCAACCTTAGATTATGATCCTTTGTCACAGATGTTATGTCCCCATTTAAAAGTAAAATAAGTGTTTTCTTCACTTGAAGTATGTTTTCCACAGAATATCCTAAAATTCTACTTCAAAATACTGAGCTGTGCTATGTATGTGATGTGTGTTGTTGATAGCAGAGGATAATCTCAATTGGTTTATGATATCAGCAACTGTTATGCTTAATATGTCAGGTTTTTGATGTCCAATCAACATGCCAGGACATGAAATGGACCATAAGGTGTAGCTGCTTAAATGACACAGTGCGCACACAGAGCCCCTGAGCATCAGGAGGCAAAGGAAAACTTAGTGGATATAAATTAATGAAACTTCAGTGTCCTTACTGTGGAATTCAGGAAAAAAAAGGACCCGAAGTTCCTTTGCTTAATTACAATTGTTACTTATTTCCCATTACTGCAAGCTGTTTTAATCAGAAACGCTGGTTCAAAACCACAGGTTGATCTGCTTGAGCTGTCAGTGTGTGCTGGGACCCCCAAAGCCCTGCCCTGGGCTGGGCCCGGCGGGGGCAGCAGGGGAGGGGATTCTGCCCCTCTGCCCCTCAGGGAGAGCCCAGCTGCAGAGCTGCCCCAGCCTGGGCCAGCACAGGAGGCACCTGGAGCTGCTCAGAGAGCCCAGAGGAGGCTCCAGGGGAGCAGAGGGATGGAGCAGCTCTGCTGGCAGGAAAGGCTGGCACAGCTGGCATTGCTCACCTGCACAGGAGCAGCTTTGGGCTGAGCTCAGGGTGGCCCTGCAGGGCCTGAAGGAGCTGCAGGAAAGATGGAGAGAGACAATTGCCAAGGGCTGGAGGGACAGCAGCCAGGGAATGGCTGCCAGTGCCAGAGGGCAGGGCTGGATGGCATCTTGGGAATGAGGAATTGTTCCCTGGCAGGGTGGGCAGGCCCTGGCACAGGGTGCCCAGAGCAGCTGGGGCTGCCCCTGGATCCCTGGCAGTGCCCAAGGCCAGGCTGGACACTGGGGCTGGGAGCAGCCTGGCACAGTGGAAGGTGTCCCTGCCCATGGAGGGACAACCCAAACCATTCTGTAATTTGTCATAAAATACAACTCACTAACTCTTTTATACCAGAAACTGCTGGTTCCTTATGATCCCACCAAGAATGTCACCAGAATGTCGTATTTAAAATGCTGTTTCCTGCAAGTAAAGCAGTTAAGAACAAGAGAGCAGTAGAGATGAACTTAGACCCTTTCAGGTCCTGGGAATTCCTGATCCAGCACTGAACAAGGCTTTGCTCAGAGCACAGCTTTCTGTGCAGTTTCTGACCATGAAAGGGACCTGCTTTTTCCCTCTTCAGAGATTGGATGTGGGGTTTTTTGATAGGAAAGAGCTAATTTATCATTTGTTCTTTCACACAACAATCATGGTCACATTAACTATTTGCTGAAATCTGATAAAGGCAAAAGCTACAAGTTGTGTTATAACTGGACCAGTGAGAGCACGTTACAGAGACTCCTGTATTTAAGCTGACCCTTGCTGTACACTGCTCTTTGGATTGGCATAACTACACCAGCTTATGACTTCTGTGAATGGAAGAAAATAGGGAATATTATTTTTAAGTCTTTGGAAAAACAGACATGAACATAATGGTTTCGTTTCATTCAATTATCATTCAAATATGGCATGTAATTGTAAAATGTAGGGAACTATGAAAGTGGAAATTTATAATGATGCAGTCTTAATTTTATTAATTTAATCCATAAAGCAGATATTACACTGCAACAGACATCAAATTAAAACTCTCAGACTCTAATTAGCTTTAGAAGTCTCTTATGTCTAATTTATATGGCTGTCATAATTAATTTAAATACTGATTTCAACCTGGTCATGATGCAGAAAACTCCATTCAGTGGCAGCCATTAAAGAAATATTAAGTGGGATCTTGTTTTTTAACCTTGCTTTAATTTACTGTGCTATGTCCAGTTGGCTTCCATGAGTTGGACCATATTAAGGTCCTTCATAGAAGAAAGAGATCTTGAAAGGTGGACCACATCACAAACTGTAAGGGTTGCTTGGCCAATCATGCAGAAGGAATGTATTGAAGGAGAGAATAAAATGTCCTTTGCATGACACCATGAAGTCATCATTTTTGAACTTGTGAAGATACATTTGTGCTCTTTTGCTTGAAGGGATGCAGGAGCAGGATTTCAGTGTCTGAGGACCAGGTTCAGTAAAGGACACAGAAGCTTGTGTGGAATTATCAGGATCAGCTGTTGTATAGTGCTTAAAGCTCTCTTGATGTGCAGAGTTCTCGTTCTGTGCATGCCCTAAATGCAGCAGGTTTTGAGCAGTTCAGTGCCCATAATGCAAAACTTTAATCCAAATTCTAGAATCCATTTATTATTCCACCTAGCCTCCCAGTGCAACCCAGTTCAATAGGTATTCTCTGGCTAAGCCCTGTTGATTTGGCATAAAAAAAAATTAGTTATGGTTTCTTTGTATTAATGGCTTGTGGAGGAATAAGTTGCAGCAGCCAACTGTTAAATTCTCCGGTTAGGTAATTCTATAATGCAACAGGTAGAATAATCACCCAGAAAATTGAAAATGGGTGTTTTGTTTATTACTTAGCATTTGGACAATGCTGTCAGGGATGCACAGGATGGAGTTGTTGGGGTGTCTGTGCAGGGACAAGAGCTGGATCAAAGATCCCTGTGGCTCCCTTCCAGTTTGGGATATTTGGTGAAGTCAGGGTCAGAAGGTGAGAAGACAATTTGGGCTAAGTGCCCAGGGTTAGTGCTGCATTCAGGGGACAGTAGGGTGGGCAGAGCTTGTTTGAATAGCGGGATACACCTGGTGAAGTCTCTGCTGGTGAGCTCTGAGCACAGGAGCATGGCTGTGCTCCTGACACCTGTCTTAGTGGCTCCAGCTGGGCTTTGTGTCAGCTTCTTGCTGTCTCTTGCCTTTGCATACGTTCCTGGGGGTGTGTGCCATCAACAGCAGTCCTTTTCTCCATGGAATTTTATTGAAAGAAACATATAGGAATCCGTTCCTTAAAAGTTTTAGGTAGGTAGATATAGAACTCAGTTCTACTTAAATCAAGTCAGAGATTTGAGGCTTTGAAATGTGCACATACAACCTGATTAATAGAGCACTTAAAGAGTCCTGTTAGGCTGCTTTAAATTCCACCCTCAAGTGATGTGAAGCTGCATCAAATCTCTCCAGCTATTTACAAATGGAAAAGTTAGGAAAGAATGATTGGTGAATTATTGCTTTGTTGGTTGGTAGATACTCTACAAGTAGTTGTGTTGAATTTTCCAGCAGTTTTGAAATGTTTTCCCTTAGCTTATAAAATCTTTAAAATACTGTTAAGGTGAAGTTGAGGCAAGGGTTTGGAAATTTAGGTTTATACTTAGATTAGGATACTTATCTGCATCCTGGTTTCTTTTTTCTTATCCACCAGAAAGCAAGAATTAAATCTTGGCTTTTCTGGTCTGGTCTGACCTTACTGCAATCTTTCTGAAATGTATGAATCTTTAAAAACTAGAAAAATCCTTTTAATCCTGTGCTTAAATGGAAAAAAAACCAAAAAAACCTCTCATTTTGAGAGAGGCTGTATAACAGTGGATTAGGTAATCGTGTGAAAACGAGTTTAGAAAAGCCAAGGCAACATAAAGACAGTCATATAAGACTAATTATCACTTCTTTGGCGTATGATAGCTGTCACATTTTTCCACTGAAAATATGGATACTAAGCATCAGAATAAAAGGGAAGGGAAAAACAACTGCAGAAGCATGTAAAAGCTGTATTCTTTTTTGCTAGATGCAATAAAGAGCTGGCACATGAGGAGCCATTCATCGTGGAAATGAATGGAGTAATTTGTTAAACTTATTTCACAGATGTGAAAAGAAGTTTAACTGTCTTCATTTAAGTTTATATAGGCTTTTTCAACTTCCCTTGTTTTCACTGAAATTGCTTCCCTTCAGACTGAGGGGGGGAAAACCCACCACATTTATTTTTAGATCTGTTGCAGCTGACTTGGTTTTTGATGGAATAGTTAATTTGGATCAATTTATGGTGACGCAGCATCTGACTTGAGTTGAAAGAAGGAGGTAATTTGTTGGTTCCTGGCAATTCAGGTAACATGACAAAAACATTGTCCCTAACAACTGGTGTGAATAAAAATTGACTCCTTAAAACTTTCTGTCCAGTTAATAGTCTTGACTGTTAGTTATAGTTGAGTGGGGTTTTTTTTTCAAAAATTGGCAAATATGGACAAATTTCTTCCCAGTATGAAATGGGATTTTTTTCTTACCCACATTACCTTGAGTGTGGTAAGAAAACACCTCGAGAGAAGGAATAGTTAAGAGGACTTACGCTTCATTATTTTTATTTATTTTTAAAGGAGATATCAGTGACCAAGTTCATGCTGTTGTGAGAAACATTTAAAAATTAAGACTTTTTTTCTCTATGGAGGCTGCCTTTTGGCCAAGCCAGTGTGACATATTTCCCTCTCACCTGTAGCCGTCTTTCAGAAAGGGCAAAGAAAAGCTTAAACGATCTTGTCATGTAGGAAAGAGCCATGCTGCTTCCCTCACCTCTCTGATTTAAAATTCATGCTTCTTCATGGCTGTCTTAAAATGCTTTTCAAGGCTGGTTCAAATCATATTCTTCCTACACCTTTTAATCTATTATTGCCACTCAGCTTATCACTCTGCCAAGCTGAGCTCGCTCTCCAAGTCTCAGAACTCATTCCAAATGTCAAGAACCTTTCCCTACAACAAGTCTGTTATGCTTAGAACAAAATAAAAACACTGCCATCCTCTAATTTTTCCAAGAGTTCCACAGAGAAATTCAAAATGTTTACTGGGGAAATGATCTATGACCTATAATGAGTCTGGTATTTCCCCTTTAGTTATCCAGGGGAAGCATGGAAAGCTTGCATCAGGAGGAAATGCCGAGGAAAAACATTAGGAAAAAATTCTACAGGAATTTTTTATACAGAATACTAGGGGCACAAATTCTAAATTGAGAAACTGATATTTGTCAAATATTGTAGATCCAGATTCAAGCTGGTGGAGAACTCATAGAACCACTGAGGTTGGAAAAGCTCTCTGAGGCCATGGAGTCCCAGCTGTGCCCGATGCCCACCTTGTCCCCAGCCCAGAGCCCTGAGTGCCACCTCCAGCCCTTCCGGGGACACCTGCAGGGATGGGCACTGCAGAGCTCCCTGGGCAGCCCCTGCCAAGGCCTGAGCACCCTGGCCATGGGGAAATTCCTCCTGCCGTCCACCCTGAGCCTGCCCTGGCCCAGCCTGAGGCCGTTCCCTGGGCTCCTGTCCCTGTTCCTGGCAGCACAGCCCGACCCCCCGGCTGTGCCCTCCTGGCAGGGAGTTGTGCAGAGCCAGAAGGGCCCCCCTGAGCCTCCTTTGCTCCAGGCTGAGCCCCTTCCCAGCTCCCTCAGCCCCTGCTGGGGCTCCAGCCCCTGCCCAGCTCCGTTCCCTGCCCTGGGCACGCTCCAGCCCCTCCAGGGCTCTCGTGGCCATGACAGGCCCAGAAGTGGCCGCAGCCCTCGAGGTCCCTCAGCAGGGCCAGCCCAGGGGACGGGCCCTGCCCTGGGCCTGCTGCCCCCCCAGGGCTGGCACAGCCCAGGTGCCACTGGCCTCTGGCACTCCTGGGTTTGTGCCAGCCCCTGCCACCAGCACCCCCAGGGCCTTTGCCACCAGCAGCTCTCCAGCCCCTCTTTGCCAGCCCAGCTCCACGGGGTTGGGGTGACCCCAGGGCAGGACCTGGCACGTGGCCCTGCTGTCCCTCGGCCCATGGATCCAGCCTGTCCAGATCCCTCTGCAGAGCCTTCCTGCCCTCCAGCACGTCCACACTCCCACCCAGCCTGATGTTATCTGCAAACTGCCCGAGGATGCCCCCAGTTCCCTCACCCAGACCATCCATAAAGACACTGAACAGGACTGGGCCCAGCAGTGGACCTGGAGAAACTCACTGGGTGCCAGCAGGATGGGAACCACCCCACCATCCCTGGTGTAATAATGGAACTTCCCCAGCACATGAGCAGTAAGGCTCAGGTTGCTGGAGCACAGCAGGCTGTGAGACTCAGGAAGTGCACAGGGAATGCATTTTTTCCACCCTAAGAGCAGAAATGCATGTTTCTTTGTAGTTGCTGGAAACATGAGGGATGATCTGAGTAACTTAGCAGTGGGAGGGATAAAGGAAACAAACTGTGACAGTTGCAGTTAGCAGAGGAGTGGAATTTGGAATGCTGATAGTAAATAAATGAATCATTAGAAAGTAATGAACCTTGTTAATTTATTCCTACAATGTGATTTCATAATTTCAGATGGTTTAGTCCTAAAGCACACAGAAACCTGCAGCTCATTATTTTATCAGTGACAGAACCTCTCAAGACTATTGGTATTTCAGAGCTGGGTACCACTTCAATCACACAGGGAAATGCTGTAGGTAGCACATATAAAATTCCTTTGGTGTGCCCCTGTGACTCTGGAGTGCACAGAGTCTGTGCACTCTGTGTCTGTGTCTGTCTGCAATGGCAGCCTGCATTGTTACACTTGTCATGATGTACATGAGAAGTGTTCTGTGCAGGATCATGGGGGGTCACGGCATCTGCAACCAAAAAAAGCAATTGGAGAGAAGAATGAAACCCCACATGTAAAAGCTCTTAGAGGAAAGGAGTTCTGCAAGTCTCCATGAAGCCATTATAACTAAGATCTAAAGTTAGCATTAAAGATAACAATGTAAATGCAAGTCTGTAGTGCTTATTCAGAGAATTTTAAAAGGATGTACTAATATCTATAGCTGTAGCCAGCTGCTGCCATGCATAGTCCAGGCAACTTTTGAATTTAGTTTTTTTAAAATTGCTTTCTAATTTAAAGAGATCTGAATACTTAAATGCTTAGCCTGTCTTTTCATAACAGTTATGGATAAGGTAAAATAAGGGCAGAGAAACACCTTACAGAGAAAACTGGTGGGAAAAAGGATGGACTCCAGTGGCTGGGCTAAACCTGCCTCACCCTGGCAGCTTTTAGACACAGGTCAGATTCAAAAATTTAAAGTCTATTCTTTCTGTGTCAGTGGTTTGATAACCTGCCAAAAGGGCAGGGATTTTTAGCACAGAACTTCCTATAAGATCATATAGAAGCTGTGACTGCCCCTGGATTCCTGGAGGTGTCCAAGGCCAGGCTGGACAGGGCTTGGAGACCCTGGGATGGTGGGAAGGTGGAAGGTGTCCCTACCCATGGCAGGGGTGGCACTGCATGAGCTTTGAGGTCCCTTCCTACCCAAACCATTCTGTGATTCTGGGAATTTCCTTCACTTCTGTCCAAGAGATGCTTTAAAATTGCTGTAAAAGGCACACACTCTTCTTCAGCCAAATTTGTCTACCTGCAGCACTTCAGAAAAGGTCTGCAGTGTTGTGAATCCATTAGAGGAGTGCTAAGGAATAGGAAATAATTTCACACTGCCTCAGGTTGAAACATCTGGTTCAAGTGCAAATTGCATTTGTATTGTCTTACAGCTCCTGGGAGCAGTACACGGGGGAGGGGAAAGTCTGGCACACTTTTCCTAAAATTCATTTCCATTTTGAGTTTTCACAGAGCAGTTCTGAGTTCACAGCTCCTCTCCACAGTCCAGTGCACAGCCTGGAAGGTTTTGTTTGCAAAGCTTTGTTTGCAGCTGCCTTTGGCTGCCAGTGTGACCTGTGGTGCTGCTCCCCTCGCCTGCCTTGGCAGGATCTGGAGATGTCTGGCTTGTGGAGTTCTCTGCTGTCCTTCACCGAGCTCCTTCCTTGTCAGTTCACTGACAAAACATGGCTGCTTTGCTAAATTCATCAGAAACCTGTGTGAATGTTGTAGATTCAAAAAATTCTTTCTTAAAAAACACCCATAAAACCAACAAAACCAAATCCAGTATTTTTGAGAATACAATGAATTTGAGAGCAATGATTCAAATAGTGTTTTTTACTTGTGTCATTATTTGTCTACCTCCTACACTGCAGTAATAGCTAATTTCTGCTCTGCACCCTTTGAAAGAGTTCTAAGTTGTAAAAAAGTAAAAAAATTAAACGTGTTGTTCCTTTTTCTTCATTACTTAAATAGACTATGACTATTCATTAAAAAAACCCCACAAACCTATTTTTAACTAACAACTTTGTTGATTTGGGTTTAGGCCAGTATTGGGCAATTCTTTTTAAGAAAGACTTTAAAAATTAAGAACAAAATCATCCTTAGAGGCACATCTTGCAGGTTAATATTTAATATTTCCAGCTAATTTAAAAATTGCATTGTCTGGTTAAATTGTAGGGATTCAAAATTTAATTTTTTAAACTTTTTTTAAATTGTAACTTGATATTCCTCAATGGTGTTTTGGTTGTTTTATTAAACAAACAAATTTTTCACTAGACTTCAATCAAAATAGGAAGGCATAGACACTAATAAAGACCTAAATCTGTATTCGTATAAATCAATCTGCATGAATTTAGGAAATGGAAAAACCAGGATCAAAAATTGTTTTCTCTGAAAACAATTTCACTTCCTTATGGATGCTGTAAAGTGTTCCCCAAGCCATGACCAATTACTATTAAATATCTTCCACCAGCATTATTTACCATAGGTTTTAGCTCTATCTAATGTAACTTTTCACCCTATCTATAGCATCTGTATTTGGTTTATATATTATTATATAAATAATATATATAATTTTAATACAATAGATCATTTATATTTATTAATATAATATAATATAATATAATATAATATAATATAATATAATATAATATAATATAATATAATTTATTTATTTGTTGCTCTTTTGCCTGGTGTGAATACCATCAGGGCTTCTCTTGTCATGGACAGTTATTTAGGGACAATTATAATATAATTATTTTCATCAACATAATACTTGCACTAAAAAATTTAGGATAAAATAGCACAGATACCCAAAATAGGCTTTTTCTCTGTGTGTATCCTATATTTAAAACCCCAACAGCACAACATAGGGAACTCCAGGTGTGCCTTGTCTTTTGATTTATTGCTTTCAGGCCAAATTTAGGTTGTCTTTGAATATTACTGGCAAATGGTTATTACTGCGAATTATCTCTTTGTGCTTACCAGACTTAGAGACTCAAAAGAGAGATAATTTAGAGTTTAAGAATATAGTGCTCAATTCCCATTGGAATGCTTCAGGAATTAAAGAAATTAAAGAATTAATGTAAGAATCAAGTAGAGATAGAAAGGAGTGGTTAAGAACGCAAAAGTAGCTAAAAATGATCCTAAATATACTCTGGTCTACCCTGCATGAGGTTTCTTTGGGTGTGCATTTTCTTGGGTACATTTTCAATGTTTTTAAAATTATTTTGGCGTTTATTTGTTTTCCTTAGTTTTTAAGTTGTGGTTTTGTTGGGTTTTTTTGTTTTTGTGGGGGTTTTTTTGGTTGTTTTTTTTTTTTTTTTTAATCTTGCTGTCTTACTTTTACACATCTCTGTCTGGACTCTAAAGTGTTCATGCTGATGCTTCAGTAACTGCTGGCTCTCCCTGATTTGAATTCTGTGCCCCTCTGGTTTTATTTTAATGAGTAGCCCATGGGCTGTGTGCAAGCCATGTACTCCCAAACAAAACCACTCTTGCCATCTGGGAGGTGTTTTTCTCCTATTGTAGAAACAGGTTCAGTAGGACTATAAATTTGTTTTCTGCCTGCAGTATTCTTTTTGACTTCAAATGGGAACATGGCATTGTCGTTTAAGCAAGAATTAAATCAGTAGATGGTGCTATAATCTTAGTTTTAGCTTGTTAGTACGAGTCTGGAGGGGCTTGCTGCATGATTTCTTTGCACCTTTGAAAAGGAGACTTATAAATATGTAATCAACATGATGCTATAATTATTTTACATGTTTGACATTTCAAATACTTTAATATGGTCTTTACTCAGAAGGCAATGCTATATTTAGGTTTAATTCTTGATGAGGATCTACTGGACAAGCAACTGGTGTGATTGTGAAGAAAATGCAGGTTTGATTGTGCCCACTGTGGCTTTTTCCAGAGCCATGCATTGGGTTTGCTGTGCTTCCACCCTGCCCATCTCCCAGAGTGTGTGAGAGAAGGAAATCTGCTGTTTCCTGAGGCTGCTCATCTCCCTGGAACCCAAGAGATCTCTGCATGCTCAGTTTCTCTCTCCTCTCCTTTTCTCAGAGGGGAAAAGAAAGAAGGGGTTTTTGAAGGTTTGACTGAGGTGTTTGTGCTCTTCTGAGAAGAGGAGCAGCAAATGCAGCCTGTTGCTCAGATGCCCCTTTGGGAAGGGGAGGGTTTTGTACCCCCTCAGTGTATGATGTGTGTAATCTGACCTTAAACCCCATATATTTAAATATCTGAAGCTGGAAGCAGTGGCAGTGATGAGGATTCAGTCATCAATTGCAAATGGATTGAGAATTTAGGAAAGCCAGTGGCAAGCAGAGGCTGCATCTGGTGGGAAGCAGACTTTGCTAACAGACTTATCCGGAGTATCTGCAGTCTGTGTAGCATGAGAGCTGTAAAACAGCATAGGTACCATCAAGGAATGGGAAATGTAAACTGAAAACAAATATTCCTTAATATTTCTACAACTGAAAGTATTCCCTCACTATTTCAGAAACTCTCATGGGAGATCCTGAGCCGGTGTGAATCCTTTTGCAGGTCTGGAAACCCACAGGACAAACTGGGCACTTTGTGCTGAGGTCAGGAAAATTTCTAGCAAGAGTTTTTTCTCAAATTTCCGTGTAACCTCTTTGGATGAATATAATTTGTAACTTTGCATGAACCCTGCACTGCTCCAGCCCCTTTGCAGGCACGTATCAAGCAGAGACCACAATTCCTGTTCTGCAGGTGGTAGAGCTGTGGGAGTGTGTGGGACCTCCACGAGGGTACACTTTCATAGATGGGCTCCTGCATTGATGGCAGGTGGCATTAGAGCTGGAAAGAATTGTCTCCCACCTTGTTTTGCATTTCTTAGCCTGTTTCTTTGTCTTTAGAGACTTGGTCCTTTCAGGGAGGGGTGGCAGTAATAATTATTTTAAGCCTCTTTCAAATAAGACTCGGGGTATGAAAACTTTAATATTAATAGCAAACATTAAATTATGTTTCACATGTCGTGTTCAATGACACATAATTATGTAAGTTATTTATGCTGGTATAGGAAGAGTACTTGAAAAGCAATTTTTATGTAAGAATTACTGTAATTTAGTATATCATGTTCCTGTTCTAGAATGATCCAAACTTTGTGTTTTTCTCAAAAATAAACAAACAAACAAAACAACAACAAAAAAACCACCAAAATGAAAACAAAACAGAAAACAAAAAACCCCAAACCCCAACTAACAAAAAACCAAAAAACAGCCCCCAAACAAACAAACAAACAAACAACCCAACCAACCAACCAAACAAAAAAAACAAAAAAAGCATTAAATGCTGCCAGTTCTGGAATTCCATGTTTCCATTGTAAGTTTTGGGTAAAGAATCAGATAAACCAATCTTTCCTGGTGTGTAGAGCACTCCTGGAATATGGTGTCCAGCCCTGAGGTCCCAAACACAAGAATTGCTTGAACAATTCCAGAGGAGGCTCCAGGGGGAGCAGAGGGATGGAGCAGCTCTGCTGGCAGGAAAGGCTGGCACAGCTGGCATTGCTCACCTGCACAGGAGCAGCTTTGGGCTGAGCTCAGGGTGGCCCTGCAGGGCCTGAAGGAGCTGCAGGAAAGATGGAGAGAGACAATTGCCAAGGGCTGCAGGGACAGCAGCCAGGGAATGGCTGCCAGTGCCAGAGGGCAGGGCTGGATGGCATCTTGGGAATGAGGAATTGTTCCCTGGCAGGGTGGGCAGGCCCTGGCACAGGGTGCCCAGAGCAGCTGGGGCTGCCCCTGGATCCCTGGCAGTGCCCAAGGCCAGGCTGGACACTGGGGCTGGGAGCAGCCTGGCACAGTGGAAGGTGTCCCTGCCCATGGCAGGGGGTGGGATGAGAACCATTCCAACCCAAACCGTTCTGTGATTCTACATCAAAACTATTTTCAATTGTCTTTGAAGAACAAGTAGGAGTGTAGAAGAGTTCAAAGGCAAAGATCAGTCTGATCCCCTAGCACAGTGGCTGTGTGCTTGAGCAGGGAATGCAGTTTAGAGACCCTTATTTGTGACAGCACTACCTGTGACAGTAGCTGCAAGGACACTGAGCAGTTCCTAGTATCTTTGATTATTAAAACATTGGCATTTTTATGCAAAGATGTGGATAGCTGTGAATGCAGAACCATTTTAACTCTGGGGGATCCTTACTACAGCTCCTAAATGGGCATGGAAGATCTTATCAAGTGTATGTGGAGTCTCCTCTGTACCACTTAATTGCTGCAAAGACTTGGGAGGGCCCCAAAGCCAGCAGACATTGTAAAGTACAAGATTTTTTTTTCCCTCCAGAAGTTCTTCATTTGTGGGATGATCCTGAAAGGAATGTGTGACTTACACTATTCTCTGCTAAAGTAACAGAGGCTATAGATACAACACAAATGTAATACAAATGCTAACCTGCAAAGGCTATCAGTTTGAAATTTGTATTTCATTTTATGTTGTTGATAGTTTTTTGGTTTTTTTTAATGAGAGTTGCAGATTGCTCCCAAGCAAAGATACATTGCAATAACACACAAGTACATTGTATTGTTAGGAAGTGGCTCATTATAACCTCATCTTATCATATAAACCACCAGCTCAGGGATGCATTAAAGCACTTAGAATGTGCCTTATGGGCCTGCACAAGAAACAGATTAATGCTTGTGAAATCATATTTTAATTTTTAAATATTCTTTCAAGATGAAAGGAATCCTCTTAGTGCCATGGGTAAGCAATATTTTAAATCTGTGTGATTGTAATGTGGTTATTAATTTAATGTATTATTCTCATACAAAAACACATATTACCCTGGGTCTGGTTTAAAGTGACAATATTGCAGGCACTGAGCATTCCTTTTCTGAGCAAATACAGCAACACAGTCAATCAAAGCAAGGCAATTAGTTTGGTTTACTTTTATGCAGCAATATATATCTTGATGCACTGGAAAGCACTTAATTGTTCTTAATATAGTTGTATTTCATATGACATGGGCAAATGTAAAAAACTTTATACACTGAGGGGAAAAAAGAAAGATAAGCATGAAACCTTTGAGATCATATGATGTAACTACACAATATCCCTCTCCACTCTGAAAATAAAAGGAAACTCCTGCAATACATTATCCTAGTTAGAAATGGAATTAAAAATTTAAATAAGCAGTAGGTGCTTTTAAATACTTCTTTTTATCTCCAGAATTATCACTTTTGAATTAGAATAGAGAGCACCAGGCACAGTATTTCTTCTGAGCATCCTAGGCTGCTGCAGATAGACAATTAATGCCTCCATTTATTCCAAAGAATAAAGGACAGGGATAAAATTAACACAACAGCAACAAGAAAACCCCGAATCAAACAAAAAAACCCCATCCAAACAAACAAACAAAAGAAAAAAAAAAAGAAAGAAAGAAAGAAAAGAAAAGAAAAAAAAGGAAAAAAACCCCAAAAACCCCACAAAACCCATCTTTGCAGAAATTTGTAAATGGTTTGCAAATGGTTCAGATGAAAAAACAACTGAACTTCTAGAATTTGTAAGAGTTGCAGCTGTTGCCAGGTAAGAGGTAAGCAACATTTTGCAAGTTATCCATGGAAGGATATGGCCTCAGTTGTCTAGAGCTGTAGGGAAGAATGTGATTATAGAGAAGATAATATTAAATCCAGAATTAATCTTGCCAGTTAATCCCAGGAATGTAAGAATCTGAGTGCCTTGATTGTATGTTGTTGATCCTGATCAGGATCTTGTTGATCCTGGTTTGTCCTTCTGCTGAACTTCAGGCAAGGAATTACAGCTGAAGTGAACAATCAATTTTGTAAAGGTGCTACTGAAATTGAAATAGATGTAAGTGATACTTAAACATAATAAAAATTCTCTGTTCCTTCTTCATATTGTCAGATGGCACTCATGAGGGAAATGTTTACTGTAGAAACAGCAACTTGTTTACCAATATTTTATAGTTGAACCACTTCTGTTAGGAAAGAGCAAAAATAAATACTTCTGGTATTCTGAGGAAGCTCTTTAGTCACAAATTTCTACTGAATAAGAAGGAGGCTTTATTTTTTCCTTTTTTTTGCCCCTGAAAGACTACAAGAATCTAACTTTTGACTTAGACTTTAAATCTTCATCTTCAAAGACAATTTAGAATAGCATGACTATCAGAAAATATAGGTTTTTGTGTGTGCCCTCCCCAAACCTCCCTCTCCCTTTCCATTGTCTCTGATGGGCAATGAGAATTGTCCTGGCATAAGAGTGGGGCTTGCAGGAGGAACTCTCTGGGTGCTTCATTGTTTTTAGCTCCCTCTAATTCTCTTGCTAAAAATTTTATGCAAGGTGCCAGATTTCTGTAAGAATCCAAAGAAAGAAATTATTGGCATCCCATGTCTCTAAAAATTAAGGAAATATTAATGGATCAGTGCAAAGGGTGAGGAATTAAGATCATGAGAATAGGCAGAGCCCTGAATTCCATGTTTCCTCGTTCACATCATTAAAGGACAGCACTGTAACACTCCTGACAAAAATATTTGCTCTGCTTGTCCTTGTGTATCTTTTCCAGACTTTATTTCATTGTAGGAGAAGCTTTAGGTGTGGAAGTATGAGCTGAAAGGAAGGAGAGAATGGATTTCCTGTTTCTTTTGTTTTGAAAAATTTTAAGCTTGTTATTTAAGTGATCACTGAATTCCTTTGGAAGTATGACAAACTTCAGCAATTTACATCTACTTTCCTAAATTACTGTGTCATTTAAAGCTCTTCACATTACTTGTTAAGCACACAAAAAAACCCCTCCTCTTATAGATTCAGTCTATCATGGGCTAAAGGCACAACCAGAGTAATTACACATTACAGGATTGTAAGAGTATTCACATATAGCACGTAACTTACAGCAGCATCACTTCTTAGTGCCTGTGGGTGTTCAAAACTGAGTACAACTTCTGCTCTGAAATAGTTCAGGATTCAGATATTTGATCTACATTATAGTAGAAAAAAAATTTTGTTTTCAAGTCATATAAAGGAAACACAAAAGATACATGAAAAGTTTTTATTAAATTCTTCTAAAAAATCATTATCTTAGCATACTGTATTCTATCTTTATTCAGTTCAGAGCATTAGAAAAAGTAAAATCTCTACCTCAAATCTGTCACTTGTGGTGATTTGAGAAGTATTTTTTTTCTTTTGTGTAAAGTATAAGTAAATAAATAATGTCTGGCTATTGTATAGCAGATATTTCAGCTGCTCCCAGTGCACATTGAGCAGAAGTTGATTGTCATTACCCCTTTTGCAGATGAAAAATCTTAATCCAAGGATCTGTTCGAACATCAGAAGGCACATTTATCTCCACAGCCTGGTTCTCCAGGAGCTGAGCTTTGTTGCTGATTACTTTGAGCATTCAGGGAAGCTCTCAGTACCTTCTTGATTAGGTTTCCCCTTTGGTGAAAAACAGAGTTAATTGTTAGGAAATTTCAGCATCTTTTGTCACAAGCATGAGAATGGAATTCTAATAAATGTGTGAAATTTTGGAGAAATATATATAAATTGCTGGTATTATGCAAACACTTAATCACTTCTTACAATGTCATGAGACCATGGAAACTGGATGTAAAAGCCACTAAAGGGGTTTTGGTGGTAGTGTGGCAGTGCCCAAACCCTGTTAAGAGCTGTTCAGTACGCGACAGGCTGACATGCCAACTCTGGGGACTCTCAGCATTCCTGGCCTCAGTTTGTCAGGGAGGGTGAGTCCTGAGGAATCGGCTGAAGCTGAATATCCCCAAAACCTTTTTGAGAGACAGAGTCAGCATTTCTAGTGCTGGATTGTCACAGGCAGTAAGGCTGGGCTGAGAGGAAGAACTGCCTGCGATGCCAGTCACAGTTTCCAAAGGCTGAAGCCCTGCCTTCAAGCTGATGTGCAAAGTGAGGGAAGAGTTTTGCTTTTACTGCATTTGTAAATTTTCTACATTTCTTTCTTGATTAAAAGCCTTATTCTGCCAGTGCTTAATCAGTCGTGCCTTTTTAGCATTCTGTGACTATGCTTCTGAGAATTTTTAAATGTTCTAAAAGTCTTAATTTAGGCAGTGGATGTGCTCAGATACATTGATCTGCGCTGAGGATTGAGGGAGATCATTGTAGGAGTACCAGAAAGTGCAGGGAGATCATCAGCAGTCTCCATTCATTTGTGTCACTCATCAAAAGACACCAGAGGACTGTGTAGGAATCTCCTTCAGCTCCAGTATCCATCCCTCAGGTGGAGTTTTCGGTAATGCAGCTCCTCAGAAATCAGTTCAATAAATATTTCTGCACATTGATTTAATTTCTCTATCAGCATGCCATCGTTCTTGGAGGAAGCCTAACTGGCTTCCATTGCAAAACAGCAGATGAATAGGAATGGGTCAATGCTTGTCCTTTCCATGTGATGTAAATTTTGTTGAAGTCAGTTTATAATAGGGCAGAACAGAATTTCTCTCATTTAGCGTATGGATTACGGTAAATAATTCACTTATTTGCCACTAAGATGTCCAGGGTATAAACAAAATTAGAAGTAGAAAGAAAAAGCTTGGTAGTATGTCAGAGAGCAGCTAAGCAGCCATACTCTTCAATTATTCATATGGCTTATGTAAAGATGGAACCTGGAAAATGGAAAAGAAAAGGCTATTATTTATTTATTCTACTGAAGAGTAGCACATGTAAATTGAAATACAAGTAGGGTCCGAATTGTAGGTCTATCATCTTTTGTGTTTTAAAATAATTAAAATTAAAGTGACAAATCAAATTTATTGAATGTACTTAAAATTGGGTAAGAAATATTCTCAGTTAAAAATTCTGATGAAGTTTCTGTAAATATCTCAATTACACTGATGGAGTCTTGAGGCATTATCTTGGTTTTCTTTGTATGCTGCTATAAACCAGAAAATGCACCTACCATGCTGTCTGAAGCTTTTCTAAACATATATTTTCATATAATGTATTAGTGTATACTGTATTTTTCTATCTCTCTAAAATACTGACATTGTTGTGGAGAGTGGCTTTTTGTGGTTAAAGAATCTTGATGTGAATTTCTCCTGTGCTGAGGATCCAGAGCTGCGCCCAGAGGTGCCCCCAGGGCTGGGCACAGGGGCAGCATCACCCCATAGCTGCTGCCAAGGCTCTGCTGTCCCCATGGCCCCAGAGCACCCTTGGCCTCCTGGCCCCAGGACACTCTGCTGGCTCAGGGACAGCTCTGTGTCCCCAGCACCCCCAGGACACTCTGCTGGCTCAGGGACAGCTCCGTGTCCCCAGCACCCCCAGGACACTCTGCTGGCTCAGGGACAGCTCTGTGTCCCCAGCACCCCCAGGACACTCTGCTGGCTCAGGGACAGCTCCGTGTCCCCAGGACCCCCAGGACACTCTGCTGGCTCAGGCACAGCTCCGTGTCCCCACCACCCCCAGGTCCTTCCCCCAGAGCTGCTCCAGCAGGTTCCCCCAGCCTGTGCTGGTGCTGGGCTTGTTCTTGCCCAGGAACAGGACCTGCATTTGCCTTGGTTGAACTTCAGATGTTTTTTCCCCTGCCCGTCTCCCAAAGCTGTTGAGGTCTCTAAAGGAGACCTCATAGCCCTTGGGGATGGCCACTCCTCCCAGATTTGTGTCACCAGTGAATTTGCTGAGGAGGTGTCGAGGTGTTAGTGGGTCTAGGGTTTGCAAAGAGACACGAGCAGTTGTGTGTTGCTATAAGGTTGTTTATTGCATGAATACATCAGTGTCGAAGGCAAAGAGCTCAGGCTGTTAAAGTCCATGCAAAAGCTTTCTGGCATGGAGTCCCAGGCAAGAGCAGCAGCTGCAAGGCTGCTTCTGGTGTAGAGTCCCAGGTTCCATGCAGGAACAGCAGCAGCAGCAACAGTTATTCCCTGGCCTAGAGTCCCATGTCCTGAGCAGCAGGGATGAGCCCGATATTATGAGCAGCAGCAGGCACCACAGCCTTCTTTCTTCTTCTTTCTTTCTTCTTTCTTCTTTCTTCTTTCTTCTTTCTTCTTTCTTCTTTCTTCTTTCTTCTTTCTTCTTTCTTCTTTCTTCTTTCTTCTTTCTTCTTTCTTCTTTCTTCCTCTTCCTTCTTTTCTTCTTCTGTTTTTGTCTTCCTTTTCTTCTTGTGGTTGCTGATGTGTTGATGCTGTGGTGGTCAATGATGATGAGGATGAAGATGATCCTTGCACCCCACTATGGGGCTTTTATTTATAAAACATCCAATGAGCTAAAACCACGATTCTAAAACATTCTTTCTAAACCAATCTGAACTTGATTCTAATGTGTGAAGGTAGTACAAAAGTAGTGTCAGTTCTTACCTAAAAAATGACACATACAATATTATCTATTTGCACAAAAGTACTATCTGTTTTCTTACTTAAAATTTACATGAATAGTTTATCTATCTGTGTGAACAGTTCTATCTATTTCTGCATGTAGTTTTATTTGTTTCTGGTGAATAATTCTATCTATTCTAGTGGCAAGGTTCTGAGATGTTTTTGTTATGTCTAGGACTAAGTTACTGAACTATAAGCTAGGCCTTAGGGCCTTTGCTAGCTAATTTCTTAAGGCACTTAAAATGTATTTCTACTTACTTAAGACTTAAAACTTAATCCTACACTTCTACTTCATATCTATGTGGCTTAATATATCTTAATTTCTCTAAAGGCTTTAATTCAACCCCTGTATTTCTTTCTCTCTCTGAAGGATTCAGAGAGGCTTCTGACTCATACACTCCAACAAGGAGGCACCAAGCCCTTTATCCCACCATTGATGAAGAAGTTAAAGAATGCTGGGACCATTATTGAACCTTAGGGGACATCACTAGTGACTGGTCTCCAAGCAGACCCTCTGGGATCTGCTGTTCAATATCATTGCTAAGGCTGCCGAAGAAGTTTTTTCTGTGTTTTTCCTGTGTGTGTGTGTATATATAGATTTTTTTTAACCCTTAAATAATGAAGGTGGGAGAGGAAGAACTTCAGGAGAGAGGTTATACTATACAGCAAGACTTAAGTTTCCAGTGTGATCATTCTCCTGAGTAAACATTTTATATATTCTGTGGTTCATTCACTTCTAGATGTGACTGGCCAGCCTTTGTATTTCTGAGCCTAATAAGAGGTTGATGAAAAGATATTTTCACCAGCTTCCCCTCAGGATGGAGTACTTTGTGCCTTTTAGTGCAGAGGTCTTGTATTTGACCCTTATTTCTGCTGACCTTCTTGTGTCTCATTATCTTCAGGAGTTTGTAAGGATAGGTGTTTCACTTGTTGAGTGGTAGGAGGGAGTCAGGCATACAAATAATCTAAATCAGGAGAGCTGTGGCCAGTGAAAATGAGGATATTTGTGTCAGTTTGTGTGGATGTGACAGCCTGGTCAGAGAGCGAGAAAATGGGATTTGTTTCCTCACAGTGGACTTGGGAGACCTTTTAGGGAGTTGCAGAGAAACGATGATAACTTGTTAGTATAAACAACCTGCAGGTGGTGTTTTCCTACTCTGTTTTTCTGTTCTTCTCAAGGACTGTTGGTGAGAAAGATGTTTTTGTTAATTAGCCAATCAAGTAGAATGTGTCAAACCTATCTATAAAGGAAGAGAATTTTCGTATTAAAGCTGCTATTGTGCAAACCAGCCTTCTGGTGAATCTGTGTCATTTCTTGCTCAATGGTGACAAGTATGTTACAGGGTTATACCGTGTGGTTGAAAGAGAGTGTGTTTATTACCCATATTTTGAAGAGAATTCTTCAGCTGATGTTCTAGGCTGTGGGCAATAAAATCAGTAACACAATGGCTGATGACACAAAAAAATACTGTGGTGTCTACTTCTCTTGAGCCTCAGGGTTGGCTGGATTTAAGAATTTTAGTTTCCTTACAAATTTTCATCTTTTGCTCCTTTTTTAATTAACAAAGTTAACTTTATCCAAGTGCTTCATCAGAGATTTCTTTGGTATTTTCTTCTCCCTTCAACCCATCCCTCACTTCAGCTTGTCCTGTGCAGAGACTATCAGCGATCCTGATTTGTTTTCTGTTCCCATTATTTATTTCAAAATGGTACATTAAATGTGCAGTTCACATGTGTATACTTTGTATTTTCCTGTCCCTTTTGTCTTGTTGCTAAAGGGCTCTGCCAGCAGAAATATGACTGATAGAGGAGATAGATCCATGCACTGTTACTAATGGTGTAAATGTTACACTATTTTGTCAACAGAGCTCTATTGTTGAGAGCAATTTCTCTCACTGTGTCAATATAGATGCCATGCTGTGTTGATATTAATGGATCTGCCAGGAAAGGCATTTAATTAATCAGTTCCCAGAGTAAACTCTGTCAACTTTAATTTCCTAGCTAACAGTAATGCTTGGACCAGCATGGTGGGTCAGTCAACAAATGTTGTAGTTAGTTAGATTCATGGTGGAACAGCCTTGGTTCAGGACCTCAAAATGGTGCTGAGGTCAGCGATTTGTTTCTTTCTTTCTGTGACCGTGTTTCAGCACTCTGACAGCTCTGACATTCGTACAAGGAAAGAAAAGAGTGGTCTGCCATGTTTCAGCAGGCCAGAGCAGCCTCTGCCAGACTCTGAAGGAAAACTACGAGTACATTCAGTCACCTGTAGATCAGGAAGTTTTACTGTTCAGTGTAAAAGGACTGTTAAGTGCAAATAAACTTTGTATATACCTAATCTGGCATGTGTGTGTGTGTGGTAGGTATGTGCCTATAAAGTATTTTAAATGCTTCTGCTTTCTTCTCAAAATTCTGAATTTACTAAATTTCAATCTTATCTATCAGGACAGCCAGGTTGGTGGAATGGCACAAAGATGACATTCATGTACACCATCTTTATCATGCAAAACATCTTATTTGTATTGTCAAGTGAGTGGAAACTTCCTTATTAATCAAGCATCTTTTATCTGGGGTGCCAAGTCTCCAGAAAATTAATATTTCTTGAGATTAAACAAGTATCTTTAATATTTGTCCTTGACATGTTTTTACCCTGACTCACAATGATACACATTTTAGTGTAATTTATACAAGCACTAACTAGTCTTTTTAAACCCTTAGAATTTTAACATCCTGTCATTTTCTGCTATATATGACTATTTACTCTTGGATACTGATGAAGGGTTTTGCATTTTGTCTTTGTCATAGGTAACAGGACTTTCCTATTTGATTATCAGTTGGTTAGGCATGGTAACATCTCAGCTCTGACCAAATCCTATGGGACTGGAAAGGGGAAAAAGGGGCTGGGAGCCAATATGTTAATTTTGTAATTTTAGATTTTTACTCTTTTTGAAGGCTATTTAATCCTATGGTAAAGTATACATGCTTTAGGCTTGCCTTTATGACTTCTTTCAGAAGTAAACAATCAGAATATCTGTCCTGTTAGAATTTAGTTGAAAACCAAATCAAAATGAACAAAAAATCTTCCCCCCCCCCAAAAAAAAATTAAATTAAGTATTATTTCGCTATTTGTAATATCAAAAGCCTTTTCCAGAGAGTGCAAGTGGCAAGTTCTCTTACAAGTGCAGCAGTGGACATGCTCATGGAACCTGGGGTCATGACTGTTCTACTAAAATCTACTATAAAGTACATTTTGCCCACCAAATGAAGTAATAAATGAAATTCTCTGTCTCTTGGCTTTTATTCCCTCCAACAAGTACATTATTTATTGACAGGAAAAGTGAGCTAAATGCATTTTATCTGCAGAATTACGAATGGGCATTGTTAAATTGCAGTGTTTTTTCAGCAAATTGAATTAAAGGGCTCACCATCATTTGTATTGATGGAAAATAATAAGAACTTTAATAAAACTGCTTTGTTACCAGAGTAAAGTAAGGTATTTCCTGAAAAATGTGTTTTATTGACAGAAGAGAAATACGATCTTGGAGGAAAGTGCAGGTCAACAGAGTATTGTGCAAACCTTGAAAATTCTTTCTGGTGAAAAATTGTACCTCTAATTCTACTTCCACTTGTTAAAGCAGTGTGCTGGATGTGATTTCACCTAACAAAAGGAGTGCCACAGACTCAGGTGACACTAATAGGTGTCATTCTCTTGAAGCCAGTCGAGCCAAGCTGGCTTAGAGTGGATAAATATTTGTCAAGTTGAGCTTATGAAGATCTAAAATTTTGTATTTCTACAATAGTATATTCTTTTTTTGGAAGGTGGAAGGCAATTTAGCAGACAAGGATGAAAGTACTACACCACGACTGCCTCTGTGTGGTGTTAATATTTTGTTGTGTAGCTTACTTTAATCCACCTCTAATTCTGAACTAGGATGGTCTAATTATAACAACTTAAATGTTATTACACTAAAAATAGGGCACTAAAAATATGTTGGATGACTCTTTTCTCATATAATCCATTGTGAAGGTTTAATATTGAATTCACATTTGCCCACTGTGTCTCAGCAAAGAGAGCACACTTTAGAATGGAATGAAAATCTCCAGCAGAAGGGCTGCACCACTATTACATTTTTCTTCAAATATATGTATCTAAGATATACATTCTCAGAACCATAAAAGGTGACTGTCCCAGTGTATTAGGTAGTGATCCAACTCACGTATTAAAATAACAGCACTATTATGGAGTTGAACTAAGGAGGGTCATTTTGGGTCTCTTAATCTTTTGATTGCAGTTCTTCTCTTGCATCCTTGAAGTCCTTCAGGGACTTCATTGTTCTGCTTTCAGAAACCAGGACAAATGTGTTATAAAAATCTTCAGCTGGAAATACTGTAATGGAAACCCTGTTAGTGTAATATGAAATGGAGATGAAGACAAGGTGATGGAGAGGAGCGTCGATGAATATACTGTTGGGATTGAGGGCTTGTGAACTCAATATTTTTGCATTTCTGTTTCTAATGAAGTTCAGATTTTCATTTTAGAAGCATCCATGGAATTATAGCAGTTAAGCTTGAAGCATTAGAAGAATTGTTGTTCTGGGGAACTGGTGGAAACATACTTTTTCCAAGGAACTCTGCAATCTAATCTCATCTGAGCAAACCAAGTGTCTTGTTGAGTACTGTTTAGTAGCCCCTTCACCCTTTGCAGAACAGAATAAACTTCATGTGCAATAGAATTCATTGCAGATAAAGGTACTTAAGGGTGTGGACTGAATTACTGGATGTGAGAGTTGAAAACAGAAGTCACTTATGTGTTTAAAGTCACTTAAAATGCTTAAGTTTTACAACCACTATTGGACAGTATTCTCAGTTAGAAAGCAAGCTTTCCTTTGTAAGTAGCAAAACCATCTCCTTCTTAATTTTCAGATATCCCAGCAGATTAGATACTGCAGTATGTTCTGTTCTATTAACATTTTTTATAATGCATTTAAGACTTGTTGTTAGAGCATGTGAAAAAAAACAGTTGTAACAGGAAAGGGGAATCAAAATGAAAATTCCACCAGTTACATCCAAAGTCTTTTGCCTGTTGTGAGCCCGTCAGTAACAGTAGCAGTGCCTCTGGGGTAAAGTATTTAAGAATGGGGGGAAAAACCCCTGCAGAAGTGAAGCTGGAGAAAGGAGTGAGAACATGTGAGGGGAACAGCTCTGCAAAGCCCCAGGGCAGTGCAGAAGAAGGGGCAGGAGCTGCTCCAGGTGCTCGAGCTGAGGTTCCCCCAAGCCCAGGGAGAGGCAGCTGTGCCCCCCCAGCCCTGGGCTCCAGCATGGAGCAGAGATCCATCCCCCTGCAGCCCCTGGGCTCCAGCATGGACCAGAGATCCATCCCCCTGCAGCCCTGGGCTCCAGCAGGGACCAGAGATCCATCCCCCTGCATTCCCTGGGCTCCAGCAGGGATCAGAGATCCATCCCCCTGCATCCCCTGGAGCGCCCACACTGGAGCAGGGTGTGCCTGAAGGAGGCTGTGACCCTGGGATGAGGGCTCAAGTGGGAGAAATTCGTGTAGGATCACCTTCCATGGGAGTGACCCCACCGTGGAGCAGGGGAAGAGTGTGAGGAGTCCTCCCCATGAGGAGGGAGGAGCAGCAGAGGCAACATGGGCTGAGCTTATCACAGTCTCTATGCTCCATCCCCCTGTGCCACTGCAGGGGAGGAGGCAGAGAACTCGTGACTTGTGGGCAAGGCTGATCCCAGGGAGAAGGGAAGGGTGAATGGAAGGTGTTTCAAGATTTAGTTTTATTTCTTATTTTCCTTCAAGCCCCACCTTGAATGCTGGGCTCAGTTTTGGCCCTTTCATGACAGGAGAGCCCTGGAGGGGCTGGAGCGTGCCCAGGGCAGGGAACGGAGCTGGGCAGGGGCTGGAGCCCCAGCAGGGGCTGAAGGAGCTGGGAAGGGGCTCAGCCTGGAGCAAAGGAGGCTCAGGGGGCCCTTCTGGCTCTGCACAACTCCCTGCCAGGAGGGCACAGCTGGGGGGTCGGGCTGTGCTGCCAGGGAACAAGGCACAAGACAAGCCTCAGGCTGTGCCAGGGGAGGTTTAGAACTGGGTATTAGGAAACATTTCTCCATGGAAGGGTTGGTTAAGCATTGGAACAGGCTGCCAAGGGAGCTGATGGAGTCGCCATCCCTGGAGATGTTCAAAAAACTTGTGGATGTGGCACTTGAGGACGTGGTTTAGTGGTGAACACGGTGGTGCTGCTGGTTAACAGTTGGCCTTGATGATCTTGGAGGTCTTTTCCAACCTCAATGATTTTATGAGTCTATGATTTCTACTGTGATTTAATTAAATTACTTTCTGCCTAGTTGAGTCTATTTTCCTTGTGACAGTAACTGGGGAGTGATCTGTCCCCATCATTATTTTGACTCATGAGGTTTTAGGTAGATTTTCTCTCCCCATCCAGCTGAGGAGGGCAGCTGGACACCTGGCTGGGCACCTGGCATTCAGCCAGAGTCAACCCACCACAAGGAAAGCTCCTAGAGAATTAGAGTTTTGTTTTCATGTTTTCATAGAGTACTACAATACTGCAGAGTGAGTCATATAATTATTTTGTTATACTGGTTTTGTGAAAAGACTTAAGTCTGCAGAAAGAAGTCAGAGTTGCATTTGGATGCCACATTATGAACCAATTAAGTTGGGTGATTAGAAAGTGAGAATAAATTGGTTTGTTAATGTGTGCCTGTGGAGGGAATACTTTGCCTGTTGCATATTGCAGTGGACATCCAAACAGCTACCCAAAACCTACAAGTTTTAATTCATAACAGCTTTCCAAACGACTTGCTAAGTGCTGTGTCAAGACCACAGTGGTAATGATGCCTCATGCTGCTACTAAGCAGTGGTTAAAGCCAGTATTTAAATGACCATATTGAGTGCCACTAAAAATCAGCATCACGTGGGTGGCAGTTCCAAAAGCTGTCAGTGCACCAAAGCCTTCAGCAGCGCTCACCCTCTGCAGGACCAGCTCTTACCTTCTGCTCAGAATGGGAAATTAGAGTGGTAATGAACCTTTAATCTTCTTTCATTCCTCAGAAATATAACCACAAAGCCACAACAATTAAAAGCAGAAGTGGCTGAAAGGCATGATTATGCAAATCCCCTTAGGTGTCATGTTAAAATATACCCAAAGACTGCCAGAAAAGGGAAGAGAAAGGAACCCAGAAAGGATTTCCTTAGCCAGTAGTAGATAACATGACTTAGTTGAGATAGGAACCAGCTGTGCTGCTGGGCTGTAGTTGGAATGGGAAGGAGAGCAAAGAAGAGGAGACAGGTGGCAATGGAGGATGTTGGACAAAGCTTTTTCATCAGAAGGAATGAAGAGAGGGATATCTAGAAGCCTGCAGAAGGGCATGTAATGGCAGGAGCAAATGGAAAACAAAAGGAGAAAAAATTGAATAATGCAAAATTATTTTCAAAAAAGATAAAAAGTCAAAAGAACAAGAGAGTTGTCTAAGTACTAATGCAAAGAGTAAATTGTAAAGATAATTATTTAATTGGAGTTATTGGTGAATTGAATTAAAAGTGATTAAAATTAGGAATATAAATGACACTGAAGATGGGTATTGGGGTTTTTTGTTTTGTTTTGGTTTTTGTTTTATTTTGTTTTGGGTTTTTTGTTTGTTTTGTTTTTGTTATCTATCTAAAGCTATCCAAAACAGTTCCTGCTCCATGGAGTACCATGGATCAGGATTCCAGTCTATTGTACACTCTCTATATCCCTTTATATATACTTAGCCTCTATTCTCCAAAACATTTTTATCACTGAATTTTGCTTCTGCAAGACAGATACAGAACTATGTAAGATCCAAATTAAAAGTGCCATTCTCGTGCTTTTTGTGCTGTTCTGCAATTGTGTGAGTGGTGTGTATGAGCAATGGGAGCAATAATAACATGGAAAGCTAAAATAATGAGGAACCTGAATTCTGAAATTCATCCTTTGCAGAAGGCTCTTGGGCCATAGTCCAGGCAAGGAGACAAATTATTGGAAGGAAAGATCCTTCTATCACAGAACAAGTTGAGAAATGAGGAGTAGTAAGAAGGAGGTTTGTTTTGTTAGAAGTGGAGTTGTTAAAGGCTGTATCTATCATGTTGTCATTGTCGTGCTTGTTGATATGATATTATATGGGCCTGTCCTTTCATTTGTTATGGAAAATGATCCTGAGTTCATGATTCTGTATCTGCCTTGCTCCTAGGCCTGACATTTCAAGCAGTGCTCTTGAACGTGTGTGGTAGATCCATCTGCCCCAAAAATTCCTGCCAGTCTTGCCCTTGCTCAGGTCTAGGTATCATTTTGGTTTGGAATTGTTATCAGTTTGAGATACTGTGCAAGAACAGTTTTCACAGCTGTTCCAAATCCTGAGACACTGGTAGGACTCCTGGGCTATCATAGAGTACTTGAATATTTGCATATCAGAGTGCTCTGGTTTGAAAGCAGAACCAGTGGGAGACTCCGAATCAGAAATACAATTTATTAGGAAAAGGGAAAAGAAAACCAAAATAAATGCAATAATGCAGAAGAAGAACCACTGACAAAGTCAGAACACAACCTGACACCCCGTTGGTCAGGGTGTTGGCAGCAGCCCAGTTGGGTTGGTGGCTGCAGTCCTCCTGGAGTGGCAGATGTGGTTCTGCTGGAGCAGGGATCCTGGAGAAGGGTGTAGTCTTCCTCTGAAGATCCAGTGGAAAAGATAGCTGTTCCTCTGGGAATGCAGTGGAAAGACTGACTGCTCTGTCCCAAAACCCAGATTATATCTGGGGGGGGTGCTTAGCTCCTCCCTCCTGGGCAGAGCATCTCACAATGGGCTGATGTGTTCTGAGCCATGGTGGGTCCCTGATTGCCCATTAAACAGAAATGGCTCCCGGAGGGAGTTATCCCTGAGGCATGTGGCAAGCCATTGATGGCCCCATCAACAGGAGAGGAGCTAAAAACAATGTCCCTCCTGGTTTCAGCAGCTCATGAGGATGGGAATAGAATACATCTTTATATTGTAACCTAGGACACCGAGTTAATAGATATTCCTGCTTAAGGCTCTCCTTCATGGTGATAAAATGAACGTATTTTGAAACATTAAATCGGAAAATTTGAGTGCTTTGCCAGTGTTCTTTTTATTGCAAGGTATCCCATTTTCATCTTCATAAAATTAAATGCTTACATGTACCATATAATTAAATTTAGGTCTAGCAGAGGATTTGATCTGTGAGTTTATTAACTTTTGGCTGCATTACTATTTAATTGCTTTGGAAATTTTATCAGACTAAAATGTGTCCAGGATACATTTATCAATGAAAAAAATGGAAATATTGATATTAGGGGAATGGTAAAATTTAAACCCCAGATAATCTCTATGCTTCACAGTAAATTACAGAGGGAGGGGGAGCATGAGTCTGCCTCCATTTCTGCTATCAAATCCTAACCACTATTTCCAAAATGTCAGAGGTAGAAGAACCATAATTTCATTTTGCTGCCCAAGATTTTTACAACTTAATGCTGAGGGAAGTTCTATTCAAAATTTTTCACATGAAACTAGAAACTTGATGGTTTTGACAAGAATAAATTTATTTCAGTATAAATATTAAGAAACAAAAGTCTAAAATTATGCAATATTATGAAGCATATTTTCTAAATTTATGTTCTGTATATCACATGGTGCCCTGGAATTTTTCCATCTTCTTTTTACTTTGGTGGTGTTTTCTAAGCTGCTATGAATGAACACTTGGTCTTTTTGTTTCTTTTTAAGTTATTCTTTCACTGATCTATTTGCTTCCACTAAAATTTGTCATACCCTGGCTAGCATTTTCCTACTCAGATCTGGAATTGCTTTTTAAATGTCCAGTCTGGATGATTTTCCCCTTGGCAATGGTGGGGTTCTTGATGAAAATTTTATAAACCTTACCACAGTCTTGCATCATTCAGTCCTAATAGTGGTGTCTTCAAGGCTGGAAACCTTAGCAAATTTTTCAGGTGTCCAGTGGAGCAAATAACAGTCAAGATAATCCCATGGGGCAATTTTTCACAGATAAATAAATAAATATATAACTTGCCAATTGTCAAGCACATCTCAGAGTGTGTGCACACTTCTGCATGTGCTCAGGAGGGAACTGCTAAAAAGCATTTGAGGCGCCCCTGCACGTGATAGAGTGTAATACAATGATTTCCACATAAAAATATTTAGTTCTCATAAGAACACTGAGATGAACTTCTTACTGTATTTACATCTTTGTTTCTTAATGTTCTCTTTCCATTTTTTTTATCCTTCTAATGCTGTAAACCTTTTAGCTCTCAACCATCCTGAGGCTGATACTTGCTAAGTGCTCTGGGATGCCTTAGTAGATGATAAGTCTTTAGAAGAAGTGGAAGTTGTTATGATTGTTGTCATGTTTCTGATGTAGAGCTTATTTGCTCCCATTATAAAGCCACATACAGAGCTCTACTGTTAAGATTATGACAGACTTTCTATTGTAAATCTCATTTTTAGACTTAAAGTATGAGCGAGAATATATTTTTGAGTGCTAATTCACTTTCTGGGGACTTTTGAAGCAGTTTTGAATGAGTTAGAGAGGGGACTTCCGAGTTGGTTTTGATGATGCAATTTATTTTTCTTATCTTCTACACAGGCAGGAAGGGGGAGTTCAGCTCACATCTTCATTGCGTGGTTCAGAAGGTCACAAGACCTTTAGTTACAGGACCTTTTAAGGAGTTATTGACCAATAAAACACTGCCAAGAAGGATATTTAAGTTTTTGACCCAATCCTTAAATATTTTGTTGTACAGACCCATGCGACAGTGTAAGCTTCCTTAGCCAATCATGTTATGACACACAAATCTACAGGGCTGCATTCTAAACTCCTTGTTTACCTTTGTAACTACTTCTACTTTTGCTGTATCTTAAACTCTAAAACTTTAAACTTTTGTTTACTTAACGTGTCTCTGCTTTAAACTAAATAAATAAATCCACATTCTCACTTCTGTCACCTAAGTTTGGAAGCCTTTTCCAAGGTCTCAGAACAACTCCTGTGTTTAATTCTAAGCTTTGCCTTACAGGCCCAAAGTTCTGAGAGTTCCTTGCATTTCAGAGTCCAACAGCATTCCCACATTCTTCATATACTACAAGCAAAACAGCAGAAAATAACAACTATTTGTTTTCAAAGTGGATTTTTTTGTCCTACAGCAAATCATTATCTTTAGTATGTTATAATTCAGCAGATGTATTTGCCTAACTCTCAAGTAGTTATCTCTTGGGTTGCTGCCAAAGGTTTTTAAGGATAGGAAGGGGCTGTGTTTCCAGAAACTGTTTGTTGGGGTTTTTTCAATAAGAACATGAAAAGAAAATACTGGAATATAATTCAGCTGTAACTTACTTCAAAATAGTGATGTTTTGGCATATAGTTACAACTCTCTCTCTCTATATATATAAAAATTATATATATATATATATATATAAACTATAGAACTATATAGATATATATGTATATAACTATATAGATAACTACAGAACTATATATAGATAACTATATTCCAAATGTCAATATTTGCAATTAAGTTAGAGGTGAATTATATTCCAATATATTCTTTTCATGTTATTTAAACAACTTAAAAACTTATTGTTATATGTAAAAGTTTATTTATATATATATATATTTTTATATATATATATATATATATATATGAAAATATGCACTTACTGCTATTTCTACAGAGCTAATGTAGCTAACCTTGATATAGGAAAAAAGTCATGTATGGTCTGGGAAAGTTGTCTTAAAAAATATGTATGACTTAATTTCTATGATAATTTTATTTTAATTAATAACCTAAAGTGATGTGGTCAAGTCTGCAAATATTTCAAAATTATGAGTATCATATAGTTCCCAAACCTTTAGGTTCTTGAATTTGAAATTTAGGCAATGAAAATATTTGAACTTTGAGGTGAATCTGAGCTTGAAATTATTCAATGTATGTGGCATAATTTCTGAGTGACATAATCTTAAAGCAGTGTGGATCAGCTCAGTCAGGAAAAGGTCAGCTTAATCAGTATTTGTGGTTTTAAATCTCCTGAAGTATATTTTTTTCAAATGTAGTCTGTCTTCGAAGTGCCAATCAGCTCATACCTCTTGCCCAGGTGGGCTCAGGTTAGCTCCAAACCCTTTGCACATCCCATCTGTTTGGAAGTCTGAGGCTGCAGACTTTGGAATTAAATGCAGTGCCATTGCCTTACATACGATTGCAGATGCTTAAAAAAACTGTTAAATTTTAAATGCCTTGCACTGATAAATATTAATCTTTTTATTAAATACATTTTTACTTTATATTTGACTACAAGCTCTACTTGTAAAAAGACTCTACTTCCAGCACTGTGAGAGAGACACGCATTAGGATATTTCATTCCTTGGAGAAATAGATTTATATTCTATTATAAAGTTAACTGATTTAGTCTCTATTATAGTTCTGTCTTTATAGCATTGCTTTTTAGCCAATACACTGTGAATTATCTCACACTCATTCTTCTCTCTTAACAGCCACACTGCTGATAAAAACCTTAAAAGTTGCTTTGATATCTCTTTTGCCCAATGGCAAAGCTCAGCTGTACTCACTGTCGTTCCTGAACAGAAGTTTAAACATTACTCCATTAAAAGATCTCTCTTTTATAGGGACTAGGAAGACCTCCCAAGGAGAGTATCATCAATTCTAATGTTTTCTATCTTATTGTTAAAAAAATAAGAACATTTTTTGAAGCAAAATCCCCTATTTCACTTCCTTGTGGCAGGAATCTTTTTCATTTACCATCAGTAACACATTTTTTTGGAATAAGCCCAACTTGTTCAAACTGCCTCCAGCTCTGGGCCAGCACAGGAGGCACCTGGAGCTGCTCAGAGAGCCCAGAGGAGGCTCCAGGGGAGCAGAGGGATGGAGCAGCTCTGCTGGCAGGAAAGGCTGGCACAGCTGGCATTGCTCACCTGCACAGGAGCAGCTTTGGGCTGAGCTCAGGGTGGCCCTGCAGGGCCTGAAGGAGCTGCAGGAAAGATGGAGAGAGACAATTGCCAAGGGCTGCAGGGACAGCAGCCAGGGAATGGCTGCCAGTGCCAGAGGGCAGGGCTGGATGGCATCTTGGGAATGAGGAATTGTTCCCTGGCAGGGTGGGCAGGCCCTGGCACAGGGTGCCCAGAGCAGCTGGGGCTGCCCCTGGATCCCTGGCAGTGCCCAAGGCCAGGTTGGACACTGGGGCTGGGAGCAGCCTGGGACAGTGGGAGGTGTCCCTGCCATGGCAGGGGTGGCACTGGATGAACTTTAAGGTCCCTTCCAACCCACACCATTCTGTGATTCATTCTATGATTTGAGTCTGATTTGTTGTGAGTGGGTAAGGATTTTAGAAAATAAGTGCTGTTACTTCATCACTCCTTACAAACTTCCTTAGTGATAATCTTCCTTTGGGTATATTATGGTTCTTTCAAACATACAAAATCCTCACCTTCTGGTGAGCAGTTGAAATGGTGTAAAGTTGAGGTTTAGAGTACTGAAAAGTAGGAGAACCCATTCATGATGGAGATTTGCTGTCTGGAAAGTGAATGATGTAGGATAGGCTGTATTGCAGCCTATTGGTGATAATTTGTTTTGGTTGATTCCCTCACGTTTCCAGTCAATACAAAAGGGAGAGTTTTAAACAGGAGAGGATGGAGAATCTTTCTGTTTCAATTAATTCAGTCATCACTTACAATGAAACATTATTTTATGAATTACATTTTTTGAATTATGTCGTTAATGTGGGATTTAAATTTTGTTTTGGCTTCAAAAATTAGGCTATTTTAAGGTGTCCAGATCTGGACAATCCCACCACTCTGCAAGTTGTGTAGACCGAAAATTAATGTTTTAGCTGAATATATATTCAGGTCTAGCTGTGTGATATCTCATTTAGAATTATTTGGTTTAGTACCATTCAGGTGTTCACGTTTTCCAAGCTAGTTATACAGCAACAGTGTATTAGCCATGCAATTTATCAATATTTATTCATTATCCAAATGGCAGACTACTTGTCATAATTAATTATTGAAGTAATAAATAGTCTTATTAATAAAAATGGATGACAGAAACAGAATGATTTCCTTGATAAAGACTGATGACAGATTCTAGTATCTGACACGACACCCAGAACACTGTGCAGATTGAATCTAAGGCCTCCTGCATGGATAATAAATTGTTATTTCAGAGAATAAAATGATTGATACATTTGCTTTGTGTGGAAAAAGCACCTGGGAAAAGATTCTACTCCCTAAGTTATTTAAGCAGACTATGGTGAAATTTTCTTTCCTTGTGACAAATTTAACTTTCCAAGGAAGTGACAGCTCTTTGGCAGAGAGAGAGAGGAATTGATGCCTGCTTGGGGTCCTTGACCTACAGATTCTCCTCGAAGTCACATTCATTTGGAAATCTCCTGGCGCTGCCTCTCCCTGTGTGTGCTCCTTCGGCAGCACGCAGAGCAGGGGCTGTGGCAGAGGCTGCTGGCACAAACGAAGCCTGGCACACGCTTTGGGGACACTTTGCTGCTATTACTGCTTCAAACTCCTTGTGGTTTTTCCCTTGGTTGGAGCTCACCTTTGGTGCTTGGGTGACAAAAGCAGCCCCAGAGGCTGAGCGGAGTTTGACAGCTTGGAAATGGCTGGGCTGGGGAAAGGAAGGGCTTTCACACAGAATAATGATTTAATAAACAAAACAAAATCGACAAAAAACCCAAAAAAACCCAGCAAACAAGAAAACAATCCCCCCCCAAAAAACCAACCAAAAAAAAACCCCAACAACCCAAACCCAATGAAACCAACAAAAAAACCACCCCAACAAACAAACAAACCTGAAATAAACACAAAAAACCCCCAAAACAAAACAATCCCAAATGAAACCATATCTCCAGAAATGTTTTATTTATAACAAGTATTATTGAAGATTAAAATCTAAACATTATATTCCAAAAAATCATCTGAAGGATGTTAGGTTCATAAAATACCTGGCATTTGGTTTCCTTAGTTTAGAGAAAATAGTATCTTTTGTTGCCTTTGGTACATCTTTTCCCATTTTTCTGTATTTACTTGAACTTAAGGGAGTTTCACATATATAAAAATTCTGACATTTGCAATGGACTGTGACATGGAAGTCCTATATAATTTTCTCTTAATTACTTTCTTAATAGCCTATTTAATGTAGTCTATAAAATCAGTCTTACCATCAACAAAGTCATGATATGGAGATTTATAACAGTTCTTACTGAGTCTTGTTCACTCGCTGAACCTGAGATCAACAATATTATAAAAAACAGTAATAGAATGTGCTATCCTCCTGAATGTCCATCTAATTAATTAATGACTTTTTATGCTGTGATCTGCACTTTGCACTAATTCTGACTCATGCTTCTATAATCGTGGATAAAATGTAGTTGCACTTCTACTGGAATTTTGGGTTTAAGCCAAACAGATGAGTAAAGCACCAAGAAATTACTCTGTATAGTAAGACATGAAAAAGAAATTATTATTGTCAGGTTAGACACACTGCTCTCTGGAACTGACTGCATCTGACCCACTGATTTGCTGGCTACTTGCATGTAATTATTCTGAAAATGGCAATGTTTTTCTGGCTCATTGATGATGGATATGCCAAGCCAAATCCTATCACAGTCAACTGCATCCAGTCTTTAAGTGACAAGTCATCCATCTGGAAGGACTTAGATGATGGTCAGAAATGATGCAAGAATAAATATGGCAGAACTTTACATCTGTTTAATATCAATTTCTTTTTCAACAACAACCAGAAGGGAGTAGGGGATAGCTGACTACTTTTAAAACTGCTTCCTAATGTGGATGATCAATAATATATTAACACAATAAATTCTAATAGTGAGTTGTAATTTTGGCAGTTACATGCTATGTAATTTTGGCAGTTACATGCATCATGACAACAGTTCTGTAGGAATCTTATGCTTTTCAAAGTGATAAAAATTCAAATTCAAGTGATCAGCTTCAAAGGAATTCTGTCAAAATTATCTACCTAGCAGAGCAATAGCTGTAACATAAAAGGCAGCTAAGGGCAATGAGGGTTTTGTTAGGCATACACTTGGGAGTGGGAAGATGAGATATGTTTTTATCTTAACTCCACACCTGAAACCACAGAGTTCAGACCTGGACATTGTGTGGTTTGACTGATATTAGAATGAAAGCTCTTCAGGGCCCTAATGCAGTTGTTCTTCTCTTCACACCCAAATATTTTTGGCAGCAGGGTTGGTGAGCATTTCTTTCCCCTGCAGAGAATTGCTCAGTTGAGCGCATGTAGAGTTCAAGATAGAAGTTATGTACCTTAGAGGGTTGGCTTTGTTCTCTTTGTTTGGTTTGTAAACCAGCAATTCTAAGTGAAATCTAGATATCTTTTCAGTTTTAGTGTTTCTAAAACTTTTTTTTTCAGTAAGATATTGCTTGCATTTAATAATGAAAGCTATTTAGAATTCCGTTGGGTTCAGCTGCGGTAAATTGTAAAGCATTCTTCCAAAAGAGACAATCAAATAGTTTTAACTTTTCAACAAAGAATCAAAGGAAAAGGAGCAGAATTACATGATGCCAAAGTGAAGCATGCTGCAGAAATCAAGCCGAAGAAGTTGATGAGAACTTATTAATATCTGATCCTTCTGCTCAAATCTGCTCTAAAGTCTGAACATCTCAAAGAATTCCATTTAATATAAAACTTTCCATCACCTGATTGTTATTTAGCAGGGGAGAGGAAATCCATGAAATTGTCAGAATTCATTTTTCTGTATAGGATTAATAACAGCAAAAGTTTAAAAATGCCTTAGGTGCACCAAGAGACTGAGAATGAAGTGATGATCAGGCAGGTAACAGGTGGCCTCATGCAAGGTTGTCCAGATTGGTTTAAATGCTGTAAGAGAAGTTTGTTGTGAGTCAGCTCACAGCATCATGAATATAGAACAGTTAAATACCCTCATCTGGGGCCTTTTTAGAAAGCTCTCTCTGTAAATTTTGTTTATACAGTTTCAACATGCACTCAGATGAAACACCCTATTTCCATGTTTTGAAAGTAAATTACCCTGAATAGAGGGAAGATGATTTGCAATGTAATTAGGCTAAAGTGAAATCCAAGTTTCATACAAAGGTCAAGTTATCCTCTAGTTTATAATTTACAAAGTTTTTACCTTTTCTATCAGTCCATACCCTTTGAAGTGCTGTTTCATATTAAAACTGATGTAATTATGCAGAGCTTCAATTGTTAATAGCACCAGTGGGAATGAGTGATTCATTTTTCCTGGATTGTAAGACACTGCTTTTGCAAATCACAGACACAGAATTTTTCAAATGTTTCAGTTCTGTGTCGGTTGACAAATGTATCCATCTAACAGACAGACATGCATCACACAGTGGCATGTTTGGAAAAACTGGACAGAAGCTGCTTTCTAAATTTCTTCAGAGAGTGCTTGAGAAGGTGGAAGCATCTCTTGTACTGATTAAAAGAGGGAGAGTTAGACCATATGTAAATTAAAACATGCTCGTGCTCTTTTTCTTGTCTATCCACAAAAGATTCCATTTTGCAATTACTCAGATTTTTGAATCTTGCTCTGTTATTATGCAGCTGCAGAGCAGCTGAATGTGATGTAAATGAGGGTAGTGGAGCCCTTCATCTTGCTTTAGCCTCGAATTTTCAACCTTTTCTCCCTTCCCACCATCATCTGTACTCCATGATGCTTCTGTGGCTGCTGCCTTTGCTTGCTGCCTAAAAGCAGATGAAATGTTGTGTACATATTGAATGATCCATTAAGAAAACTACCTGCAGTTTTTAAGTCCTTTTTACAGAAGGATGAAATTTAGTATTTATCTAGTTAATCAGTTTGGGTTGTTAAAGAATTAAGGGGGCCAACTTACTGATTGGCTTGTGCTTTCTGGAAAGCTGCTGAGTGATTTGCCTTGGTAGATATCAGTCTGGCACAGTTCTTGCTCCACAAATTCAGGATCTGGGAAGACCAGATCTCCTCACATTATTTTGAGCATCAAAAATTCCTGTATTCATGGAGTTCAGCCTGAGTTTAGGATCAGGGCTTAAGTGCACTTGACACATGCTTCCAGCTAAACTTCCTGCTGGTTTTTATTTTTGGGGCTTTCTGGTTGTTAGTTTTTTGTTTGGGATTTTTGGGGGTCAAATAAAAATTTAGGCCTGTGTTGTATGACTGTATCAAAATTACATGGGAACCTTCTTCTCCAAATCATATTCATAAATATACCTTATAGCTCTTGATCATGGCAGCTGATCCAAGGACGTCATCCACAGCTTATCATGAATTCATCCATGGTTGAAATCCTCCAAAGCAGAAATGTTATCATCACTTTCATACATCTTTCATACTTTAAAAATAATAATTAAATTAAATGAGTGCTCCCTTTTTTCATTTTGAAGTATGGCTGGATAGGTGCAATCTGATTTCCTTAATTATTCCACAAATTCTGAGTAATATAGAAAGACCGCTGTAATATTTTTTATCCTCAGGGATATTTAGTTCTTTTAAAGCAATTTAAGCAGGAGAGCCTTATTGCACTGTCACAGTGTAGTTATGTCCAGAATTGTGAGCACAAAGAATTATACTCTCACCATGAAAATGAAGAGTTCCTCTGCACAGCAACCAACACCGGGTTTTACTTCTGTAAAAGTATTTGTGTCATAGTTTACAGCTGGAAAAACCCTTTGGAATTACAGTAAATAGCATAAATCCAAAGTGAATGCTGATGATGGCTCTGAGATTAATCCTGAATTCTTGTAAAATCTTGCATTGCCTTGTGCTGAAAGGCCATGATGTTATCATTAAGGTCTCACGTGGAGTTCTCACATGCAGCAGTCAATTATCCAGTCATTGGTTAATTAGTGACTAACAGAAACAATTAGCTGTTAAATGTTTGGCACTTTTGGAGAGAGTTTCTTAAGGCTAGTCTGGCTTCACCCAGCGCATCCGATTAAACTCTGCAGTTTCATGGGTGGTCTTTCTCTGCATTGCTTGTTTTTTTGCCGTTAGACCTGTAAGGAAATCCATGGACACTCAGCATGGAGATCCTGCGTTTCCAAGGTTTGATGCTCCTGCCTTCCTCTGATCTGGAATGCTAAATGCTGTTACCACAGCAGAGGGAATTCCTGAAGCGTGCCCGGCACAGCACAGAGCCATTCAGATGGCAAACTGGAAGCAGCTGCTTCTCAGCCTGGGGTCTGTGAGACAGCTGTGGGGTGGCAGGAGATGGGTGATTGGGAATTGGAGAGCAAGGATCCCTCTTCCCTGAGCCAGGAACAGCCCTGAACTTCCCCAGCAGCTCATTAGGGTTTCTGTGCAAGGCACTTTAGGAGTTTTCTGATACTGCTTGGAGAGTTGTTTGCAAGAAGGTTTTGGTGAGTAGAAGTTCCCCAAGAGCCTACTGGGGAATAAGGACTAAGCTGGGAGTCCACAGGGTCCTTGGTGTCCCCTGTAGTGCTGGGTTCCATCAAAGCAGGGTTTCCTTCTCACACAGACACCAGGAATCCTTGTGTTCCTTCCTGCCCTTCTCCCAAAAACCAGCATCTCCTTCCTACCCTTATTTGTTGATCTCATTCACACACGTACAGATACCTAAAAAAACCCCAATCAAAACTAACAGTAATTTAAAGAAACTCATTTTTATCCTCATTCTTTAGTCCCTTGTGTATAATGGAATCAGACTTTTACCACCATTCAGTGTGGGTTTTTGAATTTAGGCTTTTTCTTAGTGACCATTAATTTCTAGAGATGATGCAGCTGGTTTAATGAGAAAATAGGATTTTATTCCACTTCATGCATCAACAACTCAATTGTTACCTAAATGCAATTACAAAATAGTGTAGCCCAGACTTGTTGGGTATCAAATACCCACAGCTTTTACTCACTGCCTGGGAAATTAAATAAGTACTGCTGAAAATGAGGGCATTTGTTAATGTAGGGAGTGTTAATTAAAACACTACAAAAAGCATAGCTTGACTTCTGTGAATGCAAGGTCAAGTCTTCCATACCTCTTGTTATTCAGGTGTTATTGTTCATATTTGTAAGTGATAGTGAGATAGGAGGTATTGATAAGTGACTTTTAGTGTCAGGTTTTCGTTTTTTTTTTTTTTTTTTTAAAAAGCAAACCAACATGGGGAATAAAAATGGGAATGTCTTTCAAATTTATTTCTGTATGCTTGTTAAGTACAGACACAAAAGGTAATAGTGGAGCTCACCAAGTTAAAACTACTTACAGAAAAAACATAATGTCAAGGATTAATTAATGTAGTTCTGTGTATATTTATATATTAAACCCAGTAACAAATGCTGAAACTGTGGATGATACTGTGTTCAGGAAATCTGAGCCTAAGTGTCAAATAACTATATGTTATGCCTATTCAAGTTACATGTGTGCAATTGTAACTGATATGTTTAAAATTATTACTTTGAATATCTTATTTACCACTTATCAGCTGCCAGTTTCAAAAACAGTGGGGACAGATTGATCAGATGTGAATTCAAGTGTTTTCCATCAGCTCTGCTTTTGCTTTGGAGCTGAACTGGGTACAGAACAGAACAGTTTGTGGTAGATCTGATCAGACTTGCACAGAAACATACATTCCTGTAATAAATTACTTTATTGCCAATTGGATTATTTTCCCAATCACCCATTTATTCAAACTTTTTATTAAATGAGATGCTAGTGCTGTCCTTTTGTATATGTACAATATACAGGACACCAAATCCTCTATAATCACTATTTATAATTGAAAGTGGAAGCTATATGACTAAATCTTAATCTCTTGCTTCAATAAAATGTTCCCCAAATCCTGGCTTTGTGGTTTTCATTTTGTTTTTAATGCATTGTTACTAATGATTCTATGATATTAATGCGTTGAAGGGATAGGAAAGCTGAGGAACACTGCTCCCTGCAAAAGCTTAATTTTTTTAAAAAAATAATTCATTACAACTGAAAGAATACTTAAAAATTCTCAAATCTGTATAAACTTATTATTTTAAGTTGCTTTTAACAAGAATGGTCTGCACATCTGTGTCAGCCACCACTCACCTAAATGCTGTGTTTGACTGAGGGTGATATTAGACTTTAGAGTTAACATGGATTTGCTTATCACCATGGTCAGTGGGATTTGGAATGACAATTTATTATAGTGCATTATGCTTTATTTATAATTCACAAATGGCTTAGAGATTTAGATTTCTGTTATTTTGTTCCTAAATCCTCTTTTCATTGTTGGTGTCAGTATCCATTAGATTGGATTGCTAATAGAACATGGAAGGGACACAGAACCACCCTTGTCCAAAGGCCTCTTAAACCCTGGCAGACCTGGGGACTGACCAGCTCTCTAGGAAGCCATTCCATGCCTGACCACCCTCTGGGTGAAGAGCTGCCTCCTAATATCCAGTCTAAATCTCCCTGTGCAGCTCTGAACTGTCCCCCTGTGTCCTGCCACCATACACAGGATGGGTCAGGCTGGAGGGGCCCATGGGGGCTCCTCTGGTGCCACCTCCCTGCTCCAGCAGGGCCATCCCAGAGCCCAGGGCACAGCAGCGTGTCCAGAGGGTGTGGATTCAACTTCTTTTTGCCAGGGTCGGGATTAAATAGTGAGATGGTATTTCTTGTTGGGACTCAGATGTTAATTAGCTCTTATCTGTGTTGCAGTCTCACAAACCCTGAGCTCTACAGCACTTCAACAAACTAAAAATGGGGCCCTGTCTCTCTCTACAAGGCCTTTCAAGGATAAACTGTCCAATTAAGAAATGATACCTAATGATAAACTGTCCAATTAAGAAATGAATACCTAAATTATTTTTACTTTTAGCCCAATAACCAACCACCCGTGCCCCGCAGCGTGGACTTGCCTACCCAATCACACAAACCCACCCAAACCCATGGAGAAGAAGGTGAAGAAAAAGGACCCTAAAACCTCCTAAAGCCTAGCCTCCACCATAAAACCTCCACCTTGCTTTATATATATTACTATATTCTAAAACCTTAAACTCTAAGTTTCCCACCCTGTGATATCACACACTTCTATTCAAACTCCACACCCACAATCCCAGTTCTATCATTCCATTTTGGAAGCTCCTCCTCAGCCTCAGGCCAAATGCAGTGTTCTCCTGGGGGTCAGGGCCTGCCAGCACAGAAAGTCTAAAATTCTCAGTAATCAGGGTTCCAACAAGAGGGCTCTGGAGTATCCCTAGGGAGGAGACTCCACAGCCTCTCTGCACCATCTGTTCAATGCACCAGGGAGAAGAACTCATCGTGCTCCTCTCTGTGTCCCCTCCCCAGGAAGGAGAAGAGGTCACCAGTTATTCTCAAAATGGTAGCAGATAAACAGAACAGTGACAAAACAATTCTCCTACACAAACACCTCCAAGTGCTCCTCTCCCCCTCCAGTGGAACCCATCTTACTGCCCTGAAGAGGTATCGTGAGGATGAATTGTTCCTTTATTTCAAATAAGGTGAGAAAATACAATATAGTACAGCTTTGAGGTTGCCAAAGGAAAAGCTTGTTCGTGCTGGCTATACCTGAAGTGATACAAGTAGAGACTTAGAACAAAATAATCTGAATTAGCAAATGTAGTTTGAATTTTTAGCCCACTTAAGGTTTAATACCAAGTACAGCTTGCAGGGTTTTGCCTGAGGGAATTTTGCCATCGATTGTATTTGTGCTCACACAATTCCTTATCAAGAGCAGTTCTGCTATGTCATGATCAATTGTGAAAATTTTGGACAGTGTAAGAGTTTTAAACATTTGAGTACAAATGATTGCTGAATTAAGGGTTTTTTACTGAGTGTTTGCTATTTGCCATTGAACAGTTCTTATGCCACCCCTCAGAAAGACCCGCTGAGCAGCAAGTGATGCAACCCCTCACAGGATAGGAGTGTTTGCAATTGGAAGGTCACAAGGAAATCCATTCTTGTGTTTCTGCAGACACAAACACTTGGCTGTGCTCTGAGCAGCAGGGTCTCTTCAGATGATCTAATGTATTTAATGTTGTATTTATCAACAGCCATGTGACCAGAAACAGGCAAAGTGTGAGGAAATTCCAGCTTTTTCTGTGTGTGGGTGAAGAATGAAGAAGTTATTCTAGGAGACCTAATATTAGAAACACTTAAAATTGTTAATATTACCAACTCTCTATTATAGAGAACTGAGACTGCAACTGTATGAAGCATTCCATGTAAACAGTCCTCTCAAGAAGCAGAAATGTGACTGTTAACAGTATAAACACCAATCTTTCTCAGCATGTTAAAATTCAAGTATTATAACAAAACTTTAGAGTTCAGGCAAGTTAAGGATTTCAGACAACCAGCTCATTTTTCACTAGGTAATAGAATAGACAAGAAGCAAAACAAGGGAAAATACAATGGTCCTTCTTTAAAAGAACCAATTAAATAACATTCCAAGTCTGTTGGAACCCAGCACATCCCTCTGGGTGCCCTGGATGGCCAGAGCCGCTGGCAGGGGGCTCTCAGACCCTGGCATGCAGCCAAAGACACACGTGGGGTTTTGATCTTAGCCCATGGAGCAAGTTACTAACTCTGTATGAAGAATTACAAGCCACACACACAAGTTTAGATAGCATAGTAGAGATAGTCACAAAGTGAAAGGAAGGATTTTTGAGTGCTGTACAGGGGGGTTTTAAGCCTTGTACGCAGGGGTCCAAGTTTTGTACATGGGGGTCAGGAGATCTAAGATGGAGGGATTTGGGTGTGCCCTGTCCTCTTCCTTTCTCCTTCCTAGCCTCCATGTCTTTGGTGATGCTGGCACTCACAGATTGGTTTAGAGTAGAAAGTCACCATTCAATATGGATAGTAGGCATTGGGGAAAACCATAAACATGTAACACGTAATGTGTGATATAAAAGATGGCACCAGCCCCCTGGGAGGGCAGTGTGCCTTTGGCTGAGCTGCTGAACGGGCCACAGCAGTTCAGGAGAAGAATCTTGTAGATAACCAACAATAAACAACCTTGAGAACAGACAACAGAAGACTACTGAGTCTTCCTTAGAAGGCACGGGTTGGAGGAGGGACTTTTCCACCTTTCAGGGTTACCCCAATCCGGGGTGGAAACCCCACACAAGTCTAATGGAAAAGATTCCCAGCTCAGCAGAAACTGTGGAGCAGATGTGAATTTCAGATTGTTGGCAGAGGTTTCCCTGGGTTATGCTCTCACAAGTCATTATTTCATTGGAAATTATGCCTCTCACCTGTGGTTAAACACGACAAGTACTTTAACAGAACCACATTATATCAGGATAACATTCCCCTGTTTAGATTTCCTAGTTTTACCTTGAGATATCACCCATTGGCAGCTCAGTATAGTTGACAGAAAATATCCTTGTTAAGCAGCCTACAATATGATAGAAATTCAGCTCTAGTCCAGCTACATTATCCTTGAAAATTAGTTCTGTGAGGACATAACTCACCAGTGGTGGGTCAGAACTGGGCACTCCCAAAGTTCTAAAGCCTTGCAGAAAGCAGCACAAGGCTCTTTCTAATCTGAAACCACAAAGGTGATTTTTATTTTTTTTTTCTATAAGAAATTTGGATTTAGCAAAGTCTGTGGCTAAAGGTGTGAGATTAGTTCTGCTGAGAAGAATCTCAGTGTTATAGTCTTGATAAATAAGAAGACTGTTGGGGTCATTCTCAGATCCCTGTGTGTTCTCCTTTCTCTCACCCCTGTACCCTTCTGTTAGGTTCTTGTATTTGGCTGTAAGGTATAAGGTGCTTTGTGCTTCTCAGTTTCTAATTAAATCTGCTTCAGAGTAAGCCTTCTCGAGTGCTTCACTACAGCTGGCTCTGCTCAAAGTTATTGAAGTACTATTGTTTTCTGTTAGTGACACAGAAGTTCTTGTGAGGGGAAAAAAAAGTTCTCAGTTCTTTTGAGAAAAGGATTAACTTTGTTATAGACTGGTAGCAGAGTTACCTGGATTGCAGCCCCACAGGTCAGCAAGGCCAACTTGCTATTTGAGGAAAAATTATTATGAGGCAACTGCTAGATGAGGTCAATAGCTCTGTCTAGCAAAGGTTTAGGAACCTCTGTGACTGGTGATTTCACTACCTGAAAGGACAACCTCGCCCAAGGCAGCACTGTCCTCCCAGTGAATTAGTGCTCCAGTGGTTTTTGTTGTCTGGGGTTTTCTTTTTGGTTTTTTTGCTTATTTAACCTGACCCTTCCAAGCCTGAGTTTCTGCTTTTCTGAGTTTTCAATGTGACCAAGAAGAGTTCAGGCCCACTGCAGTGTTCTATAACTAAAGCTGTATTTACTGATCCTGGTTTTCTGGTATCCCAATTTTCCATCCTCAAAAGCTGATTTTATGGTCTGTAAACCTTTGATTAGGAATGTCCTGATTTCAGTGAGGTGCTCCAGCAGGGCCATCCCAGGGCACAGGGCACAGCAGTGTGTCCGTGTGGCTCTGGAATATCCCCAGGGAGGAGACTGCACAGCCTCTCTGCACCATCTGCTCAGAATGGATTCTGAAATTACAGCAGGTTTCCCTATTTCCTGCTGTTATTGACTGTGTGATGTTTGTAGCATTTTCTGCAATGGAATTGTGGCTATAGAGGGATGTGCTAAATAACTTGAAAAATGAAAGTGGGAATGAAAAGCAGGTCTTCTGCTAATTATTGCCACAGAACCTTTTCTCTTTGCCCAGGTGACCACAGTGGCTGCTGCAGCCCAGTGGACGATTCTGTTTCAAGCAATTTGTTACCTCATGGTTGCAGGACATTGATCTGTACCTTCCTGCTCCTCTGCTTTATCTCCGTGTTCAGCTGCACAAAAAGTGTAAAAATGATTGTTAATTTTCCAAACAATCTCCTCTCTGGTACCTCAGTCCCACCTAATTGCATTGCACTGGATTTTGGCATCCAAGCTAGTGTACAAAAATTTTGCTTTAGACTGTGGGGCAAACCCTTTTTGAATTTATGCTGATGTCAAAAGAACTTTTACCACTTTGACACCAATGTGCTGCAGAATGGCACTGCACTGACATTGTAAAGCAAGGTTTTGGTATTTGAATCCCATACTGGGAAATGGAAACTATGGATTTCATTTGAGAAACCTGGAAAACTTCCAAATGTATGTAATTTAACTTAAATTTCATTTATTCAGTCCACAACTGAACCAGAAGCCAGCTATATTTTTTTCAGTTTAGTTTAGTCAGGAGGAGTTTGCTGAAGATTTCATTGTTTGATGCAACAAAACCAAGCAACATCTCCTGTCTTTCCCTCCTGTGTTTCTGATCTCTCTTTCCCTCAGTGGCATTAGCAGTGCAGGATGATGAAGTGGTGATACCCATGCTGGTGCCAGCTGGTCATTTTCCTTTAATTCAGGTTCCAGGTACTGGAGCTGGTTGCTTTGCAGTAATTAGTTGTTGCTCTTGCTGCTCACGCTGAGGGCAATTTTAGTGCCCATTACTGGAAACGTTTTTAAACAAGGTAATTAGCTATTTACCAGTAATTCTTGAGTAGAATAAGAAAAAAATTCACTGTGCTACCTGATGTATTTTCACCCCAATCTGATATAGATTCTCAGCTGTGTTAGTTGGCCTAGCTTGGTGGAAGCCAAGTTCAGTAGTGGTTTATATACCTGAGGGTCTGGCCTATCTTTATTCTTTCCCTTTTACAAATCTACAGTGCTGCTCTGTTCCTTTCTTTCTTTTGATCTCTGCTTTTTTTTTTTTTTTTTTTTTTTCCCTGCTGTCTGCTTAGATCAACTTTAACCACAAAAAATTAAGTAAAAAAATAAACATTATTTTTAAAGATGTATATATGTGCACACATCTGAAAGAGATTTTGTTAGGGACTATCAGCTTTGAGAAAACAAGTCTGTAAAATTCAGAGATGGTAATTAAACTTCCATGCATAAATTCCTTGTTTCTTCTCCCTACTTGAGATACCCAGAGCCTGTTGGCTTTCACAGCACTTGACATTTTGATAGCCTTTGCATTTTAAGCCAGTTTCATTTCATCTCATTCAACACCTAGTTCAATTTAATTTCATTTTTGGATTAGTGAAACAGGGACTGAATGCAGCTTGGAAAAGTTTGATTTCCCTGACTTGGAGAGCCTGAATTAGGAACTCTCTTTTAAAGGCAACAAGGCAATCTAATTCTTGGTGCAAAATTTAGATGTTTTACACATAACACAATGCAGATTTTTGTTACCTCTTTTGTTGTCTGCCTTTCAGATACTGAGTGAAACAAGAGAATTAACACCCTCATTAACTCTGTAACTCCAATGCACTTGTGGAGAATCAGCTCTCAGAATCTGTAAAAGAGCCTCTCCTGCTTTTACACCTTCTGCAGATTTATTTGGTCTACTTGAGTTTTAACCCATGGTTATGGTGAATCAACATCAGCATTTCTGGTTCTTCTCCAAGACGATTGGAATGTTGATAACAGCAGGTTTCTTCTTTTTCTGAGAGGTAGCTGATTATTGATAGTGCAAAAATGATTGGTCTCCTCCTCACACGGGTTATTAGTTGTTTAGTACACTTTAGATACTTATCAGTGTGTTCTGAGAGAAGTAATTGCCCAGCATTTGGGATGTAAATGTTGCTGTGTGAGTTCTTATTAATTATTGGCCTGACCAAAACTTAAACATCTTAAAAAGAGGGTGAAAAAATCCAAAGCTACATAGGACAGGGAAAAAAATAATCAGGTGATGTTGTGAATGTATATCTTTGTATATAAATATATCTTATCAAATCCATGGGAATTTTTTATTCTATATTTTATTTCCACCACCATTACCATATTCTTCATCTAACAAAAAGATACAGTTCACACTCCTCCCTAATTTCCTCTCTGGAAAGAAATTCCACACCCCAAACTCCATCAATATGTGGAATATTTCCTCATGACAGTGTCACTCTGTGTGCTGAGAGGGGCATGACAGGAAGAGAAATGAGATTATATTGGTGGTGTTGCTAGTTGAGTTCTGATGTTGGAGTTCATCAGCACAGAAGGAAACACATCTCTACAGCCAAGACCTCCCTATGAAAATGTGCATTAAATGGCCTGCATGGTACCAAAATCACATTTCAACCAACAAGGTACTATATAGTCTTTGTTACATTTACATACTTGATTAAGATTATATTAGTTGTGAGTTGTATCAATTTACTAAAGAACAACCTGATTTCACAAAAAGATCAGTTAAACACTGTTATTTTGGTAGCTTTTTACAGTGATGGTCTTCAATAGCCACTTACTGTAATCATAGACTGCAGCATCTGCATATTTTAAATGATTTGCATTTTGTCTGCTTGTTCTAGGTGGAAAATACTTATTTGATAGCATTCATGGTTTAAAATCAGTGGATTTAGTTACTCTCCTCTTGTGCTGCTCCTGACTGAATCAGCAATGTTGTGCTGTAACCAAACACAAGGAGTGCCTATGGTTTATAAAATCTGACAGGATGAGCAGGAGCAGCAAATATTCCATACAGAATTTGTGGATTCTGTTGAGGTGTGTGTCTCTCACCGTTACCAATTTGTGGGAGACTCTGTCCTTTGCAAGTCTTTCCATGAGAAATACGAAACTCAAAGAGCTGAGGCTTTTGATCTTGTGGCTCATCCCAGGCTCATCAATCTTCAAAACTTTTGCTTTTGGGTGTTTTCATGGATAAAGCCCATTCACCATGGTAGTTCTTACTCATGAGACACTGTGGGACTGTTCCTATTGATTAGACACATCACCCTGCTATGAGTGACTGAAAACATCCTGCAAATTGTACAGAGATGTAAAATTCCAATAGAGGGCAATCCCACAACATTCTGTGATGCAACATCCCTTGGGATTTTATTTAATGCCACGACTGACCATGTGATCAAAGGAATTTGTAGATTCTATGGACTAGACCTGATTGAGAATAAAGTTTTCTAATGGATGATTTTTTTTTGAAAAGAGATAGAAAAAATAGGGAATGAAGAAAGTAGAGCTGAAGCTTTAGTAAGCTCAGAAGATCACAAGGTAAAATCTGCTGTCTAAGGGGAAAAGGGATTCTGGAGGGGTTGACAATTTCTTAAGGAAGAAGTATTAAGACTTAGCAAAAAAAAAAAAAAAAAAAAAAAAGAGCAAAAGCTCTCCTAAAAAACAAAGGCAGGAAGATTAGTGACACACCAAGCTGGCTAAATAATGAATTCTTCAATGACTTGATGATGAGAAAGAAACCTACAGAAAATAGAAAAGAAGTCAAAGTATTAAGAGTGCAAATATTAAAAAATAGCACAGAAATATAAGCAAAACATCAAAAGACCTGGTAGAGCTCACGAGTCACAGAAAGAATAAAAGGCAGGATTCTGTAAGTACATTAATAGTTAGAGAGACATGAAGGGAAGAGCTGATCTGCTCCTCAGATGAGAAGGAAAAGAAGTGACAGCGGATGTTTTTAGAAGGTCAGAGTGTTAATATCTCTCCTGCATCAGTCTTAACTATAAAGCTGTGCTGTGATAATTTTAAAGGAACTAACAATGTCAAAGGAAAAAGGACTTGTGGTGGAGGGAAAGATCAGAGCAGAGATTCTTTTGTAAATTGGGTGCTTACATTTCAGCTGATCTGGGAGACTCTCCTCAAACTGCTTGAGAGGATTGACTGAAGCTGTTGGAGGCATCGGGGGTGTCTTTGAAACAGGGGATGGCTAAAGGTCCAAAAAGTGCAAAATGGGAAGGCGTTTGGCTATTTTGAGAAAGTGAGAGGCTGTGCTTATGAATGAGATGGGAACAAATGATGAAACCATCTCTTTCTGAACACACACAATTAGTGAAAGAACTGATAGAACAGAATCATGAAAGAAATCACAGGAAAACACCAACATTTCTTTTGTTATATCAGGTGTTTTATTGATATGTGTGAGGTATTGGATATTCTATAGATCTTCATTTTTTTAATAAAACATGTAATCCACTTAATAACAGGATATTCTCATTGGTAAGCTAAAAATACACTCCAGAAGAAACTGTTATAAAGTACCCTAGAGAATCATGTCCAGAAAGTATTTTTCAGTGGCCCACTAACTGTGAAGATTCACTGGGAGTGATGATGTAGAAAGTTAAGCAGGATATTAGGAAAATAATTGCTCCAGGTACGTTTTGCTAGAGAAATTATCTTGGACTTTCACAGAATGTCATCACTTCTAGCAAAAAATTACCCTACTTACCTCAGAAATAGATTCCATAAAGGGTTTTTTTCCCCCATGGGACAAAGAATAGTCTAGATTTTCTTTTAGAACTTTAAAAAAAATATTTGTACTCTAAAAACACCATTCTCATTATTTTCAAGAAGAAAAAGAAACCACAGCATAGTTTTATTTTTTCCACATAAATTAATAAGATTGTTTAAATTCTTTATGGGTTAGTTATGGTCTGAACTTCCAGAAATTTCTGTTGCCAAACATGCTTCTTAGCCCAAATTCAATTTGAAATTGAGTTTCCTGTAATTGATTATTCAGAAGGTTTGAAAAACAAATGATGTCTGATCCATTTGCAGGCTTTAGCAGCTTCGAGTCATTGCTTTGTCCTTGGAACCTATTACTCTAAACCTACAGTAATAATTAAAGAACAGGATTTAAAAATGTATGACTTTATATGACACCTCCCTAACAGTATTATACTTAATATTCTGATATCCAGGGCACTGGTATTTCAGATCTCCTTGGGCTGTTCTTCCTGAAGCAGAGGGGAAAGCCACTGTCCTCTCTCCATCACCCTTTAAACACAGCCCAGCCTGATGGTTATAAACACACAGGGCTGATCATGAGACTTCACATCTCAATGTGATTATCTCAACTCGTTTGTGCTGAGTGTGTGTATAGAATTTAATGAGGAACAACTTCTGTGATCCTCACTCATAACAAAATGGTGCTGGAAAATCCTGCCTCTCTCAGATGTGATTTGATCCTGTCATAGATTTGTGTATCTGGAAGTATTGATCACTCATAAAATGGACTAGGAGCCAGACAAAAAGCAGGTGTGAGTTGTGTGTTTAATATCCCTTCCCCTTGCCCTCAAGGTAACAGACACGCTGGAGTGCACCAATGTGTGACAGTGGATCTCCAGCTGAAGGTAAACCCTCTGAAATAATTGATGTTTGCCATCTTGGTGTATTTACAAAGTGACATGCTTTAACACAAGTAATCTCCATGTCCCTTCCAGCTGTGCAGTTTAAGCACAAATTCACACCTCAGTTTTAAAATAAATCATAGAGTGACTTGGGTTGAAAGGGACATTAAAGATCATCTTATCCTATCCCCTGTCTACCTTCCTCTATCCCAGGTTGCTCCAAGCCCTGCCCAACCTGATCTTGGGCACTTCCAGGGATCCAGGGGCAGCCCCAGCTTCTCTGGGCAGCTGTTTCACTTTGGTTTTTTTTTGTTTTTTTTTTTTTTGAAAACATAGATTCACCACATGCAGATTCCATTTCCTTTCCACTGCTAGCTGTGTTGTTTCCTTTTCCACCCTGGCCTGCACTCACCAATTCAACAGGAAGAAGGCTGGATTTTGTTCTTACCCAAATGAGGGAGACATACAGAATCTTCAGGAATCACACTGGCACATGGTGATGCTAAACTAAGTCTGAACATGATAATTATGAAAATCATGGCTGCATATTTCTCTTATGTATTTAAGACCATGATGGTCAGAGAACTACGGAATCCTTTCGGTTAGAAAACACTTTCAAGATCATTGAGTCCAAACTTTGACCAATCCTCACCTTTTCACCCAGCCCAGAGCACTGAGTGCCATGTCCAGCCATGTCCAGTCATGTTATGAGGGACAGAAATGTGTCACCCTGCCTTTCTGTAATAAAAAGTGTCAGTTCTCTTCCCCACTGGAGAATCTAGCCATGTAGTCAAGAAAGTGCAAAGCCAGTTCTTTCATTCAAGAGTTAATTTGAGGACTTCCATGAAATGCATTCCCAGTTGTCTCACCAGAAGTGCTCTGGTAAGGCTTTCTCGTGTCACTGCTGTGACAGGACAGGGGAAGGGCAGTGTGGCCATTGTCACCTGTTCCTTGCAGCCTGAGTGAAGCACCTGCAGCTCCAAAGAGTAATCTTTACAGATCTGTGAAAATCCTGGGGCTATTTCTGTTCCCCTGAGCCTGGAGAGCCCACCCTGAACCCCTGTAGTCTGTGTGTGTGTGCGGTATGGATTTGTGGAGGAGTCTGGTACCTCTGTATTGCAGGAAATCCAGGACTCGTGCACCACTGACCCACGGGACCAAGCAGAAGCTGTTTATTGTTTATATTACACACACATTTATGGATTCTACAAACTCCCAAGTACACACTTCCTGATTGGTGCCTTTGTCTTGTTCACTCATTTTCTGCCCGCATTTCTTGGAGTATATGATTGGTTACAGTCCAGGTGTTTCACAGTTCTCTGTTATCTAGTTCTTGCAGTCTTGGTATTCGATTTCTCAGCCTCTTCTTTCTTAATTTAGTGCAATTTATGTTCCAATAGCCTTGACAAATTCCTGAGGCTTTGAAAATAAACTTAGAAGCAGGCTGGCTGGTGCACACAATGGCCTAACCCCTGCAAATACACTGCAACACATCTGCAGTGAAATATGTCCTTCTGTGCAGCAGGACAGGGAGAACATTTTGGAAGGGTAATTCCTCAGAGGTCAGGGAGCTGGAAGCATGGATCAGAGGCATTTCCAGTGAGGCTGCTCTGACAGTGTACACACTCCTCTGCTATAATCAGGGTTAGGAAGGCAACAAAGAAAAGTGACAGAAAGGCAAAATTAAAGACCTATCATGAAAGGAGGAGGCAAGGGAAGGTTTTTAGTAAGTGGAGGAGTTTGTTTTCTCCTAATTAATGACATTAATTTGGCTGACTGAACTGTGATCAGGGACTCTGATTCATCATCTGGTCATCAAAAGGCTTTACAAGCTGACACCTCCTCATTTCTGCTGCCAATTCACAGAGGTGCAACTCTGCAAACTTGTGCTGCTGATTCCAGTATCCTCCATGCACAACCAAATTAGGAGGAGCTTAAAGTAAATCACTTGATCCATAGCAATGTGAGAGCGATGGCAAATTAGATTAGGGCTGCAGGACTGGAGAATGAAGTTAACTTCAAATTTGGAGAGATCAGAGAGGTGAAAACAAACAGGGATGCTGGTCAAGAACTTCCAAACTCTCTGAGCCTCTGGAATTGGCGCAGTTTTTCATTTAAAATATCCCTTTTATTGCAAATGCATATTTTTACAGGAAATCACACCAAAGTTTTCTGTAGGACACTTATGAAATAATGTAACTAGATTAAGGAAAAGTGAGTACTATGAAACTGCTTGTCTCAGGGAGGAGATCTATTTCCTTCCAGAGGACGCTCCATGGTGTAATAACGTAATACATACAAAATGAAAAATCACTTGTCTGTAGGTTTTGGGTGTGGGAGCTTGTGCTGTTGGCCCCAAAGTGGAATATGTGTTTCTTAAATGCTAGTGTAGAATGATTTTTAAAAGCCAAGGCTTTTTAACGAGTATCATACCACCTTTGCTAAAGCTGTCAGCTCTCTTCCCTCTATATTTAGAGGAGATAATAGGTGTGATACATGATTCATCATGCACAGCCTCCTTCCTTATGCAAACACGAATAAACTCAGATATGAGGAAAACTGAGATGAGGCTTTCTGCCCTTTCTTCTGAATACAAATCTCTTTCCATCACTGACATTGAGGAATCCCAAAGACGTAACACAAATAAAGACAAGCAGATATCAGTAGCACATTGTGAATTATGCATAATTAAAAATTTTTCTTCAAGAACAGTGTGACAGGAATGACCTCTCACAACAATGTAAAAAGCTAGGGGAAAAAAAAAAAGCCTGTTAATTACTGTGCATTATTTAAATTGACATAATCCTTAGAGATGAAGCTGGTATTCTTGCTTGTTAGAGTTGCCAGTTTTTGCATGAAGAATTCTGTTTTCAGTTGCTTTAACTACAAATCTGCAAAGGGCCAGCCAATATTTTTTGTATGAAAATTTGCTACAGTACAATTCACTACACTCCCAAATTCCCTTCATAGTAGACAGCTGATAACAAGGTGAAATAATTTCCAAAGGGAAAATGATTATGGAACGTTTTGTTTTATTGTACCAAAGAAAATGGCAATTTTGTTTCTATAAAAAGTGCCAGTAGTTGATGTTTTAAAACTGGAACATGATCTCTGGCAGATGAAAGTGCTCATTGTTGGCAAAGCTGCCTGGCTTTGAAAAATACCATATTATTCAAGTTACAGTTGGGTCAAGCTGGACCATTTCTAGGGCCCAGCGATATCAACACAAAAATTCCTGTTCTCACACTAGTCCTATTTAGAAACTGAAATAAAAACCAAGCCTTTGGTGTCTGTTTATTCCCATCTCTGAAAACCCTGGTTAGCCATGCCAGACCATGGCAGTCCCCTGTTGCTATCAGTTAACTGCAGTTGCATGCAGGAGAGTGGTGGAGGCTTGGGTTTTAGCAAAATCATTGCCAAATTGCTAAAGCCATTGGTGAGATTTCCACTAGACCATTCCATGTTATCATGAGCATGCTCTCAGTCCTCCTCTGGGCTCTCTGAGCAGCTCCAGGTCCCTCCTGTGCTGGCCCAGGGTTAGGGCAGCTCTGCAGGTGGGGTCTCACCTGAGAGGCAGAGGGGCAGAATCCCCTCTTTGATTCATGTGAAGCTCAGTGTCCATGCAGAAATCATCTCTGCATTTTATAGAATTGACTCTAAGGTGATCTTACCATGCTTTTCAACACACAGGACACTGAATTCCTTGCAGTTTCAGCTGAGAATTTTGGCAACACTGTCCATTTCCAGTCTGAATTTTGCCTGCTCACAGCTGAACCTTGTGTGCTTTGTGAACTTTGGAAATTGCAAATAGGCATTCGCTGCCTTCTGATTGCTCTTGGAATGTGCACTGCCTGCACCTGGATTTGTAAGGTGTTTTCAAAGGCTTCTGCTTTAAAGGTTAAGATAAATATCATAATCTGTGGTTTCTGATAAATACGCACTTTATTCATCTTTCACCATACCGAGGAAGATTTATTTTTCAGTTCTTTAGCAGGAAGCTCCATCCACACCACAGGAGTGACAGCTCAGGATTTTTGGCCTGTCAGCTGCACACGCTTGTCTGGTTTAGAGTATGGCAAATTACTTTGCTCAGGACAGAAAGCACAAAAAGTGTCAAACAGTCAATTAGAAGTAGGACTAAAAATACTCATAAGCCTAGTTCTTGTAGGCTCAATTTCTCTGCCTATAAGGATAAGACAATAAGATAATTAACACTGACAGCTTCAAATAAGTTACCCTAAATGTAGCAAAGTAGACATTCAAGTATAAATTGAAAGCTTTTGTGCATGCGTGTGTGTGTGTCTGTGTAAATTGCTTAAGTTTATTCACAAACCACGCTGGCATTTTTGAGAGAAACTCAGAATATTGGCATGAGAATGATAAAAATTGAACTATTGGAGAGAGCCCAGAGGAGGCTCCAGGGGGAGCAGAGGGGTGGAGCAGCTCTGCCGGGAGGAAAGGCTGGCACAGCTGGCATTGCTCACCTGCACAGGAGCAGCTTTGGGCTGAGCTCAGGGTGGCCTTGCAGGGCCTGAAGGAGCTGCAGGAAAGATGCCAAGGGCTGCAGGGACAGCAGCCAGGGAATGGCTGCCAGTGCCAGAGGGCAGGGCTGGATGGCATCTTGGGAATTGGGAATTGTTCCCTGGCAGGGTGGGCAGGCCCTGGCACAGGGTGTCCAGAGCAGCTGGGGCTGCCCCTGGATCCCTGGCAGTGTCCAAGGCCAGGCTGGACATTAGAGCAGCCTGGCACAGTGGAAGGTGTCCCTGTGATGCCTTGAGAGGCTGAACCTGGAACAGAGGCTAGACAGAATTGCTGAATAAAGTAGAGGTTTATTAAATTATTTATTATTTATTTATTATAAAGGTTAATTAAAGTAGGGGTTTATTATCCATCCTCAATGGATCCACCTTGGGCAGCACAAGAGCCCAGCCAAGATGGACCCAAAATGGTCACAAAGTGGATGACTGGTCAGAAGGTCTCATATCTTTATAAGTTTTGGTCCGTTTGCATATTGGAGTTAATTGTCCAATTCTGAAGTCCCATCCTCCTTGGTTGCCTCTTTTTCCATTCTCCATTGTTTATACCTTTTGGCCTGAGGCTTATATTGGTTGTCCTTGATCCCAAGCTAGGAAAGGAATTGTTTTTCTACCTACCCTGTGAAGAGAACCTACCAACACTTACTATGAAGCTCAGAGCCACAACCCTAGGCAGCACAGAATCTAAAAATATGAAAGCTAAAACTGAAGGCATCACCTGCCCATGGCAGAGGGTGACACGGGGTGAACTTTGAAGTTCCTCCCAACCCAAGCCATTCTCTGAGTCTGTGTTTGCTGCAGTACTCCAGGCCAGGTGAGTTTGTGTGTATTTTTAGTCAATACTCCCTTGCTCTGTTGGTTACACAATGTTTTTCTTTTCCCTATTAAAATTGCTGAAGTTGACTGCAACCCACTTTCTTCTGAAATACTGGAATTGAATGTTTCCATTGAGATTTCTCAGATACATATTTGTGAAAACTTTAAGTTAAAAACATGAAGCAAATAATAGTGAGGATTGCTTTCCTCAGAAAAATTAATTAAAAGGCTGTATTGATATGCTGCCTTTAAATGGTAGTATTTGGAGATTCTCAATTTAAACATGTGCTCACATTCACTGCACAGCCAAATTTGGCCAACAAATTTTAAACAAAACACTGGCTTCCTTTCTTTTTTAAAAATTATCCTAAACTTGGGTAGATACTGCTTTTTCTTCTATCTGATCTTCCTCTTTGCCTTTTTAGTACTAATTCCTAAGATGCTTATGCATGTTTAATTTTATACACTGACACTGTTCTGAGGATGGATGAGTGCATGCAAAAAATTTTCAAGTGGGGACGAGAGAATCAAGTTTTTGGTGAAGCTGGAGAATTTTATCTTGGCTATTAAAACGGGACAGACACATAAAAATGCCTGAACTTCTCTATTTATCAGCACTTTTCAAGGCATTCAAGCGTTGCAGTCAGAGACAGTTACAGCAACTGGTTGCTGGGTCTACACAGGTATCATATTTGTAACCATTAGTATGCAGACAGCAGATGATTAAATGCACTTGTGATAAAATATGACACCATATTATAAATGAGAATGGAAAATGAATTTATAACCATAAATCATGTATTAAAATATATGTGACAAGCTCAGACTGATGAAGACAATGCCAAAATAACAAATACTGGATATGTCAGTTTTATCATAAAAAGAAAAGATGTTTTCTTCGTGTTCTGTTTTATGTCTTTTTTGTTGTTGTTGCTTAAATTCATGTGTCTCAGCAAAAAATAACAACAGAGGTGTGGCTATGGCACATCTGTTAGCTTTTGGTGGATGTCAGTCAGCAGTCCTTTCTAACATTAAATAAGACTGAAATTCTTCTCCAGAAAATTCAATATAAATTGAACTGACATAATCTCTTTATTCATAATAAGCATTTTTCCCAAAGTTTTTTCGATAGAAATGTGAATATTCCATCCAATTAATATAAAATAATTTACCCTTGAAGCTGTAAGAGGTTTCACTGTCTATGCAGCTTTATTAAAGATTCCTTGTCAAGGATCCTGAAGGGAATTTTTGAGATCATCTGGGCACATGGACCATCTTCTCAGTCTTGGGCATAAGAGATGTCCCAAACCTGGTGAACTGTCCTATAATGCATATTTCTTAAAAGATTTATTAACATTCTCACTGAACTTGGGTGTTTGTGCAGAAGATCCCAGGTTAGGCAGACCCTCAGCTCCAGTGGATAAATTATTTTGTATGTAAACTCAAGTAGGGACTTCTGTTTTTGCTGGATCAGAGATTTCATCATTCCAAACTTTAAATCCTGATGTATTTCTCTCATTTCCTGCTTTAAGCACTGTGTTTCAGCTGATTATTAACCCTGCACAACCACGATCAGTCCAGTGGCCTTTAAGGCAGTGTCAGATTGATAACAGAAAAGTCATTGGGATGTATATTCTCAACTGAGGTTTCATGGACAGAGGGCTTTTTGGAGACTCCAAAAAAAACCTGTTGCTGAAATTTCAGGCAAAAATATGTTGTCCTTAATTGTTGCATAGAAAGGGGAAAAGCTTTAAAAAACCAAAACCACCCAAACCCACATCAGTTTTATGTGAATTTAGCCCTTAAATAACTTACAACTTTTCTTTAGAAAAATATTTATTAATTATATTCAAACCCAAACATGCAAAGTTAGATAATGATAGGTACTGTGTATAATACAGTTGACTACTGTGAAGAATAATTCTCTACACAACATGAAATTAATTTTGTTCATGTTTTTAATCTTAATTTTTTTTCCTTCAATTTACATTTATTTCATTTCTATTTAAAGGTGCTAATCAAGGTTGGCAGGAATGTATTAGGTGCTTTTAAAAACATGCAGGAAAAGACAAAGTTTTAGCTGAATTATTTTAAATCAGGACACAAAAAAACCCCATGGAACAGGCACAAGCAGATAAATCTATTTGTTTAAGGTCACACAGAAGGTTGGTGGTAGAGCTTGGAGTAGAACTCCTGATATCTAGTTTCCAATATGAGAGTCCTAATAAATAATTCATGTAATTTCTCTGGTTTTTTATCTCCTTGCAGAATTGTCATGAGTGTGCTCTGAGACATTCTGAATTCATTCCAGAACCATTTTTTGTAAGAAGCTCGAATATTGTTTGATTATGGCTGTCTGATGTTCTCAATCCTAATTCCTGTTTCATGGATGGTTATGTGGGAGTGTTAGGCCTTTTCCCCCAACACACAAACCCCAGCCACAGTATTAGACCATCCCAAATCCAGTGGGGCTGAGGTGGGGTTGTGCAGAGGAGGAAATGCTTAGGGTTACTCACCAAAAAACCAAAAAGTTATTAGTGCTGGTACCATGAAAGACATCTCATTGTTCCTCTCTTCTGGATAGTCAGCACAGAGCTGGTTTTAAACAAATTTATCACAATTTAGGTAACAGTAATTTTAAGTATCTAAACTTACGAAATTTAGTGAATAGAAAGTTTAGAGTATCACTTTTGGAAACTATTTTTCCTAGAAATGTTCAGTCACTCAGTAATGAAAAAAAATTCAGATTGAAGTAAAATTTCTATTAAAATTCAAATTACTATTCATGGAAAATACTTTATTCATTCTACTCTGATATTTATATATTATACAGAAATATATATGTGCCCAGACAGTCTGGATTACATTTCCTAAGTGCATGACTGTAAATCTAGGGGAAAAATGTTGTAAAATTTGGAAATTACTTTCTCAATCTACAGCTTTGATCTCATTTACATTATGTCCTCCACCATTCTTACTTTAATTTTAAGAGAGAAAATATTCTGGTGCTTGCATAATTAAGCTTATGGAAAGACCTGTGATTGTTTTATTAAATGTAAAAAACCCCTTAATTAACTAGATAATGTTTAATGTAATTTCTGAAATAAGAATGAAAAGCAGGTACTCAGGAACGAATATTTTATTTTCTGCTTTACGTTCGTTTGCACAACATAAGGGTCTGGCTTTGGAAGTGCTTTCTTAGCCACTACTTTCTGCACTTGGCATCTTTCACTCAGTTAGGAAAAGAGAGTTTTCCTCCAGGGAAGGAAAGCCCAAACTACCTGAGCAAGGTCTAGCCAGGGGGGATCCCTGGGAACAGGGACAGGAGGAGAGGGAATGGCCTCAGCCCTATGAGGAAGGACTGAGGGAGCTGGGGGTGCTCAGCCTGGAGAAAAGGAGACTCAAGGGTCACCTTATCACTCTCTACAGCTCCCTGAAAGGTGCCTGTGCTCAGCTGGGGCTGGGCTCTTTCTCCAGGCAGCACTGACAGAACCAGAGGTCACAGCCTCAAGCTGCACCAAGGGAAATACAGGCTGGATATTAGGAAGAAGTTTTTCATGGAAAGAGTGATAAAATTCTGGAATGGCTGCCCAGGGAGGTGGTGGAGTCACCATCTCTGGGTGTGTTCAAACAAAGCCTCGATGATTTTAAGTCTCTTCCAACCTGGTGATTCTGTGATTCTGTGAATTCAGGCTGGGCCAGGGCAGGCTCAGGGTGGACGGCAGGAGGAATTTCCCCATGGCCAGGGTGCTCAGGCCTTGGCAGGGGCTGCCCAGGGAGCTCTGCAGTGCCCATCCCTGCAGGTGTCCCCGGAAGGGCTGGAGGTGGCACTCAGGGCTCTGGGCTGGGGACAAGGTGGGCATCGGGCACAGCTGGGACTCCATGGCCTTGGAGGGATTTTCCAACCTCAGTGGTTCTGCAACTAGAGTAATTAATTCCATTATTTAACAACCCTGAGATTAGCTCAGTTAATCAGAGCACGGTGCTGGTAACACAAAGGTTGTGGTTCTGATCCCCACATGGGCCATTCATTTAAGAGTTGGACTCGATGATCCTTTTGGGTCCCTTCCAACTCAGAAAATTCTGTGATTCTATGAACCCTTTGTAACAACCCATCACATCACTTCCATGGGGAAATTCCTCCTGCCGTCCACCCTGAGCCTGCCCTGGCCCAGCCTGAGGCCGTTCCCTGGGCTCCTGTCCCTGTTCCTGGCAGCACAGCCCGACCCCCCGGCTGTGCCCTCCTGGCAGGGAGTTGTGCAGAGCCAGAAGGGCCCCCCTGAGCCTCCTTTGCTCCAGGCTGAGCCCCTTCCCAGCTCCCTCAGCCCCTGCTGGGGCTCCAGCCCCTGCCCAGCTCCGTTCCCTGCCCTGGGCACGCTCCAGCCCCTCCAGGTCCTTCCTGAATTGTGCAAATTCACACTGCTCTTACCTCCAGTTTTTTGTGCATCACAAAACTGCAGCAGCATTTTCTGTTGGTGTGGCTGGGATTTAATACCTGATGAGTACATTCAGTATTACAGAGAAGTATTTCTTGGGAAGGTAGTCTTGGTAACCACAGAGAAGTGTCACAACAGAGAACTGTCATGCTTAATTGTTCAAATTATACTGTGACCGTTATTTACCAAATATAAAATTAAATACTTTATGTATAATTGCTAAAGAAATTGAAACAGAAATTATACAAATAGAGAGCAGGAATTCTGTGAAGTGAACTATTTGTACTCATTATCTTCAGTACCATTATTCTGTGGTCAGAAATATACATTAGCTCTGATGAGAGTGTGATGTTTTCAGGAAAATATTATTGTGCTGTTAATAAGATAAATTGTTTCAAAATAGCCTCTAAGACACCTTGATGCTGTGTGTGACATTTTAGAATATCCATACCTTATTTTCCACAGTAAATGAATTAGCTGTCATTTTATCCCCATCTGTATATTTTATCACCTCTTCCCATGTTTTGCTTCAATAAACACCAGGAGCAAATCAAACATAGAATATAAATATGTACGTGAGGTGGGAATGGCTGAATACTTATTACCACAATATAAAAATAATTTTCTTCATCATCAGTTGTGCAGGTCCCTAGTTCTGAGGACAGAACCTTGACTCTTGTGGTAATATTTATTATCTCCTTCAACCTTCCTTCCTCTGTGTATTTTGTTGATCTGTGTATGGAATCTATGTAAGGATGACACACAATTTTGGGAAGTGTTCCATATTTTTTATGGGTGTTGGTCTCTTCTCCCAAGTAACAATGTTTTCTCAAATGTAATTTAGCTGCTTTCAAACATTTGAATATATGAGGCTTTTCCAGTACAAATATGTAATTTGGATGCCAGTATGGTAATCAGAGACTGACTAATATTAATATAATGAATAATAATGGATAAATAATGGATAAAATATGAAGTGAAATACCACAAGGATTGACTCCCCAGTTTAACACAGAATAAGATACACATTTTGATTGTGGCTTTGTTTCTTTTTCAGCTAAATAAATTTTAACTTGGGTAAAATCAATATAGCTAAGGATAATTTAATGAAAAGACACAAATTCTATTTTCTTTTCTCTTCGAAATAAATTAATTCACAAGGTACTTTATCTTGTTTAAAACTCAGCCCCAGAGATACCAAATAAAGTTATTTTAATGTGGAAAAATAAACTCGGTGCAGTGGAGAGGAGTTTAACAACATTGATAAATAAAATCTAAACATCAATACTTGTTAGCATTCCTTTAACCGCACTTTTCTCTGATTTAATGAAAACCTTGCAGTATTTCTTAACACTAGAGCACTATTGATTATAAACTATTATCATTTGCTACCTGAAAGCCCAGTTTATTCAAATATGTAAACACATAACCTATGAAAAACAATGAAATAAAAAAGTGAACCATCTAAATAAATTTTAGCCAAGGCAGTAATTTCACAGTACTTAATAAAAACAATAACTTGTAATGAAGCTTGGGAATGTCTTGAAAAGTTGACTAGCAACTGGTTGTAGTGTCAAAATCTTTCAATATAGAAGGTACATTGCAACAGATTTTGTTGTTGCTCAATCTTCTAAATCTGTGTCTTTAAGAAAATTATTAAATGATTAATTCAGAGAATTGTAGAATGGTGTGGGTTGGAAGGGAATTAAAAGCCCATCCAGTGCCACCCCTGCCATGGCAGGGACACCTTCCACTGTCCCAGGCTGCTCCCAGCCCCAGTGTCCAGCCTGGCCTTGGGCACTGCCAGGGATCCAGGGGCAGCCCCAGCTGCTCTGGGCACCCTGTGCCAGGGCCTGCCCACCCTGCCAGGGAACAATTCCTCATTCCCAAGATGCCATCCAGCCCTGCCCTCTGGCACTGGCAGCCATTCCCTGGCTGCTGTCCCTGCAGCCCTTGGCAATTGTCTCTCTCCATCTTTCCTGCAGCTCCTTCAGGCCCTGCAGGGCCACCCTGAGCTCAGCCCAAAGCTGCTCCTGTGCAGGTGAGCAATGCCAGCTGTGCCAGCCTTTCCTGCCAGCAGAGCTGCTCCATCCCTCTGCTCCCCTGGAGCCTCCTCTGGGCTCTCTGAGCAGCTCCAGGTGCCTCCTGTGCTGGCCCAGGCTGGGGCAGCTCTGCAGCTGGGCTCTCCCTGAGGGGCAGAGGGGCAGAATCCCCTCCCCTGCTGCCCACGCTGCTCTTGATACAGGGCAGGTCACAGGGGAGCCCTGTGAACACTGTATAAAAAAGGCCATTAAAGCACAGAGAGGTTCCAAAAGGGGCCATGAAGATGGTGAAGGGAATGGAGGGGCCACCCAAGGAGCAGCTGGGGCTGCTGGGCTGGTTCAGCTGCAGCAGAGGAGCTGAGGGCAGAGCTCCAACATCAGCATATTCCAGTTAATTCATGCCTATGGTGCGACAAAATATGAAAGATATGAAATCTCAGCTGGGGAATGCTTAGGCTTGTGCTAGAGGAAATGTGGACTTCTGTACACAGCCAAAGCTGCAGGAGTGTCAGAGCTAAGGAACAAATTCTGTAAGATAGACAATATCCTACAAGTGTCATCCTTATTTGTGCTCCTCTGGAATGACCACTGTGAGGCCACAGGACACTTCTTATTACACATTTTCATTTTGATAAGTGCTGTATGATGTGGAGATTTCACCTCCTGCCCCAAAGGAGAGAATAATTTTGATTATCATATTTTGGTCTCATGGTTCTCAGATCCTGGGTTTGATCATGTCCTGTTTGGTGCAAGTCATTAAACATTTTTTTTTTGTTGATGGATGAGGTTTGTTCATAATTTTAAGGGAAATGTGTTCTGAAAACATTATTCAAAAGTTTAAGATTTTGCAGATAAGGTGAAGGCTGTATTATGACCCACTTATGCAGAAAGATTAGCCAAAATGGTTTTTGGCTGTCTGATTTTCATATGACCCACAGAGGACACAATGAGCCTCTCAAACTCCAGCTGCAGCCATTCTGCCCCCAGCAGAACTGCAAGGAAAACCTGAAGTTGTGATGTTAAAAAAGGCAAACATCATCACCAATGGTATGCAGAAATAAACTGTCAAACTATGCCAAAATTCAAACTAGACAAAATGTCCCCCCACATTTGTACTAGGAAAAAAATTCCCGCAGTGACACCAAAAAGAATATGGGAATAAAATCTGTTTGGAGAAGAGGTAGCAGGGAAGGAAAGGGATTTCACTGAGATCACTGGAGGAGGATGATGAGCTGCTGGTGATGCCATCAGAACTTCTCTCTGTGGTTGTCTGCAACACAAAATATCTGTAGAAAACCTAAAAATGATGGCAGGGTGCCAGATCATTGCCTGGACATATTCACGGGCCACTTCTTTCTTACTGATGGAGTAGGAGGATTGAAAAGGGAAACATGCATAGCCTTGGAATCAATTTGCCACTTCTTCCTCCTGATTCTCGTGCCTTCACTACAAAATATTCTGGAATACCTCAGATTTTAGGATAAGGTCGACATGTGTCTTGTTACTGTTAAAATATTGAATGAATCATAGAAGGTTATTCCAGGCTTTGGGCTGCCTAATAGCAGCTGCTGTAAAATGGGAGAGTCAGCTGTTGCAAAAGCAGTGTTTTCATTCCTCTGATTAATGTTCCACTTGAGAAATTCCACTAAAGTCTCTGGACCTACCCAAACTTTCCAAGTTATGTGCAGATAACTTCTCATGCCTTATGTCACAAGGAACTGTGGAAGAGTAGGCTGTATCCTGTATTCCTGCTGAGCACTGGAACAGAGAAGCATGATGAAATGTATAAAATATTGACTTAATTCCCTGAAAATTTGTCCTTTCCATCATTTCTACAGGTCTTAGATAAAGAATAGCATTGCTGGAATAGGGCATTTGCATTTTGTGCCAGGCTTGCTTTATATCACTTTGGAAAATATCCCAATGAATCCTATGTAAACATTATTAGAAAACAATGCTTTATTAAGACTCCAGGGTCTGTCTGCTACAGCTTCTGTATCTCCCAGCAGTGAGTATCAATCCCATTTTTTATGTATTTTACATTGCATTTTTGACATTGCAAAAGTAACTTCACAAATTAAGCCATTATTTTAAAATTTGCATGGGAATGTCTGTTTTCTGGGGACTTTCATAAAAGTTTAATGAAACTGAAGCTATTATGTTCAATTTTTTCTTCTAGAAAGCATTCTGGCTTTTGGAACACACATTATGTTTACATTTTAAGTTGCCCTAGCATATCAATTAGTAAACATGCTTATGAGATTGTCCATTTAAAACAACATTTTTACACTACATATAGCCTTGTAAATCACAGGATGCTGACAACATGAAATGCCAGCTGTGAAATGAGAAACTGATGAAAACGCAGTAATTCTGAATTTTAATATAATATAAATCATGTCAGCAATATTTGTGAATAGCAGCTGTCAAGATTTCATTTGAACTGCATGTATTATGGTATTTTTATATTCTCTTCTTTTCTGATAAATTAGACCTCCCTCTGCCCCCTCCCAGCCTTGCTGTATGATAACCTTTGCAAGGATTGGAAATTGGTATAAAAATTTTGACTGAATGGCATGAAATGGACTGTCACAATGCTCAAACAGAGAGAACAATGGCTTCAAACTTACAAAAAGCAGGTTTAGATGGGATCTTGGGAATGAGGAGTTGTTCCCTGGCAGGGTGGGCAGGCCCTGGCACAGGGTGCCCAGAGCAGCTGGGGCTGCCCCTGGATCCCTGGCAGTGCCCAAGGCCAGGCTGGACACTGGGGCTGGGAGCAGCCTGGGATGGTGGAAGGTGTCCCTGCCCATGCCAGAGGTGGCACTGGATGATCTTTTAGTTCCCTTTCAGCCCAGGACATTCCATAATTCCCTGAATTAAGATTGTGTTCAAAAACATCACCTCCATTATAGTGGTGCTATTTACTTTAAAAACTCGGCATTTAAAATTTACCAAAGGATGTTTTATTTAAAGATGTGATGGGGGGTGGAGAATTCTGTTGAGCAGATTGTGATCTTCAGAGTCTTATCCTGCAAAGAAATCCAATAGATCAGAATGCTTCTTTATGGTGGTGGTTTAGATATGGAAGCAGCTGCAGAATCAGATCCCCAGTGTCAGGAGGTCTGTATCTCTGCACTGCCTGCCAGTGCTGCATGCACGCTGAGAAAATGAAGTTCAGGCTGGAATGCCTAAAAGGAACAAATATTTTCTGAGGGTTTTTTTATTGTGTATTCATCTAAAGCAAAGGAATTTGTCCATGACTGCAAAAACCCCTCTGTTTTCTTGTCTGCTCTCTGAGCACTGGAGTTGGTTCCCATCATCTCCTAAGGCATCCAGAAAAATCAGGAAATGCTGCTGTATTTGAATGTGCTCTGAAATGCTGGTGTTTCAGTGAGTGATACAATCACAACTAAATGAGTTTCCTGTCGGACAAAGAACTCAGATGTCTGTCAGTGGAAGTGACCCGATTTGTATTGAGTTTTAGGAAGATAAAGTTGAATTGCTGGCATAATTGAATATGATTTGCTTCAAAAATCACTGTATAAAATCATTTAAGCCTATTCTTTGGAGAGCAGAAACAAACAGTATTAAACAGTTGTAGCAGCAAGGTGTGATGTGCAGATTTTCCTACAGGCAGCTCCCACTTTGGAGCTGGGGCTGAATGGGAGACACAGGGAATTCCTAAAGCTGGGGAAGGCAATGATGGGGAAGCTGAGTTCCTTCAGAGGAGGAGCAGCTAACAGCTCTTGCTCTAATTTCCCAATCAGTGTCACTTGGCCTTTCCACAGTTTAGGCTGGGTACTGAATTCTCATGGAAGGCTTGATTTGTTGTAAAGGTTGTGTGGGCTGCAGCTCATGGCACGGGGATGTCACCTGCTAGTCACAATGTGCCACCCTGCTGGCACCCCAGTCCTCCTGTCTAATGCAGAAATAAATATGTAAAGCAACGTCATCACAGATTCTTTCATGAGGAAGCCACCACATTTCAGCAACGTGATTTCATGCTCAGCTGGCAGTGATTGTAGTGAAACCCAGAGGGCAATCACAGGAGTTACAGAACTGTCATTTGAAGGAAAAATCCTTTCCCTTTCCCAATATACAGACTGGATTGAGCAAAGGGGAAGGGAACTTCAGCAAAAACAAATGTCAGTTGAGAGTAATGAGGCATAAATATGCTTTATAGTGGGAAGGAACTGATAGAGAAATTATTAAATAGCTTTTCAAAACATAAATACTTACAGAAACTGCTCCTGGAGTTAAAAAGGGCAAAGTTTGCAAACACAAGAATGTTGATCCAAAAGAGAGGAGCAAAATCCCAGTGACTTACCCTGCAGGGGTGTGCTGTGCACTAATTGCAGCTCAAGGATTCTAGAGGGAGGATTCATAGCCAGAATGGAACAACCAGGTGATTTGCAAACACATACTCTATAATTCCAGTAGCTCACACCTCAGCTTTGAGGGAACTTAGGACTTTCTATTCAATTAAAAAATAGGTGACCACCCTGAGAAAGTTTGGATAACTTTGATTTTCTGATTTGCAGCTCCCTTTTGTGGAAGACAGCACTGAGTACAGTGACTTCCTCTGCTCCAACACTATCAAATCACTGAAAAATGCAAACAAAATTAAGTACTTTGATCCACTTCTGATTAAATAATATTTTCTCACAACATAATGGTGGCAGTCTGGAAGTTGGGAATCCTTTATCTGGGTGAAAACATGGAGCATGTCTTTCCACTCAGAAAATAGCAAATTAATAGCTTGATAGGAACTTTTAAGCATGAGAAAACAGGCTGGGGCAGAAAAATCCTGTAAATTACTAAAACCATGAGAGGAAATATTTGCTGACTAAGACAAGAAGCAATCAGAGATGGATTTTAACATTTTAAAGTTTGTTTGTTAGTCCTAGAAGGCAGTCACCAAACCTTTAATACAAATTAGATGAATAAATGTGTACATATATATATATATATATATATATATATATATATATATATATATATATATATATATATATATAAAAATGAACTTCAGAGCTAGTATTATTTGTTGCCTTTTGGAGCTTAAAAATAAATTCAAATCAAAAGGCTCTTTCTTTTAATGGCCTGACTGTAGCTCTGACCAGTACCACATCTATGCCATAGGGCAGATGAAAAATGATCTTTCCTTTTCTTCAGGCCTGTAATTTCTAAAAGTCTAGGTTTCAAAACTTCTAGAAATGGTTGCACCTTCAGAACCATTGTGCTTCTTGCCAGATGATGAATAATTCTGATTTTAATTTTGTTGTGCTGTACATTTTCTCTCCTTGAAAATTTAGTGATTACTCCTGAAATCCTTTCTGTTACAGTAGATTTTTTAAAAAACCCAGGTTGTGATAAATATTTGTCATGGGCCCTTTAGGGAATTTCTGCTCCCATCTGAAGAGGTTTAGTCTCACTTCTCTGTTTAATTTCTGTACAGATGCTGTCTCACAGCTCTTATCAGTGGTGCCTCTTCAAATCTTTTCTGGTTTTACTTTATATTTTAAGCTGAAGTGATCAAAATTGTTGGATTGTGACTAATTAATGTAGTGATACAGTCATGTTTTTTCTCTTCAGTAATTTTTAATTCTCTACTTCCCTTTTTGAACAGTTCTGTTCTCATTTGAACGTATCCAAAGAACAATCCAAAGTGAAATGAAGTTCTGTCTCCCGAGTGAAAATAGTAGCAAAAATATATATCCTGATGCTGATTCTTTTCCATTGGCATTTCTTTGCATTCTTTTAGCATTATTTAATTTAATTTGTTATTTTATTACCCTTAGTATTGTGAAGTCCTTCAACAGCTTTCCACATAACTGTTTTCTTTCTTTACCCAGAATAATTCTGTATAATCCACAAAATTTTACCTCAGCATTCTTTTGTTCTTCTGGATGCCCTGTGTTGAATAGCCTATGTCTTAACATAAATTCTTCTCTAATTCCCTTGGTACCATTCCTGTTATGGCAACAAGTCTTTCTTCTTATCCATTATATCCAATCTTTTAAACTGTCAATACTCCTTAAGAGAAACTTCTCCTTTATCTATTGCCATGTCAGTTCTTTGCTGAGCTTTTGGAAATGGATCATGTGAAGGAAAACTTTAAAATAATCCTCTGGATCTGCCTGGCCCTGAAGTTCCTCAACAAATGGATCCATAAAGTTGGGTTCCCTCTATGCAAATTTATTGGATTTATCCATTTGCTTATAATTTTTGTTCTTTATTTAGATTTCTACAAATTTACTTAGTGTAGGGGTCAGATTTTCTCATTTGTGCTCATGAAATCATCTCTGGGTCCCATTTTAAACACAGATGTTGCACTTATCACCCTCTGCTCAGTTGTCGAAGAAGATTATCCAATAGATTACACATCATCCTTAGAGTCCAGCAATTTCATTAGAACTTTTAGGTGAATAATTTCTTCAATTGTCAACTTGTGATGACTGGTTTTTAATTCCTGAAACCTTTTTTCTTTTTAAATTAGCATTTAAAACTGAGACAGCTCCAGAACTTGTAATTTTTAAAGAATTATTTAATTGCTGCATATAGGTAAAACCTTACAAAGGGAAAGCCTTGTAAAATAATGGCTCAGGCCTGCTTCTTTGGCTAAGAAGGAAAGGACTGTGGGAAAGTGACTCAGCTGAATTAGAGGTAGAAAAACAAGTTATGTCACCTTTACGTGTTCACATTTTGGTGTGTGATGGTTGGTTGAATTATGTTTCTCTCCCACAACCAATCCTGCCTCCAGGAGATCTCTTCTGTTCATGGCCACTGAGTGTCCCTGCATGGATGATAAAATTCCGTCATCCCATGGGGAGATGCTCTGCCCAGGGCAGGAGCCAAGCATTCCTACCTGGATACAATCTGAGCCTGGGAGCACCACAGCAGCTTTCTCCTCCCCTGCATTCCCAGAGGAGCAGCTTTCTTCTGCCCTGCATTCCCAGAGGGAGAGCAGGCCCATCTCCAGCAGCCCTGGAGCTGCAGAGGAAAACTCCACTCTTGTCCAGGATTCCTGCTCCAGCAGAACCACAGCTGGCCCTGCAGGAGGGCTGAGCCACCATGGAATGGCACTGCTGCCACCACCCTGACCCACAGGGAGTCAGCTCACATTCTGACTGTGGCAGTGCTTTGTTTGTAGTATTGCATTTGTATTTTAATTTTCCTAGTCAAGAACTGTTATTCCTATTCCAGTATCTTTGCCTGAGAGCCCCTTAATTTCAAAATTCTAACAATTCGGAGGGAGGGGATTTACATTTTCATTTCAGGGGAGGCTCCTGCCTTCCTTAGCAGATGCCTGGCTTTTCAAACCAAGACGGTTTGTTATGATTTAAAACTCTGTAACTGATAAAGGCCTAACTGCTTAGAAAGGTCTGGTTTTTGCAATGAAGCATCTCTTCTTTGCACTGCCTGTGGACTCTGCATCTCTCTGCTTCCTACATTTAATGAATCTCCCAAACCTTCACAGTAAGCACTGGTGGAATGAGTCTTTAGCTTTTTTGTTGTGCTCTGAATTTCCTTGAGTTGTCTTTTCATTCTTGATAATCTGTCAGCCCTACCATCTCTGGCATGGCTTTAAGGTCCCTTCCAACCCAAAACACTCTAGGATTCTGATTCTCTGGTTGATTACAGGATCTCTTCCAGCTTATGGCTGCTGAGACATAGTCACTTCTTTTTATTCCACTTGCAGATGTTCTATAGGGACTGGAAAGCATTCATATGATAATTAAGCAAGTTGAGATTGTTGGAATATGAATAAACAAGTTTGTAAATACCAATTATATGCATTTATTGAGCGTGAGATGAACAAATGTTTCTAAATACTGTATGTGAGAAAGGAAGTTCAGTTACAAACCAAGTCTTAAAAAGCTCTGCCTTGGGACTTCATGAGTAAAAGAGAAAGAAATAATTCATACATTGCATCCACACAATCTCCTTTTCTCATAGCTTTCTGCATCCCAGAAATCATATTTGGAGTGCCACTATTGCAGAGATACAGCTCCTTTTGGGTGGAATAAGCTTTCACGCATCAGAGCAGCAACAAAACTAAAATTTGATTTTTCCAGATACATTTTTTATGATATGTCAAGCACTGCTGAAAACTTTGGGGATGCTTCATGTGACAAGGTGAACTGTAACATCAAAATATTCTGAGCTTTCAAGTTGAACCTGGCAGTCCTTTGTTCACTGCTCAGTTCAGAGCTGCACATCTGTGCACATTGTCACTCCGAGGTACACAACATACAGCTGGTAGGACTTGGGGAAATGGAAGTGCCCAAGCTGCCAAACTGATCCTTCCTCCACAGGGAAGGGTCTCCATCACTCATTCATCACTTTGTCTCTCCCAGTTTTTCATGTGGTTCCAAATCCATTTGCATTCATCCAAGCGGAGGAGTCAGGCAATGCGAGGCGCTGTCAGATTCGTGTGCTGTCCCACTTGGTCCTTTTTATGTCCTGCTGTGTTTCATTGAAGTTCTTCATCATGAGACAAAGCAGCTGTTGTCTTCTGCAGGTGGATTTTTCAGATTCTTAGAACGGATCCATGGGTCTGAGGAGTATGGGAATTTCTTGGAGAAATGCTGTTAAAGAAAACTTCCAAGAAAAAGTACTTGCATCACAAATTATCTGCATTTAGAACAGGCATAAAGTTTATTTCTGACGAAAAAGTTAATATAAAAGAATTCCTGACGTCTAGAAAGAATTAAGGAAATCATACCAAGCATTTCCTTATTCAGGCAGTTCCCATGTAAAATACTTTAATTTTGAACTCTTATTATTTTAACTCATAAATGCCAATTCCAGAAATTAAGCCAAAGCTTTCACAGACCCTTTTCCTTCCAGGGATTCCCATACTCGTATCGACATCTTCTGAGTATTTCAGGAGTCATTATGCTTCACTGCCTTTTACTGGAAACTGAGTTGCAGGAGTATGATTAGTATGAATAAGTAGTTAAGACATGTACACAGTGAAGCTGAATGCTTGATCCAGCAACCAAACTCGTGTTCTAGACCAGATATCTTTATTTATGAAAAAGAAACTTTACCTTGAAAAACAAAACCAAACAAAAATAGCAAAAAACCCCAACCCGAAACCTGTGCAGTTGACATTGCATTTTTGTAATCATCTGCTGAAAAAAGGGAGTGCAAAAAGGTACACAAATTTCAGATTATGTTTAATTTGCTTGGTTTAGGACTTTAACTGTCAGATCACAAAGGTTAAGAGAAGTTTAAAAATCATCTTTTTGGATGATTCAGAAGTGGGTTGGGTTAATCATATTTATCTTATAATTTTTCAAGAAATATGCAGACATAGATGATGATTATTAACAAAGAGAAATTTGATTATTATCAAAAAAGTGGTTATTAATTAAGAGAACACTGAGTTTCTGTGAAAAACAAGTGAATCCTATAACTTCTTCTACTTTAATCTGATTATATACAGACTGCTAATAGTATCTAATAGAAGAAAAAGCTGGGGTTTTTTTCTGTGGTTGTGAATGCTTTAAATGCTGTCATTTTTAGGACATTTTTTGCTTCAAAAGTGGAAGAAAAGCTATTTCAAGAATTTGGAAGTGAGCACATAGATCTCTAGTGGGAAAAAAAAAATCAACATAAGACATTGCAAAAGTTTAATTTCTGAGCCAGTATGTATAAAATCCTAAATTGTTTGAATTTTACTCTTTTTTATTTCTTTTTTTCCTCCCTTTTTCCCCCTTTCAAGAGAGTTTGGCCACATGCTCTTAGGTCATGAAATAAGTCCTTTAAAAATCTAAAGTTACTGCAGCCTGTCATTCCAGCGTGTCTGGCATCTTCAGATCTCTTGCAGGAAGAAGGTGACATTAATCTGCCAGTCCCCCTTCACAAGTTTGTGACTTTTTTGAGGGCCTGAGGCAAACACATGTGCCCAGTCACTGAAGGATTTGCTAATGCTCCTGCAGAGCAGAGAGTCTCTACCCCAGCAGCTGTTGTTTAGTGATAGATCACTGAAGCAAAAAATTATGCTGGTATAAAAAATAGATCTTGAACCACAGCTCTCATTCTTATGCCTTTGTTGTGCATTAGTGGCAAACCTCTGGGATTTATTTAGCTGTAATCATTCGTTACTGAGGGGCAGAGTGTCTTTCAGACACTGGTGATGGAGTCACCTTTGAAACAAGTGCAAATGAGTCCAAATCATTCAGCAATCCATCCTCCCCGGGTTACATTTTAGAACTGGCACATCCTTCAAGAGCCTGTTCAGCATGTATAACACTAACAGCAGTATAAAGAAAGACATTTTACTTTTTTATCCTATATTTCTGAGACAGTTTAATTAGTTTACTGTCTGGATTTGTAGTCCTTTATTGAACCATGGCAGCTATACACAGCAAGCACCAGGAGGCAAATGCTGCTCCTCTTCACACTGAGGGTGACAAAGACCTGTGGGGTGTCTGCTCAAAGCTCAGTGGGACCAAGAATAGTGGTCAATAATTTGGGATTAACAGCAGAAGTGTCACCAGAGTACTGGTTTTTTTGAGGTTGGGACTGAAGGCACTTGAGACAGTAGTTCATGTTTGGACTTAAGTGTTTATTATTTCTTATTAGTGAAACAGTCTCACAAGCATGATTTTGGCAGCTTTTCATTAGTAAGGCACAAAATGGCTAACTATCTCTTGTTATAAGGTCTTTAAAAACTAAACTATCTAATTAAGAAAAGACAGATTATTTTCTCTTTCAACTCAATAACTGATTTCTTGTCCACAATGTGGACTTTTTTTGTCTAATTACAAAACATAAGTCTAAACTTATGAAGAAGAAGGAAGAAGAAGGTGAAGAAGAACAATTTGCTTTCACCCTAAACCTTCTATTGTGCTTCATATTTATTTTTATATTTTAAAACTCTAAACTCTAGGTTTTCTACTCTGTGATATTACACACTTCTAACTAACTATACACCCATAATCCCAGTGCTATCAATCAATTTTGGAAGTCTTCTCTACAGCTTTAGGTCAAATGTAGTGTTCTCTTATGGGTCTGTGCTTTTAAGCACAGAAAGTTTAAAATTCTCAGCACCTAGGTTTCCAACACCAGAGCACACTCAGAGCTGCTTGGGGTGGGGTTGTTACTTCAACTGCCTTTTTGTGCTCATTCATTTCCAAAATCAAGGGGGAAAATGTAAGTTTTAACATAGAATTTAGTTTACAGTTCAGAGATGAAGATGAGAAAGCTCCTAAGACAGCTGTGAGAGCACTTGAGGCACTACCTGTCCCAAATATCTGATCAGAGTAGGGAATTGAATGCATAGGTTTTGAAGTTTTCATACTGAATAAAAACATTTCCACTTGTGTATAAAAAAATTAAACCATCCCCCAAAAGTTGTTGGTTTTGGTTTTAAGTTTTTGTTCTGTTTAGTTCTCAGAAATTTATTTGATGCACTCTGAATAATTCAGATGATGTCTATGGTTTGGGAAAGATTGATAACATATGGATCCTTGCAATTACCAATTTCATACTATAGTTAGTGATTTAAAAAAAAAAAAAAAACAAAACAAAACCTAAAACCAGGATAAACTGCAGATTAAAAACAGATCTGTTTTTAAGGAGACAGGTTCTGAAATTTTCAATTTTAATTCCTTTATATCCTATTTTTTCCCTTTTGGTCATTGATTCCCAGCTTTGTCTCTTAAGTCCAAAGTGTTGTCACTGTGCACTAGCCTGAATACACCCTGGTCTGAGCAGAATCACAGCTTTTCCCTTCTGATTTTCTTGGAAGAGCTTGATCCTGCCTCACTTTATGAACAGGTTTCTAAACCATGTTTATGTGTGAACAAGTTTTTCTGGTAAATTAAAAGAGCTAAAAAGAAAAGATAAGAATGCTTTCATTTAGCAGTTGAATAATTAAAACAGACCCAGGAAGCTTTTTACTTCTTTGTTTCCACCTGAAGTAAATCATGGCCAGTTCCCACAAAGCAGGTTCCAATGATTATTCCAAGGCAGGAATTCTCAATTCCCTCACCTTGGGTGGAAAGGAGCTGACTGCTTCAGTCACACAGGACTTTCTGATTCCATTTTTACTACTTGGATCATTTTTCCCAGTACTAGTTTCAAGTGAAACACAGTCAGTAGAAAGTGAGAAAGCATCTTCTATATTCTTACTTAGCTAGTATATAACTTAACCAAAATGAGCTTAACAATTATACCTCTGTCACTCTCCCTCAAATATATATATATATATATATATAGCTGTTATATATAGTACCTTCCTCAAGCTTAAATATATCAGCACTTTGCATAATTATCATAATAGACAACTCACATTTAGTCTATCATTTAACACATGTAAAATAGCCTAGCTAAATAAATAACCAAAATAACCTAGCAAAATCTGTGAACACTGAGTTATATTTATTGTCAATAATTCCCACAGAACTGCTGCATTTGAAAAACCAGAGCTGCTTGGTTAGGTCTAAATACCAAAGTCCAAGCCAACTTTTCCTGTGATTTTAAGGATCAGCGAAAGGCAGGTGTGTGTCCTGCACCATTGTCTTGGTTTGAAAAGCCAGGTGTCTGATAAGGAAGCAGGAGCCTCCCCTGAAATGGAAAATGTAAACTCTTCCCCACTAATTATTATAATTTTGAAATTAAGGGGCTCTCAGGCAAAGACATGGGAATAGGAATAACAGTTCTTGACTAGGAAAATTAAAATACAAATGCAATAGTACAAACAAAGCACTGCCACAGTCAGAATGTGAGCTGAGCCCCTGTGGGTCAGGGTGGTGGCAGCAGTGCCATTCCATGGTGGCTCAGCCCTCCTGCAGGGCCAGCTGTGGTTCTGCTGGAGCAGGGATCCTGGACAAGAGTGGAGCTTTCCTCTGCAGCTCCAGGGCTGCTGGAGATGGGCCTGCTCTCCCTCTGGGAATGCAGGGCAGGAGAAAGCTGCTCCTCTGGGAATGCAGGGGGCAAAGGCTGCTGCGCTGTTCCCAGGTCAGATTGTATCCAGGTAGGAATGCTTGGCTCCTCCCCTGGGCAGAGCATCTCCCCATGGGATGATGGAATTTTATCATCCATGCAGGGACACTCACTGGCCATGGACAGCAGAGATCTCTTGGAGGGAGGATTGGCTGTGGGAGAGATAAAGAAAACTGCCAATGAACAGAGGATAACTGCCCCAGCTCTGACAGATGGCAATAGAACACACACCCCAGCCACATCTTGCATTTGCAACCTAAGACAGCCATGGAAATAATGAGCTGGGATTTCCTGAGGTAGAGACACTTTTCCTTGCAGGCTGTGTTTTGGATTTTTCCTGAGCACAGGGTTGATAACTCAGGGGTGTTTTTGATATTGCTGAGCAGGGCTCACATAGAGCCCCAGCATTTCCTGCCTCTCAGCCCACCCCACCACCAAGGGGGCTGAGGGGATGCAAGAAGCTGGGAGGAGACACAGCCTGGACAGCTGACCCCAACTGACCCAAGGGAAGTTCCACACCATGAAATGTCAGGCTCAAGGTTTAAAACTGGGGAAAGAAGGAGGAAGGGGGGGCATTTGAAATGATGATGTTTGTTTTTCAAAGTCACAGCTCTGAGTGCTGGAATCCTGTTCTCCTGGAGACGGTGAACACCTGCCTGCCCACGGGAAGTGTGGAATGAATTTTGCCTTGCTTGACTGTGAGAATTTTGCTTTGCCAGTTAAACTTTCTTTATCTCAACTCACAAGTTTTAGAATAATGGAACCATAGAGTGCTTTGGGTTGAAAGGGAGGTTAAGCCCATCCAGTGCCATCCCTGCCACGTGCAGGGACCCTTTCCACTGTCCCAGGGTGCTCCAAGCCCTGTCCAGCCTGGCCTTGGACACTGCAAGGGATGGAGCTTTTCCCAATTTTATATTTCACTTCTCTCCCCCATGTTGGTGTGGGGGGAGTGAGTGAGTGGCTCTGTGGGGCTTGGTTCCCATCTGGGGTTAAGCCATGACACCAAGTCATGAGCTTTTGGCCCATTTTTCTCTTTCCACACATCTCTTAAATTCAGTCCTGGGTAGTTTATATCAGTTGGTTATTGGGAAAACTTCAAACTTACCAAGGCAATAGTTTAAAATTCTTTATTTTTCTTTTTAGATGTAGAGTAACAGATTTTTAATGAGTTGCTAGTGGTTTTAACTTAAGGGTTTAGCACGGCATTTATGAAGCTGCCTCCTTTTTAAACATGGCTGATAATGAACCAGGCAAGGTGGGAAACAACAAATAATTTGAACATGCAGTGGAATCAAGCTTTGCTATTTGACTGTATGATTCCTCCCAGAAAGAAACACACTTCTCATATCTTAAAAACATCATTACAGAGAGAGAAAATTTAATTCTACCAAGCACATGAAAAGAGACTGAGAATAACATGTTACTATTATTCATCATGTAGTACTGAGAAGATTGCTAATAATCAAATTATGGACAAATAAACACCAGCAGCAGTAACTATTACTGTATGAATAAAGGTAATCTTCTAACTCTTGTGGTTTTTGTCCCTGGGCTAAACTAAATAATGACTTACAGGATTGTAACTTCTCCTGTAGTATAGCAGCATAATCTTCAGCTGACTCTGAATTTGCCAGAATCAAGTGAGAAATATTGTTTTACTAGGAAGCACTGAGCCTTGGAAAAAGGTGTGACCTGGCTCCTTCCTCCAATTTCTCTCTTGTATCATGGGGCAAAATGTTGTCTTTAAAATTCTCTTTCTAAACTTAGGGGAGTGGGGAAAAATCTCAAACATATTCCAGGTACTTCCCATCTTCTGCCTGAAAGCAGTGAAAGGAGAGGACACAAGGCATTTGTGTAGTTCAGTGTTTTACCTTGTTAGTCTGAAACACCAAGAATAACACATTTTTCACTGTACTGAGCATATTTTTGCTGTGCTTGAGCAAAGCTTTAGCAGCTGCCTGTTGGGGAGTGCATGTTCCATTTACTCTTTGAAGCTTTCCTGCTTCAGAAGGAGGTGAATACATATCCTGCTGTTTGGAGGAGCAGGGCTGAGGTGAGGAGGCTTGACCTGTGAAATATTTGTTAGTTTGGGGTCTGCTCTAGCTGTTAGCCAGGCCTGCTTTCATTTGGAATAGTCAAAAATCTTAACAACTGTTGTCAGGAGAGGTTGAATGAATCTGCAGGAGTACCTGCACAAGGAAAAAATGTTATAGATTTTGTGAGGGGGAAGGATCTTGAAGCCACAGCTCTTTGTGGAAACAACAAATGGAGAGTTCTGGTATCAGATTGGTTCAGTGGTCATGCAAAAGTCAAACAATGGGGAGAATTGTTCCATCCCAGCCCTGGAGTGCACAGATCAGTGATTTCCAGGAACACTGGGAGAGTAAAAGCAGCTTTTATTTCAGACATAAACACCTTCAGACATGGGAAACAGTACATTTTCTATATCATAAAATGTTATATATCTGGAGTATTAAAACATCACATTTCACTGAACATTTATAATAGCTGACATACATTTTCTCAGCTTTGTAATTCATAATACTTATCAACATTTTCAAGTGTGCAGAATTCATGGAAATTTTATTTCCTAAGAGTATCAACTGCTGTCTATATTTTGTTGTTGAAATATAAATAAAAATTGCGAATATAGTTCCTTGTTTTGCATGGTTATTTCTTTTATTAGTCCAAGTGAGAAAATTCATCCATGTTCCATTAATCTTATTTGGTTTTTTTTTTCTCTTTGAATTAATGCTCAATTATAATAACATTTTGTATTTCATTTGACTCTTTGCTATCTAGTACAGAATCAAAAAACACTATTAATAGTGAGTTCAATCAATTTCTAAGTGCATACATTTCCTCTAGGTACTGATCTAATTGCAATCATAGGAGACATTAAAGAAACATGCTCTAAAAATGGGAAAATTGTCTAAGTACCAGTGCTGTATACAATGAGTAAACATGTACATGATTCTTCTAAGTGCTTCTGGAGTGAAACTTTATTAATTCACATAAATAATCAAATACATAATTCAAGATGCCTCCCAAAATGTGATTTATACACTTGACTTAAAAGACAGAGAATACTTGAGCAACCATTTCTGTATTTCAGAGATGGCTCAATTTTACCCCAGCTCTGCCTCTTTACAGGTGGATTTTATGTGTCAGGACCTTGAGTGCTCAAATGTGACCCTGAACAGCTGCACTGGGGTTCTCACCCACATGGGCCCTGTGGGGTTTGGGCTCTGTGTAAGCTCAACCCCCAATCTTTAGTCCTCATTTGAGGCACCTCGCAGGTGTCCTTGTCCTGTCTCTGGTGGTGCACATGTGGCACACTGTGGCATTCACATTCCTTGAAAAGTCCCTTCACCCAGGATTTTTCTCCTGGGAAGCTGATAAGCCTCAGAGAAAAGGGAAACAATTCTTATCTCGCTTGCTTCTCCTGTGTTGTGCTCACGTGGAATGTGTTTGGGGATTGTTACCCACAGGTGATTGTTCCATTGCATTCTGCTGGGAGTTGTTTCACTCTTGGGCCAATCAGGGCCAAGCTGTGTCAGGACTCTGGAGAGAGTCACGAGTTTTCATTATTAGCTTTTTAGCATTCAGTAAGTGTCCTTTCTGTATTCTTTAGTATAACATTCTTTATTATAATATAGTATCATAAAATAATAAATTAGCCTTCTGAGAACATGGAGTCAGATGCATCATTCCTTCCTTCCTTCCTTCATCGGGGCACCCCGCAAATACAATAGCACATGTGATGTCCCATCTGCTCAGAGGGTGGCTCAATGACTCCTCACATGCACATTTGTACCTGGAGCTGCCTTTGGCCACATCTGCCCAGTCATCTGGACCTGTGTCACAGCCCTGCTGTCACTTGTCTCAGCCCCCATCTCCTTGTGCTTCTGTCTGGGCTTTCTGTTTGGGCCCTGGTCCTGCTTCACCACTTGAATTATTCCAGACAGCTGCTGGACCTTGCCCCAGCAGCAGTCCCTGTGTGCTGTGCTCAGATCCAGCACATCTGCTGTTGAGGAGCCTCCCTGGCTCCCTCCCCATCCCCCAGGGTGCAGCTGGCCCTGGCTGCTTCCTGACATGGAAAATACTGTGTGTGTCTTGGATGGTGTGGTTTCCATCCTGGGAAAGCTATTGCATCTCCCCAGAAGCAATCTCAGCGGGGCAATGACAGAAACGAAAGGCAAGTTGTTGGGAGCACCCAAATTACAGCTCCTGGGAATGGAATGGCAGGTGAATACTATTGAATGTCAAGCTAAAACAAAGAGACTTGAACTTCTGAGCTGGAAATTCTGCGTTTTTTCCTATCACACACGCACTTTGCATTTCAGTTTCAATTCTAGTGCAGTTTCAATTCTAGTATTCTGCAATACATCATTTTCTACTGAAAAGAAATAAAATATGTAATAGTTAGGGGTTTTTTTTCTGTCAGCCTTGATCTCTGAATGATGAACTTTATTTCAACCAAACAACTTGGTATTGAAGAGGTCTAATTTCTTGCAATTTGAAATCACTATCTGATTCATATGCCAGTACTAATTAAAATTGGGAACATGATACCCTGTCCTTACCACCTGTCTGCTCTCCAAGTGATAGAGGGTTGGGAGAAATATTCCAGAAAGAACCAGAACAGCAATTTTTGCTAGAAAAATAAGTAATATTTAGATTAAATAGTATTCTTCAGCTCTGGCACCATTTTCTAGATCACAGTGTTTATGTACACAGACTTTAGGCAGTTGCACTGGAAAGGATTGCTCTAGTGCTGAAAATGGTATTTCATGCAAAATAAAGAAATGCAGGGCGAGGAAACAGGCTTTCTATCTTCCCAGATTTTAGTGATCAAATTAAAAAGATCCAACTGCATTTCTAGATAAATATAAAATGAAATTTTCCTAATGCTTACTTTTAAACTGGTAGGAAAGAGCTTTGGTGTTTGATGGGGTCTGATGAATGCAGCTAAAGTGGAAATAGCAAATTTTTCATAGAGGACTTTTCTCCCTGTGAGCTGTTTTCCATGGTTTTAACCTCAATCAAAGTACCCTGATGTTCACTTTCAAGGCCTATGAAGTAGCTGTTGAATGTATTGCTCTCCTAAATGATACCTGGGTTTGTACTGAAGTTATTAAATGTATTATTAGACATTTAGGCATGTCTTTTCAGTTTTGCTCTTTTATGGTTGCTCAGGGCAAAATATTTTTCCAAGGCAGAAGTGAACTGTAGCTTCAAGTCTGGGGTGAGATCCATGGAGCACAGAGAGGTGTTTGTGTGTTGTTCTGTAAAGTAAATGCTGAGGAGGCAAAGTGTCAGTGTTGGCTGAAGCCACAGTCCACCCAAACACAGTGCAGAAAGAAAAAACATCCATACTCACAGAATCACAGAACTGTTGGGGTTGGAAGGGACCTCTGGAGATCCTCCAGCCCAACCCCTTTGCAGGGCAGGGTTCCTGGAGCAGGTGACACAGGGATGTGCCCAGGTGGGTTGGGATGTGTCCAGAGAGGGAGAGTCCAGGCCCTCCCTGGGCACCGGATCCAGTGCTCTGCCACCCTCCATGGAAAGAAGTTCTCCCCCATGTTGATGTGGAGCTCATTGTGGTTTTGTTTGTGTCCATTGCTCCCTGTCCTGTCACTGGGCACCCCTGGAAGGAGTCTGGCACCGTCCTCTGCCAGCCCTTGGAGATGTTGGTGAGGATTAACGACCCCCTCTCACCTTTTCTCCTCCAGACTGACCAGGCCCAGCTCCCACAGCTTCTCCCCAACACACAGATGCTCCAGACCCAAAATCACCCGTGTGGCCTCCTTTGGACCCTCTCCAGCAGCTCCTTGTCTTTCTTGATCCGTTGAGCCCAGAATTTAACCCAGCCCTCCAGCTGTGCCTCAGGGGCTGAGTATTGTGGGAAATTTAGGATTCTTGTATAACTGATGAATATGATTAAGTACATGTTGTTTATTATACACACACTTTTATAGATTTTACAAACTGTTAAGTACACTTTTCTTGATTGGTGTTTTTGTCTTGCTCTCTCGATTTCTGCTTTTATTTCTTAGTATCTGTGATTAGTTCCAGTTTAGGTGTTTTACAGTCTTTTGTTACTTAGTTTTTGTGATTCTGGTATTTGGTTTTTCAGTTTCTTTATTCTTATTTTAGCACAGTTTATGTCTTAGTAACCTTGATGAATTCCACAGTGTCCTGAGACAATTCTGATGAGAGCAGTTACCAGTGGTGTGGCCTGAGTTGTTCAGACACATGTCTACAGCTGGGCAGAGGGGCAGGGCAGTCTCCCCTCTCCAGCCTGCTGGGAATGCTCTTCCTGATGGCCCCCAGGATCCCTTTGGCCCTCCTGGCTGCAAGGACCATGAATCCATTGTGACCCACCAGGACCCTGGGTCTTTCTCCAGAGAGGTGCTCCAGCAGGTCAGCCCCAGCCTGAGCCTTGCTTGGGCAGTTTCTCCTCTCTGGGCAGGCTCTCATCCCTCTGACTGTGGGGTTTGTAACTCTGAGCTGGCATTTCCTTGCCTTCAGACCTCCTGCTCAGGAGCACTGATGGTGAAGAGGTGGATAATTGAGTCCTCACACTAGCACAGTTTAATCCCATCGCCACTCACGTGAAAGCCAAGGGCTCTGGGTTCCAGCTGTGTGAATTTATCAGCACAGGGAGCCCTTGGGCAAAGCTTGACTAAGCAACTCTTTCCAACATGTGACGTGGCTGACCTTGAAATTCCTGTCAGTCTTTATCTACGGGGAACAACTGCTCATTGTGGGAACAATATACATGACACAGGCCTGGAAGTAATTTTAAATCATAAAATATTATTCCTCAATTGACATACCTTCATTTTTTCCCAACAGCAAAGCTCTGTAAACCTTTGGTTACTTGGTGTATTTATGCACTCTCAGTTATACCAAAATTAAGAGGTTTAAACAGAGCAGCTCCTCATGATAGTTGTCAGTATTTTATAAAAAATCTGAGCAGGATTAGTCAGCAACTGGATAAAACAAGCCCCTGTATCAGAACTGTATTGGTGTTCATGGTGTTGCTACTGTTGACTAAATGCTGGAAAGTGTTTAGCAGACCAATAGTAACCATTTGATATCTTCAGAATGATAGTGCAAAATTAAACTACAATTAAAATGGCTTAAAATAGTTTTAAAGACCATTTTATATAATAATACATTACTACTTGTGTATGAATGTAAGTGTTCTGCCTTTGTTTATTCCTTTAAAAAGATAGTACTACTACAAAAAAAAATGCTTATTATACATTTGAACACATATCTAACTCTCTACTAGCTAGGAACAAGTTTACAGAAACCCACACAAAATATTCTGAAGTGACCTTTCTGAATAATTGAAGATGGCTTTGCATTTTTACCAGCATCTCCATAAACTAGGTATGGCATCAATGACAGTTCACCACAACCTCAGCCATAGAGTAGCATTTACAAACATATTTAGAGAGCTTTACTGTAAGTAATGAAATTATTAGAGAGCAACTAGGACAAATATATCTGAATGTTAAAATGTGCTTTATGAGCTCAATAATTCTCATGGTAAACATATTTTTTTCTGAAGCCCTGGTGGCTAAGAGCTAGACTTAGTGCAATTGTGAAGTGGGTGGGTGATGAAATTGCTGTTTTTCTGTTTTCTTCCTGCATGAGATTGTAGCCTACATACAGAAAAACTGATACTATATTTCTGGGAAATGTTTTAGTTGTGGCTATTTTCTTTTCTTTTTTTTTTTTTTTAATAGAATCATAGACGCCTTGTCTTCACCCACTGAACTTCTGCATTTTCCTCAACTGTTGTTCCTATTAATATTGAAAAGCATTTTCACTGTCTGAACCTGACCTAGTAGAGGAGCAGCAAACTCTCAGAACTGGAAATATGTGACTCAGTGGAGAACATCCATTTTTATGAGTTACTTGGGTGCTGAGGCAGGTCTAAGGCAAAACTACTGCAAGATTTTAATTTGTGAGTCAACCCTTCTGATTTTTCATTTAATTTCTTCATTGTTCTCACACCCATCCTCCAAAAAAACCCAAACAACCAAAAACCCAGATACACTTCTAAATTTAGTTTTGCTGTTATCTGAGGAGAAATAACGACAAAATCTGCTCTTCCACCTCTTCAGCTGGAAGTGATGTGGTCACCTTTCCTCTTGGAAGAGAACCTAAATTTTATGTGTGAAAAAGCATTAGTGATATTGAAAACTGTTAGTGAATCACAGCTCTTTTTGGGAACAGGACTAAACATAATGAGAGTATCAATAGGGGTTAAGCTAAAAAAGGAATGTTAAAAACCAACACCAACAGCTGAACTGTTACAGGGCTAGAGCAATTAGCACCTAAGTTGTCTCAAAGTACTCCTAAGTGCTTAATTTGGAAAACCACCACTCTCCTTGTGGTTTAGACTCTTTTATATTCACATGTAATCCCCATTTTTTCAGCCCAAGCTTCTGAAATTTTATGTTCATCAACATAGAATGAGCTGCTTGGAAATCCCTATAATATGTGAATGTACTGGCAAGAGATGTCTTCATGTCACTGCACCCAAAAAGCTTCAGATTGGTCTCAAGACTGGGGCACTGCTGCAGTTAGATTGAAGTGAACTCTGCTCTCCTGGATGTCCAGCACCCCTCTGTGAGTGGATATTTATATGGATGCTGATTATGACTTTTTCCACCCATTCTTTATCATGACTTTGGGATGCAGGAGAGTGTTGTCGTTCTCATGGAAGTGTCAGCACCTGTGCAGTTCCTGTGTGTGGAGAAACAATTATTGGCTTAGACAATTAACAAAGTAATTGAGGTACTGTCCTTGCTGCCAGTGCAGTGGCACAAGACTGGAAAACGGGAGATATTGTGCCCAAGATTCCCTCCCAAGAAGCTGATTTTTCCTGCCTCTATAAACATGTAATTTGTTTAAAGTCAGCTAATATGTTTTCCCCTCCTGTTTTTTTTTATTCTTCTCCTACATCATTGATGAAACATTCTCTCAGTTAACATGCTGACGGCAGAAAATGCTTGGAGCACACAAATAAGACTTCAAGAGCTGTGTTGGTTTTCTATTAGGAGTGGGTTGTGTAAAGGAGTGTCAGGATAAGGTTATTTAAAACCCTCACTTGTCCTTGACTTCTTCAATGGTCAGTATTTAAACAATCCAAGTAGAATTTCTAAATTATATTCAAAATTTCAAGTTACTTAAATGTTTAGGCAGCTGCTTTGTATTTTTTTGATTCTGGTTGTTCTATCACAGCAAAGCTGGACCAGTACAGACCACGTGCAGATGTGGGAGGCTGTACTTTACTCAGGGAGAGTAAACTGTTTCCAAAATACAGAAAAATGAATTCTTTCAAGTTTCATTTCCTTTTGTTCTCATTGAGAAATAATATCAATTCAAGGTACCATTGATTTCTGATTCATACTGCAATAATTTAATTTTTACTTTTACTTTTCATGTCAGTAGAAGTAAAAAAAAAAAAGCCATTTACATTTGTCACATCAGATGAAATACTTTTAATCTGAAAACTTTTCTACTTTAAATTAAGTTTGAATTTGAGAGTGAAAAATTCTTTTTACTATTGTTCCACTGCAAAGCAGGCAATACCTTTCTGATTAAGCCCTTTGAAATGAGCACATGGAGATGAATCCCTGTGGTTTGTCTCAGTGTAAAGTACTCTTCATTCCATATGGAATGGCTTCCAATAATCATTTCTCTGGAACACAGAAATCCTTTTGTTCCCCTTTCAAACATGCTTATCTTTCTTAGAAAACTGTGAAACAGAAGTGATCAAGAGAGAGTATTGATTCTAGAGAGAGTGAGCTGAACCCAAACTAGGACACCATAAAGGGGTAGGAGGATTTTGATGCCTGTTTCCATGGGCCATGGGAGTGGACTGTGAGTTTTGTATCATATTGCCAACAGGTGGATGGAGAGAACATTGCTCCAGGAATGGAAGCAGTGAGAGCCAAGAGAGTGAAACTTCCTTTGATGGAAAGGCCTTTATGGGATATAGAGTCTGCTCCAAATATCAACCAAAAGGAACCTACTGCATATAACATATTTACATGAATTCAGCCTGTAGAACAGATGGTTGTGATCCCCTCCTGCTGCCAAGGAGGTGCTACTGCAGAGTTGTCTCCTGTTACTCAAGAGTGTGGCAACAAAAAGATAAAAAAGGGTCACCAATTTTCCTTGCTGGGGTATGGCCTTAGTCTGGAGTACATTCTTTATAACTGTGGCCTTGCAGGGCCTGAAGGAGCTGCAGGAAAGATGGAGAGAGACAATTGCTAAGGGCTGCAGGGACAGCAGCCAGGGAATGGCTGCCAGTGCCAGAGGGCAGGGCTGGATGGCATCTTGGGAATGAGGAATTGTTCCCTGGCAGGGTGGGCAGGCCCTGGCACAGGGTGCCCAGAGCAGCTGGGGCTGCCCCTGGATCCCTGGCAGTGCCCAAGGCCAGGTTGGACACTGGGGCTGGGAGCAGCCTGGGACAGTGGAAGGTGTCCCTGCCATGGCAGGGGTGGCACTGGATCAGCTTTGTGTTCCCTCCCAGCCAAACCATTCCATGATTCTACAATGTAGAAAGGCTTGGAAATCCAAGAATTCTTTTCCAAGGCCTGGGAATAAGTGTTCTACTGCAGTTTGGAAGAGTGGAGAAAAATAAAAGGCACTCCAATACTCTGTGCCATTTTTTTTATCCCACGACCTGCCTGCAGCTTGTATTCCTAAACCTTTCATGACAGCAAAATCTAAGGCAAGCCCTGTCTTTCTAAAATGATATAAACACCCCCAAATACTTCTAAAATAATTTTTATAGATGCCCTACACTGTTTCATCTGCTCTGCATTATTTTGGATGCTGTGAGGACATATTTTCTTGTGCACTCAGTAGCCAGGATGTGTGAAGTCTTGCAGAATTTCCTTGGTGGGATCTGCCATCTGCTGTGGATCAAAGGTCAGCAAGTCTCTGAATAGTAAATACCACACAGCAAAATTTGATTGGAAGAAGCTTCAAATTAAAGTCGTTTGAAGATTTAATTTAAATACATTAATGAAATAAGCAAAAATGTGTCTGTCACAATAGTTCTGAATGCCAACTCTGCTGCCTAGAAAAAGTTCTTTATTACCAAGCTTGAAAGAGAATGTTATCTCTTCGTTATTCCATTGATAAAAAGTTAAAAGTTCACACAGTTAGAATGCTCAGGTCAGATTTGTATCATCTTTCTGCCACATTCATGAGTTCAACAATAATTCCATAAACAGCTTAATTTTTTGCTCATAAGCTGGGATTCCAGTTAGAGGATTTAATTACAAAGCCTATTTTAGGCTCTTTTTTTAATACTGTGGTGTGGTGGCAACACACTAATGTGATGCTTTGTGATTCAACATGTGCAGAATAAAGTGTGTCTAGTATGTAGGAGTAAGATACTAATCACAAGAAATAAGGAAAAAATACATAATTCTTTAAACATTGTTTTGATGAAAAATTGTGCTGCATTGCAAAAATGTAGAAAGGCAGGATGCAGACTTGTTTAATGCAGTTTATACCTGTATACTCTTTTCAGCTTTCTAAACAGGAAATTAAAGTTTACAAGAATGTGATTTCTCTGTTTTGAAAGGTATTCTTTCTAAAGGAAAGCAGACTGTCAGTGCAGGTAGCTGTATATTGATTTTTAGGTTTTGGTTGAGAAGCCAAACTAAGAACATAAAAGGCATATCTTGATATTATGATAAAGAAATGCGAATTCTGCCTCCTATGCAGAACGGACCAGGAGTGTCTGTCAATTCTGTGCCTCCTGCGCTGGAATCTCATCACTAAGCAAAGATTTCAATTGGAGAAACATTTTCAAAGTGTGTTCTAATTAACCAGGCTTTACTTCAGCTGATATTGTTGAGCATCCTGGTACTGCCTAGGAAAATTGGAGACGCTTGGTTCCAGATCTTCCCATGGTCATCTGGAAGATGGAGAGACATTTCTTGGTATGATTGAAAAAACAGCTGCAGTTTAATTGGAGATGTCTGTAAATTTAGTCTCACAAAACTGGTTTTCTTGATGCAGGAGAAGATAGAGGTCAGAAAATTTTGTTTCTTTGTAGAGTTTCCCTGGGTGACAGAATTCCTAATGAACACAACATGTGCAGGTTGAGTCTACCTATGGCAAGGGTGTCTCAGCCCCAGGGGCTGAATTTAATAAATGGAGTAGTAATTAAGTGACTTACTATTTTTAATCTCTATTGATTAAGCGTGGTTTGGTGTTTTGCCATTTTAAAATCTTTGTCTTGTGTGTAAAAGGATCGTTTTTCCTCCTCTGTCAAAATATTATTGTAAGGATTATATGGCATTGACTATCCTGATCATAAGAACTTCTTTCTGTGTTTTCCTGCTTCAGAAATCAGTAAAATAACAGTGCTATGACAATTGTCAGAGACAGCTTTCCTTTCAAAATTGAGTCCTATTATACTCATGAAGGCTCCCTTACTTTCACAGCCTTCTGAACACCCCTTCTAACTTTTTACTTTGGGCTGGGACGATCTCAGAGAAACGAGTCAATAAATGTGAAAGATCATCAGAGTAGGTGCAATAATATTGGATTTACTTGTGCTTCCTTTTCACCACCCAGTGAACCTTTCCATAGTTTCATGCAGAAAAATCAAGTCCCACCTGCCCCAGTCAGGATCTGATTTTAGTGTCTCCTCCTGGAGCCTGGAGGTAGCACCAGATGATCCACAGCTGTTCCCTCCAGCCTGACCCATTTGGAACCCTCTGATTCCTCTGTGATCCCACTGATTCCATTTTTTGTTCTGCTTTTTTGTTTTTGCTGTGATCCTTGTCCTACTCAAGCTGTTGAAATCATTTGAGAAAGTCGTGCCCAGTGTGCTTCTCACTGGACAAATTTGGGTCAATAGTTGCTGTGGTGCAGGAAATAATTAGAGAATGCTGCAAAATGTTCATTTCTATTAAAAGAATCGTTTCAAAGATGCTGTATTTATTGTCACATTAAATAAGATTTTCCCTGATTTAAGTGAATATGTTTATCCTCTCATATTTGATCTCTGCAATAACTGTACTGGTTTCTCTGAGATTTTTCAGTTCCACTTTTTTGAATGCTTTCTTTTTCACTAAATGAGCTCTTTTAGTTCATTTTTCCACATAGTCTTGCTGTCTTTGGGAATTTATGTCCGTGCAGCAAGAAATTTCCAGATATCAAACTCTTTTTTTACCAATTTTTTCTGTCCTTCTGTTTTAATAAAATGTATCACTCAACTTTATTAGTGATTCATGTTGTTTTTATAATTTTTTAATTTTGTAATTTATCAGAGTAAATCTGTGTCTTTATCTGCATGATTCTTCTCATTTAGGTAATAGTGCTATTTGCAAAATAAATTTAATCTGAAAGCAAAAAAAACCCAGTTTTAAAACAAATGCTTTCAAAATTTTATCTCACTGGATTTTCAGAAAATGCAGTTTAGGGGTTTTCTGTTTCTCCTTTCAGAATTTATCTCTGTTTCATCTCTCCAACTTTGTATAGTCCACTTCTGACTAAGCAGGTAAAGACAGAGGATATTCTTGCAATTCCTAACACAATGGACCTGGTGCTGAAATTTAAAATAAATGTAAAATGTTGTTTGCTCCAGAACTGAATCTCAGATTTTCATGAATACTTGATTAAAAAAATTCAAAACAACAAAAACCAAACCAAAAAAACCCAAAGTAAATATTTTCACAACTGCAGATCATTGAATATTCACTACAAAATGTGCAGAAATTATTTATGGAAGCAAAAGTTTTCATTATTTATGTTCATTTGTTGTGTAAACAAGAGTTCACAGAAGAACACAGAGCTGGAAAAGCCATTTCTAGAGTCTGTGTCAGGAAAATACCATTTAGTCCTCTTAATTTACACCATTTATCTCAGACACAGCGTTCTGATACCTGCACAGGGGAAGGAAATGTAAGAAATGTTCAAAATGAGCGCTGCGATATTTTCATGTGTTCTGTTTGAGAGATTCACCACTTCTGGCTTTTGTGATTCCTCTTAAATGACTGTACCTGCATTTAAAGCACAGATTGCTTTCTCTGATCCTGGATATCTTTGCTTATAATTAAAATCAGTTCAAGGGGCATAAAACTAATGTTGCACCAACAATGCAATGTTGTTGTCTCCTTGATTCTTTTAGTGCTTCGTTTGTAGACATTTCATTTCCCACTAAAATGATTTTGGTCAGTGCTTCCTATACCCTTTTAAACTGAAATTATCAGCTATTATTCTCAACTAGAAAATAGTACTTTAAAACTAATTTTATGGGGAAGGTCAGAGGAAGAGAAGTGAAGCAGAGCAGCTAGACATGATGGGGGAAGCAAATAGGAGCAGCCAGAGTGATTAACTCCTCCTTTGAGCAACAGCAGAAGCACTGAGAAGATTAAGAGCCACTTCTAGAAAAGGGATGAGTTTGGATTCAGAGGAGAGAAATGTCTGATAACCCCCACCTCTCTCTTGGATTTGAATCAGAAGAGATTACATGAAGTTCCTTGTGGCTGAAACACTATTGCAGAGTGGCTGTGCTCGCTTTTCTGCAGAGGTGAGTGCAAAAAAGCAATATCCAACTTTATGAGCAGAATTAGGAGCAGGTAGAAACAACAGAGCTCCTAAAACTACCACATGCCATGAACCGGAATTATTTTTCATTCAACTGTTTCTAGAGTTTGTCTAATATGTGTACATATACAGACATATATATTTAATTGTTTTTTTTCAGAAATTAATACAAGATTTAAGCAAAATCCTTGCTTTCTTCCCAGTGCTACCTGAAAGAACTTTTAGCCTTGAAAAACACATTCAGTATCCCAGCAATTATGGGGAAATTAAAGCTCAGTGGTCAACATGTTGGAAGAGGATGGTTGGATTTTGATAACTGAAGAAGTGCAAAATATACATAGATCTTGAGAACAAGAATCCAAACTAACAAAAGTTTGAAAAGACATGAGGAAAAGCATGGAAATTAATGTAAAAGGAAAGAATGAGTAGCTGGGTTTATACCATCTCTTTCTGTCTTCTTTCCATTCTTTTAATACCATTAATTTAACTCATTTTAGTGTATGCGTATTTTTATGGAGTTATAAGTCAAGGTCAATGAGCAGGTCTGAATGGAGAAGTATCTCTGAATGCTAACTTGGATTTTAAGGCTTTGCTAGGCTTGAGAAAGTGCTATAAAAGTTTTTGAAGTTTCCACCTATGGTAATGCAGCTTTCTGAGCCTTGGTTACAAGGAAACCAAGTTGAATTTGGTGGCAAACTCAAGAAACACCTTTTGGATAAAACATTTCATGGCTTCTGTAGCCCTTCAGGGCTCTTTTCCTGTTTCCCCTGTCTACCTTTTTAGGCTTGCTTTTGGAGCAGGGTTAAACCGTTGGAATTCCAGGCTCCAACCCCAGACATTTGGTATTTCTGTTCTCATAAGAGGCTGTGCGGCATCATGAGAGAAATTACTGTTTTATGGACAATTGCACAGGTGAGAACAGCTCTGGCACTGCAGGCTGGGAGCTGAGGATACACAGAAACACAGGAGCTGTGATGCCCAAAGCAGGACAGCAGGTTACACAAACAGCAGCTCTGCAGCCCTGGGTTGCTCCTTAAAGAAAACTGGAAGCCTTTTGGGGTTTGAAGGACTTGCAGTGACTGGAAAGAGGTGATGAAGGACAGGAGGTGAAGAATGAGTCACACAACAACTCCAGCAGAGTGCAAAGGACTGAGTAGAGGGAAGGAGGAGACAGATCAAAGCTTAACAAGTGAAGCACTTCTTAATTAAATTTAAAAAAAACCCCAAAACATTGGACATCTGAACTGTTTGTAAAAGTGCCAGGACAAAAGTGGCTGTTATAGCCACAAAATTGATTATATTTTAACATTTTTTTATCTTCAGAATATTGCACAGGAGCATCATAAGTGATGGGAATGGAGATTGTTTAGGGCTGCTGACATCTGTTCCAAACCAACAATGAATCTCCCCGAGAGAGAGATGAATGAAAGAAGTGGAGAGGCAATATGAGACAGGGCATTAGCAGTCAGGATCAGGTTACTCACATTGATTTTTACTGACAATTTATTTTGTTATGAAGGGAAGTTTGGAAATTTCTTCCACAAGAGAAATGATTTAATTCACTGTGAAGTCAGTAAAACAAACCATTGATTTCCATATGGCAAATATTAAAATAATTTCTAGCAGTGTATTTAGTATGAAGATATTTCAACCAATATTACTTAAAGTACTTTAGCAGATACAGGAGCTGCTTCCTAGAAGAAAAGATATGCTGATATTTCTTTGGTTTTCATTATGATAATCATTTACTTTCTTAAAAATCACCTATATTCCAGTGCTTGGCATTTATACAATGCTCTTCCTATATGTATCTGTTTAAAAAGCATTAACTGTTGGATATTTGAATCAGAGGCTAATGCTGCAAAGTTTCAGATACAGCTGCAGGGATTCTCTTAAATTAGAGATTCCAAAATACTCACTGCAATATGATAGCTTTCTGCCCTTGGCTGATAGCTGCTTGGACTGGAACCTCAGTGAGTTAATCAGATTCTCCCTCACTTATGCACAATTGCTTTAATTACCCTGTCAGCCGAGCCCAGGTTGGTTAATGTACAGATTCTATAGATGTGTGTGACCCAAGGAGGCCTTACAGAGCAGCCATTTGGGGTGGGGATGGCAGAGAGCAAACCCTGCAGTTTGCAGTCCTGGATTTGTGAGGAAATGAATCTCTGATTTTAGTCAGCACTTGGAGGATTCCCCCTCTTCTCCAGCTTCTGTTCTTGCAGCTTTTGAAATACACAGCAGAGGGATTAAAAAGCCCCATAATATGAACAGTGCTGCAATTTTTCTGGCCAAAAAGGTCTTCAGAGCATTTTGCCTTTCCCTGCTGGCCTGCTGGCACAGTCCCAGCTGGCAGAGATTGCGTGCTGGGTTTGTCTTGTGGCAAGCAGGCCACATCTGCTGGGAGCCACAGAGAGAAACGTCACCTCTTGGCTGGAAAGCATCTCAGCAATTCCACGTATCCCTGCGTATTTACTTCTGCAGGAAAATCCCCTATCCCAGAAGCACCATGAGTGCTATGGTTTGCAGAGATAGCCACGTGAAATACAGAGTTTGCAGGGAACAAATGAAGCAGCAGCTGCTTGCTTCTGGCAAGGGATTGTTGTATTTTTGTTGCTGCATTTCTGCCTTAAGACTTCTATTTATATATATATTAATACACACATATATATATATATATACACACACACACTATATAAATAAATATTTAAATACACACACATATAAAATATTTTAATAAACATTTCAAACATAAAATATGTAAAATATGTATGCACTTATATGCATACATATATATTTACGTATATACGTATATTTATATGCATATTATTTACTGAGGTAAACCAGCCATAGAAAATACAAAATAACTGGGTTTTTTTTTATTTTAAGGTGTCTTTGTGCCTGCATGTTCAATCTCTGAAAGTCTGAGTTACCTGTTTGTCAACATAAAGGAAATATTAGCTCCCCTGAATCACACAAAGTCATGTTTGAAGTTAAAATTCTGCCTCCTAAGTGAGCCTGAGAAGGATTTACCCAAGTTTGGTAGAAGTGTGGGAAAGCTGAGTGTTGGTGGAGTACTGCAGTAACGACAGCTGAGGGGGATAATCACTGTACAGCTGGAGGGGATGGTTAGCCTGGTGTGCACCTGAGGGAGAGTTATTCATGCAAGAACAAAGAGAATTTGAACCCACTCATGTCTTACTCATGGTAGGGAGATTATGAATATTCGAGCTCAACATTCAGAGCCACAATAAAAATTAATACAACAATAATTACAGCAACCACAGAAGGAATTCAAACCACAGGGATGGTGTATTTCCAATAACCCCAAAGACTCTGCCCTCCAAGCCACTTTTTCTCTAGGAATATGAGGACTTGGATTGCAGCCGGCTTGGCAGAGCTTTGGATGTTTCCACCAGCCATAAACATACCCACCACTGCTATCCTACAAAAATTGAGTACTTCTTTCTGTTCCTTCTGCCATTAAAGGAGCACTTGAATACAATTTTCTGTCACAATCACACTGCTCAGTCAAGCTCGTGCTTGCAAAATGTCAGCGTTTGCAATAACTCTCATTTTGCTAATTAATCTTACCCTGGTAAGGAAATTGCGACAAAGATTCGAGCTAAATTTTTCTGACACTTTCATTTGCAGTCTTGTTGTCCCACTTCACTATTTTTCTAGAGTTTAATATGACACTCAGACTGGGGTTTTTTTTCCTAAAAACCTCAGAATCCAATTTCACCCACATGACAAGCAGAAGTTCCACTCATGAAAAGAAGTACTCAGCAGCAAGATATCTGTCTGGTCCTAAAAATTCTTCTATGCAAAAGCACCAAATATTTTAGAAACCTGTGGGCTTTTGATGTATTTATAACCCTGGATTAATTTTTTTTGGCCTTTTTTTCCTATTACTTTTTTACCTGAATAACAAGATGTTATGTTACTGGTTTTCCCTGTGTGATTGAATAGGTCGGTCAATTTTTCCACCAAATCATATTTAGAAAGGATTTAGCTGGAATAAAACTAAAGAAGCTGCATTCTCTCACCCTGCTTAAAGCTTGATTTTTGAGGGACGGTGGAAACAAAAGCAAGTACTAACTGAATTTTGGCTGATATCACATCTGATTCCAATTTAGCTGATCTTAATTTCAGGAAGGTTTCATACAGGAAAAGAGTGACTGATGGCTGTTTATGCTGTCACTTTTATACTCAGGGCTGCATAATGATGAGTCTAACTGTGAATATTCACGCTCAGGTATAAGAGGTATTAGGTGTAATATTGCACTGCTCAGTACAATTCATGATACTTTGGAAAAACATGATACTTATGGAATTACTATTTTTCATAGGGACTATCATCTTTTTTCCTACTACTGTCATAGAAGTAGAACAAAAGTTCTGAATTGCAATAGCAGCTTCCAACTAGCTGCTAAATGCCAGAATTTTATCATACCTCCTTCATAGAAGAAAATATTTCAAAAGAAGAAAAAGTAGAATTAATTTTCATTTCTGCTCTTATCTGTTCTGTCCTTCCAGCACTTTACACTGAAAGGACATGTTCATTGAAAAAGAAGCAAGCAGAGAAGAGTCCTGGGAAAACAAAGAAAGGGAAATGGTGTTTGGAGCATATCATGCCACAGAAGACACAAACCAGACAGAGGTTTAGTGGCCAACAGTTGAACAGTTTGTTACTCATACTCTATGTTGGACAAACAATTATCTCCACTGCTCTCAGCTCTGCAGTACTCTTGGATCTTATTTATTCAGAGGGGTAACTTTAACAGCAGGTTTCCTTTTTAAATTTCTTTTTTGGGGAATATCTCAGCTTTGGAACAATTTCTGTAGGCATTAGACAAAGACTATTTGAACAGGACAAGTACAAAGATTCAAAGTGCTGGTGTCCTTGCAATCAGGAGCTGCTGTAAATACCTGGTGTAAACCAAAGTGTTTATGACCAAGATGTTGATTGATAAGTTTATCCAAATTTTGTCAGCTGTACTGCACTGACACTACTAAATTAACCTGGGAGTGGAGATTTATCTGTTACATAATTTTCAATAAAAGAACTAAAGAGTTTTTTTCCACTTGCTAGTAAAGCAGGTGAAGCCTGGGGAGGGTGAGCTATTTACTCCCCAAGAAATGGAGTTTTAGGGTATCTGGGACTCCTCACATTTTTGCAAAAGTGTCACATCAAGGTGCTTGGGAGTTTTCTGTTCACCTGCCAACATACAGATGCAAGAAATTCCACTCATGTCTTTTGAACTTCCCTTTCCTCTTGGCAGCATGTCCTCACCATCTGCTAATTTTGCTGTCACAGGCCTTTGGGTGAATCATTTCTGCTCATTCCAGTGTCAAAGTGAGACATCAGCTCCATCACCTGGTGGTTGGGACAACTTCCTTCGAACTGGGACCAAGGTGAAAGGGTTTGGCTTCCAATCTGATACAAAACAGAATTTTCAGATGGGTGGTTTATACACATGACCTTTGTTAGAGTAAATATTGTATACAGGTGATGGGGAAGAAAAATATTATTGCAGAATTATATCTAAAAGTTTTTTGTCCCAGAACAAAGCACGCCCTTTCAAGTTTATTAGATGTGAAACAAATGTACTGATGGAAAAAAACACCAAGATTTATTGGCCTAACTTGGTCCAACTAATTTCCTGTTTGTTCCCTTTGTTCAGCTACCAAACTAAAGAGGAGTCTTCATTCAGCTCTGGAAACTACTGTGTTTTGACAAAGTCCAAAGTTTTCTTTTATTCTTCAGATTGACTACAGTTTTTTCTTTTGCAACAGCTGGAAGTAATTATGTTTTATCATTTAACTGGATAGATGGTTATTGTTCAAGCAGTCTCTAAAGGAAGTAAAGTTTTAATGGAACAAACTAAAAACCCCAACAATATATGAATATATATTAGGTTTAACTTGTTCCCAGTGTTTGCATAGTCAAGGAAGGAAGTAGAAAAAATTGAAGATATCTCATTTCCACGATACAATACTGTTTGATGCTCCCTTTCCTTTGAGCTTGGAGAATGCTGATCCTTAATTGCTTCAAATTTAAGTCAGTGCTTGAGGGTTTAGGAACACACCAAGAAAGGGAGCACAACGCTCATCTCATCCCACCCCTGCCTTGGCAGGGACACCTCCCACTATCCCAGACTGCTCCAAGCTCCAGTGTCCAGCCTGGCCTTGGGCACTGCCAGGGATCCAGGGGCAGCCCCAGCTGCTCTGGGCACCCTGTGCCAGGGCCTGCCCACCCTGCCAGGGAACAATTCCTCATTCCCAAGATCCCATCTAAATGTAGTTTGAGGCTATCACTCCTTGTCCTGTCACTGCAGTTTCTGAGGAATTTTCCCTCTCTGGGTTCCCTGCAGCCCCTCAGACCCTGGAAGGTGCTGTGAGGTCTCCACACAACCTTCTTCTCTCCAGGCTGAGCTGTCCCAGCTCTCACCAGCTCCAGCAGAAGGCCACTATGTAAAGTAGGATAAAAAAGTGAGTTATTCACCTTTTTCTCCTAATGAGATGAATCATGAGGAAAAAGCCAGGTTAATGTTCCAAGGAGCTTAATTAGAATCAGGTGAGAGCTTGAAAAGGCAACTAAGGTGCTTTCAGGCAGTGCTTCTAGGAAAAGGCTTAATTAAGAAGACTGATGGCCTTTTACTTAAGTCTCTTCAAGAGTATAGAGAGTCTTGTTTAACTCCTCCAGATCCAGCAGCAAACCAGATTTGAAATTCCAGCATTTTGCTCAGTAACTAAAACAAAACTGCATCTTTGCGGCTGCAGTCTCCTTTCTCTGGGGTACTGACAGGAGTGCAGTGCCACGAGGGTCACAGGGGAAAGTACAATTAAATAGGAATTAAATAAAAAGTTTACTGGTAATTGAAGCATTCATAAAATTGCAATTGTTTCAGTGCAACTGCAGTGCAAACAATTGAATGGTAGATTACAAAAGTATTTTATAGCTAAAACTGCTGTGATTTCTTTTTTAATTTGCTTGCAATACACAAATCTCATATGGAATTCATTTAGTCATCTTAAGATCCACACAAGCTTTAAATTTATCACTTTAGTCAAGGGGTTTTTTCCTTCCTTCCTTTTTTTTACCGTGCAAGAACAATAAGGTATATGAGGTATTTTAGCTGCAGGGTGCATATTTGGAGAAAGTGCTTCCTGCAGAGTTCCTATGCCTTTCTTGTAAATTAGCTGCAGAAACCCCGGTCATGTTACAGTATGACATTTAGTTTTCTAATCTGTTTAATGCCATGGTTTGCACATGATGTGTTCTGATGTGCTTTTATGTTTTTGATAGTAAAAAACCACATTAGAGTTGCAGTAGGGATTCTTTCCACAGACAATATAACTTGTAACAAATTGCATATTTCAGAAGAAATATAACAAAAGGCCTAACCTTTTATCACGTTCATTATTCCAGAAATACAGCCCACAGCTTATCTCTCTGCTCCTTGGTATAATTTACAAGCACCATGTTGGACACATATCAATGCTGCAAACATATCAGTTCCATTCATGCATATTTCAGTGACTTCAGACTGAAAAAACCCCAAACTTAGCATTTGGCTGGGCTCAAATAGTCACTTGAGAAATTTTGTAATCAATAATTACATGCATTTTAGGTACCTCTGAGTTTATACATGAACACACACACACTGCAACTCCTCTCTTCCCGGGTGGAAGAATTGTCTTGTATTTCAGCTGTACTAAGTTACAAGTTAATCATCCTCTTTTTGCAGTTATTCATATAAAAGAGTTTGTAAAAGCAAAATAATGACTTGTACTCATTCAAGCCTTCACACTGCTCTTACTCCAGTTTGGCTGAAGCTGCACCAGCTTTGTGTAACCAGTATTTCAGAATAGTACTAAAGATTATTTGTTCTAAGGAAATAGGCATTTTTCCTGCAGAGATTGTTTTCTTCTTTCCCCTTACTTAGCAGAATTTCAAAATACAAATATATGTAATGGGAAAGAGTCTGGGGTTAAGAGTGGAGCAAGATAGGAGAACTGAAAGATTTGAAATTATTCAGAACAAAAGATAAAGGCTTTTTCTTTTAACGTGACCTTCACCTTCTCTCTCCCCCCCCCCTTGGTTTCAATTTATTTCTGTAATCACAGCCTTTAACTTTATTGAGTCCTGTAAGCACAAGCAAAAAAATAATCCAGATGAATGTGCAGGAGGATCCAATCCCAGCAATTTGTCTGGAAAATGAGTTACAACAGTACTGTCATCATCAAATGAATTATTCACTGAAGAATACTCAGCTGGAAGTTCTACTTTTGTGTTCCTACCCAGAACAAAAGATTTCAGATCCTTATCCCAGTTCCCAAAATCTCCATGCACAACAAACCACCATCATCTTGACACCTACTAATTACTGGGCACGACAGTTGCACCTAATTGTGTGTTCACCAATAGATGAAGAGCTGAACCTAAATTCCAAGGTTTGTTTGTCTACTTGAGGCTCTGTAAATTAAAATGTTCTGCATGAGGTGGATGGGGTTTGTCAAAAAGCTGCAGGAAGCTACAGATGTGGACTGTTCACTTTTATATCCTGTGTTGAGCAAAATAGTGTAAGGATAGTCCTACAGATCAGTGTTAGAAAAACTCTGATTTCTAAGGGAAGAATGCTAAGGAGAAATGTTTTTTTCCTTAGCTTGCAAGAGTCTATCATGTCTGAAAGGTTTTGGCATTTGTGGAAGGTGCCTAATGACTGGAAAATTGCAAACATACCAGGCAAGGATGGGGATGTGGGAAATTCAGGCTGGGCAGACTGGAAATATAACCTAGAGAGGAATGCAAAACCTTGGGATATAATGAGCCCAGGTGTAGGTACACAGTTTGTGGTGACTGGGATGGGGCTGTGCTGCAGGCACACAGTTTGGGGTCATTGGGATGGGGCTGTGTGTGGCACACAGTTTGGGGTCATTGGGATGGGGCTGTGCTGCAGGCACACAGTTTGGGGTCATTGGGATGGGGCTGTGTGTGGCACACAGTTTGGGGTCATTGGGATGGGGCTGTGCTGCAGGCACACAGTTTGGGGTCATTGGGATGGGGCTGTGTGTAGCACACAGTTTGGGGTCATTGGGATGGGGCTGTGTGTGGCACACAGTTTGGGGTCATTGGGATGGGGCTGTGCTTTAGGCACACAGTTTGGGGTCATTGGGATGGGGCTGTGCTTTAGGCACACAGTTTGGGGTCATTGGGATGGGGCTGTGTTGCAGGCACACAGTTTGGGGTCATTGGGATGGGGCTGTGTGTGGCACACAGTTTGGGGTCATTGGGATGGGGCTGTGCTGTAGGCACACAGTTTGGGGTCATTGGGATGGGGCTGTGTGTGGCACACAGTTTGGGGTCATTGGGATGGGGCTGTGTGTGGCACACAGTTTGGGGTCATTGGGATGGGGCTGTGCTGCAGGCACACAGTTTGGGGTCATTGGGATGGGGCTGTGTGTGGCACACAGTTTGTGGTCATTGGGATGGGGCTGTGTGTGGCACACAGTTTGGGGTCATTGGGATGGGGCTGTGCTTTAGGCACACAGTTTGGGGTCATTGGGATGGGGCTGTGTGTAGCACACAGTTTGGGGTCATTGGGATGGGGCTGTGCTGCAGGCACACAGTTTGGGGTCATTGGGATGGGGCTGTGTGTGGCACACAGTTTGTGGTCATTGGGATGGGGCTGTGTGTGGCACACAGTTTGGGGTCATTGGGATGGGGCTGTGTGTGGCACACAGTTTGGGGTCATTGGGAGTGGGTCTGGCCCAGCCTCATCCCCAAGGGGTGCAGCTGTGAGGAGCAGGTAAGCAGCACTGACAGCAATGGGCCATGGAGTGCCCAGGTGTGCAGTCACTGACCAACCACCAAAGGGAACAGAGGGCACACAGGTGCAGTGCATGAACAAGAGGGTATAAAAGGTTGGGATAAGAAGCAGAAGGGAGCTGCTTGCAACTTTCTGAGGTGTCACTGTGTATGAGCAGATGCTTGCAGCCTTCTGAAGTGCCCTGGTGTTACTGTGCATGGGCAGACTCCTGAAGCCTCCTGATGAGGTAAGGTGTATGGGGGAATGCTTAAAGCCTTCTGGAATTGTGTATGGGTACTCTGTGTATTGTGGCTGCCTCAACTGTGATGTGTGCTGTGACACCCAGGGACCTGAGCTGCTCCTGCCTGGTGAGGGGTTCACCATTCATGGGGATCAATGCGGGGTTAAGGGTCTGCAGTGAAGACTTCCCTCTCCCAGACACTTCATGGATAGGAGCCCTAGAGAAAAGGGGGATCCCCTGTTCCTATCAGTTCTGGGGAACCCTCTTGAGTTTTAGTTTTGGGCTCATGTGGCTGTGAGCAACCCCCAAGGTGTGGAGGGGCTGAGGGATGAAGGGAGGAGGGAAGGAGCTGTGTTTGTACAACTGGGAGAAGGGGATGCTGAGAAGAAGGGAATCTCATTGCAGTATTCCAGGTCAACAGACACACAGGGGACATGTTTATTCTATTACTTTTACTATTGTTATATCAAGTGGTTTGGAATTTATTTGTTGCATAAATGCTGGGCTTTCTTTACAGTATAAGCTATATACTGATATTCTCTTTACAGTTTAAGTTTAGGATTAAAACCAGAAAACCTTTAGGATTTCTTAGTACTTTGTCTACTGCACATTCTTTCCATCCCAGCCAGTTGCTTTTCATATGCCAGGAGTATTCAAGGTAAATTCTGTGTTGTCTTTCCACTCTACTTTCTTGAGATAAAAATAGTATCTTCTTCGTATATAACTTCCACAATTATAATTGGAGTCAGTGTGTGACAATTCCAAGAGAGAAGCTTAAATTAGAAGCAGTGGACTAAATTTAGAGGTGTTAGGTAGGAGAAATCCTGGTTTAAGGAAAAATAAAGCCCTGGGTGTGTACCTGAGATGCTGAGCCCTGCACAGACTCAGCCAGGCACTGCTGGGTTGCAGAGTCCTTTCCCAGGGCCTCTGGCAGCTCACCCAGGTGTCAAGAGCACCTTCACAGCATTTCCTCTGGAAGTTTCTCTACATTCATTTGTGCTATGGTGTTTCAAAGAAATGCAAAAAAAAATGTAGCACCTGGAGAACATTGTTTGGGGAAAGAAAATGTCAGTTCTGATGCTTTTTATTTTTTTTCTGTTATGATAAAAAATTGTGGAAGCGGAATAGACAATACAAATAGAGTAAACAAAATCTGAACTGTTGGGGGAAGGCACTGTGTGTGCAAGCTCTCCCAAAATTCCTGACAGGAAAAACAATTTAAATCCAGCAGTTTCTACTGGGATGTACTGACCCCTTCTAATAAGCAGAACTGCGACATTAAGAGCCCTGACATTAAAAGCAAAAATCATATTGAGGCAGCTAAGGTTTAACTTTATTATTTACTGACCTAAGTATGACTGATTACATAGGACAATATGGATTAAAGACAATACTATGTGAAATGGTCACTTTGCAGATTTTTTTTCTATATGTAAAGAATTTTCCATAATTTTCAGTTCCTAAATCACTACTCAGCAAAACTCTTTCTCCAACAGCCCACCCTAAATCAAGTTATTGCAGCTCTCACTTAGTGTTAAAACCCTGTTCTTTTTGTGCCTTTTGAAATTTGTCATGACTGTGTCTTACCTTGGCACTGCCCTTTTCCAAGGGGCTGGCCAAAGTGCTGTTTGTGCCAGAGGCACAGCCTCATCCAGACTAATTCTGGATAACTGAAAGGTCAGAGCCACAAAGAAACAGCAAGTGCAATTACTGCCACCATAGAAGGGTGCAGCAAATACAGAGTTCACTATTGTCTCTTGCACTGGTGTACACAGAGTTCTGATCTTGAGAACAGAATGGAAAGCAATAATTAAGGCCTTTAATTTATCCCTGAAATGTTAAAAGAAGTCTGACAGAGTAAACATCAGTTGTGGCAAAAAGAGCAGGAGTTGTGTGTTTATGGAAAAGATGGAGGTTTACAGGGAGTTATTCTTTCACTGCTGGGCAGGAGTCCCGTTGACAACTCCAAGGGATATTATTATTTCCTCCCTTTTTGTCTCAGACTTGTGGGAGAAATAAACACATGTTCTTTGGGTGACTGATTCTGGTAATTAGCAGAGAACCTGAGTCTGCTAATAAAGCATTAGCAGAATGTGATATTTTTTCCAGCAGTTTCATTTTTAATTCTCTATCAAGAGACATAACTGGCTGTACCAATTTAATTCAGATAGCTTTTTTTCTTTTCTTTTCCTGACCTGCCATGTCACATAGGGTGTAAAAATATGCCCAAAGAAAATGTAATGCTGGGTTGCAGAACAAGGTTTTTCTTCAAACATAAAGTTTCAAAACCTGAGAAGTGGAAAAATTTATGCTTGTACCATTAATGAATTTTTTTCCCCAAAATATCTCATCACCATCTTGTTAGAGTAATAATTACCTCCTCTCCTTTACCAGCAGAGTTCACAGAATATTTTAGTTGAAGAGAAGCTTTTGAAATTTTGCCATTGTTTCTTTTTCTATGTAAGACAAAGCTTTTGGATTGTTTTTGCAAAAACAAAATTGCCAATGTGTCAATGTCTGCTTAAAGTCTGATATTTGATTTGAGAAGATTTGTCATGTTTAAAATGGTGATAGTAGGACACAGTATACCCTTTCTAAAACTTGGGCTGGTTGTGAGTAATTGCTCATCTCTGGGAAACTGAGGAACTGGATCCAGGCTTTTCCATCCTTTCCAGTGGGACACTCCCACCTTCTGCACAGAACTTCCTCTGGGATGTTCATTCTGCATTCTGTTGACTCTGTTCACCTTACTGAAGGATAAAGCAGATTCCTTAATTTCTTTACACATTAAGCACAGCGACATTGTGAAAGTCAATTATCTCTGTTGTTTCCTTATCAAGGATTTGCTCTTGTCTCCTTGATCAGGACAGGCTGCAGCTTTCTCCTGTGTCTGGGGGTTTTGGGTTAATTTTGGCTGGCCCCAGCTCAGCGTGGCACAGATCAGCATGGGGGGCACTCCCTGCTCAGGGGGTCCCAGGGCAGTGTCTCAGGAGGGGTCAGGATGGGACTTCTGTGATCTTTTCACTCTCAGGAAAGATATTGAGGGGCTGCAGCCCCAGGAGGGGCTGAGGGAGCTGGATCTGGACAGGCTGGATCCACGGGCCGAGGGACAGCAGGGCCACGTGCCAGGTCCTGCCCTGGGGTCACCCCAACCCCGTGGAGCTGGGCTGGCAAAGAGGGGCTGGAGAGCTGCTGGTGGCAAAGGCCCTGGGGGTGCTGGTGGCAGGGGCTGGCACAAACCCAGGAGTGCCAGAGGCCAGTGGCACCTGGGCTGTGCCAGCCCTGGGGGGGCAGCAGGCCCAGGGCAGGGCCCGTCCCCTGGGCTGGCCCTGCTGAGGGACCTCGAGGGCTGCGGCCACTTCTGGGCCTGTCATGGCCACGAGAGCCCTGGAGGGGCTGGAGCGTGCCCAGGGCAGGGAACGGAGCTGGGCAGGGGCTGGAGCCCCAGCAGGGGCTGAGGGAGCTGGGAAGGGGCTCAGCCTGGAGCAAAGGAGGCTCAGGGGGGCCCTTCTGGCTCTGCACAACTCCCTGCCAGGAGGGCACAGCCGGGGGGTCGGGCTGTGCTGCCAGGAACAGGGACAGGAGCCCAGGGAACAGCCTCAGGCTGGGCCAGGGCAGGCTCAGGGTGGACGGCAGGAGGAATTTCCCCATGGCCAGGGTGCTCAGGCCTTGGCAGGGGCTGCCCAGGGAGCTCTGCAGTGCCCATCCCTGCAGGTGTCCCCGGAAGGGCTGGAGGTGGCACTCAGGGCTCTGGGCTGGGGACAAGGTGGGCATCGGGCACAGCTGGGACTCCCTGGGCTGGGAGGGGTTTTCCATGCTCACTGATTGTGGGATTTTGTGATATTAATACTGTTATGGTCAGTGCCTGAGTTGTCATAAAGTCTTCCTTAGAAAACAGAACATCCTTTTGAGTGCTCTAAGGAACCAAACTAAAATCCAAGGAAAGATGAACTTTTAAAACAAAATTTCAGTGCTTTTTCTTGCTTTTCATTCCAAGTGTGTGGCCTTTCCTGAATACACAAAAAATATGAGGAAATCAACATTCCTAAAAATTTTAAATAGCTTTTTTTTTTTTTTTTTTTTTTTTAGCCAAAGTGCACGACTGGAAAATGACTAGAACAATTTATGATTTTTTTTTTCTTCACCTCCATGTAAGAGGGAGGAAGGAGCTGAATGAAACCTTTGAAGATTAGGAAACCTTTAATTTAAAGTTTAAAGAACAAACAAAAAATGATCAGAATTGCTCCTTGAGAAATCCTGTTAAAATAAATGGTAGTTTGGATCTTCTTCATGTGGAGGTTTTTTTGTTCTAATTGACTTTAAAATAACACCAAAAAACAGAAAAGCCAAAACCACCTTTCCATTATAAACTTCAGAAAAAGGAAAAAATTTACCTGTACTTGTCTATAGCAACTTGGTTGAGATGACAGAATAATTAGAATTAATTAGTTTAAACTGATGTGGCAAACAATTTATAATCCCTAATTGTGAGATAAAAGAGGCTACTTGTGACACTTAATGTGTTCCAGGCACCTAAAGTGGAGCTATAATAGTTCTTTTTAGTGTTGCTGTGTTTTCACTATGCTGGATATGTCACTTTATAGCCTCCTTGCAGCTTTTAGACAATAAAAGCCCCAGCGTTAATGTAGCCAGCAGCTCTTGCAGATTAGTTAAGCTCAATATGCAATTGTTGGTCTTAATGTGGCCTAAGAGAAGGCGCCTATTGAGACCTGCCCCAGCTGCAGTGCCAGTCAAAGGAAAACACTGCAATTTACAGATTTTGCATGCCCACACCTTCCAAACTTGGTACAGTGGCTTTCCTTGGTGGAAAATAACAAAGTGCTGCAAGTTAAAGCATTGTTTAGAAATCAGGTTACTAAAAATGGAATGTAAACCAGCCAGGAGATCGGTGCTGTCTCTGAACTCCTGCCCTGTGGGATGGATTCCACTGCCAGCAGTGTATTTGTTAATTGCCGCTGTTGTGATCCAAGAAGCTTCTCAGAGCTTGACACTAATATTGAACATCTAAATTAAATTCCCTCTTGATGATGCAAAGGTACCTCAGAACAGCTTTCTGCATTACCTCATGGAAATTTTCCGTTCCAAAGGTCTGCAGCGAATTTTCTCCTCCTGCTATTAATCTCTCTGCAATGTACTGTCTATCCAGCTAGCAAGAATATTTTACTAACTATCAGACTGCTTTCCAAATAATTTCTATCATTATTAGAACATAGTGGTTTATAAATTTGTATGTTAGTATAGAGAGTCAATTTTTATTCACTTAAAAAATAGCAAGTAGAATGTTAAGATATATTTTGGATATCAATAAGTTAACTTACGTCCAGGGTTTTATTTCAGCCAAATGAGATAATATTTTCCTTTAATATTTGTGTTAGCTATGTGAAAACTCACTAGATCTCTCTGGACATGGCTTAATAAATCATGCAAGTCTGAGTGTAATGAACTACAAACATAACCCAGCTGAGGTTGCTTGGAGTCACAGCACTTACTTCTCCCCCATTGTGTTAATGTGTGTTTATTACTGTGTTTAAGGCCATGAGGTGAAGGTAAAACATCTAGAGAAGGGTCCAGATTGAATTTCTGCCAGATAGATAAGCTTTACAACAGAGAGAAATCTGCCTTTTCTATTCCACATCTGTCTGCAGGGCATTGAGCGGGGTCAGCCTCAGCTGACAGCAGCCAAGTCCAATGTCACTCCATGCCTGGAGAGGAAATACCTGGAGTTGGTGTCACCTAGACTTTGTAGGAACATCCTAAACTTGAGTTACAGTGTTGTATGCCTCAAGTACAAAGGAGGTGTGCTGGTAGAGTTGATAAGAAATGTCTCTCAGACATTTTTGGGAGCTCCAGATGTCAAGATGACATGGGCATGTGGCAGTGGCTCACATTTGCTCACACAAAAGGCAGCACCAATCCAAGCTTCAACCTGGCATTGCTGGATTTGCCTCAAACTATTCACCAGTGTGGTTTTATATTTTAGGAAGATTATTTAGGAGGAGATTCCTGGCTGTGAGGGTGGTGAGAAGCTGTGGCTGCCCCTCAGCTCAGAGGAGTGAGCAGAGCACTGGGATCAGCTGTGCTCCCCCAGCAAGGGTTTTACAGCTTTTCCTCACACAGCCTCCCTTTTCCACAGCTCGAATCCAAGATTAGGAGCAGCACTGCCCCAGAGCTGGTTCTGGAGACAGGCAGTGAAAATTCTCCTGGGGGAGAAGGAGCTGCAGAATGCCCACACCTTGTTCAGAGCCCTGACAGCAATGGCTGTGGACACTAACGAGGATTCAGTTGTAATTAGTATAATCTGATCAGAACATTTTTTAAGGTAATTGAGACTATTGGCTTCAGGTGTAGTCATTTTCAAGCTTTTATGAGAAAGGCTATCACCTTGTCTGGCAGAAGGTAGTTTTAGTTTCCTAGTTTTCAGGGATAAAAAAATTCATTCCTGAAAAGCTGTTATTTTAATCTTTTAATTTCAAACTACTGCTTTTGAAGTAATGAATGCTAGGAATCTTGTGAGGACTCAGTGTCTATTGCTCAATAATAAATGCAATTAGTTTTTAAAAATTTTTCAATTGCTATATGTGATTTTTTTTTTTTTCTAGAGAAATGAAGTTTGCTGCTCTAAAAGGCTTTCACAAAAAAAAAAAAAACAAACAGTATCTGGTGGGCTACTGTACCCATCCCACTGAAGGAGTTTCTCCAACATAGCTTATGGGGGAGAAAGTACCTTTTTTTTATCCTGTTCTTGCCTAATATAAATACCTTTTTCTTGTCCTTTATATCAGGTTTTTCCATTCAGATCAGAATAGTAGAAAAGTATTTAACTACAACTTACCTGTGTTATGATTATCAACTTTTACCATACCAAGTAAATTTATTATTTATGTAAATTATTTAAATGTGTCACTGGACTCTGTCATCATAAATCAGTTGTCTCATGTGAGAACTGAAATTCCTTGTTTTCTTAACATCATGATTTTTAAAATTTGCTTCCATCTCTGGCTTAGTTCCACTTGTGTACCTTCATGTGTTTTAGCCAGGCTGCTCCCATTCTGTTCCAGCTGTAAACTGGTAGAGGACAAGGAACAACAGCTCCCAGTGCCAGAGGGCAGGGCTGGATAGCATCTTGGGAATGAGGAATTGTTCCCTGGCAGGGTGGGCAGGCCCTGGCACAGGGTGCCCAGAGCAGCTGGGGCTGCCCCTGGATCCCTGGCAGTGCCCAAGGCCAGGCTGGACACTGGGGCTGGGAGCAGTCTGGGATAGTGGGAGGTGTCCCTGCCATGGCAGGGGTGGGGTTTGAGGATGGGCTTTGGGGCTTCTCCTCACCGAAACCATTCTGGGATTCCATGATTAACTTTGAATAATACTTAATCCTGTAGCTTTTGTGTCCTAAACCCACCTTTTCATGTGATAATCCTTCCTGTCCTTCCCTTCATATTTTCCCAGTTTCACACCGCCTTACAAACAAAACAGGAAATTCTGTTAGTTCAAGGAGACTTCCATGCTGCCCCACAGTTTTTAACAGGTACCCAGGGCTCCCAGAGCTTGAACCCTTGGCCAGAACATTCCAGGAATTCTCCCATTCTAGATCCTAGTGGTCTTTGTAGAACCGTGGAGTTGTTTAGGTTGGAAAAGACCTTTCAGATCATTGAGCTCAACCATTAACTCAGCACTGCCAACCCCACCACTCACCAGGGTCCCCAGTTCCACATCTACATGTCTTTAAATCCCTCCAGGAATGGCAACTCCACCATGTCCCTGTGCCAGGCCTGGGCTGTGATGGTTGTAATCACCCACTACACTGATAAACCTGGAGATTACTGCAACTGGAATCCTCCTGTGTCTTGAGGATTCATTTAAGAGAGCACTGAAACTAGACTTAGGAATGTCTTCAGATAGGTGGGAGCAGTACAGAGAAAAATAATTATCTTATCCATCAGAATTACGTGGGAAACATAGGTTGCTTTCCATTATTTTCACTGTCATTCCAAATGCCAGATTTTCTGTGAAATTTGGAGATTACTTTCTTGAACAAGTCACAGAGAACTCCAACATCACAAGTCAAATAAATAGGAAAATCAATTCTTATAACTGCAGCAAATGCTATGAACAAGTAATTGTAATAGCATTTTTTTGCAGCCTCACATCAACATATTGTACACTGACATAAAAATAGATTACAGTATCTCTGAAATTAAAAATGGATCTGTATCTCTATATTTCCCAAGACATTCTCATATTATTCAGTATTTGATCAATTCTCACCCTCTTTTATAACTATTGATGGAACAACAAATTATTCAGAAATAACTGATCAGTGTTGGGATCTGTTCCCGGACTTCTTATTGTATCCATATATTATTTTCTAATTTATGATTGTGTTTTCTTATTTATTGTTTCAAAGCATAGGCATATTTATATATCAAACTTCTTGATAAGTTCTGCAGACACAATTATTCTGTAAAACCCTGCAGTGAACTTATGTCAACAGGTTATTTTTACTTAAATGCAACTGAATGGTCTGGTATAGAATTTCTAGAGCAAGGCTCTGTTGGAAGACATTCTGTGACATCTGTAAAAGTATGCCCTGATGGAGGTCTGTGTTTATCAAAAAGTTAGTTTTGCTCTTTTTAATTAAATAAAAATTCTTTTTCTCATTATACCACAGATGTTTTTTGCAGGCGTAATAAATTTTACCATAGAATGTCAGTAATTGCTAGATGGACCTAAATCAGCTAGTTTAAGCTTCTGCTAACTGGTCTGGGGAGCAAAATAGACAATATATTGGCCATTATTCCAATCACTGAGATGTGTTCAGAATTGCAGATGTCTTTTGACAAATCTGCTCTACCGTGAGTTTTTGTAGTATAGAAAATATTTGCAACTTTGAGTTCTTCAGGCTGGGCCGCATCAATATTGCCTCTAATTTCTGTCATGACCCCCAAACAGTTTCCAGGTTGACGAATTTACATGCATTAAATGCTAGTTAAAATTCTGGTTTGGTGTTCATCTTCATCTAGATTCACTTGCCTGAATTTTGATAATCCTGCAACAGTTTAAATCCAGAATATTTATGAAAGCAACAATGACTGTTGAACAGAAAAGCTATATCTATCTTAGGAAGAGTTAAGCTGAGACCTAAATTTACAGTTTATTATGTCAGTTTATGAGGCCAGACCAAGTGGCAAGGCCATAATGAAATTGGTCCAAAAGAAATAAAATAGAAGAATAAAAGAAATTGGTGATGAAAAAACACAAAGCGCAGCAAAAAATTTAACAAAAGCGTGAAACAAAGTCTTTGTGATAAGAAAATATCACTAGAAGTGTTACATTATCAGTCAGAGAGTGGGATAAAATTTACTTAGACATTCAGGACCTCCTGCATTGAAAATGTCAGTCAGAGTAACTAATTCTGTGCTTTACAGGAAGTTTCCTGAGGAACTGACAAGGGTGTCTCTGAACAGTACAGCAGAAAGAATAGGAGCGGATGAAAACTGGAATACAGATGGCTCTCTTTAGCAAGAGCAGAAAAAGCACAGTAATCCGTATTAAGATAGCATAAGACACAGGGCTGGAAAGCACTGGGGAAACTGGATTCAACTCCTTTTTGCTTCGGGTGAGAAATAATAGTGATTCATTCTGCTAATTCTAATGGCAGGTTTAGGAAATGAGATCCAATATCTGCAGGTGCTGCCAGGAGGGTTGTTGGGGTTGCCTGGTCTGGGTGGTGGATGCCAGGCACTGATCACACCTCCCAGTGGGGTGCACGAGCATTTCTTCTGAGCCAGAGGCTTCAGGGGTTCTTGGAGTCCAGAGAACAAACAATATTTAACCACAGGAAAACAATCAAATACAACTTTCAGTGGGAATTGCACGTATTACACATAGACGTGCTAAACTCATTAAGTGATCAAGAAGCAAAGCATGCTAAATTACCGTGGCTTATTACCAAATATTTAGAAGAAATACATTCATTCATACAAATTTTAAACTGTGCAAGACTGTCAGCTTTAAATTACACAATGATTTCAGAAATAGAGCAGTCCATTGTTTACACAAGCACTTTGGAAGACAACACTGAGCTTTTTAGTTACCTTCAGAGACATTTTCTAGTATGCTTATTAACATTTTAATCTATACCTTGCTAAATCATCATATTAATTGATTTTAATTAATTATGAGTACATGATTTTTTTATGGAGTCCACAAAAATGTTACAGTCATACCTCTGATTATTTTTTATCCATGTTATTTTAAAAGAGGACATTAAGATTACTCACTTGAAACTTTGAGATCCTTTTGCTACAATGTCATGCTCAGCCTCATAGAAGGTTTTCTAGCAAAAAAATGCAAAAGCATCACTGGTGATCTCAAATCACCATTCACAATTGAGGCTTGTCTTGGGTAGAAACCATCCCTTTGTTCTTTTAAATAATTCTCAGCTCTGGTTTATAATCCTCTCGTTTTAGTTCTGTGGCAGGCAGAAGAACTTTTCTGTCACAGGGAGGAAAGATGAACCTTTCCAAGACTTTTCTCTGTGATCTACGCCAACAAAGAGATTCTATCACTTGAACTGTGCTCAGATTGTTTTCTTAACTCAGCAGTAGAGCTCTGGCTAATTTTGCCTACCTGGTCTCAGGATTTTTTGAGATGCAGCAATAAGTGGAGCATCAAAAATGCTAAAAGATATTGTTCATAAACATTTATCCATTCCCAAGTGGAGTTTAATTCAAACCAAACCAGATTGTTGATATTAACAATGTTTTCCTTGGATTTATACTAAAGAAAATCCATTAATTTGAATGTTGACCAAAACAGGCTTTTGCTGTAATTACAACAGACTCACGGGAAAAAAAATTGCTTTGGACATCATAAAAATGATTTGGGTTAAATTTTTAAAATTAATAAGTAATTTATTAAGTCCCAAGATAAAAGAATGCTGTGTGACTCAGCTGCTTATACAGCTCAATTTGAATTGTGAATATTCTCAGTGAAGAAATTGGAGTCAGCTGGGATGGAAGTTATGTCTACAAAAGATTCCTCACATGATAAACAAGTAGAGACCTGGAATATGTCTACAAACAGAACTCTAAAAGGCATCCTCTGCTGAATACACTTTTCCCATCAGTATTTAGTCCATATCTGCCCATGAGCAGCTTGAGCTTATATATTCCAATGAAGTCATTAGTCTATAGGGGTAGAAGTTATGTTTGACCAGCCAAATTTGGATATTCTGCACTGAAATCAATTTGACCCAGGCTTGTAAGTGCCTCATATTTTGTATTAATTTCTGCTGTCTTAGTTACACGGTAAGAGAGAAGAGCAAAAGGACAAATAAACATGCCAATAAAAGGAGACAAGTAAGCTATTATCCATCCTTTGACTGTTTATGTGGAATAAAATGGGAATTAGTATTCCAGGCTTGTGGCTCTACCTCTTGGCTCTTAGACTTTTAAATGCAGTTGCTAATAATCCCCACGCATTCCTGCTGCTGACAGATATGCCACAATACTTTAATCAGCACTGGCTACAAGGCTAATAAAGGTTACTAATAAAATAAAATTCTGTAGGGGCTTCCTCTTTACAGGCAATATCAAGCCCTATGAACTTTTAATGCCTCCTCTCTCCATTTAGATAGCCATGGCTCAAAGCTCATATTAAAAATAGCAAGGAATGCTTATTCTGAAGTGTTTGAAAATATTGCAAATTACACTGTAGGATTGGCTTACTCCAAACTAATCCTATCCCTTACTGACCTTTGCAGAAACACTTCTCTTTCATTTGGCAGCTTCATTTCCCTCCTTTCCTTCTGTCTTATTCCCTTGTCCTTTTACCTGTGGTTTATTTAGTCATCAGGAACTGGGGAGATGAGGCTGCTGATTTTAACTATGTAGCTGATAGGTTTGTTGCGCTCACCCAGAAGCAAATACCTATTTCTCATTCCATTTCCATTGCAGCTTCATTTTCATCTCAATATTGTATTCCACAGCAGCTGCACAATACATTTCTTCTAAGGAAAGCAATGAATGTATTTACTCTTTTCTTTGCCTCTGAATGGGGTACTGTGGATTTTTCCATCCTTTATATTCCTGTTCATTTTATTAAAAAAAAATAAAGTTAATCAGGAAGCTAAAAAATGCAACAGAAATGAACACTTGGAATAAAGGTCTTGTTTTTAGCATTATTTATAAAAAAAAAAGGGTAGAATATAATGCAAAAAGTGTGAAAATTAATAAGCCCAGTGGAAAGCGAAAATCTTCTTACAATGAAAAATGGATATATCTTGTACTTTTTAAGATCACCAAGCTTCTATCAGGTCTAATTCTACCTTGATAGTTGATATAATTTTCCAGACTTCATAGTGGAAATTGGATCTTTTTACAGTCATGAAGGAAAAATTGAAGCTGGAGTGATCTTGACAGAATGAGTACATTTAACTATGGAGCCCCTATTTCATTTCAAAGCACATAAAGTAGAATGCCCAGACACTGATCTGCACCATGGAGTTGCTTCAGTTCAGTCTCTGCTCACAGCACGGGAGATATTGGATTTTTGTTTCCAGGCTCCATCCTAATCCAGCAGTCAATGGGCTTCCCATAAATCATAAATCCCATAAATCTGTGGCAAAAGCAGTCTGGCCCTGACGTGCCCATCGCAGCCCCTGCTGTTGAGGTGGCCTGTGAGCTTGTAGATCATCAGCAGTGGCATTATCATTGTGTTCTGAATGTGAGACATTCCAGTGGGGCCAGAGCCACTGTCAGCACACACAGATTTTCCCAGTGCTCTTCAACAGGAATCTCATAATCCTGTAGTGTTGGAACCCTGGTTGGAACCCTGAGAATTTTGGACTTTCTGTGCTGACAGGCCCTGACCCCCAGGAGAACACTGCATTTGGCCTGAGGCCGTGGAGAAGCTTCCAAAATGGAATGATAGAACTGGGATTGTGGGTGTGGAGTTTGAATAGAAGTGTGTAATATCTCAGGGTGGGAAACTTAGAGTTTACAGTTTTAGAATATACTACTCTCTCTCTCTCTCTCTCTCTCTCTCTCTCTCTCTCTATATATATATATATATATATATATATATGTATAAAGCAAGATGGAGGTTTTAAGGCAAAGGCTGGTCCTTCTTCTTTGCCTTCTTCTCCATGGGTTTGGGTGGTTTTGTGTAATTGGATAAAAAATCCACATTGTGGGGCACAGGTGGTTGGTTATTGGGTTAAAAGTGAAGATAATTTAGGTGTCATTTCTTAATTGGACAGTTTATCCTTAAAAGGCCTTGTAGAGAGAGAGAGAGAGACGGGGCTCCATTTTTAGTTTGTTGGAGGGAAGTGCTGTAGCTCTCAGGGTTTGTGAGACTGTAACATAGATAAGAGCTAATAAACATCTGAGTCCCAATAAGAAATAACTATCTCATGATTTAATCTGACCCTGGCAGAAAAGAAGCAAAGACTCCATTACTGTAGCACATTATTCCTTTGTGCTCCAGGCACGTCCAGTCTCTAGGGATGAGCTCTCCATGCTGGCAGAATCCTGGCTCTCTTGACCACCAGTGTATTTTGAGAGCTCCTCCTTTACCTGGACTGTGCTCAGCAATGTGATTTAGGGGGCTGAGGCTCACTGATGGTCTCATCCATACCCACAGCTTGCCTGGATCACCCTCCATCCTCAAGGATAACATTCAAGGTGCCTGGGAATGGAGTCCCCAGATGGTTCTGTGGCCCTCAGTACCCTCAGGGGTTGGGGGGATCCATAAAGAGATGAGTGATCTGTTCCTGCTCATGAGATGAGGATGGAGAAGAGCCCAGAGTCACCTCAGGAGCAGAGAACAAAGGAAGGGCACTCCTGCTTCCTTTTCAGGAGCCCATAGGTCTCAGGTAAGGTTTTCAGCTTTGCTGGGAGATTTCACTCAGGCTCAGGGGCAGGGAGGATTCTGTACCCACCTGAAATGTCTGATAAAGCCTCTTCTCTTTCTGATGAGCTCTCTCTTCCCTCACATGACACAAAATACAGCGCAGGGGAGTGCTGCTCCACTGGAGCCTTCTTCAGATCGTTCTCAGATCCTGAGCTTCCCCCTTGTCATTCCAGCCAGGGTTTTCTCAAGGTGTGCTGGAGATGCTCTGGGGGTCAGGGAGCCCAGAGCACCCTGGGCTGACTATCCTGCAGGGCTGCACATCCTGCCCTGGTAGCCAGAGAGACCTGTGCCTTTGCCATGCTGACAAGGATCCAACACTTCCAGGACTGTCAGCACTATGAGCTGAAAGACTAGACACTGAAAAAAACCAAACCAAAACACACCAACCAAACAAAACCACCAGTAAACAATACAAATCAGGTCTTAATTTGTTATGAACTTGGGATCTACTACTTGCTCTTACTGCATGCATCTTAATTTTCACTCCTTCAGCCACTGTGCTTTCCTATAGGCCAGAGGGAATGGATAATCACATCTAAGGAATACATCTCAAAATTCTAAAGCCAAAACAAGACTAACAAGCCACAAACCAAATACTTATGTTAAGTATGTCATCAAGATGCTTTAAAGTTTAAATCTATGCTCCTTTCAAAGATTTCTGAGAGAAAAACAAGAACAAATTTCTTGATTACAGTATTTGTTCAGACTTTGTGTAAGTTAAGAACTAATTCTCTTCCTTTCATTTAAGATTAGGGAAAAAAAATTGGATTAAATGTTTTTTTGTGAGGAGGACCAGCAAAGTGACTATTCTGCTTATGTCCTATTTTCAGAGCTAAAGAAGGAATAAAATGATGTTTAAGTTTTTTGTGAAATTCATTAGCAGAGGTATGAGGGTTTTGTGGCAGAATAGGACAATTAAAAAAAAGTTTTTTCCATATCCATGTATTACAGATGTTTAAAGATGTTTCTAGAAGGACTACTTGCAAAAACAAAGTTATATCTTTTTTTTTTTTTCCTTTTCTGGCTGTTTTTAAAATTCCTCATTTTTTTCCTAATAGCTTTTACACTCTGTTCATAAAAGAGAGTCACATACAATCAGTTAGCTGTACAGAGAAAGCCTTATATTTTGTAATAATATGCCCAATTTGCTGTACTATTTTTGTAATCCTGCCAGTGTTTAAGACTTCACTATTCATCACAAAGTCAAACCCAATTTTTTCACTGCTTGATTTCTTCACTAGTACTACAATTAGCATGTCCTCAGTCCTGCTCTTCCCTTCTATCAACAGCGGGCAAGCCTACAGTGTCTGTGGTACTCCAGTGCTGCAAACATTTACAGCAAAGGACTTTAGGCACATCCAGGTGAAAATTCTGGATGTAGAAATAGAACAATTCCTCCTTACTGCAATACTGGCCTTTTGTTCTTGACTTCAACACAGGTTTTTCCACTGAGGAATCTTGTTTGGAATTCCTGCTTTCCCATCTGCTGGTGCAAAAGTGATGAGCAGTGCAAGAGTTCTGCTTGGGCCTCTTCTGAAGTGCCCTGCGAGGTTTGCAGAGTAAATATAAAACTACATTATATCAGTCCTGGAACACAATTTTTGTTGAAAAACAAAGCTATCATTTTTCCTTGCTTGCATTACAAAAAGCAGCATTTTCACCATCTAGTTACCAATGATTTTCTATTCTGGATCCAATGGCATCATTCTCAACAAGCTTTATGATTAAAATTTGGCCACAGTTCGACCACAACTGCACCTTCTCTCTGAGAAGGACAATGTTGAGGTGTGGACTGACCTATATATCCTACTTTTGCATTTAGGACATGTCTGTGGCCCATCAGTCACAGAGCCCCATGTGAATGCAGATTTGGGATTTGCAATGAGTTGACCTGGAACTCTCTGCCCCTGAGTACCCTGTGGCAGGGGGGTTGTGTGGTGTTTCTAAAATAGTCTTGTATCTTCTCTTTTGTGGTCTCCAGGTACTAGTGAACTACAACTAAACAACAAAAACAAAGCAGTTACAGTTCTAGGTCTGCAAAAAAAACTTTGCCATCTTTTAGCTGTCAGGAAGCTCATGGGCAGTTTCTGTGCAGCAGCTGTGTGGTTGCTCAAATGCTAAAAAATCAAGGTTTTGCATATTTCTAAAAATTAATATAGTTTCAAAGTCAGAGATGATCCTACTCATGTAAGTTAGTAATCAAGAAAAGTGTTGAAGCCCTTGACTGTTATGTTAAAAAATATTTAGTAATTGATTTCTCATCTTTTTTCCCTCAGTGTCCATTATTTTGGTGCAATGTAATGGTATATCTTTTATTACAACTCTTTTATTTTTTCTGTACTTTTATTCCTGGTTTCAGATTTTCTTTCTCTTTTTGATGCACAGCAGTAGCCACACGTTATCTATACCTACAATATCAACTGGTGTGACACAAGACGACGTCTGCAAAGCCAAATGGTTGGTGCTAAGACCTTACATACCTTAGGGGAATTTCAAGGCTTATTTCAGACCAGTTTTCATTTGGTCCCATGGACTAAATATTCATTAGTGGTTGCATCTAATGCAGCGCAGTGATGCCTCAGGTTTTAGCTTTTATATTTTTCAGATTCTGTGCTGCTTTAGTGTGTGGGTCTGGGCTTCATATTGTGGGATGGTGAGCTCTCTGCACAGAGCAGGGAGACAAAACAATTCCTGCTCTAGCTGGGGACCAAGGACAAATGATCCAAATCTCAGCCCAAGAGCACAACCAATGTGGGCTGAAGAGAGAAAAACAAGCAGGATGGGACTGCATGGGCTAAAGCTGGAATTGGACAATGAAATCTAATGTGCAAATGGAGCAGAACTGATCAAAGTGACAGACCCCGTGAGCGCTCGTGCATTTTGTGACCATTTTGGTTCATCTTGGGTGTAGCCCTGGCTGGGCTCCTGTGCTGCCCAAGGTGGATCCATGGAGGCCTTTTAGTAAATCCCTGCTTTTTTCTTTAACTCCACCCAGCCTCTGTTCTAGGTCAGCCTCTCAAGGCTGCAGGAGCACGGCTGCAAGGAATCCAGCGTGTGCTGTCCTGTGCTGGGTGGCACAGGCAGAGCCAGAGCCGGGTTTGGCAGTGCTGCTGTGATGGAAACCAGAGCAGCAGGGCAGTGACACAAAGTACTGAGCACATGGGGGTCATGCTTGGGGGTTGCTGGGCAGGTTTGGAATGCAATTTGAGCTTTGTGTGCCTCTACAAAGTTACCCCTCTGCACTCTAAGGCACTGAGATGAACCAGTTCTCCAGCCAGGCTCTGGGGTAGCAGAGGAGCGCTCAGGAGTGTTGGAAGAGAAGGAGCAGGTTCCTAGATGTTTTTCATTCCATTACCCTGAGCAGATGCTGCCAAGTCAATGCCTTCACTGATCCCCTCAGCCTGGCAGGGAGGGTGATCAGGCTCTGACAGGATGGGCTGTGTCAGGCTGCTGGTACCAGGGCAGGGGCTCCACGCTCTGTCTCGTGCAGAGAAGCTCAAAAGAGGCAGAAGAAAAGGCAGCAGCAATCATGTCAGCCTGTCAGAGCCCAGCCTTCGCACAAAACAACAAGATCCAAGATGGTCAAAGCTGAGTGACCCAAAAAACTCTGCCTGAAATTGTTGTACAGAGCCTGACAGTTATGGACAAGGCCTGCTTTAATGGAATAAAGCCACTACAGAGGGGAGAATGGAATGAAGAGAAAATTACCATGTGAAGAACTTATATCTAATTCTGACACTTTCTTTTTCCATGTAATTATTAACGTGTTTTTTAAAAGTCCATTAAAATTCCATTCAGATTAAGATGAATGATAAGAACAGGAATGAGGGTAATGCATTGAAAGATCCTGTGTTGACAATCAGTTTTAGGCAGTAACCTTAATCAAGGTTAATGCCATTTCAGTGCCTCATCTCGGGTCCTCATTTTGTGTCTTAGGCAAGCCTGGCATTTTTGTTTTTTTTTTTCCCCAAGTAATCTGTTTATTTGTGATATGTGCTGCAGACTAATTATTCAGGCTTACCCAATGTTTAAATAACTTCTCTGGTGAAACTTCATAAAATATTTATTGATAAATGTAAAGTACCCAAGATCTAAAAATTTTTTGCATGGTTTTATTTCAAAGGAACAACTCTTTATGTGGGCCTTCATACCAAGTTCTCAGAAATTTAGGTACTTGATTGTTTTCTTTTTGCTATAGAAAAGTCTATGGGAAGTTAATTCTATTTATAAGAATCACATCAATTGTTCATTTTAATTTTTTTTTAAAATCTCTGCAAGATCCCATTATGCTGTGCATGTGTACATTACCCTGTATTAATTCTGGCTCATTAAATGGAGTTTATTACAGCATGATTTCCACCATAAGCCCCCTGGTTCAGCTGCATAATACATCCTGCTTAGATAATCTATTTGCCTGTACCACTGCTGTGCCCTCCTGACATCATTTAGCATCATATCTTTACTACTTTTAGCTGGCCACTGATACTCCCCCAAATGCAGACATAACCCCAATATTTGTGGTTTAATCTTGTGGAGGAGAAGGAAGGAGAGAGGGTGAAAGGGAGAGTTCTCAAAATTTTGAGTTGTCAAGATCAGGGTGCAAAATCTGCAGAGTCCTTCCTTTTCTGGCAAAAATTCAAATTCTGCCTTCAAAATGCTGATCTGACAAACTTTGTTAGATGATTCATCCTAATTAGGTAAGTGACCTCACTGGCTGTGTTACATTGCTTTGCAATTTAAGGAAAGATTAAAAGATTTGGTCATTAGGAGGGGGGATAAAAAATTGCTGCACTCAATTGAAAATGCAGGGAACACCAGAATGACAGAATGGTGGAGCTTTTGTACCTAAAGCTGACCCTGAGAAAATTTATGGGTTATTCACCATATTTTCTATGAGTGAAGTTGTGGATTTCATATACTTGTGCTCACAGTGTTGTTTGTATTTTGGTAACAGCACCATTAATTGGATGGAAAGACAGAGTTGGGTCACTTTTAACTCCATTTCCAGAGCTAGACAAAATAAAATAAACAGTTGTCTTTAATATAGGCAAAAATTTATTCTCAGCCAGAAGGAAAACCAATGAATCTCCTGTACCAATACACTTAACATTAACATATATATAATTAGCATTATACTTCCATCTCACTCTGAATTGTACAGCAATTTCTCAGGTTCTGTGTTGGGTAGGAAGGCCTGGGGACTGGCCAGGTGTTATCAGCTGTGCTGGACCTGGCCAGGGCAGTGAGGTACAGGAAGACTCTCAGGGAGCTGTAGGGAAGTTTCCCCTGCTGCAAGAGGGGCTTTTGCAGGGTGATGTGCTGTGGTGAAAGGCACCTTCCATCTCCCTCTGGTAATTCCTTTTTTGACTGGCTGTTAACACTGATCAGCCTCCTTGGAGCTGCACGTTCTGTGCAGTGGAAGTCACCCCTCGAGGCTGACAGGGGATGTGTTCCTAGGCAAATATGTTGGGAATGAGATTTTTTGGGGGCCTCAAGCCAGTGTGGGAGTGATGTGTGAGGCAAAAATATACAGATGGTCATAATCTCCTATATCCATCTGATTTATTCTTTTTTTAATCACAGTACATTCTGATTATAGCTTTGACTTTGCTCTGCCTTTGCTACTGTTTTCCACTGCATATCAAAAAAACTTTTGTCTGTTCTAAAAAATATTAAGCAATGGTCTAAGCTGCTCATCTGCTAAAAGCTACCCATATTTATCCACCTCTGTTGTTTACTGTCATTAATAGCAATTGCATTTCACAACCTGACCTTGAAATGACAGTTTATGTGCATAAATTCTCTCTCCCTCTAACACACATAAACACATAGTATTCATGAACACAAACATTACATCAAAAATCTCTAATTTCATACTAGAAAAATGCAAGTGTGAAGAAAGAATGCCTAACAGCATTTGAAACATTAATATAAAAGCTTTTTTCTTAAATAAATATTTTTAATTTTTTTTTTCAAAATAATATCTGCATCCTTTCACTCCTCCCCAGCAGAAAAAAAAAACATCAAAAGCAACTGAACAGTTGGAACAGAGGTTGTGGTGCTGTTCCAGAAAGGAATAATAGCATAAACACCAGGAATTCTGTTTTCTAATAAAAATGAATATGCAGTTGGCTCACTGTAAAGAATTACTTGATGTACCTATAGGAAGTATCTGGAGACCATTTGATGCAAAACTGTTGTGCCTGCCACTTGGTAGTTAATTTTAGGAATATATTCTCTGTGTTCAGCTGAGAACATGCTTTCTGTTTGCCTTCTCCCCTGTGAGCACAGAGAGAGTCTCAGCCCAGAGGAAAAAAGGATGCTTTGTCCATCCTGCAGGTAGCTATGATTTTTGGGATGAGGGAGTGCTGCCCAGGGACACTTCATTAAAACACCTAGGAATCCTTCAAGGGAAAAGGCACCATAGATTAACTTCTGTTAGAATTCTGTCCCACACCTGAGTGTTCATTTTCTGGGGAGGATTGACAGTGTTTCTCATTACAGTAATTACATTAGATGTCCTAGCCTTATATCCTGGCACTGATGGAAAGGAAACACAGCTTAGAAGTGCTTAGAACCTCTTTTGGCAGCTCTCTCTAGGGGGACATGTATTTTCCTTACCATAATGAGGACCATAAAGAAGAGAAATGGTCTGGCCTGGTATAGATAGGGAGTCACATTACAGTAACTTTTCACCAGAATTACAGTAGTTAGAGTCTACTATATTACAGCAGTGCTTGGTAACTCTTCTACTCTTAAGAGCCAACTGTCAACATTTCTGTTATAAACCCCATTTTTCAGGAGTTTATAACTCCTCTGGAAATTCCACTCATGATGAAGCTTACTTTAGAAAGACTAAGTAAAGGAGTGATCCTTTGAAAATGCAATAGAAGGGAAAATGAAACCTGAAATCCATGCATTTCCCATTCTGTTTCCTTTACCTTAGTACAGTTGCTTTGGGTTTAGTAGAAGGGACTTACAAATAGAGTTTTCAAAAGCAGTTCAGTGCTGACACAGAAGTTATTACTGTACAGTCAGAATCCAGCCTCAGCTCCAATGAACAGCTTCCAAAGAGCCTCTAAACGTGTGCAGAAAGGGCTGACTCCTCTGGGACAGACTGGTAACAAGAAAAAACCAAAATACAACCAAAGCAGTGCAAAATGAGATGATGGATTGTTCCCTGGCAGGGTGGGCAGGCCCTGGCACAGGGTGCCCAGAGCAGCTGGGGCTGCTCCTGGATCCCTGGCAGTGCCCAAGGCCAGGTTGGACACTGGGGCTGGGAGCAGCCTGGCACAGTGGAAGGTGTCCCTGCCATGGCAGGGGGTTGGAATAAGATGATCCTTCAGGTCCCTTCAAACCCAAAGCAGTCTTTTGTGATTCAGTGATTGTAAAGTCTGATTCAGTGATTTTTAAGTCTGAAGGAAGTCTCACCCTGGCACTAGAGGGCAATGAAGGTGCTGCTTTTCCAACAGAATGTGAAACTAATAACCTCCTTTAGGCACTGGAGTTTTTGTGGAACTCTTCCAAGGCCTGACAGTAGCCTCAGTGGCACGGCCAAATTTCCCAAGTTGTTATTACTTAGAGTGAGTGAACAGTGCAAAAATAAACCTGTGAGTTTTGATCCAAATTTCCAAGCAAATTTATGGCTGTTTTTCATGACCGTTTTGAATGCATCTCTAGAATTACCCTTATATTTAAACTTTATTAGAATGTCCCTTCAATATCAAACTTTAATGTTTTGCAAGGTTTTATTTCTACTTGCAGTGCATCCTCTGGTGTAATTTGCAGAATCTCAGAATGGTTTTGGTTGGAAAGGACCTTAAAGATCATCTAGTTCCAGCCCTGTGCCAAGGGCACTGAAAATGATCCATTATTGATGGTAATTCCATGATCTTAGAGATCTTTTCCAACCTTAATGATTCTATGGTTCTGTGATTCAAGGGTGTTGTAGTGCAGTAAGATACATTTAAGTAATCAGCAAGGTAATTATACAAGAAATATAGAAATAAAGCAATGTAGGAAGAAAGGCTACATATTTAATTCATGTGCAAAATTAAAATGATGGGAAAGGTATCTCCAAGCTGTTTGGCTCTCTTGTGCTGTTGAGCATTCATGATCCATGGCTTTTGCATTTTGGATTTTTGTTTTCCAAGCAGTAACATCTATTTATTACCAGCAGTGTTGGTGAATATTGGGATCATGTGTGATTCACTGAATCAAGCTGCTGGTGCCTTTTCACTGAGGCTGAAATGGCTGATTGGATTTTGTGTCTGTACATCTGACTCCTGCAAATGAAAGCTTCCAGTGCAGGATGATAAAAGTCCCTGACAGGACAGGTGGTGGTCAGGCTCTTCTCCCAGTAACAAGTGTGATAGGACAAGAGGGAACAGTCTCAGGCTGGCCAGGAGGTTTAGTTTGGGTAACTGGAAAAATCCCTTCACCAAAAGGGTTGTCAAGGACTGGCACAGGCTGCCCAGGAAGTGTTGGGGTCCCTGGAGGGATTCAAAGACATGTAGGAGTGGCACCTGGGGGCATGGGGCAGTGATGGGGAACAGCTGGACTTGACCTCAGAGGTCTTCTCCAACCTGAAAGATTCTGTGATTCTGTAATTCTTTGATGGTACATATTGACATTTTATTTATATATCTATATATATATATACACACGTATATATATATACATACCTACACACACACCCACCAAGAATAGCAAGGTCTCATAGAAGATTTCCATTTCTTTATAATCTTCCATCTTCTGGAACAGGATGATGTTCCTGCAGCCTGGTTTCCCACAATCTCTGCCTCATGTCAGACCTTGGCTTGTAGGCCCATCTGTTTCTCTCAGTGTGTAAACCCCATACCTTCAACACCTTCCTTTTGCAGCCATTTCTCTGCCATTCCTGCAACTGAACTTTCCTCGTTCCACTGTATCAAGCAGAAATTTTTTTTGCATTTTATATTTAATTAAATTACAGGGAAAATTAATGCAAGGTAAAAAAAAAAAACATGCACCAACAAGAAGAGCAATATTTCTCCTTGTGTAGTTTTACTCATATTTTATATTGTTGCCTGGCACTCATTGATTGTGCCTTGAGTCAAGAAACAGATGAATCCTCATCTCACATTTTTCCTCTCCTTATTTTTTATGATTCTCTGTTCTTTCCAGGACAGTAAGTAGGAATAATTAATTGCTCAATTTCTTTGCTGGATATTCAAATAATTACTCACTGTATATGTGGCAGAACAAATACCTCATCACTAATACATTTTTACATTTTTAAACTTGTTTTTGGGGTGTGTGTGCTCATTGTCAAGATAGACATGAAAGGTCAAAGGGTTTATATTTTTTATTTTTTACCTCCATCTTGACTTTCATACAAAAAAAATAAGATTGTAAAACACGGGGCAGATTATTTTCTCTGAGAGTTAGGGAGCTAATGACATTTTATGATTTTCAAAATCAAATTTTCTTGCTTCCATGGTGTTATGACAACACAAGATAATTGTGACTTGTTATTCAAGGGCCAGAATGCACTTACAGTCTCTTCCCTGCATTTCCTCCATAAACTAAAACTCTTCTTTTCTGAAACAGCCACTTAAGAATTTTGATTATTGCTGATACCTTACCAATTGAACCAGAATAAAAGTTGAAATTGCCATTAGTACAGTAATTTCAGCCTCTTTTACAATAAGCATTTTTAGTGCTCCAGTTCTGACAAATAAAAACAGCAGCACAGGTGGATAAAAGCTTTTGCTACAACTCTTCTCACAAAGGGAGATGTTTTTGAACACACTTTTAATCAAATCAGAATCAACAATAATTTTTTTAATGACTTTGTGGTTTGAATGATATATCAAAGTATGTAAAACAATACTAATCTCTGACATGAGTAATAACAATCACTTTAGGGAGGATAATTTACATTCTTTTGGGGAATGTGTAAATCCAGGTGGAAAAATCTACAGAAAAATTAACCAAACAGGTTGTTCTAGCATGTCAGGTAGTCTGTATGAATGAAGTGTCTGCTTTCAAAGATAATTGTGTCTATAAAGAAAAAAAAAATCCTTTTTTTTGGATTTATAATAGAATTATACTCCTTGTTCAATGCTAAGAGCAGACTTATGTCTATGAGGACATGTTTAAATGCATACTAAAATTCTAGGCTGAGACCTTCTATTTTTCTGTTGGGAGCCTGAGAGACTGGCAAACAAAAGGATTGAAATAAGTTTTATTTTCCTATTTCTGCTGCTTCTGAGTGGGGTAATGTTGTCAGCAGAGATAATAGCACCTTTAAATGAGTTGGAATTTATTTGGTTCACAAAATCATATGGGAAGATTGACAGCATCTCTAACAGCAGCAGTCAGGGAGGATGTGGCTGCAGTATTGACAGAAGTGATTTTTCAAGTAATGACTTCTGTGATTAAGTTCCCTGAAGCACACCCTGCCTGCCGTGGGCACTTACTGAATATTGTCACCCTTCTGTGGCACACAAGAGATTCCCTTTTCCAGAAGCAGGATCAATAGGATTAGGGGATTTGTGCTCAAAGCTTGCCTGTGGCTCCTTGTTAAGCAGGTCGTGTGCTTTATAGCTGCCTTTGACTGGCTCCCTGCACTGTGCCATGGTATTAATCACCTAAATAATATTCCTCCAGCCTGCTGGCTTGGGCAGGGCTTTTAGCAGTCTAAAAAATATTGTATTTAAAAAAGAGTCAGAAGTCAGACTCTGAAACTCATGTTTAGAATTTTAAATAGCCTGCTCCTCAGGATTTCTGAGTCCTCTTCAACTTTCCTAGAAGCTGGAGATGCTCACAATTACTCCTTTTCTTATTAGAAATAAATTGACTGTCAGGGTTCTGCAGAGGAGCCGCTGCCTCTGTGTGTCAGTCAGGGTGGGTGTGCACAGCCAGAGGGGTGACCCAGCCAGGCAGAGCCCTCCAGGAGTGCTCCTGGCAGCTCCTCCAGCACCCATCCCACCCAACACCCCTTGGGCAAGCCAGGTCTGCTCTGCAAGACGCGATTTGCATGAGCTGGTAAAGCCTGACTTGTGTGCTCCAGTTTAACGGGCTTCCACTGAAGTGTGGAGCTTGGAATTTTATCCCTGCTCGTTGTTCTTGCTGGTCCCATGGGCTGGGATAAAGCCACAACAAAAAAAGGTGATTATGGAGGGAACTGAGGAGTCAAGTGCTTCGCAGAGCCCTCCACGAGGCACATAAAATGCCAGCTTTGAATGATGGCACATAACATTTCACTGCCCCGTTCAACAGCAAGCAAAGAATACTGCTGTTTATCCTGCCCATTTAATCTAATTTATAACTCCTGTTCCATGTGTGCCCCTGTTTGGAGGGAGAGACACACAGCTCCATCATCCTGCACATGGAGGGGCTTGTGGAAGGGCAGGGGGCCAGCTAAACCTGGGTCTGAACACACCAGGACACCCCCATCCCTATGGAAAGGAAAAGAGGGGGAAAACGTAATTTTGTTGCTTGTGAAGTAAATTTTTCAAAGGTTTCCTGTTGAGGAGTTACAAAGAAAAAAGAAAAAAGCAGCTTACCTGTAGCTTTGCAATTGAGTAGTTCATTACAGAGCTAATTAGATTAAGTGCTTGATCAGTGATGGGTAAAATATGTCAGAACTTATCTGAGCACTGGTTTAAGAATAGGCTTATCCTTCTCCAATGGAACAGAAATAGACTCCAAAGCAGAATGAGCTGTTTCTCAGGAGAATTTGGCTTCAGAAGTTCACTATTAAGGAAAGAAATTTAACTCAAGTTTATTGTTTTGGAGCTGCATTAGTGGACATGAATTGAGCTTTGCCATGGAAAGGAAAAGGCACATAAAGGAGCCCAGGAGGACAAGGACTGCATAGGACAGTTTTGTTGAAACTCAGTGTGTGTAGATTTGAATAGTTGGGACTTGAGCAGAGACAGGTAATAGTGGCTGAAATTGCAATAGGAATGGACATTGGTGCTAGCTCAGTGAAAATAAATGTACTGGAAAAACCGGGCACGAGAAAAATCCTGGGTATATATACATCCTCAGCTATTTTATAGAGGACAAAAGGACAGAGGAGCCATTGAGAGGAGTGAGTTATCTGTCTGCTAAAGGATTAAACTTTCCCTGATGTTCCTTGTCCAGCAAACTGCAATGACTTTTGCAATGATACTGTTCAACTGCAAAAATGGTCAGCTGAAGAGAGGAAAAAACACTTTTCCTAAAATTGTCATAGAGATATTTCATGAGAATCTTTTGGGTTACTTTTTAAAGGACACAATCAACCATTTTGGAAAAAAAAATTAAAGACTTTTATATTCACAATTGAGTACAGATATTCATCCAGGGAATTAAACAGAATAGATTACAGATTGCAAATACTTTTCTAATTAATTCTCTGTTAATTACCCGATGGCCAAGTTGACTGGATGACTTCAGTTGTGCTACAACACCAGCCGTGATGGTCAAATTAAAATTTAGCACCATGAATGAAGTAGTATTGATTGGAACATGTAAACAGGCAGTAACACTCATAATAATAAAGTATTTTTAAAGTGATTATTATCTTTGATTGGGGAAAAAAATTGGTATAAATATTGGAGAAAAAGCAGAACTGGTGGAGCACATGTATGGCTCGACCTGATCCAAAATCTGTTCCTAGATCCAGATGTGAATAGAGATATAAAATTTCACTGCATAGATTAGGAGGAAAAATAAGGAGAATATTAATTTTTATATATAACAGTACTAGCTAAGAAAGTTTAAGCTTGGATGCAGCAAAGAAAGTTTGAGTTTGGATACAAAAAGTCATAGCCACATTTATCAGCTAGTGTAGTAAGAAAATCTGTGGAACTTATTATTTAATTATGGATCATCTGGATCCATTTATCAAAGAGAAATCGCTGCAAAATATTTTATAAATTCTTCTTTTGAAGAGCATTAAGTGGGAAATCCCTCCCTGAAATTTACCAGGGCATTTACGAAATCGCTTTCTATATACAATGAAAATATTTCAAAGATTACTCTAATTCAACCCAAAAATACAAAGGACAAACCAGCAAGTAATAAATTGTGAGCAGCTCTGGATCCCAGTGAACATGAGCAGGAAGACTTTGGGAATTAGAGGTGTAAATGCAGGTGCAGGGAAGATCAGGTTCCCTGATTTCCACTGGAAACTATTTGAAAGCAGAAATGTGTTGCAAAGCAAAGGAATACAGAGAGGAAACAAATCCCAGGCAGGGTGGTCAATGCCAAGGGCAGGACAGGAACAACAACCTACCAGAGAGGAGGTCACGTCCCACTTTATTCATGAATAATGTTGAAAAAGTTGACGTTTTAGTTGAGAGAAGCCTGGAAAAGTTCAGGTGATAGGGCACAAAGGAACCTAAATATGAATGTCTGCAAAACTTCTCTGGAAATGTAAAAAGGCAAACCTTCCTGTGAATTTAATGGGGATTTTTATTTTCTGCCATAAAGGGTTTTTTAGCTCATAATCAGAAAATAACTCTTCTTTTTGAAATATTGTATCTGTCTAAATTCTGTCTGTCTAAATCTGTCTAAAATGTTTGAAGGGTGTGAATCAAAACCAGGAATTTTTATTCTTTAAACTTGAAAACCCATTCTCTGAGTTATGGTTGTTGCATTACAGTATAAGTAACAAAACTAATTCACAAAAGAAAAATAGATCTCATCTGAGTATAGATTTTTGCCTATCATTAATCTTTATTTAGTTTATTAATATATTTTTACAGAAATAAACATCATTACACTTCTGAGAAATACTATTTATGTTATTGTGGAAAGGGAGTTAAAAGTAATAAATCGATAGAAGATAAACTAAAGTAAAAAATGAAAAATCCTTCTGGAAGTGGAAGCAAAGCAAAGCAAAAAAAAAAAAAACCCAACCTTTTTTACTCTTTGAGTTGAAGTCACTGATCATTACACACATGTAACAAAAGGGAGAGATGTGGTTCAAATGCCTATTTGAAGCCAATAATTTACAGATTTATCCAGTGCCACCTTCTTGCTAAATCCAAACACAAAAAGAGCATGAGGGAAGGTTAATATTGATTTGCCATTCATTGTTCTTAGATTAACTTCCTCTTTCTTTGGACAGTCCCATTCCTGTGAAGTTTGCTTTTATTTTTTTTTAACTGGAATTTTTCCCCATAGTGTCCTGACAGATGTGTAAGAGAGCAAAAAAGAAATTTAATCTGAGACCTTCTGTCTCCTGTGTTGAGGAGCAGAAATACAGCCCTGAAAAGTTTTTTTCCCATTTTTAGACAATTTATTGAAAAATTTTGATACATAAACAGAGAGATATAAAAAGAAAAGAAACCTTGTGATTAATCTTCTTAGAGTAATAATCTTGTGAGTTTCCAGGTCTTTTCTATTTAACATTTGAGCAGGGACACTCCAAACTGCTTTTTTGTTACTTCTCTACATTTTGGTATTTATTTTCCATTGCTGTCACCATTTTCCCCACTAATTCTACTACATTGTCACAATTGTTAATGCTTGTGTCCATGGAAATGACTGTAAAATATTAGATAAAAGGTGGTTTTCACCTAACAAAATAAGATGATATTTTTTCTTAAAAGAATATTGTCTCTCTGTCAATTTAATTTACTTATCTTAATGACTCCAGAATGTTCTAAAATCTCAGGCACCATTTCACATTGCAAAAGCAATTTGTGTTCCTAAGAGACCATCCTGAAGGAACATGAGGAATGGAAAACAACCAGCTTAAACATTAATTCAGTTCCTTCACAACCCAGTCTTGAAATTCCAGATATTTTTCTCCATCCCTTCATTAGCAAACAGAGAGTTCACACAGCAGTTGAGTAGGCAGCTTTTGCCTATAGACATTTTACAGCTTTAAATGTGCATGCTACTAAAAGCTCCTTCAATTAATTAATATATGAATGAATTAATTAATAGGATGTTCAGCTAGATTTCAGTACCCAAGTAATTTAAGAACCTTTTCATCCCCTTCCACTTAAATGTTTTAAAATCTAGGACTTGTCAGCTTTGTCCCCAGTCATTTTACTGAAGCTCCTTATCTAAATCTTATTATTAATATTTCTGCAGGGTTGTTTTCTGTCATCCTAACTACATTTTCTCTCCACAGTCATCACTTTTTTCAGCATTCCTGGGACACATCTTAAGCACTGAGGACGTACCACTGAGAAGGTTTTGCTCAGTTTCACTGGAAGTTGTGCTCAACATCAAACAGAAAAAAAACCCCCTCTAATTACCAAGGAAGAGTTGTAGGTACTTTACTTATAAATTGCAATTCCATGCTTTTAAGGACTTCTGGTTCTAGGTGAGGACGTGAGCCTTAGAACTTTTAAAATCATAATTATACTAGAAATTCTGAAAGTAGCTTCTGTTTGATAAGACACCCTTATATTGGATTTGAAGTGCTTTTTGTGAAGGTTAGTACTAAAAATATGCAAACAAGCAAGCAGTATCTCCTACCCTTTCATTTTATTTTGTAATTATTTTTGGAGCAACAACAAATAACAGGCTTTTTTTTTTCCTCTCACAAAAAATCATGGTGTTAATCATGGTGTAGAAATTCCTACAATGTGAGAAAGATGGGAAATGCAGCAGCAGCTGTGCACAAACCCCCAAAGCCTGTAGGAATTACGCTCTGTTATAAAATACATAAATCTATGAGTACACAAACACCATTTTTTCTCAGAAAAAAAGCATTTCTGTGATCCTGCATTTGCCATACACCTGAGTTTCAGAGTAGCAGTGGAAGAGGAGAAATAAATCACCACAACAACCTTTTGCTGAGACAATTAGCAGGCTGGGCATGACTCATTGAATAGTGTGAGATAATTAATTTTTATTAGAGGCAGGGGACTTCATACAAAATAAGAATAACATTGCAGCTGAATGGATGGACTCAGGGTGTTTCTATAACTCGTACAGAAGGGTATGCAGTGATTTTTAAATACTTTTTAAAATGTACATAAGGAAAAGGAGCACAGGCAGAGGGAAGAACATGGAATGGTGGGGGCTGGAATGAACCTCTTTGATCACACCCTTCCCCTGTTGTGGGCAGGGACAATTTTCCTTGGATCTGGTTGCTCAGAGCTTCATCCAACCTGCCCTTGAACCATTCCAGGAGTCCATGGTACACTTTCATTTTATACACATCCAAAAATGTATACTTATATTTATATATATACATGTATGCACACATATATACACTTTTATATATATTTATAGACACACACACACACATATATATATATGCACACACAAAAGCATTAGCAGATACACATGGAATGAAAAATCACAGTGCTCATGGCCTCACTGACCCCCAGGCAAAAATCCCCTGAGGTTTTTTTTTTTTGAGCTATAGGATTTCACCCCAGCAATATAATTCTTCCAAATTGCATTTGATTTTTACTCTTGTGCTTTGCCTCCTTACTGAACACTGTGAAAATGCAACAGCAAAGATGAAACACCAAAAATCACCTTTTGCTCTGACATCTGAGAGTCAGAGATTTTGTTCAGATGTGTCACAAATAACAAATTCCATCCCCTCCCAGGTCTCAGAAATGGTTCTGGAAGAGCACACAAGTGTCTTGGAGCCTTCCCAGACTTTCCAAGCTGGGCTGGCCCTGGTAAAATACACAACATTTTAGTAGAACTCAAAAGAATTTTAGTTTGAAGCAGACTCCATTAATGTTACCTACTTGTTTGAAAGATATGCTTTTAGTCTTATCATCAAGAGATGTACCCAACTGATTTTGTATTTCTACCAGGAAAAATGTGATTGTCATAGTAATTTATGTACTTTTAAAAATTTATGTACTTTAACAACTTTTATAATCATCTAAAAGTGCATTTTCTTCAAGCCAAAGCAGAGTCAAATCTTACAATGTAAATATTCTGGGATACACCTTTGTGTTCCAGGATTGTTTTTGCTTTTTTGTTTGTTTGTTTGGTTGGTTTTTTGTTTTGTTTTGTTTTGTTACATAGTTACTTTAATATAAAATAAAATAAAATAATGTTCTTTGGGGTGTGTCTACCTCAATTCCACCCACAAATCCAGCAGAAGCTCCAAACAAATTAGAGTTACATTAAAAAAAAAACCAAAAAACTTTAAAAGCCCTACTGGAATCTAACATAGTTATAGAATAATTTATGGGAAAGGGAGTAGTTACCAGGCTCTTATGCATTTGAGTAGCTAATTATGAGTTATCTGTAGAATTGGGAAACACTATTTTTTATTTGAAATTATTTAACTTTATGAAGTCATGTTCTTAAATAACATCAAAAGTAGAACTTGTCCATTTTTTGTCACAGTATTTAATATCTGCGAATCTGTGCAGTGGTCAGAGCTACAGATAAGACTTTCCTGTAGGGAATTAATGCAGCTTCACTAACAGACATTTATCTATACCATATGTTAGACAAATAGGAAAGTGCTGCTATATTTCCATTTCTTTCCCAAGGGTAGCCATTTTAAAGATTTATTCCCTACCACCTACTTCTTTTATTGTGTTCATGCTAAAAAAACCTTCTTCTTCTGACTGTGTTCAACCCAATCAGTGTCAGCACATCCATACTATAAATCTCAAAAACTGTATAGGATGGACAAAATATCAATTATATCTTAGTTAAGATAATAGAAAAACTTAAATATTCAAACATTAATATCAAGCCTTAATTATTTAGAGGGAGAAGTTAGAAAAAGTACCTCTTTACTTCCATCTAAATATTCCCCCTTGATGAAGACAAAGGATTCTGAAAGCGTTATAAATAATAACAAAGGAAATGGAATATACAGGGCTTGTGCATGGTTTCCACACAGTAATTGCTACAGCTAATTAATCAAATCACATTAGCAGAACAGTTGCTTATTTCCTCCTAAGCTTGTGGTGAGTGTTCCCCTGGCTCCGTGAGTGCATTTGGCATGGCACTCAGCAGCCAGGGAATGCTGCTCTTGTGTCCCAGCTCATCCCTCCTTTGATGCTGTGGGGGGTGACCTGACCTGGGGAAGCTGCTCTGAATTCCCCAAGGAGAAGAGGGAAACACCCTCCAGAAAAGCTAAAGCCAGAGAGATCCCTGACCATTACCTTCACAGGCAAAGCAGCCTCCAGGACAATTCATTTGTTATTAATTAAAGGAGATATAGGTGGTGAGAAACAGAGGCAAACCCAAAAGTATCTCCCCCACCTCTTTTTCCCAGGCTCTATTCCAGTCCTTCATTCCCAGCTCCTCCAGGCCATTGCCTCAGAGGGGCTGTGGTCTCTGCAGGGCAGCTGCTGCTGCTTCCTCCTGTGCCTTCCCCAGCTCCACACAGATCCTTCTGCTGCGCTCCTCCAGGACAAACCTGCTCTGATTTGGGGCTGCAGCTCCTCCAGGACACACCATTTCCCTGGGATGCAGTGTGGGTGTCTCTCCAGTGACCCTTTCCACAGGCAGCAGGTAAATATTGTGCCATGACAATCCTCTGCCCAGGCTGCAGGAATGTCCACTCCTGTGCTGTTTTCTGGGGTCCCCCATCAAGGAGGAAATGATGAATCTGACTCCATGTTCTTAGAAGGCTAATTTATTATTTTATGATATATATTATATAAAGGAATGCTATACTAAAACTATACTAAAGACTGGAGAAAGGATACAGACAGAAGGTTTAACAAGAATGATAATGAAAACCCGTGACTCCTGCCAGAGTCCCAACACAGCTGGATGGTGATTGATCATTAAGTCAAAACAATTCACATGAAACCAATCAAACAATGACCAGTTGGTAAACAATGTCCAAACACATTCCAAAGCAGCAAAACACAGGAGAAGCAATCAGATAATTATTGTTTTCCTTTTTCTCTGAGGCTTCTCAGCTTCCCAGGAGAAGAATCCTGGGCAAAGAGGATTTTTCAGAAAGTATGATGGTGACACACTGCAGCACTGGGAGCATTCCCACCTGCACCTTATTCCCACCTCAGTGCCCACAAGATTATTTCCTTGCTTTTCAAGTGCTTTTTCCCTCTTCTTAGCTGGATTTTTCCAGAGACTGCCTTTGTTACTGTCCCATCTGTGACACCTTGATGATGTCATCAGATGGATACCATGGATGGTGTTATTTCTCCTGAGAATACTGGGGGGGTTAAATATTTTGGGGAAGCTTAAAATTCCTCTGGTACATCAGATCAAATCATCTGGAGCTTCAAGGTTTTTTGAAGGCTGTAACTTATGGTTTAAAAAGGAAAAAATTATCTTTGATTCTTGTGTAATTGTAGTGATCTGAGTCTGTGTTGGTGCTGGTCTTTCCTGCTGCAGATTTGATTAGCAGGAAGAAGTAGGGTTTATTTTATAAGTGGTACTTCATGATTTTATCAATTCACATCTTTTCAATTTCAAAAGGCTTGAAAGGCACATTGTATTGTAGCATCTTATTAAATTGCAGACCCTTAGCAATGCTTTTATATTACTGCTGATTTCACCTAAGAGCTAAAGGCTGCACTGGTAGCCAGGAGTCAGTACTGAGTAGATTCAGGTGTGGGAAAGCTTTGTTACACAATTTCTCACCTGAGGAGGGGCCTGGGCTGCCAAGTAACATCATGGTTAAAGCATTTGCTTATCTGCTTTTAGGAGAGAATATACTTTGTTGGGACCAAAAATGATTTTTTTTTTAAATTCTCACCATTGGTTTTTTTCAGTAATAATGCTGTTTTCCATATAACATTTGTCTGTTTCAGCAATAATGCTGTTTTCCACGTAACATTTGTCTTGTTATTCTCTTTCCCCATCACGAAATTGCCTAGCAGTGTCCCTAATTGCCTCCTGACTTTCCTGGTGTGGCCCTTCACACACTCCTATAGACAGCATGGCTCATGGAGCTTAATGAGACTAAGTTCATTAAATTAATCCTAGTAATTAACAAACTTGCTGCTTACTTCTCAGTTGTCTAATTTGTGACACTCTTAGCAATTGGTTTCCACTGGAAGCAGAATTGCTTCCAAAAAAAACCTATAAAAGTGAAAAATAAGTTCATCTTCATTAGAATTATAGTATTGAATTTAAAGCCTTTTGCTGATGCCTATTGACTTAAAACTGTAGGTTTTTTCCCCCAAGGAAAAGAAACCAATAAGGAGAGAGCTCACTGCAGGAGCTTTTCTTCCTATACACCTGTGTCTGGAATAGGCTTTGGATATTCTCCAGCTCCCTGAGTCCTTCTGAGCCATTAGAATATACCTTGGGCTCTGTGGGAAGCCCAAGTGGAGAGCGTGGGTGGCAGTCCATAACTCCATCAGCAGCCTGATCACTTCTGAAGGTAGCAGTGAATCTCAATCCTGTCACATCTGGAGCTGAGCCTAAGCTTGTACCAGACTGGCAGCTTTCCTCTCAAAGTAAATGCTGGGAAAACACCTGACAATATCCCCATTTTCTTTCTCTTCTCACACCATACATGTAATATTGCAGTGGTGGGGTTGGCTGTTGCTAAAGCCAATTTCTTGCTGCTAAACTGCAACTCCTGACTCTGAAATATCCAAATGTTTGCTCTGTGAGCTGTGGACCCACCTGTAATCACCTGGAGAGCCCTGACCAGCTGCTTCTGAAAAACTGGGACTGTGCAGTAGGGATAAATCCATGGAACAGAAAAGCAGTGGGGACCAGGAGGGCACTGCTGAAGGAGTTGATGATGCAGAGACAGGATGGCCCATCCAGGGCACCAGGCAGGATGAGCAGTTGTGATAATTGCACTTTCTATGGACACCTAGCACTAAAACACCCCAAAAACAAAACAAAACAAAAAAACCCCCCAAAAAAACAAACCAAAAAAACCCCAACCCACTATGTTGTGAAATGAAGTTCAGCTTAAAATAACTTCTCTGAAGTTTAGGTTGCTAAGTGTAAGGTGTTTTTGTCCCATGTCCTGCTCCCAAAATAAAATATAGCTTTAACTGCAGAATAAGCAAGGCTAAGGAGATTAGTCTGATTATACAATGGCAGAGAAGTTAGGGTGATATCTGCTCTCGCAGATGTGAATTTAGTTTTAATTTTCCTGTTGGGTGAATGATTAACCATTTTGACTGTCCTATCATTATTACAATTAGTATTTGTCCATGGAAGAGATTCATGGTGCTTTTAGGCAGGTGGTCTAAATCACCTGATCTAAAATCTTTAGAAGTGGCCAAATCTGCCTGGATTTTCAGCTTTATGGGTTTGCAAATCACTGGTTTGCATGTGAAGGGAGAGAGTGGTTTTGTTTTTTGGTGTTTTTTTGAACCTGATTTAATTCAGCTTTCCCAAGGGGATTCTGCTAATGATGATCTAATTCAAACCAGAATGCCTGGCTCTAAGGCAGGCTGTATTTTTGCTTAAAAACCAACAGGAGAGAATGCTCTAAGAGAGGCTGAAAGCAGCATAGATCAAACTAAAAAGAGAACTTCTAGAAGGAAACATTTCTTCCTAAGATCACTGAAAAATTATATTTAATCATAGAAACATTTGGGTTGAAGAGACCTCCAAGGTCATTCAGCCTGACGCCCACCTTGTCCCCAGCCCAGAGCCCTGAGTGCCACCTCCAGCCCTTCCTGGGACACCTGCAGGGATGGGCACTGCAGAGCTCCCTGGGCAGCCCCTGCCAAGGCCTGAGCACCCTGGCCATGGGGAAATTTAAATTAAAAATTTTTAAAAATTAAAAAAAAAAATCGGAACCATGTAACCAACTGCCTCTTCTTTTTTCTCAAACAAAGTATGTAAAGCCCCACCACCTGACTTGTTCTTGCTGCCTGGACCTGCTGGTCTGTGAGAACTCAAAATGTGCTTCAGACATGTTGTATTATGAGATCTTCTGCTTCCATCTGGTTTTTATGGCTTTTGATTTCACTAGTTGAGAGGCATCACACCTTTCCAATTTCCTTGATTAGCTGCAGTTAGAAGGTTCTGAATGTGTTTCTATTTGTAATCTTCTATGATTGACTTCAGGCAAAATGTTTATTTTTAGTGTGTGAGTAACTGAGATGAAAATTATTCTTCCATTGTTTGCACTCATCCAGGTGCTTTCTTTCATTTAAAATAATGAAGTGGTTAAAAAAAAGAACTCAAACCCTTTGTGTGTGAACATGTCGCTGCATTTCTGATTTCCTACTTTAGAAAAATCCAGAAGCAATCCTCACTTTTAAAGACTTGGAAACCCTTGTTACCTCAGTGGTTTTGAGTATGTTCCTAGGCATTAAACTTTGCCAATTTGCAATTTCTAAGATTCATAATTCTTTAATTTTTTAAAAATTTTTTCTTTTAAAATTTATAAGTGCTGAAGAAAAGCAGTAAGCACAGCGGTAAATGTAAAGGGAATTGAGAAAGCAACAGTTCAGTTGAAATAACTTCAGTTATTTCTGTAGCAGAAATTAATAAAACTTTGTGTAAGTTTTCTATGCAACCTTGTAATGAAGAGCTGTAATTTAAATGGTCTGGATCTTCTTGGTATAAACTCTGTTTATGAATCAAAATTCAGATTTTATATGCAAAGTAAAGAAATCACTGCAGGGACAATAGAAAACTTAGCACTTAATGGTACTTGGTGAAACGTGGTATCAGTTTCACCTGAGTGGTATTGGGAAGCAAATAAAAAATTTTTGTGGAGCAAATAAATGAGAATAAAATTACAAATAAAGAAAATTGTAATATCCTTGGAAAAGTGTGGAGTAGCTACTCCAGGTGGATGAATGCCTTTCTGAAGGGGTGGCTGGATGGAGACGCCAAGAGGGGGAAGTGCAGTCTCTGTGCTCTCCTGGTGTGCAGTCCAGGGACTGGGCTCAGCTCTGCACAATGCCAGTGCAAATCCGTGCTGACAGCAGCACAGCCAGGGAAAGAATCAGCTTGAAATGCTTTTTAATTAGAATGCAAGAATTAATTTGCCAGTAGAGGGGCCTGTGGAATTTTGCTGTGGTCACTGCGCAAGAAAGAAAGAACTGCTGAGGGAGGCTCCTATTTAGGAAAGCAGAGCAATGTTGGATCTGCTCTGAAAAACGAAGTGCCTGTGTTTCCTTTTACCCTATTTTTGTGGCTATTATGTTTTGATAGAACTGATATCTTAATAACCGGTGAATAAACTGTGATAACTGTTAAATAGAAGAGTGAAATTAGCATCAGCCTTTTAATCTGGATGATTGGTTTAAGACTAAGTCATTAAAATCATAGTTGGTGAAAGTCATTTATTCTGTAATGAATTATGTAATCAATAACAATAAGGGACTTTGTGAAATCATTATTTTCCTGAGTAAAAAGTGTTTAAATCCACTTTTTAAAATTATTATTTAAGATCTATTTATTGCTATTCATGTTCCTTGTCCTTGCACCAAGTCCCTACTTTGTGAAAGCTCACAAACGAAAATCCAGCCCTCAGTTAAGTGGCAGATTTAGTAGTCAGGGGAATAAAACTTGTGACTCCAGAATCACCTTTCCTGTAATAATTTATTCATAATTCTGAACAATTTATTGAAACCAAAAAAGGCAACAAAAAAGACACCATCTCTTATATTGTAATTCATTTGCCTGCTATGATGCAAAAATATATGAATTGTATTTTCAAGATGAAAGGATTACTTACTGAAATAATTGGGCACATTACTCTCAATTTAAAATAAGTATGTGTTCAATAAGCCTGAAATGCAACAGGTTCTTGTTCTAGAGAATTTGGAACAGAGCCAGGAATTTCCTGAAGGCTGTGTTGGAATATGATTGGGTAATGATGATCAGTATTGATCTAAAAGCCTGAAACATCTTTATATTTTTTTCAATGACGTGAAGACAGTTTTGATACTGAGGAGAAGGTAGAATTGAAACTGTGCAGGTGATGTGGTGTTTTCTCAGTAAATTAGCAGATAGTTTTGAGTTTTCTATTGGCAGAGCCCTACATATCCTGAAAGCCCTTTCAGGTGGGAAGAAAAGAATTCAGCAAAGTCTCTTTTCTGTTATGTGTTTGTCCCACAAGACCTTTGGCTTCAGGTGAAATGAGAGCTGCAGGTAATGCACAGAGCTGCATGCTGACCTAAGATAATTGTCCCTGCCATGCTTGATACTTGTCTGCCAGTATCAAATGCAAAAAATAAAAAACAAAAATGTGATGTAGACACAGCAGTTCACTTTCAGACCAAACTGAGCTGATTCCATGTTTGCTTGGTATAGGTCAAGAGCAGAGACACAGCTGTCCTGGCTGGGGTGGTGAGAAGCAGCTCATCCATGTTCCTGGAGCACTTTTCAGTGCAGTGTCATTTGGCACTTTTTGAATTGCAGAGTTCCACAGATCTTGGCATTTTCAAGTCATTGCTTTGATGGCCAAACAAAAAGAAATAGTGAAAGATGGGTGTTGGTTTTTTTTGTGGTAAAGTTCTGATTGCAGCTTGTGTGCTGCAGTGGTGCAAGGGGTGATGAGAAACAGAGAACCAAAAAAGCAGCCATTGCTGACCCATTCATTTTGGGTAGAGTTCACAGATTCATAGAATGGTTTGGGCAGGAAAGGACCTTAAAGCCCATCCAGTGCCACCCCTGCCATGGCAGGGACACCTTCCACTGTGCCAGGCTGCTCCCAGCCCCAGTGTCCAGCCTGGCCTTGGGCACTGCCAGGGATCCAGGGGCAGCCCCAGCTGCTCTGGGCACCCTGTGCCAGGGCCTGCCCACCCTGCCAGGGAACAACTCCTCATTCCCAAGATGCCATCCAGCCCTGCCCTCTGGCACTGGCAGCCATTCCCTGGCTCCTGCCCCTCCATCCCTTGTCCCCACTCCCTCTCCAGCTCTCTTGGAGCCCCTTTAGGTCCTGGAAGGGGCTCTAAGGTCTCCCAGGAGCCTTTTCTTGTCCAGACTGTCTTCTCCAGTTGTAAATTTGGAGTAATGCATGAAGTTCTCATATACTTTCTTAGTGGTTGAGAAGCAGGAATTTATTTCCTATCTCTTATATATTTAACCACTTTCCAAGATACCCCTTTATACTGTGTGTGTTTTTTCAGCGCCATGATTCCTAAATAGTGATATTTTCTTGTACAGTCACTAAGTCACAATATCTACTGGGAGTTCAACTTCTCTCAGGTTAATACTACAAAACCAAGTCTGTCTTATGCTTTAAAGCATCAGAGCCTGGAAACTGTTCCTTTGTGTTTTTTCAAGTTTTCCTTGCTCCTTTAAAGAAAAGAAATTTTGGTCACAATACTGTAATGTCTTGGTAGCCTTTGTATTTTCTGTTGTATCTTGAAACCTCAAAGGCTCAGCTCTTCCTAGGACAATGTAATAATTCTGCAATGTTCCCCAGCTGTCAAACGCAGACATTTTTTCCTGATTCAGATTGTATGCACGTGTGGACATTGAAAATATGACCTATCATTCAACACCTTTGCTTATGCTGGTCCTGTCTTGAAACATATGTTAAGCCTTGCTGGTTTAATCCTGTGTTCCTCTTTTCCAATGGACTTAGATAAAACATGAAAGGCAAAATGGTGATGAGGAGAAGTGACAAAAAGCCTGAATTTCTCCTGATTTCTATATTTGTGCTTTTTTCGGTGCCAAATTTCAGGTTAAAGCATGTTGTACCAGCCTTTCATCCCTCTGAGTGTTAAAAGGAAGATCTCCATTATGTGCTGTCATAAAACCTTTTTTTAAAGGCAAATCTTTCAACATATTTGAGATAGGGGAAGAGGATAAAACAGTACAAAAACTCTCCAAGTTGTAAATGAACCTACCTGCCAAAACAAAGCTGATGACAAAATTGAAGCATTTAAAAAGACAAGGAACATTGGCAAAAACATAAAACTCCCTCAGAAGGTGGAGGTATTTTTAGTTTGGGGTGGTGGGGTAGAGACAGCCGTTGGTTTCTGATATGATTGATCTGACAAGTTTCCAATCAGTGGAAAATATTCTGCTGAGTTTTGTGCGTATTAAACGGCTGCTTATAGAAAGTGGACAACATGAGCATGTGCTTTTCTTTTCTGCTTGTGGATATTTTCAAGCTTTGCTGGGATTTTTGGGTTTTATGATCTCTTGGGAGTGATTGAGTTCATGGTTTGATTTCCACCCTCTGCCAGCAGACTAGTTTGTACAGGTTTTGAATCTCCAAACAACTTTCTGTAGCTACTCCATGGGGCTCAGAGTAATTTACCTCATGGCTCAATCTTGACATAAGAATGCTCATGTGATTTGCTGACCTTTATCTCATACCTCACTGCCAGACCCTTTTTTCCCCCCTTATCTTGCTTCATGTCTCTGTGGAGTGAATATTTTTTGGCAAGGTGAATAAGGCTCTGTAGTGCTAAAACACACTAAGATTGCAACGTGTTCTCCTTTCCCAATAATGATTTCTCTTTGTATATATTTGTATTTTTATATGAAAAAGGCACATAGAGAAAGTATCTTTTATTTCTTGCATTAAAGGATGAACAAAGCAAACAAGTGGAAAAGAAAGTGAGATATAGCCAAGTATTATGTTACTCCTTTCTCTTGTTTACTGAATTGGTGTTTGCTCTGAGAGAAGATGTTTCCCTGCAGAGTCCAGTGCCTTTTTCCAAGTTTGAATTGTTTGAGGAAAACGAGTGGGTTTTTCTTTTGCTTCTGCTTCTGACACAAAGGCAATAACTAATTCAGGTAATCAATGTGTGCTATCCTTTCAGAAGGGCTTGGAGATGAAATTTTTAGATGCATTTTGATGTAAAGGCTTGCACAATTCTTTCTTTTTTTTTTATTTTAATAATAAAAATAGTGTAGGTGAGTTTAAGCAGACTTCATTAGTGCACCTTCATGGTGAGGCCAGAGGTGTTCCAGGTGGATCTCAGGTTTTGGAGATACTAATTTCAAAATCAGCTTTTATATACTTGAAACCTTTGATCCTGAACATTTAGTAGTGATACCATTATTTCAAAATGAGGTTCACAGGATGCTTGTACATAAACTTCAGTTAAGAAGATTACCTGGCAATGTGACATAAGAATAGAATATTCTGTGCTCTGAAACGCAGAAGATTGCAGATTCTTTAAGTGGTTATTACTTAATGATAGCTGTTGACTTACAGGAATAATAGAATTACAGTCAGCTGTAGAATTAAATATAAATTCCTGCATCCTGGAATGCTGTAACTTGTACTCGAAGGAGTTATTGGCTCTGTAGTTTTTAGCTGCTCATTTGTTTGAATGGTCTCTTGCTGGTCTGTAACCAATTTCTTCATTTCTTAATGCAGAATGGAAGCTGTAACAGTAATGTTCATGGGATACTTGGGGATAAATTGAAAGAGTAGTGCCAGCAGGAGCTACTCTCTAATCCACTGGTACTCTTTCAGACCCAGAATGTGACAATTTCTTTGTCCTAGATTGCATTTCCAGCAGGAGAGAATACTCCAACTCTGTGGCATCGTTTCCTCTCTCCGAAGAATGTGTGTCCTACCCTGTTTGTGTCTGAGGGGGGATGTGATTTATGCAACCAGCAGTTGGTTTCAGCACCACAGAACAACTCTTTTAGAGTGAGTAAGATTATTTACGTGTTGTGGTAGCATTGCTTATATCTCTGCCTGGTGACTTCTGCTTCGATTTATGTCACTGCAGAAAGCATCTGGTTGTTCTTTCAGTTCCCTGACAGTTCAGGTTTGGGTTTCACACTCTGCTTGCACTGTTTTCACATTTCTGCCTTCTCTGGCGGACTGTTGTTATAAATCAATGTTTGGTCAATTTGTCTCCCACTCTGTCTCAAGGCTCCCCTAGATGCATGTTGACAGTCTGAAATGGTTTCTTCAGGCTGACCCAAATGGCTGCTGCTTGCATGTAAAACAAATTAACTTCTGCCTCCCCAGGATGAGAAAGGATTGAATGGACAAATTAAACCCAGGCTATGTTTATCAAATAAGTGCTACAGGAATTTCCTGCATTCCTTGCAGTGCTTTAGTACCTCCCTGAGCTTCAGTGAAACACCAAAGTCCCTGGTGGCTGTCACAGTGGAAAGTGTCATCACCGTGGTTCTGCCAAAGGAATGGTTGCTTTATTTAAAAGTTTTGGATCGGGAGACAGAGTCAGCTCACTGGAGAAAAACGAATAAGGTACAAATGTCAGAATGACCATTTCTTAGAGAATATCATGATGTGAAACTCCAGAACTACTTGGGAATTTGAGACCTCCCCTAGGGAGCCAGGCTGGAAGAACTGGGTCTGTTCAGCCTGGAGAAGAGAAGTTGTGTGGAGACCTCACAGCACCTTCCAGGGTCTGAGGGGCTGCAGGGAACCCAGAGAGGGACAATTCCTCAGGAACTGCAGTGCCAGGAGCCAGGGAATGGCTCCCAGTGCCAGAGGGCAGGGCTGGATGGGATCTTGGGAATTGGGAATTGTTCCCTGGCAGGGTGGGCAGGCCCAGAGCAGCTGGGGCTGCCCCTGAATCCCTGGCAGTGCCCAAGGCCAGGTTGGACATTGGGGCTGGGAGCAGCCCAGGACAGTGGGAGGTGTCCCTGCCATGGCAGGGGTCTGGTACAGGATGCTCTCTAAGGTCCCCTCCAACCCACACCATTCCATGATTCTATGACAGATTTTTAATAATGGTGAAATGGTTTGGGGGTGACATTGTTCTTACTTCAAGGAAAAGGTGCAGAAACACCTTTGAGCCCTACAACCTCCCATGAGTGAATGAAGCCTGTGAATGCAATTCACAAACAAGTGAATTCCCTGCTTGGCCAAAAGATGAGCTCTAAGTGAAGTGTGGTGTATTTACTCTCAAGTACAACCAATGCTTTCATCTGGCATGTTGAGCCTATTTTAGTTGCTCTGGCTGTACAAACTCTGTAAGCTGTTTTTAAGTCTGCATAGGGAAAAGGTGGGAAAAATTCACCACGGTTTTGATGAAATCAAATTAAAAATTCATGGAAGTAAAGCACTGTTCTGCCTGATCCAGTAAGAGGCAAGTTTGGGAAATAAAAAAGCATTAGGAGATGCAGAAGCCTCTGGTGCATTATTTTATTTAATTTTAAATGTAACTTGTCTATTTTGTGATGATATTATCACTTGCCTCTTGAATACAGTAATTCTCAGAGGAATAATCTTCCCTCCTACGCTGCTGATGTAGGAATGTGCTGTATTTGATGATCAACAAGAGTATATTCCATAAAGGGCTTTAAGCCAGTAGTGCTTGGAGGAAAGAGAGCTTGTATCAGTAGCAAATCAATACTTTCTTTTTATATTTGTGGAACATACATATTTGTGCTAGATAAATACAGCACTGCCTAGCTCTGTTTAGTTTGCTTACCTGCACAAATTCCAGAGACCACATCTGCATTTTTGTCATTATCATCTCACAAGTCTATTCACAACAGATAGCCACAATACCAGGGTAGGGTTTTTTAACACTCACTTTTGTATGTTGGAAGAAGGCATGGCCTGGAAAAGAATTGAGAACTAATAGTAAACCTTTGTTAAATTAGCTGTTGCAGTGGAATTAGCAAGGAAAGTTAAATGTCCCTCACAGGAAGAATTTAGCTTTTTCAGTGGGATACCTCACGGATGTCTGCTTTAAGCCAGAACAAGGCAGGAGCACTATGAGACTAATTTGCAGCATAAGAATGCAATTAAAATGAGAAAAAATACAACAGTACGAAAATGGAATGGTGTGATGAACAAGTGCAAATTGTATCTCCAGTTTCATGCATTTTGATAATTACAGTTTCTTGACAAAGTCTCTGTACTTCCAGCAGTGTGTCAGGCAATTTACAGCAGGAGAGAAGGTCAAGTTCACTCAAAGTCCAAGCATGGTCTCACATCATTCCAGCAGAAATAAATCAAGTTCCCAAGAAGTTTGGGGCTGCCTAAACACATACTGAAGTTTGCAAACGAGAACTGCACATTAGATGGGTGATATTTTGGGAACCAGGCACCTTGGTACAAGATTTGCAAGCAGCAGATGCCCAGAGCACGGAGCTGGAGGGGAAGGAACATGACAGGAGCGCTGGGCATGGAGGTCTGCAGAGCAGGGCTCAGTCCCAGTTCAGGGCTCTGGGCTGCAGGGAGGAGAGGAGAGGTTTTGGTCACACAGCACAGGGGTTCAAGGTCTGGTGCTTTGCTCTGTCCGTGCTCAGCAGTGCATTTTCATAAAATGCACCTGGGATCCAGGACCCCTCTCTTGGACGGCTGTCTAAGCAACAGGAGACTTACCAACTTTGAATTAAAACAGTAACCACTATTGCCACGTCTGGGGTCACCATTTATTACTGTGGGTCTTCTGAGCAGTCTGGACTGGGTGAAGTGAAGGAGAGATCTTGACTCCATTTCAGAAGGCTGGTTTATTATATTATGATATATATTACATTAAAAAACCACACTATAATTATACTACAAAGAACAGAGAGAAAGAATAATCAGAAGGTGAGACAGGAATAGAAAGGAATGAATAACAAAGTTCTGTGACTCCCAGAGAGTCCAAGAGCTGCTGCTTTCTCGATTGGCCACCAAGTAGAAACATCCCACATTGACCAATCGAGAAAGCACTTCACAGTAGCAGATAACAAATTGTTTACACTTGAAGCTGAGGTCCTCTGAAGCTGAGGCCAGGAGAAGAAAATCCTAGCAAAGGGATTTTCACAAAATATCACAACCACAAACCACCACTCCATCAGCCATCAGTGGGGAGGGGGGAGTGCACTGCTGCTGCCACTGCTGAAGGGCACAGAAGGAGGGTGCTGTGGCCCCCTATGAGTGCAGATTTTTTTTCAGTTGCTTAAGTTCTACGTCCCACTTTAAATATTTATGATCTCCATGCAAATACTTGATATGGCTGTAATTCCTAGGATGTAAATGGTAGCCTAAAGGAGTAGATTTTATAAAGTACTGGAAATTGCTCTGGATTATGTTCAGAGGAGCATTATGTAATGGAAGTAGTACTTTAAAAATTGTGCTTTCCTCTCAAAATGGAGAAATGCTGTGAAACCTTTACTGTCTAAAGTGTTTAGTGCCTGAGAATTCCATAGAATATCCATTCTGGATCTTGTAATAAATAATGTCCTAGTCTGCCATGGGAATGTGGCAACTTCAGCTGTAGTAAATGAAGAGCATTGTCTGAGTGCTGTAAGTGGATTGGATTTAAAATGGCTAGATTGTGGCTTTGTCAGGGAGAGAAAAAGGACAGCTTCTCACTGAGATAGCTGTTGAACTGAATAGTCCTTTGGAGATAAGGCATCAATAACTTTCTCCTAATCTTAGTTGAGCTTAATCAAACACCTCACTTATCAGACTTAGCTGCTCTCAGGTAAAAGCCTCCTTATCTGGCATTCACAGGGTTTTATAGGAAGTTAGTTAACATCAAAAAGCGCAGATTTTGAGCATGACAAAGTCACCTCTACTCCCCAGAATACAAGCAATCACACTGCTCTCCACCAGGAAAAGCAGCTCAATCTGAAATCTTAAAAGGTTCCAGTCACAATTGGGAAATTTTTCTTTATTAATAATGATAATGGCTGGGAATTTTGTTCTTTGGAGCTGTTGTGCTCCTGAACAGAATAGCACCAGGTTATATGAGCAAAGAGGGTTGTAAGCCTTCTTGCTTGGGAAAATAATAAATCTACAGGGAAAAAGACATAAATTTACATTGTTGAATATGTAAATGTACATATTGCATTATATTTATAATAATTCAGTACACCAGTGGGTGATACTAGAGGGCCTTCATTGCCAAGTTAAATTCTATATAGCAAAGAAACTGTTAATTTTATTTGTTTGATGCAATTCTATCTCTGAGTTTTCACTTATTGCCCATGCCAGCCCACAAAGCAGAGGGCTGCCTTTGTTCTGATTCTGCTAATTTTGGTTAGAACAGTGTCCTTTTTTTGTGAGTAAATACCCTGAGAAGATCCAGAGACAGGATGTTGTTTGCTAAATGGCAAAAGAGATACGAGAGGAAAGATGAAATCCAGAAAGGGAATTGACTTGGCACTGATGTAAAGTAATAGAGGTGATATGAAAGTCTAAGGGAAATGTTTCATTTCAAAAGATAAAAAGCATTATGAAGATTTCAAAGACCTAGACTGCTACTGAACTCTATCTGGTGAAAGAGTGTGAAATATTAAGCATTTGAAATGTTTTGTTCATATGGGAATTCATTTGAAATTGTTGTTGATTTTATTATGCAGTTCATGTTAATGGATATTTGACTGTAAGGTTGATTATTAATGAAGGACAAATGAAATCTATGCTTAATGTTATGCCATAGTATGTCACCTTGAAACTTTAATTGTAAAAATTCAGTAGGGCCAGACTTGATCAGTATTTCAATGGAGAGCCACGAGACAGATGCAGTAGTGCTGTGACAGGGCCCTGAATAGTTCATTGCAACTCCTGCCACCTTTAGAGACAGGGGCAGAAAGGCTGCAGCCTTTCATGAGAGTATATTACATTAAGATGGAGAAGAAAGTAACCAAACCAACCCACAAACCACTTTGGAAGGCTTTGGTTGGCCACCACTTAACAAAACCTGTGTAACGCTTTTTTATAATAAACAGGTTTTTTGCAGTCTTGCTGGCTGCAATATTTATTTCAGATTATTCTGAGAATTCTGAATGATTGTTTTGTTTCATTCCATGATCTACGAGTACAAATTCTTCAGAATTCTAAGGGTCCCTTAGAAAATATATTGCAATGGTACAAAAATACTCATTGGAATGGGCCAGGGCTTTGTGTATGTTCCTGGAGCTGTTGAGGGTGGAGCTCTTTGAGAATTGGTTTGTTTTAGTTTGGTTTTTTTCTGATAGAAAGTATTGGTTTGTCATAAGCATTTCACTGAATATAAAATGTTAGCTCTAGGATGGGGTTATTTTGAGAATAAGGAAAAGCAGCCTTCTTTATTCCCTTTCCACAATCCCAACAGCTGCTGTCAGTCACCCAGCACTGGGATTGCCCCCTTGTTCCCCCAGGCATTCCTGCAAAGTGGGAGCCCAGGAGCCTCTGGACTGGGATCCACGCTTGGAGGTGATGGGAACTGGGGGAGCAGAGCTGCAGAACGCCCCAGCTGCTTTAGGGGCCCCGTCCCCCAGCCCAGGGGCTGTCTAGGGGCTGTGTCAGGAGCCTGGCTGCAGGGAAAAAAAAAAAAACAGGTTTGCAGCTGGAATGTCACAGTGCCACGCTGTGGTGGTTTGCAAGATCGATCATAGGCAGGAAACTCAGCTGAGGACCCCTAAAACCAGGGGACAGGGCTCTGGACCTTGCTAATCGCTGCTGTGACAGCTCCCTGCACAAGGCTGATACCTGGGAATGTTGCCAGCATGGCTGTTTGCCTCCTGCTTTTCTTCTGCGTTTCACTGAAACCAGCACTTGGCTTTGGGAGTTTTTTATTTCCTTGAGAGTAACTTGCTCTGAAGTCAGCAGAGGGGAATATCAGGAGAAACAACATAAATTCAGTAGTCTTCCATTTGTTTTTTTTTTCATTTTTTTTCTAAAGAAAAATAAGCGTCAGTATCCAGTTGCTTTAGTCAGGCTTCAGATGTAACCTGTACATTTAACATAATCTAATATTCATTAAACAATTCTTCAGGCTGATTGTTCAAAAATGTGTCTGTCATTAGGATATCAGATGGATTTTCCTAGGTGATCCCTGTGGTACTGCTCATCCTCAGAAATCCCTTTCTGATCTCACCTGTCTCTCCACTCAATGTGCTTGTGAAATTAAAACCCTGCACAAAATCAAAGAAATCAGCAGGGAGGGAAGGACAAACCACTCCCTTAAAGCTTCTGCTTTCTTTGTCTGTGGCCCTGAACAGCCCAGGGCTCACTCTGGAAAAAGCAAGAGAAGTCATACTAAAGCAATTATCAATCTATTTAAACTTCTGTATCTCCAGTCTGATTTCTTCAGCTGCAAGTACAGAGCAGTGGAAAGCAAGTGCAGCCACTTGCATTTTATGTTGTTTGTGCAACAGGTCCTTGGATACTGGGCACAAAAATTTCAAATCTTTTGAATTATGGCAGTTTGCAGAGTTCTAAAAGGTAGAAAGTAAAAGAAACATAGTCAGGAGTATACAGTGGCTAAAGCAGAGCTAGGAAGAGAATTAGGAGCTCACTCTTCCACTTCTACACATGAGAAGAGATTTCCTTAATGTTGTCAGGCCTCAATATTTTCCATGAGTTGAGGAGAACAATTTAAATTCATTGAAATTTTAAAGAAGATTTTTAATGAACAAATCAATGCTCCTTTGTGACATGGGTTACTACTGCAACCTTCAGAATTGAGATATATGGCCTTAACACAGGTTAGGCAACCTGCTTATAACAGATTATAAAAGCCTTCTCGAGTTATAATTACAGTGCAGTGTCTCAGGCACTGTTGTCTTTTTTGCTACCAGCTGCACATATGTGACTTGCCATTCAACCATGCGCATTGTTCACATTATGTCACATTAATAAGGTCACTGCACCTGAGGTGGGAGGAGCTCTTGCACAGCTTTCCCCTCCTGGCTCCTGCTCATGTCACAGCAAAGGCTCCACAGGTCTCTGTGCTGGTATCTCTGGGCTTTCTTCTGCCAGATGGTTGGGTTGCAAGTGGGAGGTCTCACTTCTCATTCTTCTTTTATTTTTTTTCCTCTACTTTGGTACATCTTTAATTCTGGAGAGTTTCTTAAATCTGAGTGCAGCAGGTATAATTTTCTCATTAAATCAAAGGACAAGGTCATTATATGTTAAAAGGAGGAAATAACTAGTTCACACATGTTATCTTCACAAAAATATGAGCTGAGAAATTCTGTACTGACCTTTCAATATCATTCAAAATTAAACTCCATATGCACTCAGCTACTGTCTTCTGCTCTGCTGCTATGATGCTAGAATGGATTTTAGAAAAAATATAAAGGGGAACTGTTTCTTTGTAACTACTCCATTGCAGTCACTTGGCCCTGATTTTTATTTGTCCATATTTAAAATTTTAATGTAACTCACACATGGTCTCACTGTATTGATCATGGCAGCATCAGGTATTTTCTAACTGCAATAAAAACCACTGTGATCTTTTGCATGCACTACTGTCTCCAGAAATACAAGCCTTGGTATGCTTAACAGTAACAAGTGGAGGGACTTGCATCATTAAATACTGTAGAAAAGACATTATATAGATTTGTAGTCATAAAATGAATTGGTCTGTCTCGGTGGCAGGAAGCAATTTCTGCAGGGTATAATTCCAAACACAAAAGAACATTGCTACAAAGGTGCTGTGAAGACACAGAGCAGTAACAGATAAGCCCCCAGAGTACACATTTACTACAGGAATATTAGAGTGATTTGAGAATGAAGAAATGGAATAGTAACACTCAGGGCTGCAGTGTTCACATCTGTGAATATGCTTAATTGTTTTATTGCAGCGCTTTGAATGTGGCGCCTGACAAATAGGACTCTGTAAGATGCCTCCTCATCCTGAGGCCTTAGGATGGAGGTGTTTCTGTTTGCTAGCAGGAGTGTCATGTGTGAGCCAATAATTTATGAAAAGGCTTGGAAATTGCTAAGGGAGGCAGGTACTTTGTGAGGAAAGCTTTGTCTGGTTCTGCTTTCCGAACCCGGCACAGCCGGCTTGTAATAGTTCCTGTGGTCCTGGAAAACAGCAGAACATTGATAAGTATTTGGGGTTTGGGTAGGGATAGTGATGACTGTAAACTTTCTGTGCCTAAAATGGAAGCATTGAGGCCAGAGAGTCTGTTGGATAAGTGGGTAATATTTTATTGAAGCCTCTTGACCGAGACTTGCTCTGATGGTGATGAAATTAGAGATGGATAAGAAAATGTTTCATCTTAATGTGGGTTGGCTTTGGAAACTCCAAACAAAAGGTCTTTACAGGAGGAGAACAAACTTTGCTAAGGTTGAGGGCAAAATATTAAACAGCAACAGGAGTGCCATGTTCAGATGGTTCTGCTCTGTTCCAGATTAATGTCCTGACCTTTGTATTTTATTAGTCTGGGATATCTCCATATCTTTCTGGGTTTGACCAGAGACCTTTCCCAATACAGTGCTGTAGTTGATCTATTCTCAGCCTTTTGTCTATTGTGGCTAAAAATAGTTGAGTTGAGCTAGTCAGGAGTTTGGCTGTTTCAAATACAGAGAGGATGACTCGCCAAACTGGAGGGAGCACAATGAAATGGTTTCAGTTTGAAGTTGAGTTCATCCCTTTGCTTTAAGATAAGAAATTCCTGAACTGAGAAGGCAGATACAACTTCCACTTTAAGAAAGAACACAAGGAAAGGTCAAAACAATTTAGAAGAGATTTGTCTCTTCAAATAAGGCAAGTAGTTATGTTGTTTTAAAAAAGGAAATGAAACCGTCATTGTGGAGGACTTATTCATGTAAAACAGATTAAAATATGCATTCATAATATGTAAATATAGAGTCAATTAATATGAAGCTTTTTTACAGTATAAGTGATTGTAACCTGCCAGTGTCCTCTGGGACGACTTTGAAACTGAAATGCTTCTTCTCTACAGTCCCAGTTAACAACAATCAATAGACAGTAAACATAAAGCACTCTCTTGCCGAGTGAGCAGTGTCTGAATAGGACAGTTTAATTTTCAACAGATGAGCAGAATTCACCAGGAGCAGATAGGCTCATCAGCCTGGTATGCATTCCAGGACCAATTCCAGTAGGCAACAGAAAGAGTCAAATTCAGAAAGGATTAAAATCTGTGGGTTTGGGCTGACTCCTGTCTGTTTTCCCTCAGATTTCATCACTTACACCCCTGTGAAGTCAAGATGAAGAGGGCATAAAAACTCTGAAGCATTTATTTCCCACTTCCAGTTTGATCTTTTCTTTGATCCTTGAAAGATTCTGTCAAAGCAGGACAGCGGGAATCTGTCAGGAGGCCTATTGGTGAAGGAGGTCGCGGTGTGTCAATTTAGCAAAGGTGACATCTCTTCCCTGCAAAAGATGGTTCTGCTCACAGCCTGGGAAAGAGGTGCCAAGGGAAGAGGCCAAACTCATTGCAGCTCTCACTGTTGCCACAACTCCCTGTAAGCCTGCTGCTGTCAGGAATGCTCAAGTCATAGTAAAGAGATTACATTATTTATACTTCAAATTGTAAAGGAGATGTCTGAATATTTTTCCCTTGAACAGGTGCAGTAGTTACCGGATAATTAAATGCTGCCATGTGACACAATGTGTTTTTAGTGGTCATGCTCTGCTCCCCTTTCTAAAATTTAGCCCTTTGGAAGTCATAGAATCATAGAATATCCTCAGTTTGGAGGCACCACAGGGATCATTGACCCAGCTCCTGTCCCTGCAGACCCCCCAGCAATCCCCCCTGTGCATCCCTGGCAGCGCTGTCCAAACGCTCCTGGAGCTCTGGCAGCCTCGGGGCTGTGCCCATTCCCTGGGAGCCTGGGCAGTGCCAGCACCCTCTGGGGAAGCAGAACCTTTCCGTGATCTCCAGCCTGACCCTGCTCTGCCCAGCTCTAGCTGGTCCTGTTTCTAGTGACAGGATCCAAGGGAACAGCACAATGCTGTGTCTCCTATATGAAGTCTCCTTATAGGAACACAGGTGAGAAGGTATTTGGCCATTTTTACCTGTGACCTGCTTGTGTACAATGTTCTGGTCATTTCTCTGATTTTCACTTGGCACACGATCCTTGGGGTATTCATCACTGCATCTTTAATTGCATCAATCCAAGTTGCAAATAGATCCACGTTTCTGGTGGTGCAGAGGTTGGCTCAACTAAGTACAAACCTCTTAATTTTAAGTAGATTGCAGAGGGTTTTGCACATTTCCTATGTTCAGCTTTTGAAAGCAGTTTCTGCTGAAAGTCTGGCTACTTAAAATTCAAGCACTCTGCAACTAAGGAACTCCAAAAAGAGGTAATGAACCATAAATTATTGCCGTTAGATATTTAATACTCAATCAGTATGTGCTCTCTCATGCATATCCCACTGGCATTGCATTTATTCTGACAGTGTGGTACTGGTTCAATTACTTTGCTCATTTACAATAAAAGATTAATGAAAAGAGGTATATTTTAGTTCACAGAGATTAATTGCATCCCTTACTTTCCCTACTCTAGAAATATTCAACCCATAATCCTGATAGCTTTTTCGTCAACAAGTACATGGAAAATTAATAGACTTCCTTCTGCTGGAATCCTCAGTAGGCTTGCAGATACAAACATCCAGGGAAAAGCTGACTGAAAGTTGGCTTTCTGGTATGGAGGAATTAATTTACCTCTTCTCCCTCATTCTTCCTCTTTCCTTTGCTCTTTAATCCATTCTGATGACACTTTGAATTGGCCAGAAGGAAAACAGGTTTGTGCAGTAAGTGTTGAAACCAGCACGTCCTTTGTCTCATGTCATCCAACTAGAACTTGTGGTGTCTTTCACTTCTGATGTGTGCCCAAAGACCATTGTGAGGGGGGATGGACGTTCCAAGAGCTTACTAGGGCGGTAATGCCTTAGCAAATTTAACAGCCTTTATATTTGCAGAGTACCTGCCAAGGTTACTAGTAAAACTGATTTTTAATCTTGCTATGAATGTAGTCGGTACTTGTTTAAAAAAAAAAAAGGTGTGCTGCTGACATGTAGGAAGAGAAGGATATTTTGCTTTATTTTAGAGGACTTCTGTTTACATTAAGAAGAAAGTGAATCTAAGAAAAGGCAATAACTGCAATATCACAAGAAAACGCACCAGTGGCTATCATTTATAACAATTGAAGTTTACATGCAAGCTGCAGAACCTTAAGGTAGATCTTTAGCACTAGAATTATAGCAGAGCAGATTTTAGAAGGGATTGCTTTGAGTTCAGCTTAGATAAACATCCAGAAGTTCAGAACTTATAATACATTTCTAAACCTGCTAACCTTACAAAATTAAAAGGGAAATCTGATTAAAGGAATCATTCTTGCAATGTTATGGCCATTGTGGATCTGCCCATTACTGGAAACTATTAGTGGGGGGGAAAGGGATGAAATATTTAAATATTTTAAATGTTAGACATTGGTATAAAAATAGATGTACACTTTGAATATGTATCTAGCACATGCACATATTTGTCTCTCCATGGTCATACACTTTTTAAAATCTTCCTGGAAATCCTTTTCTAAAGCCATAGTAAAATATGTAACAGCCAGCTCAAAGTCTACATCCAGCTCAACCTCAAAATGCAGTTTTATGCATTATGATCCTTTTTAATCTGTACTATTTTCCATCTTATTAAAGCTCAGCATTAATTCAGAGTGACCTCTGCAGACTTAGGGAGTAGAACAGAAGCTGAACTGGTTTTTGGTGGGGTAGCACAACTTCTGGGGCAGTTTGGGCTGAGGTGAATGAAGAAGCACAACTTCAGGGAGTCCACATCCTCTGTGGTCACTGCACAGCCAGATTTGCCTCTTCCAAGGGCATGGATAAAATATTCGGCTTTGGATTGTTCCTGTCTTACTAATGAGGACTTCAGAGGCCTGTGGAATCCATCTGGAGTGGGGCCGTGCCTCCCTCTTCAACCTTGTCTCACTAGCACTGGGCAGGAGCAGGAATTCTGAGTCCTGAGCCTGAAAAGGAGATTAAACCACGCACGTGAGCAAGTTCTGAAGAACTGAGCAGAGACAATATTGCTTAATGCACTGTGCTCTCATTTTTTGATGCTGTTGTTCATTTTCCTCCTATTGCTAGGCATGGGGATCTTTCTGGAAATGGCTTCACTGGGGGATAAATGTTCTTTGGCTCCTCTTCAGGACAGGCTGGGTTTATTTCTTTGTTTTAATGAGAGCTGAATAGTTTGCTGGTAGCTGCATCTGATTTAGAAAACTGCAGCAAAACACTGCTGCTGCATATAATTCTTCCTGTGTGAAAACTGTTTTAAATCTGAATAATTTAGCTTATTTCATGTCTGTCTATGCACACTTTTTCTTTGAATGTTGGATGATTCTCTATATTTAATTTCTGATCTTTCTACTAGCAGATTTTTTAATTTAATAATACAATAATATGCTTTAGAGCTGCCTGTAATTACTTGGAAGATATGACTTCTCTTTGTGTAAGTTATATGTCTGTAATTAAAAGAAGATCTGGCACATATATCTCCAGTTAATAATACTCATGATAATAGAAAACTTGTGTCGATTTTAATAGGAAACAACTTTTTAATTTGCTTTTATTGAATCCTGTGTAAATTGGCACAAAACTATTTCCCTCCCATTGCACAGTATTTCTTAAGGAGAAAAATTGATAAAAAAGACAGTTTTAAGTTCTGCACAGTCCTACTTTAAGCACCTTTGCAGAATGTCCCAGGGAGCTGTGCCCAGCCATTGGGTTTCTCTGCAGGAAGATAAAGCAACATGTGAAGTAAGAAGCTGTTTGAGTGTTTCTGCTCAAGTCAAAACTTGTAATGATGAAGAATCACTTGTTGCTTAACCTTGTAGACACCAGAGCTGCCCATACAGCTCAAATTTTGACCTTCAACCTTTTGCACAGAGGCGGAATTTTAGATGTTTGTTATCAGTGTGTACCTCTCCATGGCCTGAGGAATGAGCCAGGAGCCTGGGAGTAAGAGCTGGTGGATTTAAATCCCCTGTGGCAGGGAACAGACCTGAGATAAGGATAGAGCTCTGAATCCAGTGTGACTGCAGAAACTGCAAGAGGGAAAGCAGATTGTAGAGACTTTTCTACAGCATCACTCATTTTCCTGACTAATATCATAAAATCATAGAATGGCCTGGCTTGGAAGGGACTGTATAAATCAACTTCCAATCCCCTGCCATGGCAGGGACACCTTCCACTGTGCCAGGCTGCTCCCAGCCCCAGTGTCCAACCTGGCCTTGGGCACTGCCAGGGATCCAGGGGCAGCCCCAGCTGCTCTGGGCCCCTGTGCCAGGGCCTGCCCACCCTGCCAGGGAACAATTCCTCATTCCCAAGATCCCATCCAGCCCTGCCCTCTGGCACTGGCAGCCATTCCCTGGCTGCTGTCCCTGCAGCCCTTGGCAATTGTCTCTCTCCATCTTTCCTGCAGCTCCTTCAGGCCCTGCAGGGCCACCCTGAGCTCAGCCCAAAGCTGCTCCTGTGCAGGTGAGCAATGCCAGCTGTGCCAGCCTTTCCTGCCAGCAGAGCTGCTCCATCCCTCTGCTCCCCTGGAGCCTCCTCTGGGCTCTCTGAGCAGCTCCAGGTGCCTCCTGTGCTGGCCCAGGCTGGGGCAGCTCTGCAGCTGGGCTCTCCCTGAGGGGCAGAGGGGCAGAATCCCCTCCCCTGCTGCCCCCGCCGGGCCCAGCCCAGGGCAGGGCTTTGGGCCGGCAGCTCTGGGGCCGGGCAGGGCCAGCTCTGCCCCGCAGCTCCCCCGGGGCTCTCCCGGGGCTGCTCCGGCTGCTCAGCCCAGCCCGGATGGATCCCGGTGCTGCCCCAGCCCAGGTGCGGCCCCAGCACTGGGCCTTGGCAGACCTCAGCACATTCCCAGGCCATTCCCACTTCTGCAGCTTGGCCGGGTCCCTCTGGAGTGTCCCTGGCTCCCTCAGTGCTGTGTCACCTGCTGAGGGTGCCCTTGATCCCCTCATCTTATCCTGCCTTCGAGCCTGTGGGACCATGTGAGGAGAAGATTTTGATGAAAATCCATTTTGTGGCTCCTGCACTATCAGACAGTGAGGAGTTCCCCACAGCAGTGTCTCCCAATGAAACTCCAGCTCCTTTGGCCATAGTTGCCCTTTCCACACTGTTAGAGAGTGGAATGTCTGCACCTTGGATAAGTCTATCTCTGTCTCTGCACTTCTGTTCTGCTGCCCCAGTCTGATCCCCAGCTGGTTGTTAACATTCTACAGGAGTATTTATATCTCTGCGCCTCTGTTTCATACCAGAGAAGGACCTGGTGGTCTCTAATTTGAAAATGTAATTATTCTTCAAGCAGCGCTCTTGCAGAGACACCTCTTAAACTAAATTTCACAATTTATCAAGTCTTACACGCTTGTACAGTTGCACCCCAAGTCCTGAACCAATTAATTCAGTGTGGTATTAAAAGATAAGAGCAAAGGATGTTTGAGGGGGACAAGACTTATTTTTTAACTGGGTTTGGTGATCTTGTCTCACTTTTTCTCTGCTCTGTCTTTTGCCTTCTATCAGAGACCACATCTTTAACTGTAATATTTTAAATCTCCTTGAAACTCTTCCACAACTGCTGCAAAACTGTGTATTTTTTTTCTTCATCTTAAAACTTAACTAAGTCTTTATCTAAAATTTTGGACAGATAATTTTCCACAGTCTGAATAAATCAAAGCACCTGTTTCTTTAGCATTTGATTTTCTTTCTGTTGCAGTCAGGGATGGACCAACCAAGGGAGAATAGAAGAGCATTGATCTCTTTTCTTCCACTTGGCTGAGTAAGATCTCTGGTGTTGTTTGTTTCTAGGACATAATTCAAAAGTTCAGGAAAATCAAAAGTCTTCCCATTGGCTTCAGAAAGCTTTGAATATGGCTTATGGAAGGTAATTACACATTTATTTTTTGTGCATGTGTATAAATATTAAAGCCAGGAAAATATCTGTATAGAACCACCTTGCTTAATTAAAAATTGGCTTATACAGATATTGATTCTTTAGCTCAGCAAAAGCAAAAACAATGCCAAGAGTGAAATGATGATGTGTCTTGGGGGGGGGGTGGTAATATTCTAGCAGAGCACATTATATCAGGCAAGTAAAAAGTAATGTGGAATAAGAAACAGGGCCTGATGTGCTGAGCTCTTTTAATGAACTAGAATGCTGACTCAGATTCTACAGTATCTTAATTATCTTTTCAGAGGGGGAGGAAGATCAGCTTAGTACTACAAAGTGTAATCATATGTAGCTCTGCTCTACCTTTAAGAAAGTAAGACAAGATAAATTTTAGTCATTTTGCTTAAAATTAAATTCTGTTGAAACTTAGTGTCTTACCTTTATTAGTGCAATATTTTAAGTCAGAGCAACTCTCTAAATGACTTTGTGAGGCAGAATAAGCAGAAATCAATCACTGAATTAATAGTTGTATATAAGAGTGGTTCTTGGTGTCTTCTCAGAACTGTTCTCCTTTAACAATGTCTTTTTTTTCCCCTGGAGTGAATAGGGAAGGACTTCCTTGAATGCATCTGCATCAAGTATATTTTGACATTTTCCTAAATCTGTCGGATCCTCATCCTGCTCCCTCCATACCCTGACACTGTCCAACTCTGTGACAATAAATGAACTAGGTGAGGTTCTAGAAGGGTTTTATGATGGAGGCTGTTGGATCCTCAGGAAATTCTGTCCTGAGAGGGAAGAGCAGGCACACTCTGAGCTGTAACTCTTAAAATTACTTATGCATTATAAATCATACAGGGGTGAGGAAAAAGAATAAAAGCTTAAAAGGTAATGTAGGTCAAGCTTAGGTATGTTGTTCCAAAATCAGGCTGCAGAGCTTCAATGATCAGCCTTTCCATGGATGAGATCCTGGAGTGCTCAAAATTTGTCTTATTTGGATTTTATAAAATTTCTTAACTTTTTTACTATTGGTTTTTTATTCTCCAAAATTAATTGCTAAGGATGGTAAAATTGATTACCATTGGGGAAATTCACAGATGCTTTATTAAATGGATTCTCTTTTACACACAAACAATGCATCTGAATCTCCATCTCTTCAAAGACTTTCTTGTGTTCTGTTTCAACTCCTTGTGAGGGAAGGATGGAGTTTTGTTGCCTGAATCTTCTGTATAAAAATGTTACTGGAAAAGCAGCATGTACTGGCTATTCCACTACCTGTTGTGTATTGCTTTTTATTACCAAAACTGTTGGAAACCATGAGTTTAAAAAGCTTACATGAGACAAAACCCCAAAAATATCCCCAAAAAAAGCAAAAAACCCTCTGAATATTTGTTAGAGAATGTTTATTAGCTGAGGAGTAGGCCTGGTTACCGAAATACCAAGCAAGTTGGTTTTGGTCACTATCTTAACAAAAGTATAATTAGGTGAGAAAGATTATCAGGAATCAATGTCTTTTGCCTTTTATCACAAATTATTTAATATTTAATTCTATTTGATTATGTGAAAAAAGCTTAACATCTTTTATTAGCTGAACCTTCTGGAAAGAAAGCCAAACCCATTAATACGGTTTGGATAACTTGTTCTACATAGCAGCAATTCTTTGTGGATAAATTTAATTATATCTAAAGAGCTGTCATTAACTAGGTGATGATTTCAAGGAAAAGTAGATAGCCATCCTCACAAGGGCGAGTTATATCTGTTTGTTTTTCTTGCAGAAATAAGAAACACCAAAATATATTAAATTAAGCTCTGAAAGCAGTCCTTTGTGGCATGCTTTACCCTGCTATTGCTCTTAGGCTCCGGCATGTCTGAGAGCCCAAACACTGACTCAAATGCTCATTTGGGAACATTTTCCTCATGAAGGTAACATGGATGTGATCAGCAGTTCAGCTGGACCCCCTAGTTTGTTGTTCAAATAAAGAAAAGGACAAAGCAGTGTTTGAGGGGGACCCTTTTATAAAAGATGTCTTTTGTGTATCCCACTGCAGCTAAGGCCAATGTTGCTGCTACAAAGCTGACTTGAATGGAACTTAGTTTGAAAGTAATCAGGACTAAACAAAACAATTTACTGTAAACCCAGGACATTTGGTAAAAGTGCTGGTTCTGTTGGGTGAACAGGGGAAAAACAAAGCTCTTGGAGATCCTTTTTTTTTTTTTTTTTTGGTCTTTGTCAGAATATTATTTTACTCAATATCTGTTAAATGGCCATGAAATAGCCATCAGGTTTTGCACTTAGTCAGCTGCTCAGGTGTCCTACTCAGTCTCTGTCCGCACTGACTCTTCTTGATCTTCTCAGCACCCATGTGTGGAAGACAATGCTTTAGAAGGCTTATTGTGTCTTCCTCTAAAGGAGTTCTGCAGTGTAATTTATAGTTATTAGGATTACACTTAGAAGGTAAAACCCTCAAAGTTGCTGAAGTAACACATTAATTTGTTTTGTGGCTCTGAGGAGGAGTTAACTGCCAAAGACTAGCTAGTCTTGCTTTGAAGGACAAGAGTAAAGGCAGCCAGGAGGTGTAGAGGCTTTCTCCTAAAAAATAAAGAAGAAAAAAAGGGCTGGGGAGTGCACAAGAGAGTGGGGGGTCTGGAGAGAGGAGAGTCAGGTCATTGTAAATGGGGGACATGCTTCTGGGCAGAGTGGTCAGACTCAGACCTGGAGAGAAGCAAAACAATTCTATGAAAGCTAATGACACTATTGACAGTTACCAAATGTATTTCAGCATAGGACTTGATGTGAAGACAGCTGAAATGGCCAGCTGGTGCATTTATAATCCCTGAACCTTTTGGGTTTATCCTCTTCCAAACTCTAGTGATTTCCCTTCTCTGAATTGTTTTTTCGTTGCAATCTCTATCTCACTCTAGGGTTCTCTATTCAAAGCATAAAATGAAAGAGTGGAAAAAAGGAAACTGAACCATTTCACAAGAAATTTATTGCAGATAGCAATTTAGTAGACTCATTATCCCAGTGTGAGGAAAATATAGTAGAATCCTAAGAAAACCAACACAATAGAAATGCAGTGAATATACCCAGGGATTGAATAGACAATTTCATAATTTCTCAGTTCAGGTTAATAAAGATCGTAATTCATTTTGCTCTAACAGAATGTATTAAGTAAATGTTAAGTGCTAATTAGTATCCTGCTATTGAAAAAGCAAGAAATATATCACAAGAGATAAGTTCAAACTGGTAGAAATTGTTAAGTTTCTGGGTAATTGGGAATGGTATAATGAAGGTCTTGGCAGAAGCTTCAGTAGCAAAAAGGTTAAAAATACTTGCAGGAATTTTTCAAGCAAGTCTAGTTACAGAATATATCCAGTGCTGAGAGAAAGATGGAGAAAGGATGGTTTTACATTTTCAATATATGTTTTAAGATTGCAGCAAACAAACATGAAAGGCAGTTTCAGCATTGCCAGTGCTATTAACACAGCTTTCTTGATTGCAGCAGTTTAATGTATACTATTTCCTGACGGGTCCCTCCCTATATCTCCACTAAACCCTCATTTTGAAATGCAAAGACACTCTTGTAAGTGGAGTCAACAGAGCTGGTCAAAACCAGTGAAAAGAGAGTCATTTTGTTGGACATATTCTAAGGCTAGGAAAATCAATAACACTTCAGACAGTGCATTTAGGTATATGCTTATCTCTGTGGTATATCTCAGGTTTTGGCTCAATGGGAGGGATTTCTGCCATGGCTGTGCAGGTCATGCAGTAAACTCTGCTGTCCTGAAGTGGATTGTGTTTGTCAGGCAGCTTTGACAGCCTAACCTGTGCTCTCCCAAATCTGTGCTCTCCCCCCATTGCAGAGGCAGTAATTCTAATTTAGCAGGTGGAGGGATCAGTAATGCATCAATTTATTCTTAAAGGACACATTTAACCGAATCATAGAATGGGTTGGGTTGAAAGGGATCTGAAAAAGAACTTATTCGACCCCCTGCCATGGCAGGGACACCTCCCACTGTCCCCGGCTGCTCCCAGCCCCAGTGTCCAGCCTGGCCTTGGGCACTGCCAGGGATCCAGGGGCAGCCCCAGCTGCTCTGGGCACCCTGTGCCAGGGCCTGCCCAATCTGCCAGGGAACAATTCCTCATTCCCAAGATGCCATCCAGCCCTGCCCTCTGGCACTGGCAGCCATTCCCTGGCTGCTGTCCCTGCAGCCCTCTCCATCTTTCCTGCAGCTCCTTCAGGCCCTGCAAGGCCACCCTGAGCTCAGCCCAAAGCTGCTCCTGTGCAGGTGAGCAATGCCAGCTGTGCCAGCCTTTCCTGCCAGCAGAGCTGCTCCGTCCCTCTGATCACCATTTCAAGTTGCTATCCATGCTATAGCAATTACGAGCTGCTATGTGCTTTTAAATTTACCTTTTACTTTGGTTGTTTCTATTCAGCAAAGTAAAATACCTTAATTTCTAGTTCCCCAGCTCCTCTACCACTGCTCCATGTTCATGTGATCACTGCCCTAAACCCTTTCTTGTCACTTATTCTGATTTATAGCCCAAAAACTTGGGCATTTGATGCTTCCTGAGGGGTACCGTCTGCAAATCTAATTTCAGGCTTCTGGTGAACATGGGACTGCTCCTGTTCCTTCAAGGATTTCACTTTAGTGCTTCACAGGCTACATCCATGCAATTGTTTGCCTAAACTCTGGATTTCACTGACCTTTTTCAGCCTGCGGATGGTCTGGAGAGTGTTGAAGAGATAACTTAGTGACACAGAAAGCAAACTGCAGGACTGCAATCTGATGTCCCATAAAACTGACAAAGTAGGCAAAAAGTGGATGCTCTTCCTCAGCTCATTATTAAAAAAAAACCAAAAACCTTAATTCTTCCTCTGTCTAGAAGAAAAATGTGTTCTTATAGTTAGGTATGTTAACTACTTGCCAGAGTCACTTTGTACCATCCAAAGACCTTGTAAACCCTTTCTAAACTGAGCTATTGAAATACACTTTTAGATAGACTTCCTGTAATGGATTTGTATTTGTACTGCTGATGCATTCAAGGGAAGTTATTGAGTCCTTCTGTGCCTCTTTACCCATTCACTCAAATGGTGCCATAGAAAGGGTTTTGCAGGGCTAATGCTGTATTCTCTGCGAATATATTTTTATAAACTCATTAAAATTATTTTTTATGTAAAGAGTGCTCCTCTTTGGGGATGAGATTTTTAAAAGTCTTCTGCTTGAGAACAGCAGGGAAAAAAAATAAAGACCATTTAACAATGCACCAGATTTGGCTCTTTTCTGTAAAATAAAGCATTACAGCAATGAGGTAAACTCGTACCAAATCAGGTGCTTCAGCACGTGAGATGGGGTTCTGTATGTGACACAAATGTGGGGAAACCTACTGTTGTTGCTGTGCTCCTGCAGAATTAAGGATCTCATTTTAATTGAGTTTCCATGTAATGATGACTTCAACAGTAATTTACTAACTTTAATTAAAATACTTTCCAGCTAATCTTTGGACATTATCCCTTTAATTATAAAAGGCATCTGTTATATTAATAGCCTTGGAGACTGCCTTATTTGCTTTAAAATGTAGGTGCCTGTACAATTAAACTTTTGCCATGTTTCACTGTGTTCTGGGCAGGATCAGTGACCATTATGCATTACAAGGTTTACAGAGCTGTGATAATGAAGCAAATTTGTGCTGAAAACCTGTACTTCAAGGGAGTATTAAAGCTCATTAATTTCATTAGCCGAATGTATCTTTTTCAGTGTAATTTTAAAGAAATCTTGCAACCCATGTGAGAATACTCTGGCACTGCAGAATGGACCAATTTGTTTAATAGCTCTGACTTCATGGCAAATAAACATTTTCACATGATTAGTCTAATAGTGTGCTAAGACGGGATTTTCTTTCAAAGTTTGGCATTTTCTCTTTTGCATATTTCTTAACTGCATTCAGCAGTGACATGTTATATTCCACATCATTAGGAACCAGTAGAATCTCAAGAAATGATATTGCTTGGTACAGAACAAATGAAGCTCAGAATTGCACAGAGCAGGCTGGAGCAAAGCTGTAATCTAGGATGGGAGGACAAATCAAACTGATGGCTGAGGAGCCTGGAGTTGGCTGCTTTCAGCTCAGCTCTTGTGCTACTCCTGCAGCTCTTTCAAGCTTCAGTTGCATTTACCATGGATATGAATTAGAAAACTCTAGTCTTGTGGAACTGCTGTTCTAGTCCAATGTCTTTTTTCTGAGCTCTTGTTTTTCCTGAAGTAGAAGACCACAGCTCTTTACATGTTTTTTTCCTTGGTTGGTTTTTTGGGGTTTTTTGGTGGTTTTTTTTTTGTGTTTTTGGTTTTTTGTTTTTTTTTTTTTTTTTTTTTGTTTTGTTTTGTTGTTTTGGGGTTTTTTTGTTTTTTTTTTTTTTTCCCAGTTGCTAGGAAGGATACACAGCATGGGGAAAAGAAAGCAAAGCTGTTTGCAGAGAGAGTGTTGGTTGAAGAGAGCTTCAAGGTGCACAGTCATAAGACAGGGGACATTGAGGGTGTCAGAGGAGTTTGTGATCAGGGAGGGGAATTTCAGGAGTGAAGTGGATTGAGCAAGGATGGCCTGAGGTGTCTCTGCCTCCATTCAGTGTGAGGTGATGCAAACAGGGCCCAGAGTCCTTGGAGGAAGAAGGATCCTCCCTTCCACTGTTGGGGTGGGCAGAAGACAGGGTCACTCATACCTCTTTGGGTCAGCTCTAAGTACCTTCCTGAGCATTGTTTTGGGAGACCAGCTACTAGGCACCCACTCAAAAGATAAATTTCTCTTTTTCTGATGAATCCGTTTCCATGCTGGTACAATGGAAATCCTAGAATGCCAGGTCAGAAGGGACTTCAAGGATCATCTGGTCCAGCCTTTCCAGGCAGAAGCAAAAGTTGGTTTGTGTTTTTGAGGGTGCTGTCTTCTGTACTATGGGGGTGGCTCTGTCCAGCTGCCACACTGTGGTGTATCAGAGCTGACTCCTCTTGAAGGCTGTCTCCAGATTTACGTGGGTGCCTGTTAGGCTTTGGTTTATCTTCTCAGGAGTTTTGTGTCAATGAACATAGATGGTTCTCTAAAAGATGAGGTTGCGGCATCTACTCTGGAAGGAGCAGCAGCCCAGTCTCCAACAGTGGGTTCAGCATTCCACTGAAGGTGCTGGTATTGTCAGGAAGTTGATAAAAGATATCAGAATTTAACCTGAGTCAGTCTCCCAGCGACTGTACAGCCTCAGTCACTTAAGCACTTCTGCTGCTTTTCTGTTATTCCAAGAAATACTTGTTTTACTAAAATAACATTCTATTGGTGATATTAAGTGCTGCAATTAAGGACTGAAAGTGTCTAAATATCCTTTCTTTGACAATGCATTATTACATAAATATTTTCCCTTCTTTTTTTTTCTTTAATGCAAGTGAGATCTAAGTGTTTGAAGCTCTAAATTTAAAAAATCTCAATAACCCAGCTGTGTAGCTGAAAGTACTTATTAGAAATTGTTGCCTTCATATCTTTCACATCTTAATTGTTTATTTACATTAAGAGCTAAAACCAAAGAAACCGCTCCTGTTAAAGTCATGACAGATTAGTCTGAAAGAGATGAATCTTGCAGGGATAATATAGTCCAAATAAGAAGTGCTTTATAGTGAGCTGAGGAACTCTATCTACTCAGTTACTAAAAATGTACTCCCCACAAATAAACACAACTCTTTACTTTTAGACAAATCCCATATTTGTTTCTGTATTTAAGGAAGCAATTTAAATAACAACTTGATCATTATAATGATCATAATTCATCCTAAGATTGGTTTAGCTAATATTAACTCTAAGCCTCCTTCCGTAGCTGTTGTTCATCTGGAGTAAGACCCTTCTGTACTGTCTGAATTCTGGTTCAGTTTCTGACAGATCATTATCCCTGCTGGCTCTGAGGTTTGGTACTTTGGATTGCCAGAGACGTCCCTTTCTTTTCTGCCTAATCACTATTCTTTCTCAATAGGCAGACGATACAACAAAAAATTCAGAAGAGCTTAAAAGTTTCAACTGTTTCTAAAACAGGGTAAAAATTTGGTTTGCAATTATGAAAAATAAGTCTAAACATGATCCCATACTTAATCCTATCAAATAATGGCAGTATAATTTCTCCAAAAAATATAAAACTGTTATTGCTTTTATCTCAAGAGGACAACAGAAGGAGTTAAGATAGGGAGACTGCAGCCCACATTATTTTCCTTAGTGTTGATCATTTCCAAGCTCTCTGCATTCATTCCACACGCAGCAGAGCACCAGCTACAGAAAGGACAAACATCTTGACACAAGGTGTAAGGAGCAGCCAAAACTGAGATGGGTGAGGAAAGCCTTCATCCAGAACTGCACCAGCAACCCCCTGGTGCTCCCCAGAGCCTGATTCTGAAATTTTGCTTCTTTCCTTAATGGGTATCTTGTGACCCCAAGGGTAAATCCTTTGTCCTGGCTGAGAAGGGTTTGCATTCCAATACCTTTTCCTTGAACTGCATTGTTTACCTGTTTTTGTTGGAATGTGGGTGAGGTTGGGTTTTTTTCCCTTCTTTTCCAGATTTGTCTGCTGTAAGCTACAACACAGCATTTCCCCTGATTTACACAGCCAGGAGAAATCCTCAACCAGAAAGCAATTGTTGTTAATTAGTATCACACTGCCTTAAAGAAGAGTTGTTGAGTCTTTTAATTTTGCATAGTTGATTTTATTTTAATGTCCCTGCAGACTGCTTTCCCCATGAAGTTTAATGATGTTAATGATAGTAAAGTCATTTGCAATTACTGTGATACAACTTTGGTTAAGACAAGCTAAAAGGAGAATTGAACTAGAAACTGGTGATCCTCTCCTTATTCAGTAGTTGCTTTTATTAACTAATTTAGTTGCAGGGTATTTATGAATGACTTGGCATAGTAAGTTTGGATGTTTACCTAAAATTAATCAATCACCCGAACTTTCTGACACAGACAATATTTCACAGTGGTAAAACTGTGGGCCAGGCTCTCTGCTTCACTTAACTTGATTTGACCTCACTAGAATCTATTAGTTCTGCTGCTTTAAAGTGACTTCAAGTCCCATTATCTTCCATGGAAATATTAATCCACATCCTGATCTGTTTTGAATAGAAACCCACTTGGCAGAAGAAAGATCATGTGTCACCCTCTCTTTCATGTTTTCTTAATTTTGTTTTTGAAGATCTTAACACTGCTTCTATTGCAGTATTCCAAAAATTTTGTTATGAATAGTCTATACTTTGAAGGGAGGTAAAGGTGAAAATACAAGGCAGCATATGTTATATTTGCATTTTTTTAATATTCAGACTTTTTCTGGCTACAAAATGAAATGACAGGGTTTCAGCACGCTGTGGATATCTGTAGAAGTAATGTTGTCTACACTTACTATGATAGAAAACCAGAGAGAAACAGCTCTCTGGAGTTGTTGAAGACAAAAATAGAAGTTTTTTTCAATCTATCTGCAAGGTCTTGCTGATGTCCTTACCCATGATTACACTGCTTCTTCTACAATGCTGATATTAAACTTGGAGTTGTGTGGTATCTCGCTAACTTCTAATTGCTGTATCTTTAATGGAGTGTTACTTATTAGGTCTTGCTCTTGATCTTTTCAAAATTATCTGTTTAAACCATCTCAAATGCAGTTCTTTTCAAGACTGAAATAGAAGAGGACAGATTTATCCTATTAATGCTTAACTCTTGCACACTACCTCCAGTTGGTGACACGGCTGATTAAACATCATGCATTATCTAGTGGGAATGACTTCTCACTCTCTCTGAATGTCTTGTTCTCCCTGTCACCACCTCCAACTTGCTGATACTCAGCATTGTGAGGCTGCTTTTTTTTTCCTGCTTTCTTTTTTATTTTATTTGAGCCATAGTCTAACCTGAGGTAACGGATGAAGCAGTGTCATTTGTGTAAAAGGGCTCATGCCTGTAAGAATTAAGAAATTCTGACTGTTTCTGATATAGAACTCTGTTCTGTGATCTTGCCTTTAGGATTTACAGAGGTTTTGCTTTTATAAAAATCAATCATGTAGTAGACAGTTTTATGTCAGACAGCTGAATAGTCATTAGTTGCTTCAAAAATCATAGAATCATGGAATCATAGGAGGATTTGGGTTGGAAAGATCCTTAAAATCATCAAGTTTCATTCCCTTGCCTTAGGCAGGGACACCTTCCGCTATCCCAGGCTGCTACAAACCCCATCTAACCTGGCCTTGGACATTTCCAGGGATGGAGAAACCACAGAGCCCTTCCTGTGAATTTGCTGTGATCTGGCCTAGAGCAAGGGATTCGTAAAAAGGCCATTCATTCAACAGCTGACTGAATAAAGCATGGATTTTTAAATTTTTTTTCTCAGCTTGCATATATCTTCATTTGAAAATCTTTCTGGTTCTTGCAGCCTTGGCAAGGTTAAAGGCACTGTGTCATGTCTCTTTAAAAAACAAAAATGGGACATTTGCTTTTGACTTCAATGTTATGGAGTTTTGAACAAACTGCATTGATATCTTCCTAATTTAGAACTATTTTGTACCACATATTTTTTAATTACTCTGGGTTTTGATAAGCAATCCTGCAGTAGCTTTTAATTAAAAAAAAAAAAAGCTTTTCTTTTGTCACTGGGGGCCACTTTGGTAATCCACACCCATCAGATGGGATTAGCTGGACAACACAGCACTGCTGTGTTCTGCTGCAGGTATATGTGGGAGGCCTAAAGCAGAAAAAACAAATGCTGGATACTCAAGGAACAGGCATGGGAAGTGAGAAGGGGACACTGGATGATTAAAATAAGTTGGGCTTTTAGGAGAAATAAACTCAGAAGCTGAAGGCCCTTGATTAAAAACAAGCAGAGTGAAGAGATTTCAAGATTATTCCTAGACAAATATCTCTTAAATATCCTGTGACAATTCTATATGATGCTTTTGCTTTGAATTAGCTTCCTGATCCAACCACTTTTTCCTTCCAAAGGTCCAGCAAGGCATCTGAAATCATTTGCACTCAACTATTCTGAGTTGTATAAATATTTGATGACATGAACTCCTGTGGGCGCTGCAATAATTATACAAATTGTAATGCTAATCCGTGGTATCAATAATGCCTTTGGAGAAAATAGCATTATATACTTCAGTCCCAGAGAATAATAACAATATTAACGCAGCACTGACACTTGGCAGCACTGCCTCTCCAGCCTGTGTTCACTTGGCAATTGGAATTGCAAAGAAGCAGGGAAAGCAGACATTTCTGGCTGCAGTTCTGCTTCCAGAGTGGCAGAAAGAATTTGGCATTTAATGATATGCAAAGTGTTGTTCCTGTTTTATTGTAGTATACTATACATGCCTTGGAGCATGACTTAGAGTAATTTACAACTGGAATAACAGGCATTTGGGAAGAAACTAATTTCATAGGAAGGCAGATCACAGACACAAGGCTTGTTTATAAAAATGTTGCCTTGTCTTGCTTTGTGACGTTGCACCTCAAGCTAGCAAGAGAATGTGGGGGGCAGCATCCCTCAGTTCAGACTGGATGATCCACGTGAGAAAACACCATCATTAGTGGATGTAAATGTGGTCCCTAACCTTTACAGACCAACATCGAAGATTAAGAGGTTGCATTTTTTCTCAATTTTCCCCTGGCTGTCAGTTTGTACTCCTGCGCAGGCTTTCCTGTGGCTGCCCCATCCCTGGGAGTGCCTGAGGCCAGGCTAGATGGGCTCTGAGTGATCTGAGATAGTGGAAGGTGTCCCTGCACATGGCAGGGGTGGAATGGGGTGGGCTTTAAGGAGGTCCCTTCCAACCCAAACCCTTTTGTGAGATCCCAGGATGGGTGAGGCTGGAAGGGCCCACAGGGGCTGCTCTGGTGGCACCTCCCTGCTCCAGCAGGGCCATCCCAGAGCACAGGGCACAGCAGTGTGTCCGTGTGGCTCTGCAATATCCCCAGGGAGGAGACTGCACAGCCTCTCTGCACCATCTGCTCAGGGCTGGGCACTGCCCAGGGCAGCAGTTCTGCCTCCTGGGCAGGGGCAGCTCCTGGGCTCAGGCCCTGCCCGTGGCTCTGGGGCAGAGCCTGGCCCTGCTCTGACCTCCCTGCGGGATGGATGCTGCCAGGTGAATCCCATCTGGCCTTGTGGGTGTCTAACTGGTCCTTAACCATTGCCCCCTGGGTTATGGGGGCTGGAACAAGATGATTTTTAAGGTCCCTTCCAACCCAGGGTGTTCTGTGATTCCATGGGGGCTTCACTCAGTCACCGAGTTCCAGCTCTGGGGTCTGGGTAGCCTGAGCTTTGGTATTAAAGAGTGAAGCAAGCAAGGCATGAAGCAGCTCAGCCTTTCCCTCAGCCCATGACACTCTCCTGCCCTCTGCATCCAGCAAAGGGTGGAGTGTCTCCCAAGCCTTCCTTTTGTTGTCAATGCCTTTATACAAACTTTTGTTCATTGTCTTTACCTGCAGTGGCCAAATTAAGTTCCAATTTGGCTTTGGCCCTTTCAGTTTTTTTTCTGTCCATAACCTCTCAACATTCTTTTAATCCCTCCAAGGTACTTGTCCCTCCTCCAGTGGTGATAGACCCTCTTTTTTTCCCCTGAGTTCCAGCCTGAGTTCTCTATTTAAGGAGTTTCCAGGCCTGCAATTACAGGCAGTCTTTTTCCTTGACAAAACATATATTATGGAGCTCTAAATGATTATATAAAATACCTTTCTGTGAGATGTTTAGTTATCCTTACTTAATCAATAGCTTAATGATATAAAATAGGAGGAAAATTGGAAAAATCAATATAACCAGCCTTCAAGCATTGGACTTTATAATGCCCTTCAATCACTGGACTTTACAATGCCTTGATATGAATATCTTCCTTTAAAAAACCCTCCATATTTCCTAAATCAAGTAAGAAATCAAGACTGAAAGTGGTATATTCTTGCCACTTCTGTGTTACTATCAAGACTTCAGGGTGTCTGACAATGTAATAGAAAAAAGGCAGTAGGAGATGAGTGTTATATCCTATCCTGAATTTTGTTACAGTTGCCATTTTTGGTGAATATTAATTCAGTTCTATGTGACACCTCTCCTGAAACATTAGAATTCAATGATATAATGAAATTCAGAATAGAACGTGCTAATGCTCATTTGAGGCCTGTTTATCATATTCAGTCAGTTGAATAAAAGAGATCACTTAGGAAATGTTTTAGGTGAAAGTATAGATTAGTTTTCTATCTTCATCCTAAAAGTTGGGCTCAATCTCAGCTGTGGTGGCCTACAAATTTGGTATTTTAGAGGCTTTTTTCCACTTTAGTTCTTAAATTTTCTTGTGTATTATCAAGCGATCCTTTTTGCTGCATTTTTAGCAGCTAATCTCTGATCAAAGGAATATAAAAACCTAAACATCAAAAGTGCTTCTTAAGGGTTTACAAATCTCTGCATTCTTCTATATCACAGAATGTGCTGGCTAGTTTGGAGCATGCTGCATATTATTTTGGGACTGGAAGCCTTCAATCACTTAAAGAGTAAGAGATCTACTGGTAATTTATATTATTCTGTGTTATATTAGCTTTTCCATTTTTTCATCAGAGCCATCTGGAAGGTAGATGGCAATAAAGACATTGAGTATAATTATAGTAATTCAGACCCAAAAAAAGAAAAAAAATAACATTGTAAAAATTCTAGTATACTAGAAAAAAATTCTAGGAACTTTCAGTTTCTGGAAAAGAAAAGCAGTACAACTGACTGAAAGAATAACAAGTAGAGCAGAGAAGTCAGATAAACATCAGTGCTGAATGCTGGGCATCTCGCTGGTCCTGGCAGTAACTGAATGTGTCCATGCAGCAAAATTTTATGGGATTTGTTTTTTAATAAATCACACATATCTTTTATATTCATTAGTGTTCCTCTCCTCAGGATAGTGAGAAAGTCTGAACATCCCCAGGTGATGGAAACGATTTATTAAAGCTTAGGTGTAAAGGAGCATGGCAGCAGTGTGGGGATGGGTTTGAATGTGTGGCTTGATGGGAAAGTACCAGGATCCTCAGGAGTGGTGGTGTCCTACCAACATGAAAGTGAAGTGTTTGTCAGGACAAAGCCTGGCTAAATCACAGAATCATGGAATCTCAGCATGGTTTGGTTGGAAGGGACTTTAAAAATCATCCAGTGCCACCCCTGCCATGGCAGGGACACCTCCCACTGTCCCCGGCTGCTCCCAGCCCCAGTGTCCAACCTGGCCTTGGGCACTGCCAGGGATCCAGGGGCAGCCCCAGCTGCTCTGGGCACCCTGGGCCAGGGCCTGCCCACCCTGCCAGGGAACAATTCACACAGAATTCACAGAATCACTGGGTTGGAAGAGACTTTCAAGACCATTGAGTCCAGCCCAGCCCCAACACCTCAACTAAACCCTGGCACCCAGTGCCACACCCAGGCTTTGTTAAACACACCCAGGGATGGTGACTCCGCCACCTCCCTGGGCAGCCATTCCAGAACTTTATCACTCTTTCTGTGGAAAACTTTTCCCTAATATCCAGCCTATATTCCCGTGGTGCAGCTTGAGGCTGTGTGCTCTGGTTCTGTCAGTGCTGCCTGGAGAAAGAGCCCAACCCCAGCTGACTGCTACAACCTTTCAGGAAGTTGTAGAGTGTGATAAGGAAGTCATAGAGTGTGATAAGGATTCCAGTTCCTTCCCAATATCCCGTCTAACCCTGCCCTCTGGCAGTGGGGAGCCATTCCCCTTTGTCCTGGTACTCCATCCCTTGCAAATAGCCTCTGTCCATCTTTCCTGTAGCTCTTTCAGGTAAATCCTAGGGTCAGTTGTTTGTTGTACACGTGCTGCTTTCACTGTTATAATCTCCAACAGATCTCAAAAGAGTTTTTGGTTAGCTCTGCTTTTTGAGGTTTTCCAGTTAAAATCCCCTAAAATCCTACATTTGCTGCCAAACTTACTGTATTGTGATGATTTCTCTTGTACTTTGCTATGACACTGCTTCTCTGAAAGCATATCTAATCAAAAAGCTAGCAAGATGGAAGAGAAAAGAACACTTATTTTACAGGCCAGGTGAGATCTCAAGTTCTTTAAGACCCTCTGATCTCCTCTCCCTGTTCACAAAGATCAGGTGTGGTTTCTGTACTGATTCCTTTGACTTTTCTGCTCTTTTTAACTCTTTCCTTATTTGCTTCCCACTGGACACAATCCAGCATGTCATCTGCTCCTGTTATTAACCACTGCTGGTGCTTTCAGATTGTCATAAAATCATAGAGTATCCTGAGTTAAAAGGGACCCACAAGGAGCATTGTGTACAACTCCTGGCCCTGCACAGGACACCTCAATATTCTTCCTTTCTCACCTAATCTACAGGATTTCCACTTTCCCCCGCCCTGCCCTTTCTCCTCCTTCCTGCTAGAGATTCATGCTAGTGTTGTGGTTATTGGGTTTTTAATTTACTCTATATTTGCCAATTTTAACTTTTGGATGCTCTTTTTTTCCCCTGCTCTCCTGCCATAGTGACGCAAGCATAGGGAAGAGTGAGCTGCGCCCCTGGGGGTTTGCAGAGCTTTGATGTTTCCTGTATGTAGGTGGTGGGACAGCTGTGTTTTCTCCACTTTCAGTAACACTTCATTCAGGAGAAACATGGTTTAAACAAAATTGTGACAGGCCATCACTTCACACTCATGGAAAAAAGGAGATAGTAACAATGTCTGGGGAGAGGATCTGCTGCCAAGCCCTTCTTAGGAGGGTTTGTGACCCTTCTGAGGTGGTCTGCAACCACCTGCCATCAGCTCCTGTGAAACACAGAGGTCCCACACTGTGTGGGGTAGCCCAGATGTACCAGGTACAGATTTTTAGGAGGTCTGTGGTTACCCCATAATTATCCAAGGTCATGGCATGGAATTCTGCATAAAGCAGCTACATGGCTTTTCCCTTCCTGTTGCTCCTGTCCTGGAAAGTGATGTTAAACTCCTCATTGATCTGTGTGGGAGCTCAGCTGGACTAGCTCCAAAATGCTTTCCAAAGACCGACTGGTTTTCCCCACACTTTGATTTATCCAGTCTATTCTAAAGGGCAATTTCAATCCCTAATGGAATCCATCGGTATTTTCAAATGAGGCACCTTTTAAAATGTGGAAATAGCTTGGAGAATAATTCCTGGTAAAGTAAATGTTGAGTGTTAGCTTTTTGTTGTTGCTGTGCAGAAAAATACAGTTTTGCTTGGGGTCGATAAGAGATTGAAAAGTGTGGGTAATAATAAAAGCTGAAGTGGGAGTTACTTTAATAATGGGATGTCATGTGTAAGCCTATAAAATAAACAGTAATTATCACATTTGAGAAACGACTCTGTTAGAATTCACATTGCTCTTGACAGCTTCATCTGTACATCAAGCCTTTCTGGAATATGCACTTTCTTGTTCCTAACGAGCAAACAAATGAAACAGGAATTCTTACCCTGATAGAAGGTGTTGATTTCAACAGAACCTAAACAAAAAACTAGATAAAAGAGAGCCAGAGCAGCAGACTGGAGGATTAGTTCTTGCTAAGACATTTTGCTTTTACAGAGCAAGATAAAAAACAGAGCTGTAGTTTTATTATTTATGGTTTTCCTCCATCTTTTATATGGCACATGTTGAAGGAAATGGGCTTTATGTATTGCAGCAGAAAAATCAGATGTTTAAAGAGCAGCAGTGGATTCAGAATAAACTTTGTAGATTTTGCAAAGACACGGTAACATCTCTTGATTGTGAATCATAAACTTGGGTGTCGCAGACAGGTAAAAAATTATAAAAGAAAGTTAAATTTATTATTTTAGCTCCCCTCTGTCTTTTCCTTGACCTTCATCTGTACTTGTCTTTTTGTCTGTTTTAAGTGTAATCTCTCTCCTGAGAACGGCTGCGGCTCTGTGTCTTTCTTCTCATCCTTGGTCCTCCCCCTACAGCATTCTTCATTCTTCATGGTTTTGGTCAGAATCCTTAGATTTTTTTGGTCCTCTCGTCATTGTCTTCATCTTCAGTGTGGTGGTGCTTTTTCTTCTGTTTTTAGCCAAGTAAGTGTGACTGACTTGTGTGAGACTCTTCTACATCCTCATCTAGCACAAGGTCATCCTTGCCATCTTGCTCTGGTTTTATCATTCCTTTCAGGGCAAATTTCAAAGCTTTGTCACATTCCTTCTCATAGTCCTTGAAATCTTCCTTGGTATACTGCCCACCTTTTCCATTCCGTTTAATCTTTGCAACAGACTGGCTAAAATCCACATGTGTCTGTCTGTTATCTATCAGCCCATTGTCCATTTTGAGGTAGGCTTTCTCACAGTCTTCCTCCTTTTCAAACTCAATGAAAGCATAACAAAGAGATTCACCAATCTTCCAGTCTTGGATCACTTCACAACTTTTAATGGGACCAAATTGTGAAAGTATTATCTCCAGGTCTTCACCTGTGGTCACAGGATTCAGTTTACAAACAAACAGCACATTTTCTGGTGGCCTGATGTCTGCATCTGGTAAGTCTCCCATTTCTAGAAGAATGACACAAGTTTTTGCTTCTCTTTCTGCCCAAACTTCTATTTCATCTGTGGACTGTCCTGTCATGTCACCAATTTCTTCATCTGTTCCTATTCTGCCACTTATCTACAAAGGTTTCTCTAATTGTCTTCAATACATCCATGCCTTCTATCACTTCTCCAAATACTGTATGTACACCATCAAGGTAATGCCCTGTGGTAATGAGGAACTGTGATCCATGCTGATCACTGCCATTGTTCACCATTGACACAGTTCCCTTCTTCTCGAGCTTGATTCTGGGCACCTTTCCTGCCTCAAAAAAGATGGCTTGGTCACCATACATTTGACAAAATATGGATTCCCCTCCACGGCCAGTTCCCGTGGGGTTTGTACAATAAAATCTCTCTGTACATTATAAATAGGACAATAGTTGTCCTTGACTTTGCACAGCTTCAGGAAATTCAGACAAGTGCAGGGGTGCCCCTCCATGTATAGGTTGCCCACTGTGGTCTCCAGGACCCATGCATGCCCAGCCTATGGCTCTCCCCTTCTCCCAAGATTATTTGATTATTATTAATTTTGAGTTCTTAGCTAAGTCCTATAACCTTGAATTTTATCTGCAGCAGTTCTTTAAAGTTTAGAAATAATTAGCTCATGAGAAAAAATATTACTGCTCAAGCAGTCAAAGTTGTTTTAATCAAGCACCTGGTTTATTGCCACAACTCTAGAAATTTATCAAAAAGTGTTTGCGGCAAGTAATCTTTAATCTTTTGTTATACCTGAATCTACATTACATAAATTTATAACTGATTTGTCACACCCTTTTTAATCCCTCCGGAAAAATAATTCTGTTCACAGATTGTCTGCAGATTTATTGTTAATAAGATTAAGCAAAGTTAAGGTCCAATACTGTCAGATTTGAGTAATACTAAGATTTGTTCTGTTAATTTGATTAAGCATGAGTTTTCTTCAGCTGATTTTGTTAAGTTAATCTCTGTTGAGTGTTACTGAGTTACTGGACGATGTCCAGTTTAATTGTTCTTCACTTTAGGCTATTTGCTCTTCTGTTCCAGTTTTATTGAGATTTATTTTCAGTTCTGTTATGTTTTTATTTAGTGCAAATTAAGTGTTGGTAAAATTACATGAAGTTAAGCCCCAGTATTGTTAGATTTGGAGTAAAGTTACATTCTATTAATTCTATATCCTTTTAGACCTGAGTCCTATTAAGTATATTTTGTTGTGTCAGAATTAATTTCTACCAAGTTTGAGTGTTGTTCAAGCTGAGTTTTTTGTTAATGTCTTGGTTGGAAAGGCAGGTGTCTGCTAAGGAAGAGCAGGTAGAGCACACACCACATGGGTGGATTCACTATGCCAGGTGTTTGTTCTTAAGTTTTTTTTGTTTGTTGAGGAAATATATCTTCAGTAAAAGTGAATTCAGTGCACACTTCACTCACAGGGACGATAATGGCAAAGCCATTGACTTGGACACCAGCAGGGTTACAGACTTCTCTACAGTTTGTCTGAATTCAGCCTTGTGTCCATGGGCATGCTCTGGTGCCAAGGAAAAGAGGAGATGTGCTGTCCAACAGGGCAGAAAAGGGGCCCAGTGTTCAGAGAGCAGCAAAGGGCAGGAGCAGCAAAGGGCAGGAGCAGCACTGGCTGAGCCCAGCACCGTGCTGGGGGCAGAGGGAGCCCCTTGGCTGGGCAGGGCAGTCCCTGGCACACCCTGAGTGCCTCCCATGGCAGGGCCGATACCGATGTCCTGCCTGCCCACAGTACCTGGGGAAGTGGTAGCAGCAAGCCTTGTGGTTCCCAAACCTGTTTGTCACGCTGCTCAGCACAAAAGGATGTTAAATTAGTCCCAGTGACAGCCTGGTGGTGACAGGCTGGGCTGTCACTGGTGTCACCCCAGGGCAGGGGTCTGGGAGCCTCCAGCCAGCCCCAGGGCTGCTCTGGCAGCACTGAGGGAGCAGCACTATTGCAAAGACTCCTCAATTCCCTGGCAATTACACCACAGACCAAAGCCTTGCCACAGCAGAGATCCTTTTTGGATAAGGATGATGTTTGAGCTAAATGTCTGATGTGGAGCTGACACGAGAGGTGTTTCCTTGAAGCAGCAGGGCACGGGTGCCAGCAGGGCGGGCTGCAGCTCCATCAGCTGCAATCTGCCTGGCCCCCAGTTCCAGAGAGGGAGGTGCAGTCAGATGTTCCCACTCCTGGAATGTGGCAGTGAGTGCTGAGGGAGGGGACCAGGGCCAAGCACTGCAGATGGCACGAGGGGCTGTAAAACCCCAGAGTCATCTTCCTGGGCAGGGTTTGAGCAACAGGTCTCTGGAGGGAAGACCATATTTGAAAAGTGAGGAATCTGGGGAGTTTATCTTCAGCTGTGCTTGGCTATTCAGTGAGCAGTCAGGGAATGTGCAGCTGGAGCACTGTGGCAGGTGACTGGTTTGGGTTTCCTGCTGGTGCTGACAGAGCTCCCAGGCACTGGAACATGGTCTGCAGCTCCCTGGGTGTGTTTCACCCTGTGAAGTGTTTGAACCTATTTGACGGCACCTTTATACAGCATTATTTTTGTTGTGTAGGTTTCCTTTGTGGTGATGATGCAAAAGAAAAACACCTTTAAGCCAGGGCAGGTTCCACACAAGGAGTACGTGGCTGTAGGAGATTGATGTGCTGTGGAAGCCTGGAAGGAACAACCACACAGGACTAAAACACTCTCCTGAATATATTGAGCTCATGGATTGATTTTTGTGTGTGTGTGTGGTTTTTGTCAACCCCCGTCCCTACTCAAAGCTTTTTAATGTTCCAGAGAGTCAAATACAAAGGCAGAAAGGAGGAGAAAATCAAGAGGACAAATTAGCTGTGGTTTTGAAAGGATGAAATGAGGAAAGAGACTGAATGCTAGACAGCTATTCCTAGTATGGTATACTAGGAATTGTGTCCAATTCTTGTGTCCAAGTTCAACTCTCTTAGCTTCGAAAATCTTCGTAAATGCAGAAATCTCACCTGACTGTGGGCTGGGAGGAGCCTGTAATTTGTGCTCAGTTTGTGCTGGTTCATTGTTGCACATAAGTATTTGCACTTCAGCCATGGCATAAAATCTCTTCAAAAACAGTTGTGATAAATCAGTAGCAGAAGACAGGACAGCACTAAACCCTGAGGTTTAGGAATATCTTGGCTACTCCACACCATGTCAGGCAGTCAGGCCTGGGCTCTGGTTGTGCATTCTTTTCACAAATTCCATTCTCACTCCAGTCTAGAGCCAACTGGATCACAAAACTGGGAAACTCTTATATTTTCTGTAGCAAATATCAAAGGCACATCTACAGGTGGGGTGGAGAAGTGATTGAGAGCAGCCCTGGGGAGAAGACAACAGGGAGGATGGGATCTTGGGAATTGGGAATTGTTCCCTGGCAGGGTGGGCAGGCCCTGGCACAGGGTGCCCAGAGCAGCTGGGGCTGCCCCTGGATCCCTGGCAGTGCCCAAGGCCAGGCTGGACACTGGGGCTGGGAGCAGCCTGGGACAGTGGGAGGTGTCCCTGCCATGGCAGGAGTGGAATGATCTCTTCCAAATCATTCTGAGATTCTGTGACTCTAATTCCAGTGGAAGGCATTTATTTTCCAAATGTCTTCTTTTCAGCTGTTCACAGATAATGAAAGCAACTGTCTGTGGTGTTTGCATTTCTATTCAGCCAGTGTAATACCTATTCTTTGCTTCCTCCTTTCTTAAAGCAAGGATCATCCCATATGTGGTGGTGCTGTAGCTCTGCGGTAAATTTTACCTGATTTCACAAACCCATGGGAGTTAGTTTGCAGTTGAAGGAGAGGTGCTAGTTTTTCCTTTTAAAAATTAACATTCATAGCTGTAAATCTTATTTACCAATGTCCTGCTGTGTTGAGAATAACATTAATATATGACATAGCTTTAACTAAGCCAAGATTTCTATCTAGTAATTATTTTTTTCCCACCTGAATTTTTCTCTTCCTGACAGAGAAAATGCTTTGTATTATACAATGGAGTTTAAAAAGCCACAAACCGATTTAGATTTGTGGTGCATAATTTCTAGTAATTTTTATGTATATTAATGTTAAATCACGTTCTTGATTTCCATAAATGACCCACATAACATGCCAAATTTCTTCCATGTTTTAAACAGCCCTGGGTTTTGATGAACAAAAATTGATAGGTATGAGATGAACAAAAGAATACTGATGACACATAATATAAGCCTTGATCTAAAGTTGTGAACTTGTCAGATGATCTGCCAAAAATGGATTATTTTCTAAAAGTTTGAAATATGGCTGAGAAGCCTGCTGGCCATTATTCAAAGCCTTTAATTTATTACATTGATGCTGTTAGACAAGTGATAATCATAGGCTTTAATTTCCTGCCGAACTGGGCATAGGTGTAGAATGCTTTATATCATTTAATATGCAAAAAACCCCTCAGATCAGAGAATGGAATTTCTATCTGTGTCACTACAGGTTGTCTAATCTGACACAGATTGGTATTAATACACTGCATAAAACTGGAATTTTCCTAGACCTCTGGTATTTCTTTGCATTCTTGATGTTCACACTTTCCAAAAATGTGCAAGTTCATGTCCATCTTTAGTATTATACAAACTGTAGTAATTTCCTTCATTAAATGCCCTATAATTTTTCCTCTTCATTCAAAATACTCTTGCTGGCTATTTACTCGAGCTGGATTGTTGAGATCTGTTGTGGGTTGCACCAATCATAAATTTGTTGATTCTCTTGTCTCTTTCTGCAGTTATTAGTAACCCACAGCACTGTTCCCAACATGACACTCATCCAGCACAGATAATAGTTTTTTTTTGTTATAGGATTTCAGATTCTGTTTGTGTGGTTTTGTCTTCTTTTGCAAGAGATAAAAAGACTCTTGGTCCCCAGGGCATGGCTCCCCTGGCCCTGCTGAGTGCCTGAGCAGCTGAATGGAACTGATAATCTTTGGCATTTACCAATAGGTTAATTTTGCTCAGCTACATATGGGGCTCCAAGAACAATAGGTTTCCAAAGATTTTTATTTTTTTGAAGGCTTTTGTGAAAAATATTTAATGCAAATTGTTTTAAGCTTAGCAGCTTACTTCAAAGCAGCTTTTTCCCTCTGCAGGTTTACAGAAACCTTTCCATTTCCTTCCTGTGTGTTTTTTCTCTTTTTTAAATTTTTTATTTTCATTAAGTATTCTTCACAGCATGGAGAACATACTAAAAATATTTAACAAAAGGTGTCAATTCATCCTGGAGAAGAGGTGGTTTCTTAATTGTGGTCCCTGACGAACCTACAGGAAAGATGGAGAGAGACAATTGACAAGGGATGGAGTGCCAGGACAAGGGGGAATGGCTCCCACTGCCAGAGGGCAGGGTTATGTTGGATTTTGGGGAGGAATTCCTCCCTGTAAGAGTGGGGGGGGATTCCGTGATCATAACAATTTCATTGTCTTTGATTTATATTACTCAAGAATCTAACACAGTATCCTAGCAAGTGAAACCTTTTTCTATTTAATGTGTTTTTTGGTGGACTAAGAGTATAAAAGGATCTGACTTCACATTGTAGAATAGAACAGGCTATGTCTGTTTGTAAGTAAAAGCTAATGTTTTGCATTTTAACAGGGAAGGAAATGAACAGTGGCACTAAAACCACATCTGCCAGAGCAGAGCCTAGTGGCAAAAGTTACCTCTTGTTACAGTGATGACAGTATCCAGATGTCACACAGTTAGGGGCATTTGCTAAAATCTTTTTGAAGTAGGAACACCTGTGACCATCAAAAACGATAAATATTAGATAATAAAATGCATTCCTGGTAGGTGCACAGTGTAACCAGCACAGTCAGGGACAGAGCAATCACATTTCCTCCACCTCCCCTCAAAACACTTGCTTGCCTCTGTTTATTCCTGTTTACATAGTGCTGAATCTTTGAGGACCTCCTACTTTGTTTTTTTTTGCAGTTATTTTATATATAACACGTACTATTGCATGGTTTCCCATGTGCATTCCTGGGGGGTTTTTGGGGGGCCTTTGGGAGGAGTTTTGCATGAGGGTTTTTTGTTTTTGTTGTTGTTTTTAGATTGATATTCTGCAGGAGCAAAGTTCAAATGTCTGGAGTTTCAGACTGGGGTGACGCCTTGGAACTGAGCGTGTGTTTTTCTGTGCAGCTGCACGTTTGCTTGGGGCCTGCTGGGTGTTGCCCCATTAAAAGTAATGAAATTGGACTCACACATTGCCATGAGCTACATTTAAGCACAAACGCTTGAAATGTCATTCTGTGGGCTTTGGTCTGCTCACTTTCAGTGACTCTGAAGCAGAGTTTGAGGCTATTGTGGAAACAGAGCCTACAGCATGCCTGAGTTCTTTATTCATTTGAAGATGGCCTCACCTAAAGCAAAGAAATCCCAAAACAACACAACAGATCCCTTTGTTTTGCAGTAGCCCATAAAATCTTGCCCTGTTGCAATCCCTCCTTCTGGAGAGATAACTGGAGCCATTCCTAGCTCAGATTTGCTTTGCTCCCTCCTTACAGCTTTGAAGCTGCTGGTAACTCCCTCTGTTCTCCAAAACAACAAAGAGGGCAGTACAACACCATCCTCTTCCACAGAGGAGAATGTTGTCTTCTATAACTGCTCTGTTTTCAAATGTGCATATTCAATTCCAAGAGAATATTTAAGGTATCCTCTGAGTATGTGTGTTTACATGGAAATGGATGCAATTCTGCATTTCAGGGGAAAAAATATGATTACGCTTTTAGTTTTTGAATAAAAATGAAATTACTTAAGTCCTTGCAGTATCAAAATCCACTGTTTCTGTTTGACACATCAATAGTGACCTCTGGGGTTGCTGTTCTGCTTCTCAAGGGGATTTTGTCTCTGCTCTTTTGGCTGGACTCCAGGTTTGGATGACAATTTCAAGGTTACAGTTTGTTTATTTTTCTATCCAGAGACGGGGGAGATCAATCCTAATCTATAGAGAGACTGAATCTCAAATGCCACGGTGCCAGAGGCTTGACCCTCAGAAGTGCTGAGCACTCGGAGCTCGTGGGCTGTCATGTGGCACCTCAGGGGTCACTCCTGCCCCTGCCACCCTCGGCTGTGGCCTGGGAACTGAATTAGTCTCTCACTTTGCTTTCAGAGCAGAAGATTTTCTTCCAATGGACTCGGTTGAATCCTGTCTTTCCAAGCAAAGTGGATAGTGGCATTCACGAGTTTCTCTTCATTCTCAAAGGTAATGCTTGAGATTTGCTGGTTGTTTTCCTTTTATTCTTAGACTGTATTCCACTAGTCTGTTCTGCTCTTGCATGCTGTGAGCCTTTGTTTTCTATGTTAGCTCTGAAATGTAAGAAAACCAGGCTACTGGTTCAGGCAGCAGCTCCTTTTTTTAGGAACTAACCTTTGGTCTTTGGTGGGCTTGAGGCAGTGCTGAAGAGCAGAAGGCACTGCTGTTCTGGGTGTTGTCAGCACCAGTAAAGAGAAACACAGACAAACAGATGCATTTCTTTCTACTTCAGATTAATCCCGAAAACATTTTCCCGTGGTCGCCCAAGTGGAGGTCTCCCTCCACCTCCCTGGTGCTCGGTGACCTTTAGCGGTCCCAAAAGGAGGCTCAGTGCTGGTGACAGTTGGGAGATGTCAGCAGAACCTGAGTGAAAATATCCCAGCACAGCACTTCTCCAGGATGACTGAAATCCTATTTTTGGAGACGATAACATCATAACCTTTTAATTTTCCTTTCTATTTTTTTTTCTGGGTGACAGATTGACAAGCCTAGAGGATGAGGCTGTCTATTCTTAGAGCAGGTTTGGCGTGGGCAGCAGCCCCGATTGTTCCCCACGTGTCCTGCTGGTGTCAGCCCTGACCTCGGGAGCTGCAGCCAGCAGTCCAGAGCCCTTCTCCTGCCGAGCCTGCCCAGGTGACTGATGCTCAGTGCCAGAGCAGAAGTGGCTCTGCAGAGCCAACAGCTCCTCCCAGACATTGCATTGATCACTCAGCAGCCGAGCTGCTCCGAGCTTGCACTTCCAAACAACCATCTGAATTCCTGCCCCAGCCAATCTTTTTCATTCTGTCTCCAGTCCTTCGTGCTCTTAACCACTGCTCGCTTCAGATGGGATAATTAAAATCTAGGAGAAGAATGTGGGTCTTCTCTCATGCAAAATTATTTTAGGTATTACTAGTATAGTCAAAGAAATAAGAAAATATCCTTTTACAAGCTGTTGTTTATTTAATGTTTCCTTAATATAGACAGCAAGTTATAACACAGGTTAAGAAAAAGATGTGCCATAAGTTAACCTTTGCAGTTTATTTTTCTCTCTGATCAGTAGTTCCCCTTCTCTAATCCTTATTTTCAGTGCTGATGTTAGCACCATCTCCATTTGTTGTATGTGAAAGATAACTCTTCCTGATAATGAAGATATTAGTCAGACAATTACCAGAACTGCTGCTTCTGAGTGTTTTATAATAGAAGAAGTGTTGGGGAGGGGGGCTTGCAGCAAGAGATTGTGCACAAGGAGAATGATTCTGCTGTCCCTGCTCTTGCTGGTGGGGATTCTCATCCACTGCCTCTGAGAATGAACAGCAATAAAGAATATCCAGAACCAAGACATGATAATATCTAATCATTTCCTGAATGGACAAAGAAAGTTTTAGGGCAAATTTAGAAGGGTATTACTATCTCAGCTTTAATGATATGATACTTTATATTAATTTCAAATTCCTCAACTTCAAAATATTCTTATGGCCTCCACTCTCAGCCCACACAAAGCTGCTAAGACAAGGTACCTTTCCAGGCTAGAAAGAGCCATCAGTCAGCAGCACACAATAGATATCAAAGACATCCCACTTCTGAAGGTATCATTAATACTAGTGCAGAACAAAGTGCACTGCAGCTTTTCATACCTCATCTAAAAGAAAACCACAGTCAATCCCACCTTGCCTAGCTGAGAAGGAGGAAGGGATGTATGCTCTCTAAGGTTTCTCAAGGATGAGCACAAATTATGTCTATTCAGGCAGCGTTACTTGGCTTTCTATTTGCTTATGGATCACTCCAGTTATTCCTTTAGGGAATAAAGCATTATACTGTCAAGTATTCAAAAATATGTATTGTTAACATTAGCTTCACTATACATTAAACATTTAAATTATATATGAGACAGCTCAGGGTAAGGGTGTGCAGTGAACTGTGGTGTGGAGACTGGAAGTCTGTGTGAAGGCACTTTCAGAGAGCTTTGTGTGAAGGCTCTGCACCTAGCCAATCATGGGCTGGGCTCAAGCACAAAGGAAATTATAAACCCTGTCTTAGTCCCAGGGACAGCAGAAGGAAGGTTTGCAAACCTCCCACTGAGCCCTCTGTGTCCGTGGGTATGGTTTGGGAGGACAGAGCTTGGAATGGTGCTGGGAGTCACCCGGCCGCCCTCAAGTGAGAAGGAAAGGCAGAACTGCCATGGAAAAGCTCCCTCAGCTGGGTGGCTCCAGCCCTCCTGTCTCTGCTGGCAGCATCTTCACATTTTCCCTGTCAGCCCAAACACACAGACAGAGGATAAGGCAGAGGCCCTTCAGAACGTGCTGAGCTGAGGTTGTCCTGAAGCACACCCAGGTGAAATCTTGGTGGGGGCACAGCTGGAAGTGGTTGCCACATGATTTTCCACATTCCCTTCACCTTTCTGGGCTGTACCTGTGCCCAGGCAGACTGCTTTACTCCACATTTCAGTGGTGAGCCATTTGGACCCACAGTATGTACTTTATTCCTCATTTGTTCTGCAGATTAAGCTTTTTATTTGTGAGCATAGTGTCACTTTTCACTTTTCTGTACCCTGCCAGACAGAAACAGGTGCCTTATTTGTGGAAACTTTAAAGCACAGTAATGCATAACACTAGTGGAAGCTCTCATGTTATTCCTGCAGCCTCTTGAGCCTTAGTTAAGTGGAGTGATAGAATATGACACTGCTTTTTGTTTGTTTGGTTGGTTGTTTTTTTGGTAACTTTTCTAAATAAATTTCCTGGAAATAAGGTATGACATTATTAGGCAGGTACTGAAGTGAAAGCTCGGTGCTTGTTTGCTTTGTAGCATTGTTTTACTTGTGCAGAGAAAAAAAAAAAAAGAATACTGTGGCAATGTGAGTGGCAGCTACACATAATGGAATATGTGTTTATCCCTGTTTATGTTTGCAGCATCAGGAGTGTTAATTAGAAGACTCTATCTCCTGTGCAGTCCTAGCTTCCATATGTAAATAAATGTTACCTAGTTTGAGGTAGGTTATCCCATGTGTAAACAAGCAAACCAGACTTAGTTCAAACTTTTTGATAATTCACAAGATTATTCTTTCACTAAGACTTGATTTGTATGATTCTTTAATATTCTGCACAGTATTTGGACTGCATAATGGCAGTACTCCTTCCAGCAACCCTATGCATCTGTCTGTCAAAAAAGAACATTTCTGTAATTACAGGATGGGTGATGATGGGTACAGGGGAGGGAAATGCTGAGGGACAGCAGGAAGACAAACATAGCAACAAAACACACAATCTACAGAAGTCAGAGGAATATTACAAAATAAATATTACAAAAATATTACGAAAAATATAGGAATATTGCAAAAATAAACAAAAACTTGTGAGAATTAGATCAGAGTAAGTATTACTGTGGTAAACAGAAAGAATGGTTTAACTGCAAGAAGCACACTAACTAAACAGAGAGGGCCCCAGAATTGTGTGTGCTTGCAAATGAAGAGAATTTCCACTAAAGCATCATTAAACTGTAGCCTCTGATAAATCTGAAACGCTGATGAGTTAGATTTGATTTGTCACTGTTTGCCATTTGATTATAATCAGTGTTTCTGTGAGTGCACGTAAAACCTGACTTTTCAGGGGAAAGCTGAGACAGGCAGACTCCCTGGCTGTGGGGTTTTTGTGCACAGCCAAGGCAGAAATGGGGACTGGAACCCACTGTAGAAACAGCAATGCTGCTTTGAAGTGCCATATCTAGAGCGGAGTATTAAAAGTTTTTGGAGGTGGGCTAGGAAAAGAAACTTTTTTCTGGTAGGAGTGTAACGTTACAGGCTGAATTTGGCTTGATTCAGAAGCTTTTTGCTTTTGCTTCTGCTGTTTGTAGAATAATTGGAAAACTCTAGAGAGATGAGGTGAGCTGAATTGATGCTGAGAAAAGAATCTGTGACATCTCCAGAGGGATGATGGGGGGATTGTACCCCTTGCACCCCCCAATCCTTTGCTGTCCATTTGACCCTTTCTGTTTGCAAGGTGTGGATTTCCTGAGGATTCCCTGGGAGTTCCCAAGTGCTGCTTTCCCCCCGCGTCCTGTCAGGGATGAATTAGATGCTCAACGGAACAGACATGGACAGAGACAAGGTTTATTTGTGCTGGATTAACTCAAGTTCATCAGCATAGAGAGAGCCAAGCTAGACCTAAAAAAAGAAGAGAATAATTGAAGAAAAATGCTTAGCAAAGACACAGCCCCTTACCAGCCCATTCAAGCAGGGAGCTGAGGCTTCTGGAAGTTCTCTGTTTCTCTCCTGAGAGCTGACCTTGAGCTGAGGAGGTAACATGGCTCCTTTCTCACTTTTATTTGCATGGCTATTAAAAAAAAAAAAAAAAAAAAGCCTTTCCCTTTTTTTTTCCCCTGTATCTTTGAGGCAATTTATTAATGTAATAGATGGAAAAGAAATATGTTAAATAAAAACATTTATTAGAGGACATAATTTTAAATATTTAATGATATAATTAAGTCTTATTAATGTAATGGTCTTTTATTCTTCAGTTTAAAAATTCACAAGGTTAATTTCCCTTTCATCTTTATTATGCAATGTTTGCCACAATTATTTGTTATATATTCTTATAAATATTTGATGAATATTAGAGATTTTAATTTAAATAAAAATATAGGTCATGTTTTACCATAGTGTTATTCCGGTGTTAAGCTGGAATTAGTGAAATTAGCACAGGAGTGAGTCAGGCCCCTCTATTCCTCCTGTTATTCCAGAGCTGGCCTCTTTGACTTGAGTGATCCATGGAAAACACATCTTGTACTACTCTCTCTTCACTTTAAAGGCTTGCGAAGAAGGTGAGGGTCACCAAGCTGTGGAACAGTCACTTCAGTTCCAGGTTGTCTCCTCTGGGGGACATTATTTGTATCATCTCAGTCTCAGGTACTTATTAACTTGATTTTACTGCATTTGACAATAAAACCCACCTGTCAGCACTGGTAAATGAATTTAGAATACATTTCAGGAGATATTTACTTGATTCATTAAATTACTGGCATTAAAACCAGTTGTTTTGAGTAACATGATTCTCCCTCTATATGCTCTGCCTGTTTAGCTCCTTATGAAGAAGGAAGGTCCTTCAGCATGGAGTCCTGTGCATTTAAATGATTGATATTCTCCTTCATTAGCAGTATTTCTTCCATATGCACCAGAAATATTTTTAGGGGAAATGGATGATATATTTTACCACAGCATTACGATTTTTTTTAAGATCAGTCTGCCAAACTACAATGTCAGCAGCTGCTGAAAAAAATCACTTTATGGGCAATATGTTGACTTACCTTCTTAATTAAATAAAAAACCAAAGCAGAACTCTCTGGAGAATAGTACTTTGAAATAAGCATCTACTCCTAACTGTCACTGCACTCAGAGTGGAAAAACACCATTCGAGCTAGCAGCCAAATTTCAGCTTGTGCTGCTCTTAGGTTTGGGTTATGAGGTGTGCAAAAGTGCCTTTTGGTGAGTTTCTTCGTGTGGCCCATGCTGAAACCTGGGCTTGTGCTACTTTCCCTTGTGTTAGTAACCACAGCTCCCTTTGGATTGCTTGCCTGCTGTAATCGTCACCTCTCAGGGACCTAAGATCTGCTGCTCTCCTCCAGATAGTGAAGACACTTCATGGAGAGCTGGGCTACACTGGAGGGGTTTATTGTCTTCAGGACAGGGGTGGCAGAATGCTGTCTGTTTTTAAGGTATCCATTTTAGAAGCTGCCCTTGCCACTGACTGGCTTTTCCCTTCCCTGCTGCTCTCCAGATGTATTTGCTGACGCCGTTCACTCTTATCCCTGCAGTGATGAGGGCTGAACACACCTGGGGAAGCTGACTCAAATCTGATGGAAATGAAGGCAGTTTATTTGCCCAGATGCCTGCCAAGACCTGTCTAACCCTGATGTACTTTAGCTTTCAGTAATGAGAGCATCTATTCCAGCATTGTTTCTGGAATAACTCTTGTTGTTGTGTTGCTGGCAGCACGGTGCCTGGGTGCAGTGTGGCTGTTAAAATAGGGCATTATGTGTTAGAAAACCATGTCTTGGCAAAGTGTGGTGCTTTGCTCTGTCCTGTCTGCCTCCTATGGATGCTAAACTGCACCAGAACTGTGTGTTCTCTGCAGAAAGCATGAGCAACAGTCAAGGTACAAAAATTAACCTTCAGCAGAGCCAAGTTGGCAAACGGGAAACAATCCTGTGGGCTTCTCTCAGCACCTCACTTGGAAACCACAACTCTGCCACCACAGCCCAGCTCAGAGGTAGTGATGATGACTCTTTCCACTTATAGGAAGTCCTACTGATTTTACAACTCATAAAAGATTCAATTCTCTCACCCTGTGTAGCATATCCCTATTATAGGCAACCATTTCATCTCTCCTGGGATCCACCCATCCCTCTTACCTCAGCTTTCAGAAGTCCATTAAAAATCTGTTTTGTTTAGAGTATGCCTAGCCTTGCTATTATCTTGGAATTTTATGGTAAATCCTCCCTGAAAGTGAATACTTGGCTTTGAGGTCAGGGCACAGTGAAATGAGGAATGGGGAAAAAACTCTTCAATGGTTTCCCCCAAAATGAACTCATTTGTGCAGTGGACAAAGTTATGTGGGGGACTCAAGTGTTAAGCCTGCTTTTTAAATGCAGGGGAGCCCTTAGAAATAAGCTTAAATAAGTTAAACTTATTTAAAGTTATTGTTAAAACTTATTTATAAGTTAAATAACTCTTGCTTCCTCATAGTTCTTCATTCTTTGTTTTTGGAGCTGCAGCTGGTAATTTCACCTCTCCACACTTTTCTCTCCCAGCATCTTCTCACTTCTCCTTCTGTCACTGCTCTTTGGTGTCAGGCAGCTGCTGCACAGAGCCTGCTCTCACTGACAGACACCACTGGGTTTGTCCAGCCAGGTGATGTCAGAATTTTGAGGGAGAACCTCAGCATCACAGACCTTGTTACATGTGTGCCCCAGTCATTATTCTATTTATATTCATGTAGGCTTGTCTGTTTTCCAAACTGCAGACAAAGAGTAATTTTAAAAGATCCTAGAAGCATAATTAGGGTTTTTTTGTTAATCTTGTTCTAGGGTCATGTTTTGTTGATGAATATGGTAATTTCCGGTTGCAGAGAGAAAACTGTTGTTTTGGATCTGATAGCACCAAAACCTGTTTGTACTTTGACATTTGCACAATGCCCAGAAGAACTATTGGGCTTTATTCAAGTTATACCTCTGAGAATAAAAATCTGACAGCAACGGGGGTGATTTGATTTTGCATGGAGGAGATAATTCATTTATAGACATACAATTAATGCAGTGAACGTTGAATTTCTCTTTCCTCTTGAAGAAAAGCAGTGTTACATATTACTTTGGGATTTAGGAGAGTAGCTGTTAGGAAAAAAAAGGAGAAAAAAACTTATTTTAACCTGCTTAATTACTGCACACTAGAGGGCACTTGAGGTAGAGCAAACAATATTTGCACAGCTCCTGCGGCCGAGGCAGCTCCTGACGCTCACCAGGCAGAGTGAAAACCCACAGCGAAAGATAAACTTCCCAAATTGCATCCCGTACAACTTGCAATAATGTAGGAAAAAAAAATAATAATGGTTGAATGCCTTTCTGGATATAATTTCCTTTTGTCTTTCTCCTAGTGTTTGATGTACTAAAGGAATAATTGTTTTTCTAACAGCCAACCTGACAGCAACTAGTCAAAATTGCAAACAGTGCCCGAGGAATAATAAAACCTGATAATGCATTGTTATTTTTATGCACTCCCTAATATAGCTGGTGCAAAAGGTACACAAATTAGTAGTTGGGGGGGGGGGGTTATATTTTATAATCTCTGGAGAGTAGAAGTGGCTCAGGGCTAGTTGTGTTTTATAGAGCTAAACGAAGTGTTTGGGGATGGCAAAGGACGTGCTAAGGCCCCACGAGCCAAGGGCTGCTGCTGGGTTAAAATTTTGTTTCTATCTGACAGAACAGACTTTTCTTTGGGCTGGAGGAGGAATTTGAATGATTATAGGAATATGTTTGTCCAGTCAAAGCAAAAGTAACTTCAAAATCAATGCATGTTTCTCCTCACATCTCAAGTAACAAGGGAATGGAGTTGGATTAGATGCTGTTCACAGAAGGCCCAGACTCAAAAGCAAGGATTTTTGGGTGGTTGAGGATCACTTCTGTCACTTACAGCTGCTGCTGCTCTTTCTTCAGTGGGCCTTTCCAAGCTTTCTGTTCCAGTGCTGGATATTGAATTTTAACCATGTGTGATCTCTGAAGGAATCTGGCATTCCGTTGCAAATCCCTCACTTCAGCCTCTCAGGGTTTCTAGCCTTGCCTTTTAAAATGTAAACACAAATTTCTTTCAGAGAGAAAAAAATTGAAACCAAACCTACCCCAACTCTGTACCTTTATCTCAGAGGCTGCTTGTATCATTTCCCTTGTTTTAATCTATAGGATCACTTGTAAGCATTATATAATGGATTTTTTTTTCAAGTTACAGTTGTCTTCAGTGACTTCCCAAACACAGGAGATCATTATTTTTCCTGATAACCAACTTGTGATAACTGTATGCAAGCAGGTTTTAAAGGTTGCAAGACAGTGATAAGAACCTATGTTCTAAAGGTAATTATGTTTGTGTGCTGGCACGGGGAGCTGATAAATGCATATTTTATTCAGATATGTTCTGGACTTAAGATAAACCTTCTTGTTTCTTCTTGTTTCATGGAATGTCAATTCTAGCATACAAAGGGGAATAATCCCTCATACAATTTGAGCAAAAGGTACCAATGATGTAGAGTGGGTGTTGCCTAAGAAAACAGCATTTAACATGTTTAAAGCTTTAATGCAACAATGGCAGGTGATGCCACTAGTCCATAAACTTGCTTTAGTAACTTTCAAATCAGTTATTAATTTCTTATTACTTTGAAGTGGCATTTTAGTGGCAATCCCTGTAAGCAAAAGTAGCTTGCAGTAAAGTCATTTATCTTGATCAAGCAATTCACTCTGGACTCATTAATTGCATGTAATTTTGGATCAGGCTCCATTTTACGTATTAAAAACTGAAATCAGCTACTGATGCTTTGAGGGAAATATCTCACTGGTAGGTGATCTTATGGGAATAAAATGTGAATATGAGGAATTAGCACAGTAGTTTCTTTTCCCCTCTCAAGCCCTGACCTTGGCATTATTATTTAAATGAGATGACCCAAACACTGACTCCAGCAGTAACCCTGGCAAGGCTGTGCTGCGACTGAGTTGCCCTTGAAGAGCTCATTTCAAGCCACTTCTACTGGATATTTTTAAGCAGTAGGGTCTAAACTCTCTGTCTTAGGAAACAGTTGATTGCACTGCTGAGGAACAAAGAATTCAATGATAATCAACAACAGTTTCCACAAAAATGTGAAAGTGAGAGAAGATGGTGGAATTCCATTATGCCACATATTTTAGATGACAGATACTTCCTGTCTGTATGTGCATGGGAACTCACATTGGGGTTTTAATCCTTCTAACTCATAAAAGCAAAGCAATATTGAAGTAAATCTCCTGGTTCTCTTCCAAGCTGAGGTTACTTTTTCTCAATTCTCCATCATGACCAGTCAAAAAAACCAAACAAAAACAACCCCAAAAATCTAAAACCCATCTAAAAGAAAAAACAAACACGCAACCCCCCCAAAAAAAAAAACCCAAGCAAAAAAAGTAACCAAAAGATGCCACAAATGCAAGATGAAAAATAACCCCACAATAACAAAACCAACAACCAACTCATACCACAAGCCAATATATTTTGTAAATAGTCTGATTTGTTGTTTTTTTTTTTCCACTGATCCCAAAATTTAATATGAAAAATTGCACTCCAGTTTGATCCAGGGTGGGATTCAATCATATGCATTTTGCAGATGACTTCTTTCTTCAGTACAGTCATTAAACTAAAAATCTTCATCCCATTGCAGCTGGAGTCAGAGCTGCTTTTTGCTTAAAAAATGAAATGGCCATTTAGAAGATAGAGGAATAATCTTCCTTATAATATTTATTTAAGAGGAAACAATTTCTAGCCAGCATATTCATCAGTGTAATGCAGTAGTGTGTATATATATCTCTCACTATAATAAATATCATTAAATCATTTCATCTGGATAGGATGCAGAAAGCTGCAAATGTTCCTATGCTATTCCAAGCTTATTTTTACATTAATTTTCATCTATACACTTCTTCCTGTCAAGATTTACTCCATCATCTGAAAGGCTTTCCAGCAGGGGAATCCATGGATGGCATAATCCATTTTAACAAGACACTTACCATCCTCTCCCACAACCTGAAGATGAAAGAGCGCAGCTTTTGCCCTGATAATTTCCAATTGCAAGAAAGGTCACGTAGAACAAATGGCGCAAGTCAAAGGTTGAAATCAAAACAAAAAACTCAACTTTTAAGCTGCACTTGGAGGTACAACCTCTACCATTAGCCTTCTTCCCACATACAGCTGTGCTGCCTATTTAAAGCAAGGACATGAGGGTTCTTTTAGGAAGAACTTTTATTCTTGGTTGCTGCCTTTAGGTGTTTTTAATGGAAATTAAAACAAGGTGTGCAACCACTCTTACTTAAACCTAAAAAAGTTTGAAAACTGGCATTAATTCCCAGGAGTAAAGCCAGGTTGAGCATCCTCACACCTTCCTTGTGACATGATCTGTGTTGGTAGAACGATGTGGGGAGAAAAATACTCTTTGCCTCAGCAGAACCCCAGGTAAAAGGAAACCACATTTCTGATCTTATCTATTGCACTGCCAAGTGTTTTGTATTTCCCTCAAGGCTCTCTGCCTGCTTCAAGTGTTGGATATTTTCATATCCATCCTCCTCCAAGCAATCCTCCCAGGCTCACAGCTCAGAAAGTAAGCGCTTGGGCTGAGGGAAACAAAGCGATAGTTAGATGTTTCTTCATTGACCTTGAAAAATGGTACATTCTGGGTGCATTTTGCTACATTCCCATGAGCCTGAGACTTTTCAGGAGGATATGTGCAAGCAGAAAGGCGCCTGTTATCTGCACTAGCTTGCATTTAGTCAAGATAAAGTCAAGCAGGTAAGAGCTACACGTGAAGGGTCTCATGCACTGTCATGCACTCATAGGATCAGCATGGAAAATAAGATTAACAATCATGGGACTAAATTACATGATATTCTTACTGTATAGCAGAATATTAGGCTCCACTTTCTGCAAGGTAGATCCTAGGTAGATCTTCAACTGAGTAGTCATCTTCTTTTGCTTGAGGTGGAGAGGTTTGCAGGTGCTCTGAAGAAGGTTCAGGTGACCAGCCCTTTAAAAAATAAAGTTGAGCAATGCATCTGCTTCATTAATGTAGAGCCCCACAGCACATTCATTTCTACCACACCATCGTCCGGGTCACCGAGAGCTGGAGGAGGATGGAGCTGAGGGCGACTAAACTTCCCCAACAGCACCAGCTCAGCGTGGAACCAGCCCTCCATTTCAAGACTGCTGCCTGTACCTGACCTTGTGCTCTTACCCCTTCCCTTTCGCAAACACTAGGGGAGGATTCAGAGCTAGGATGTATTATTAAAAACAATACATTTAATCTGCTAACAGATAATCCATGCAACACGACAAGGAGAAAAGCTCGCTGTATGAGGAAGGTGGGCAGGGGATGGCAGTGGCCTGTCCCTCGCGGGGTGCTGGCCGTGCTGTTTGTCTGCCTCGGATGGGACGAGCCCCCTCCAGCCCCGTAAAGCCAAAGGCAGGTGGCGATGCCCAGCGCTGCGCTCCCTGAGCCCGCATCCAGCGCTCCAGCAGCCGGGGCCGTGCGGGGTCCCGGCGCTGCCGGTCACAAAGAGGATTTGGGGACGGGGCGAGGGTCAAGGACTTACTGCGCGCTGCTGCCTCCATCCAGCTCCCCGGCGCTGCCCTGGGGCCGCTCCGCGCAGCGCCCGAGGCCACCGAGGCTGCGGAGAGCCTCGAACCGCCCGCAGCTCCCCGGGGCGTGTTGGGAAAAGCGTTTTGAAAGGATGCCCTCCTTGTCCCCAGGGCGCCCGCCCGCAGCGCTGTCGCACGGAGACGAGCGGCTGCCCGCGGCCCATCGGGGAGCTGCCGCATCCACCCCGCATCCCTCTCCCGGCGGGCATCACCCCAAAGGACGGCGCCGGGAGGGGGGGGCTCCCCCTCGCCCGCGCTCCGGGCACGTCCCAGCCCCGGCGGGCGCGTCCCCGGTGGCCCCGCTCCGGGCCCGGCCCCCCCGCCCCGGGTCCGCCCGGTGCCCACCCCCGCTCGCCCTCATCCCTCCCTCCCTGCCCGCATCCCTCCCTCCCTCCCTCCTTCCCTCCGTCTCTCCCGGGCGGCCGGAGGAGATGCCCCGGCGCGGAGTTGGCGGCCCGGGCGCCCGGCAGGAGCGCGGGGAGCGAGCGGCGCCGCCGCCCCTGGAAAAGTTGTGTGCCTGCCGGGGGGAAGGCGGGCAGCGGAGGGAGGGGGAAAACCACCACCCCAAAGTGCTTACACGAATTTCCCAGCGCTAGACCTGCCTCCGAGATCAGCCCAATAAGAGCTGTCAGGGGAGGCTCCCGGCTCACTTTTCCACATCGCTTCACAGTTACGTTTGGCAGGCAGGCAGGCACGGTAGCGCGCTCAGCCCCGGAATTAGCGGATTTATTTGGAATATCCCTGCTTTCCTGGAGACGTGCGGCTGCCGCTGGCTCGTGCGAAGGGAGAAATTAATAACTGCGCTCCAGCATGCAGGCACAGAGACCCGGGAAGCCCAGCAACCAGCGGCTCCGCCAGCATCGGCAGCCTCGGAAAGCATGAGAAGAAAATCTGGAGCACCCTGCCTGTTCCCAGGGACTGGCTGATGGTTTTTTACTTCACCCTTTCAATCCGTGCGTGAAGTGGCTGTGGCCGAGCGGCTCCCTTGCTCCTTGAAAGAGTGAGTATTCATTTTATTCAGACAATTTGTGGCTGGCTGGCAGAGGGCTCTCGCTCCGTGGGTTTCTGGCTGACTTGGGCTCTGTGTGTGCGTGCAAGGTGCGCTGGGCGAGCGCCTTCCTCGTCCGTAGGTGCTGTATTAGACTAAACTGGGGTCCCTCATTAAGTCGGGTGCTTTCAAATTGCCGATAATGAAAATGTCGTGGGATGCTTGTTAGTGTTTTTTAAAATTATCATTATTATTCTCTCGGGAGAAGAAGTGGTGGTAATTGTATTTGTCTTCCCGCTTGTTGGTGTTTTTTTGGGGAGGTTTATTTTTCCTTCCGTTCTACAACCCTCCTTTAAAGAATCGGGAGGACTTTGGATCACGGAGGGTTGCTTCTAAGGCTGGCGAACCCGTTTCTTCTCCTTGTTTTCTTATTTAGTACAATAAGTCTCTGGGCTATTTCACTGTGTTGAATAGATGCAGGGCTGCATTCATGCATTGAAATAGATTGCAGTTTTCGTGCTGAGAATAAAAATCACCCACCAGCCAGATATGTAAATGAGGGAGGAGGAGGCTGGAAGAACCTTGAGGGGGGGAAATCCCCCCGATTTATTATCACCTTCCCTCACCACAAAGCTTTTTACCCCCTAAGTAAGTAAATAAATAGGAATGGCTTCGTAGCTTCCTTTCCTACTTTGAGAGGGGAAACCATCGCAGAAATACTGCTCTTGAAAGCTGCGATGGCAATGAATCTGTAGCCATAACTAGCCAGGAGTCATCCCTGTCCCACAAGTTGTTTTCCTTCCTATTCTTTGGCTGACTAAACAGAGGATGCACCCAGCTGAAACTTGGGAGAGGGAGAAAGCCCCAGCCGCTCGCTCGCTGCCGAGGCTCCCAGAGCGGAATCGCAGGAGCCTGCAGCCCCCTGAAGCTGCTGTGCCACCAAACGCTTCGTCTCCTCTTTGAGGAAGGCAGAGGAGGAGCACATCCTTCTATTCTGCCTGGCTCCGGTCTCTGCTGGGTAGCAGCACCCCAGCCGGAGCCCCGAGCCGCCGGGCAGCATCCCTGCTCGGCAGCACCAGCGCCGGGCTCGCCTGGGAGGCACTGCAAGGCTTCGGCACGGGAGCCGGTGGCAGCTTCTGGCTGGGTAATAGAAAAGAGATTAATTCAAATCCTTACTTAGGCTCTGCCTACCGCCATGAAGGTGACACTACTTAACACGGGCAGGAATTCCTTTGCGGTTCGTTGCCGTTCAGCCGTGTCTTGAATTTGTCTCGATTCAAACAGTTTGCGTTTAGTAGCAGACTAAATAGGGTGGAATCAATCCAACCTGGCATTTAACGGCGCTACACAGAGCCGCTGGCGTTGCCAACAGGTATCAAACTGTACCCTGGCTCTCCTCCCTTTCACACAGGCACAAACACTCTCTGTTTCACGCGAACGAGTCTGTCTCTTCCCTCTGAGAGGGGAGGAAACACTCATGCAACTTTTATAAAGGCTGACACCTCGGAACAGCCAACTTGAGCACATAGACGGCTCGCCCGCCGTGGCGCTGGGTATCGCGGACAGGTGTTTTTGGGGAGGTGCTGCTGGCAAGAACTCAAATAGCGACAACTGTTTATTGTTCCAAATGTAACGCGTTAGCGCTTAATGGCAGGGAAGTTAGCAGCTGCTCACTTCGGTTTCAATTAAAGAGCAGAGCTGATAACTACCGAAGCTATAGATAAAGAATCCTCTTAACTTCACTCATCCTCTTTTGGAAATTCTTCAAGAGTTTCTCTGCAACAAGGATAAGGAGAACTATGCAGTGCTCTTGCATGAGTGATATTTCCCCTCTACGTTCAATACGAGACTGCTGTGAACAAGTAGAGACTTCACAACAGGCTTCTCAGTATATATAACTAAATAATAAATAAATTCAGAGGGGTGGGAAATGAGTCTCGTGTACGTTTTACCTGTCTTAAGATGATGAAGCTTCTGCAAGAAGTTATTATCTGACATACCCGCGAAATTAGCAGATTTCACACCCATAAAATCTGATGCCATCAGAACCCAAAAGCTCTCTGTGGTGTTACCTCCCAGCCTAATTTAAGGATGGTTGTGACAGAAGAACCTTAGGAAGGGAAGTGATTATTGCATGATATTTTCATCCTTTAAGCCTTGTTGTTCCACCTCAGTGCTTACAGAACGAGTACAGCTTTCTGGTAGCTTCCTCCTAAGCTGTTTGTTAACTCCCTTCTTTTTCCAAACTTGCAACCTGGCTGTGGAGGACTTTGATTTCCATGCTTAGTTGTGAGCTGAGGGCCTTCAGTGCCCTTGGAGATTGAAGCATTTCATGTAAGTTGGTTCTTAAATTATCCAGGTGAGCAATTTGTTAACTGGGTAGGCTGCCAGCCAAGAAACTAACTTTGGACATTTTCTTCAATATTAAAAAATCAATAACACTCCGTGCGCCTGCTTAACAAATGCAGCTGGTTTTAATAAGAAGTATGGCTGTATGTGACAGCTACTCCTTTTGTGCCTTTCCTTAAAAATAAACCAAGTTCTAATCTCTGTGAGGTGAGGTAGAATCCTCCTTAGATGAAGTCCCTCAGTGCTTTTTGGATGTTTGGTCATTCCCTTCAGTTCCTGCTACTGAGGTCGAAAAAAAGAGTTGTAAAGGGGGAAGCAATCCCACAATCAGATTTAAATTCACTTTTTTTTTTTTTTTGTGAAATTTGTTATCTTTTGAATTTTTGATCTTTGTGATCTTCAGGATTTTTCCAATAACATTGCACCTTTATCAAATCAATTTAATCGATCCCTGGGCACTTTGTTTGCACCACTGTTAACATATGAGTCATTGTCTTCTATAAAAAAAAATATCCTTCTCCCTTCTTCAGGATGTAGAACCATTTCAAGTGAGAACTCACAGTCAGCCATGGACATAAATTTAGGTCTGTTAGCCCCTGAAGCTCTTCTTGAATTTTCTTTCTATTTCCTCTCATAGAGTTGCAGATTTCATCTTTTAAATATTGGCTTAGGAAGACCATTCCCACAGACCTTAGCTAGGACTTTTTTGGACATTTATTGAACACAGGGGCCTGGAGCCCTCCCACTTGACCCTTGGTACACACAGATGATTTGATTTCCAAAACCTGAGGGACGTTAAAGAGAGATAAATACTGATCTGTTAGATTATGGACAAGTAGGGATGTGTGTCCTGTAATTTCTCGGGGCTGTGTATTTCCAAGTGATGATTGTGCATGTTTTGTGACAGAAAGCGACTGCTCATGCAGGTATTTTTATAAATCCCCATACCTATCAGATACCCCATATCTCAGCAATATTCCCTGTCCATCTCAATATTATTAAAGCCTGACCTACCATTAATACAACTGTATGCTTGTAGTATACACTAAAGTGGTATCACAAGAGTCTTTCATCTATGAGTATAAAATAATAAAACCTAAATTCTTTCAGTGGGAGGCAAATGCTACGGCAATTTGAGCTTGGAGCATTTTAAGCATCATTGCTACCGTAAGATCACATCAATAGAATTAAATTAGATCATGGAAACTCAACATTTTTCTTAGTGTTGTTGCCATAGAAAAGGTGGCTCACTTCAGAGCTTTTTGAACATAACTGTTTGAGCAGTAGACAGACAGAGAACAAAATAAAGTCCAATTTGAGATTACAAATGTGTGTCTATATATACACACGCATTTATTTTCCTCTCCTTTGTTCTAGAATCTGTCCAGCATGTTTCTCATTTTGTCAACCATGTAAATAACATCAACTCAGTGGCATTTCAACTGCATTAATAAAATTTTGTTCCCAAAATACATTGGGTACTGATGGTAGCTGGAGTTGTAAGTACAAGCTGAAAAGAAAAAAAAAAATCTGGGAACCAGTTCAGTTACCAACAGATAGTCTTTTACCTGGAGTCAGATGCTATAAAATCTGATTTCCACCTGCCTTAGCCGTGAGAGCAGCCTTTATCCATGGGTTGGTTGCAGTGATAGCACTCACAGAATTGATTTGCCAAGGTGTTGATCATGATGTGTCTTGTAGAAATCATTTGAAATTGAGAATGATGAGCACCCTGGCTGAGTTTTGAGATTAGCAATGTCTCCCAGTCCCAGATCTGAGAAGGGGAAGCTCCCATGGGAAGTGTCTCCTGTATCCTGTGGTGCCCAAGCTCTAGACAAGCTCACGGAGGCGTTTCTCAGTGCATCTTTGCAACAGATATGGAAGTTCAAAACATTATGGAAACAGTCTTGGCAGTCCCTAGTTCACAGTTTCAGCTTTCGTGTACATTCACCCAAAATGGCTTTTTCCAGGGAAGCAACGCTCAGCCTCGTTTGACAACTCCCATTTACACCCATTTCCTTTGCAGTTGCCGATGATCAGAATCATATGCACATATTTGATGTTTTATAAAAATATAAATATAAAACATATCTTTTATACATTTATATTGTTTCAAAGCCATAAATACTACAGCAGACGGAGAGCGGGTACTCAAGAGGAAGTGCAATTCTCTAATTGAATTTTGAAACACTTCAGATGTGAATCTCTCTTGTGGGTTATATGTAACAGCTATGATTGCCCTGTAAGTAACACAGTATCAAAACTTAATGTCGCTGAAGTTTAGATTGTGTCCTGTGTTTTGGACTCTGACGTTTATTTTTGTGTGTTTCCCAAAGTTAGATGAAAACAAATGAATGGGGGGGAAAACCCAACAAAATCTCAGCTTGGCAACTCCAGGAGAAATAAGTTTAACATTGGAGAGTCCTAATTCTTTCCAAACAACTCATCTAAATTGATGGTAAAGCTTCCATCAAATTCAGTGATGCAAAATTAGAAACCCTCACTTCTAATTTCACATATCTCAGCAGAGGTTTGGGGTTTCCTGAAGCCATGCTGTATACAGTTAGAAAAGTCCAGGTATGTTCAGAATTTTCCTCTTTAAAGATTTTTTTAATGCACACACATGCTCATGCATATGGCTGGAGAGCTTATGTAGCTTTCACTAAGTCATGATGTCCAGTCATAATTTATAACCTTAGTTTAATTGGAATACACATCAGGAAAATATGTGGGTTTTTCCTTAAGTATTATATTTTGTTTATATCTGTAGAGAATACACAATAGTCGTTAAACAAGGATATGAAAGTTCTGTTGTATATTTATATAAATATATATTAAACATATATAAAAGATATATTTATATATATTTATATTTATATATACATATAAATGTAATTTATATATATATTATATATATATTATAAATTATATTTTTATATTTAAAAAAAGGCTGGAAAGTAAGCCCAGAAAGCAAGATATTTATGTCCCCCATTAATATTTAAAGATTTTTTTTTTCAGAAAGTGCAGGATAAGCACATCCCAGCTGCTGAAAGTCTCCTGATAAACAATGCCCCAGGCAGAGCACGGTTAACACCTCATTCTCAGTCGCAGGCCAATCTGTTTGCCTTTTTATGAGCTCTTCTTGTTGGGCATAAGTTGCGTTTTCCCCTTGTCTGGTGGCAGCGCCCAAGGTGCTGAGGTGCCAGAGGTGCCCAAGGCTGGGATTCACCCTTCCAGAGGGAGCGGGGCTGGGCCAGCGGCGGCTGCCTCGGCCCAGGGCGCTGCACCTCTGCTTCGGTCACGGGAAAACCGCTTCAGTCCCTGGACCGGAGAGAATAAAAATGACTTCAGACCGCTTCTTCCTCTTGCTATAGCATGAGAACAGTGCTGATGCAACCGTTTTTCTTCTGTTCAAGTTTTTGGACCACTCCGGAAGCCTTGTCTGTCTCTTGTCTCCGTTTAGAACCTGCATCATGAGATGATGTTCTGACACACATCGGTGGAGTGTCTGGCTCCCAGAAACCCAGACCTTTCTTTTTGCCTAAGTATAAGAAATTGAAAGGGAAGGCTGCAATTTCCTTTTGTTCCTCTGTAGAGCTAAAACAGCTCTATTGCCATTTCAATACCTATGGCTTTAGTATCAGCTGTCATGGAAAAATAAATCCACAAAAAAAAAAATAAACCCAATCCAATCAAACAAAAAACCCACCCAACCAGCTGAAACCAAAATGACCTTAAAATATTTTAAATACTTATTTCATTAGGGAGGAAATTTCACCTTCAGCTGCAAACTTGGTAGCACTTGCTGTCTCTTTGTCCTGTACCTCAGCATGTGTAGCACACTAGAAGTCCGGAGCACTGCACAGAGCAAGGAATAATAAAGAATAAAAATAGGTTGAAGGTTCTGACAACACCCTTGGTGGGTTTCTTTAAAAGCATTCTGGTTCCATAAAGTAGTAGCTGCTTCTGGAAAGGCTGACAGCTTTATATACAAAAAGTCTGAGTCTTGACAGCTTTAAAGTTGTCCCATATTGATTTTACTATTGAAGAGTAACAAAAATAAAAAATTCTATTGATACCAAGAGAGGTTGTACAAAAAGCATATCACTGGGTCAAGATACTCTTATGTGGTTTGGATTTTTTTAAGAAAGAATTACCTGATAGTAAATATTTGTCAAAAATGATAAAAAATATTTAGCTAGTCACATAAAACAGACTTTGTAGATATGATAAAGTACTATGTTAAGCACACATAATAAGAAAATAATTTATTATAATAATAATTGAGATATATTTCAGTGTGATGGATGTTGTCATTTTCTCTCTATCCCAAAGCCTCACTGAAGCTGTGACAAATAAGGACCTATATCCTAAACCAACTTTTTCTCCAATCCAGAACACCAGATTATGATATTTCCCAGTTAAAGGACCAAAGTAAGGGAAAGAAGGCAGAGGAATTTATCTTAGAAAGGCTTTTCTAAACCTTTCTTTTGTCTTCCTGTGAAACAAACCCCTAAAACTGAAGCAACTTGCATTTGGTAATGCTAATCTTCCATATAGATTAATAAATCCTTCAGTAATTATTAGAGCCCTAAATGTTGAAGAAGCTGTTGCATTTCTGTAGCTGCATGTCCATGTTTTCCCAGTGCATGGATTCCCTCAGCACATCTGATGCAGAGGTTAACGCTGTGCCTAAACCAGTCCTTTAGCATTTGACACAAGGTCAGGAACTCACTTAATAACCTACAGAACTGTGCCAAAGTCTTTAAAGAATAGCAGAGCATGACTAAGCTTAAAAAGATAAAGTGACATATCTTTCTCCCTGAATTACTCCGTGTGTGGGTAGGGCAGAACACCTAAGACAAAAGCAGGAGAAAGGTGGTGCCTGTTGCCATTGCTGTTGAAATAAATAATGCTTTAGGAATCTGCTTTTGATTTCCCAGGCAGCCATAAGCAAATTGCCACGAGTAGTACATCAAGATGAACTCAGACAATGGATTTGCACTTGGATTGGCAGGGAGCTCTGACAGCACCAAGGATTTCGTGTAACATTTCCCAGCTCATTTCCCTCCCTGTGCAATTTCAGGTGTGTGGCTGAGGGAAAGGATGTGTGGATAATGCTTTAATGCTTTTCTGTGTTACAGCTAACTCCAGGTGACGTAACAGTCCCTTAAAATCACTGTTAGTGAAATCTGCTGCAGCTACCTGGGGTAATTGTGCTTTGCAGCAGTGCCTGGGCCACGCCTGGCCCGGAGCGTGGCTGCTGGCTCTGTGCTGTGTCCAGCCCCTCTCCAGGGCACTGGGCTGTGCTGGCCCACAGGAGTTCCCTCCTGATGGAGCCTCCTCTCACACCACCACATCTGGGGGGGAGGTTTCTGTCCCTGAAACCTGCCAGCATCAATGAATAAAACCACGGCAGGTTACCATGACTGGATTGCAGGAGTCCATTAGACATTTATTTAAGTAGTTTTCTGTCCCTAATTGCCTGTTTCTCCTCTTCTCCAGACATTTCCTTCCATTCAATTTTGTCGATTCAACTATTTCTCTGCTCTCTGAAGTATATAGTGAAACTTCACATGCTTTTTGTCAGCACAGTTCTCAAAACTTCCTGTTGTTGTCCTATAGTTGATGGGTTCTTTAGTTCTGCAACGATCTGGGTTAGAGTCTTGAGGGAAAAGACTTTTTGGAACAAGATTTTGTTGCAAATTGTGTTTGTTAGCCCACATTTCACTGGCCTGTCTTACAGTGTTGATTGCAAATAGCACAACTGCAGGGACAGTAAACTGCAGTGGAGAAGGAATGGGAATAGAGACCAATTATTGGGAATGTGTAGCTTGCATGTTGTGGGGGCTGAGGCGGGGTAAGAGCCTCTTAAATGAAAATTGCTCTTGGTGGAATTATAGCATGAGCAATGGCCTAGCCCAGCTCTGTCAGAATGATTTGCTTTTAAAAACACCTTACTATTAAAGGCGTTTAAGTTAACAAGATCATTTTGACAGAACTGGGTTAGGGAGTGCCTGCACACAGTTCTGCTGGCAGATAAGAGGCAGGAGAGCCTGGCCAGGGCATGCAAGTGGCACTTTGCAGTGGGCACTGCAAGCAGGATCTGAGCCACTGCCATGGCAGTGTGGCCGATTACAGCCTCACTCCCTCTTCATCTTGCTCTTGGGTGGAGAACTGCCTCGTAATTTGACTGTTTTGTGAGTAAGTGAGTAATCTTCAAACGAATAATCCTCTGAGGAATAAGTGTTATTATTTATGGCAAGAAGTATTCCTTCCTTTGCAGAAGAAAACATGAGCCTGCTGCCTTATCCAAGGTGATTTAAATCAAGTTCAGGTACAATTTAATAGATATGTAATGGAAACAGGATGAGTATGGAGCTAAGTTATGCAGGCAAGGATGACATGCCTATTTGTTGGATATGGTGTTTTGATAGTTCTTTCTGATGGAATTTAGGTTTGTTCTGCTTTAATGGCAAATTAAAAAGCACAGTTCTCTTGGAAGTGAGAGAGGGATGGAGCAGCTCTGCTGGCAGGAAAGGCTGGCACAGCTGGCATTGCTCACCTGCACAGGAGCAGCTTTGGGCTGAGCTCAGGGTGGCCTTGCAGGGCCTGAAGGAGCTGCAGGAAAGATGGAGAGAGACAATTGCCAAGGGCTGCAGGGACAGCAGCCAGGGAATGGCTGCCAGTGCCAGAGGACAGGGCTGGATGGCATCTTGGGAATGAGGAATTGTTCCCTGGCAGGGTGGGCAGGCCCTGTGCTGTGTCACATTGCAACAGAGTTCATCATGTCCAGGGAGAGTGCAGCTGCTGGTGCTGGGCATGGGAACAAAGTGAATCTTCGTTTTATAAAGCTCAAGAATCCATTTATTACCTCTGGGGATGAGGAGAGGGACAAAGACAAAAGACTGGGCAAAGGCAGGGTCGTGGGGCTTTTATAGGTTATCACAGGGTGGAGTTTAGGGTTTGGGTCAAGGGAGGAGTTATTAGCAACACAAGGAGGGTAAAATTAAATTTCTGTCTTTGGAATGGGAGCACTCCACAGCCCTGGCACAGGGTGCCCAGAGCAGCTGGGGCTGCCCCTGGATCCCTGGCAGTGCCCAAGGCCAGGTTGAACACTGGGGCTGGGAGCAGCCTGGGACAGTGGAAGGTGTCCCTGCCATGGCAGGGGGTGACACTGCTTTAAAGGTCCCTTCCAACCCAACCCACCCTGGGATTCTGTGAAGGAGAGTAAGAAGAATTCCTACAAGTGGGACTGGAGCATTAAGGCCTTTCATTTCTGTTAGTGAAAACATAAAGCTCTGTTGTGCTGCCAAGCAGGGATGAGTGAGGCAAAGATAATCACTCTGCCCACCATGGGAAGGCTTTTCATCATTTTGCTGCTTTTGGTGGGAAAGAACCTTCTCTGAATCCTTGAAAAAGGGGACAAGGAAGCAAAAGTTATAGGGTAACCAATACCTAGAGAGGTAAGAACAAACAAACTTTAAAAAGTTAAAGAAAGAAGAACAGTGTTTAGAAAAAATAAAAGAAATAAAATCAACAGATGTTCCACACCTGTGGGGACAAAAAAAAAGAAAAGGTAAGAAATGGCATTGGCTGGCACTCTCTAGGTGGTCATTAAATGAAGGCACCTCATCAATTATTGGAGGTTGCTTGTATTGTAATGAGAATTTGGTTATATTAAATTAGCATCTAAGATAGAAATTATGTATTTAATGTACAAAATATAGTGGATCCTGAAAATTCTACCAAAAAAAACCCCCTTTTGGTCACAAATCATCAAGTTTTCTTTTGGTTTCTCTGGAGTAACTCATTTAAATAGAGCAGTACCCAAGGGTTTTATTTTACCTTAATAACAGTTGTTTAGTAACTCATAAAATCCATCACAATGAAATAGTGAGGTCAAAGGGCTGAGATGCTGCATATCATTGCTGCAAATGAAATAATGAAAAAACTTTGCTGCAGTTCTTAAGACAACCCTCCATGTTTGTTCTGTGGAGAACCACTAGAGAGGCCCTAAAACCTTTAAACTGAGATCATGATGTAAATCTATGCACTGACATTGTAATAAAGTGGTTTATTTAACCACATGAATATTCTGTGCTTTGAAAATGAAATTTTTTTTTTGTTGCAGCTTTTTATGATCTTACTTTGCTTCTTTTTCAATGGGAAGTTTATACCTTCAACTACTTTTATTAACTTTATTAATCTTTTTAGCAAATTACTGCATTCCAGTGGTCACCTTTTAAAGCTACAAGATGATTTTTAAATGATTGTAGTGAAATAAACTCTGTTCATTAAAGAAGCACTTTCCTCCACTCATGCACAAAATGAGCTTTATATCTCTGTAAGTGTCCACTGCCACGCCTGGCTCTAACTCTGCACGAGGGATGAACTCCCAGCTGTGACCTGCATAGATCTGAGTTCCAGAAGAGGTCCCAGTGTGTATGACAGTGTTTTCTGAAGCTGTGTGCTGGTTCTGTCCTCCTGTTAGCTTATAAACCTCTTGGTAATCACTTTGTGTTCTACTTGTACAAGACTTACACACTCCATGGCTGAGTTTTATGAGTAGAGTTCCAAGATGCAAGTTCCTGTAAGCAGAATAATATTTTTCTAAAACTCCATCAGCACACAGAGTGGAAAACAAACCACTCAGCTTTATCTGTACTTCTCTATAGCCTGTGCATAGAGAATAACATTTATGAATACAGTTTTAAGTTTTTGAGGACATAAGGCAGTTGTTTGAATCTGTGCTCCATGACATAGCGGAGCATTCTCTTTCATCTATTTGTTACATTAAAGACATTCTTTATATTTTAAATATCACTTTCCCCTCTCAGGCATGAATGGAGAACTAAAGCTGTTTTGTAAACAGCTTTGCTGGATTAGAGTTGATCTGGAGTTGTATATACCCCACAGTGTGCAGGGAAACCACTCAGAAGATCACTGAAGTTTTGTTTAAGGCAACAGCCCAAGGCCATCTGAACATGTGGAGATTAAAAGCAAAAATTATACTTTTATCAACACAAGCAAAATCTTGATGAAGGTGGAGCACTGCCTCCAGCCCTGAGCCCAGCACAGGAGGGACCTGGAGCTGCTCAGAGAGCCCAGAGGAGGCTCCAGGGGAGCAGAGGGATGGAGCAGCTCTGCTGGCAGGAAAGGCTGGCACAGCTGGCATTGCTCACCTGCACAGGAGCAGCTTTGGGCTGAGCTCAGGGTGGCCTTGCAGGGCCTGAAGGAGCTGCAGGAAAGATGGAGAGAGACAATTGCCAAGGGCTGCAGGGACAGCAGCCAGGGAATGGCTGCCAGTGCCAGAGGGCAGGGCTGGATGGCATCTTGGGAATGAGGAATTGTTCCCTGGCAGGGTGGGCAGGCCCTGGCACAGGGTGCCCAGAGCAGCTGGGGCTGTCCCTGGATCCCTGGCAGTGCCCAAGGCCAGGCTGGACACTGGGGCTGGGAGCAGCCTGGGACAGTGGAAGGTGTCCCTGCTGTGACAGGGGTGGCATTGGATGGGCTTTAAAGTCCCTCCCAACCCATTCCATGATTCTGTGAAATACGCTCTTGAAGGGCCATGTGCTGCTCCCCTTTTTGTTGCTAAGAAAAAGGTAATTCAGGCTGCACTGGAATAATTTTGCTGTCATTCCATACTCACCACTGCTCTAGACCACAGCATAACATAAGAAGGGGAAATGCTACTGTGCCTCACCTTCTGGTCTTCCTTGATTTCCCAAGTCTGCCTTTACACATGGCTTTTTATATGTTATCAGAGCCTGGTTCAAGAGACCTGTGATCCCCTCCTAATCCAGAGGATTACAATTTCACTGCTTGGCACTTCTCAATTTTCTTGTTAGCCAATGTGTAAATTGCTGGGCCACATATTGAAAATGCCTCCCATCAGCTCCCAGCCACATAGACGGTGTTCTGTTCCCAGGAATTGTGCAGAAAAGTAACTTCCAAATTTGGTAAAAAATCTGGGGGCAATCCCACCTCCATGCACTGCATAAAGTGTGTGCCCTGAGTCACTGACAGAGCCTGAATGAGAGTCTGTTTCTCAAATAACTCTTACAAGGCTCCTGCAGTCCAGGTTGAGCTGTGGAGTATAGAATGCAGGGAGCCCCTGATGCAGGGAATGATTGGCATCTGACTCCATGATTTGGAATGCTGAACAATTGCTTTATTAAAATTATTAAAATTAATATGACATTAATACTATATTATAACTAAACTAAAGAAATACTATACTGCAAAGAACACTAAAGAATACTAAAGGAAAACCCGTGACTGCCTGAGACAGCCAGGACACAGCTTTGACCCAACTGGCCAAGGAAACAAAACAATCCTCACCAGAATCCAATTGACAAATCACTTCAGGTAAACAATCTCCATGACACATTCCACATGTGCAAAACAGCAGGGGCAGCAAGTAGAGATAAGAATTGTTTCCTCTTCTTCTCTCTGTGTTTCTCTAGGAAAAACCCTGGGAGAGAGAATTCTGTGTCTCCCTGTGCAGAGAATGTGAATGCCACAGTGGAGAACTTTATCCAGCTCAATATTTCCACACTGATCACATCCCTCTGCAGGACTGGGATGTGCCAAAGTCCCATTGGGTTTTTTCCTTTTCCCTGCACTGCCCAACTTTGCTGCCAGTGCTCAGAATCTCCCAGCTTTGTGTGCTCTGAGCTTGTGTAACTGTGCTCCTCACGGGGCTGTTTCACTGAGGGGGTTCAATGGCACGGTGTGTGCACTGCTAATATTTCTGATGTGCTTTGGACTCGTTTGCCTTAAGGTACTGCTGAACACACAGCTACCGTGAGGACAGCCCAGTCACAGTGAATCTTCTGTATTAGCGTGAGTGGATAGGACCTAAATTTGATTGGAGTAAATGAAGAGTAACAAGCAGGAAGTCTGGGGGAGGAACTGAGGAGGGATGCACTGAAATGAACTTAATGCTTTCTAAGGATTGAGAGTGGCAGTGTGAAAACCAAATATCCTGTTCTTTCTTCAACCAAAAATGGTTCTGGGAGTGTCATATTGTTTTATCTCATTTATTTCATTTCTTTTAGGAGGCAGGCTATGGAGATTAATTAGAATTGTTTTCAAAAAGCTTCTTGAATATGAAAGGAAACACTTTATTATTATTTGGTCCTGTTGATAAAAATAACTATACCAACTTGTGCTGGAAGTGTAAGGAAGTCAGTCATGCTCACTTGGGTCCTTTTCTCTGAGGAGATTTTGGGGTTTATATACAAAGTGATTTTTCACCCAGAAACAGTCTCACTTGGAAGAGAAGAGTACATTATATCTTGCTCTGTTCAAGCCCTAAGGAGCCTTGAATTGTGTTTTCAGTTTCTACCCCCATTTTGAATTTATTCTGGGGTGTTGGTTGAAGATGCTGTCTCTTGCTCTGTGGTTCTATTTCTCCTGTGTTTTGACTCTTGCTCCATTGAAGAAATCAGAAAAATCTGTCTCCTGACAGGCACAGGCACCCACTCATCCAGTCAGATATAAAGAGGATTCCATCTGAGCAAAACCAATCACTTTGACTGAAATTTGGCTGTTTCTCTCTTTCAATACCTTCTACCCCAAACATGCCCTGGAAATCTCTGTTTAACATGTGCCAGAAAGCAGCAGCAGTAAACTCCATTTAATTCCCTGGACTGAAGAGGCTTTTCAGAGGGTGACTGATGCATCCCATCATTAGACTGTTCCTCTTCCTTTTCTGGGATTAAGAGAATGTCAAGACACTTAAAGCATCTCACTTCTCTCACATTTTCCCCAAAACTTCCTCTCAAGAGCTTGCTGTATTCTCTGATTCCTTTATTTCCACCCCAGTTGGCAGTGAGGCCTATAAAGCTCCAGGTTCTCCTGTAATGGATATTCCCTCATTCTGGATGCATTGTCAAAGCACTGCACTATTAGCTCACCATTCTTCCATGCTGCTTGAGAGATTGAGTTTCACTTTGGTAGCAGCTCCTCTCCCCTCCTAACAAGACAAGTTTCTCACAGTTTCGGGTTTTCATGCAACAGATTTCACAGTTGCTTTGGCAATTACTGAAGTTTAAAAAAAATACTTTCTACATTGTTTGCTTTTTAAAGAAGAGCTGACTTTTACTGGTTGTGTAAAAGATGTTCTGCGTGTTTTATGCCATAAGTGTGTATGAACCTTAAAAAAGAACAACAAACCACCCCTATTCCCCCCCCGCCCAAAACAAAAAAAACAACAACCCACCTAAGCTCTCAGGATTTTCATAAACATGTAACACTAGGGATTAATCTTAAAGTAGAAAAAAAACCCAGCCTAAAACACAGTGTAAGCTTAAGAATAGGCATTCCTACTGTCTTGTATATAGTGATTTTTCCTGAGATTGTTTGGAAATGAATCAAAGAAAATGGATCAAGACTCTTTGCGGGTAATTCCCTAATCCTGAAATGCAGCCCTTCTCTCTGAGCCACATCCCATCTAGTTTTCCATGTGATCCATGGCTGCATTTCTGGGTTTGCCCATCCCTCTGGCATCAGCCCTGCTATGTTAACTTGTCTTTCCATTTCAAGGAATATTTACACTGAGATGAAATGTGGTGTGACCTTTTAGTACATCAAAGGATGGGCAAGGAAAGAAAGACAAAATGCTCCCAAGTGTCCATCTAGGAAAATGTCTTTGAAATGAAACATGACTGTGTGCTTTTTCTGAAAGTGAGGGAGGGACAGTGAGACCTGTAGTGCAGATGTGCATAAATGAGTTTCCTTAGGTCCTGGTAGTGGTCTGGTTTGGGAATCATGGACTTCACAGAGGATTTAGCAGTGCTGTTTCTCTGCTGGGCTGTGAGGGATTTGCTGGGCAGTGGTGTTGCTGGAGAGAGGTGATGGCTAAACAAACAATGGGCTGCTGGAGCCTTGTACACTCAGGAGAATTTTGGGTTTTTTCTTTGTGGAGGAAAGGAGCATAGGAATGCAAGAACATGATTTTGATTTGCTTATACGACAGAATACATGTTTGTAATTGACCACATTAACAGTGCAGGGTAGCGAGAAGGTTGGCAGCTTCTTCAGACCCTCATATGAACTGCAAGATCCCAGAATGGTCTGGGTTGGGAGGGACCCTCAAGATCCCCCATTTCCACCTCCCTGCTGCGGGCAGGGACACCTTCCTCTAGCCCAGGTTGCTGCAAACCCCATCCAATTCTTCGGCCTGAATATTTTCCTAAGTGTGTGTAATCATTTATCTGGGTCTTCTCTTGGTGTTTCAGGCAATGAAAGAATACACAGAATCAATTTAACTATGCAATAACATTATGAACTACAAATTTAAAACCTAACATGGCTTATTTATGATAAGTAAAAGTAAAAGTAAATAAGATGTTTCAGAATGCTTTCCTAAGCTCTTTAGTCACTGATTTGAACTTTCTTTTCTTCTGTCCCCCACCAGGAATCTTTAATGACTGGAAAACTCAATGGATCATGTTTTTCTCATCTAAGCTATTTTTACATTGACTGTGCTGTAAACACATGGAGGAGCTGTAAGTAAATGTTCTGTACTGCGTGATGAATTGGATTGCTACAGTCTGGAGGAAAGCAAAATAATAATTTCATTTCTGCGGTGATTTGCGTAGCGTGTGGTACAATGCCAGAAAGACTAACGGAAATGCTTATGGATACATGGACTCCATTAATAATATTATGGATTACTGTCCTTCCTTCCATTTATATGGCTCCAATGAATCAATCTCAAGTACTACCAAGTGGATTCAGTACAGGACTAAAAAGGCTAAATGAAGAACAAAGAGTTTTGCACCGTTCCAAGAGAGGCTGGGTTTGGAATCAAATGTTTGTACTGGAAGAATTTTCTGGACCTGAACCAATCCTAGTTGGCCGGGTAAGGCAAGATTTGGGTTTTTTTCTCTGAATGTATAAATCTGTGGCATGAGAAGGTCCTCAGTCATTCAGACTCTTTTAAGGAATTTCAGACTGAGGTGCTTTGTGATTCCAAAATTGTTCTCTAATATCCATAGATTTGTGCTTTAAATGTACCTGACTGTAAGGACATGATTTCCTAGTTAGCTAACCTGCTATTTCCAACAAAAATATGCATATTCCATTTGTCAAAAAACCCCACAAGTGTGTTCACATCCTTTCTTTTGTATCATTAGTCACCGCTCCTCACCTCTGTCAGCTGAAGATTTTTTACCAAAGAAGCTCTTTGCAATATGTTCCTGTGCATTCCTAAAGGTTGTTATACCTATAGGTCATGTTCTATCTCTAGTCTGATGAATCAAGTTGTTTATGCTCTGATGATTTTCAAAAAACAAGAACCAAAAAGGAAAGTGTGGACTGTAGAGCAAATTATGAGGTCCTAGTTTATATGGAGGTCTACGCACACATATGGAATAACATTATTGCCATTGATCTTTTAATTTAATGTCAATGTTAGGAAGATAACACAGGGCAAATTATCATATTTTTCAGTGTCACAGCTTTTCTGCTGCCCTAAAGCTTTGCTTGTTGCCATGCATTAGTGTATTATGTAGCTCAGGGTGTTACCTCCAGTCAGTGAATCAGCCTTGCACTTGTATGAGCCATCTGTATCCATCAGGGATGAATTATTCTCAGAATTATTCTTAGAAAAGAATGATCTGTTCATAAATGCATGTTTGGCAGGTTTGCATGAGCAGGTATAAATACCTTAATTGTTTATCACTAAAGTTCAATTCCTTCTGAACAACCAAGTGCATTATTGTCTTACTAGCCGGCTACTGAGGTTGAGTAAAAAAAATCTAGACAGAATGATGGATAACAGTTAATTCCATGGTAATCTTGGAATTTCCATGGATAAATGAATAGCATATAGTATAATATAGAGACTTCAATAGCTCTATTCTATTACTGAAGAGAACACAGACCAAGTGCATTCCCAAACCTTCCCTATGTAGCCACATTCCAGGTGAGACAGGGTCAGAAGGTGTAATGAGCTTTCTATGCAGTGACTTTTGGTGCTGTGTCAATTTACATTTATATCAGCTATTTGGTATCTGTTCTCATTTGTTTCTCTGGGGTTAGTAACGTATCTCAATTTCACAGAGACAGCAATGTGCATATTTCACATCTTAAAATGTTTTATTCAACCCATTCTTTCTGGAATATTTTAGTGGAGCTTTTAACATTATTTTGAGTAGCTAGGGAGAATCCTGGGTTTGTACTTTGTGGTATTTTGATTTTTAGGGTATATACAGGTCTAAATATTTCTACTATTTTAAGGTTTTTTAAATGGTTATAATATCCTGAATTGTTTGAGTCATTGGTGAATAGAAGTGGGTAGGTTAAACTAAGCCAAACCAAGGAAGACATTATCCCATCTTCTGCTGGCATTTTAAATAGAATTAGCTAAAATGCTGTGACACTCTATTTGTTGAGACTGCTGCATAATTAAAACACTGCATGTTATAGACGGAAATGAGCAAGAAGCAAAGTTTGTTCCCATAGGGAGGAATTTTTGGTTTATTCATTAGAACGACATCGAATATTTTTGGAATTCTTCTCTCTATTTTTTCTCCCTCTCCAGAAAAATCATCCATATTTCTGACTTTTTTTTTCTTTTCTTAAGGCGTGTGAGTATTGAGAGTGCTTTCAGGCTGGTGTGCAGCCAGTGGGAGCAGAGGTACTCCACAGCTTTCAGAGCTGCTCTTAATCCTTCCTGACTGGAAAGCAGAGACTCCCTCAATTAAACTTCTTGGCAATCCTTCCCAAAACTTAAGGGTGTACAAAATGTCACAAGCAAAATGCTTTCCTTTTCTGTGAAGCTGGGCTGTGGTTTGTCCTCTGTCACCCTCATTGGTTTCTTATCCAATGCAATTTAAAAATAACCTCCTTTTCAAACTTGCAGTAGATTTGCACTTACCTGGTTCCTCCTCCTGGCTTTTCCACTTACACTCTTCCTCCAGCCTTCTGAGCTTTTCCCCTGTCAAAGGATTTGCACACCTGGGGTATCTCCTTCGTTCCAGGACTTTATTAACTATTTTTTCTGCCCTATCACTTACCTTGATTTTCTTTTTTCTTTTTTTGGCCAGACTTTGAATGAAGGACACTCAGTAAAACAGGATATAGTGAGTGCTGAGAGGCTTAACATTGTGGAGAGAGTGGTATCAAATGCCTGCCCCATTTTTGCTGCATTTTCTGAATATAATTGTGCTTTTGTCTCACCACAGTCAGTATTGCTTGCCATGTGTTTTTTATATGTTGAAAGTTCTAGTATAATCTTCAAACAAATCTTTTATTTGGTGCTTAATTGCTTCAAAGAAAACATTCTAGAAGCAAATCTAATTATGTAGATCTTTGTTGCAATTTTTGTCTCTACACTGTTGTGGAGTGTACCTGGTGCTTTTCATAGTCATGCATGTTTTGTACAAATATTTAATTAGGTGCTTTTGGAGAATAAATACAAAAATAAGTTTTGCACAAACAGAAACACTACACACACAAGCAGAATTTGTTTTTTGTTCTCAAATGTACCTTTAAAACCCACTGAAAATTCAGCTCTTAAGAGCTACTCAGAATAGAACAGATACTTAAATAATGGTTTCCATGTTAGTGGGTGGAAAGGCACTGAGTAGAAGCATTTGGTCCTAATGGAATTGATGGAATTTGTCAGCAAAATAAAACTGAAAACTGAGATTAATTTTGTAGGATACAAACAGAACACAAATCACTTTGCAAATAAAAGCCTGAATGCAGAGACTGCAAGTTCCTCCTGTTGGTTAAAAAGGTCTCATACCCAAGCTTGTGAAGTGCAGGGAAATTTAGCAAGACAGGATTACAGAGGTCTGTAGTATCTTTTATTAAACTGCTCAGTTTTTCCAGGGGAAACAGCTTCCAGACATAAAGACTCTTCTCCAGAGTTTTAAGTGTTGCAATGCAACTGCACACACTTCAAAGGTGCTTGTTCATTGCTGTTCTGCATGGATATAGAGTAATAAATGCATTCCCAGTGTACTTGCTCTAATAAATGAAGTAAACTGGGGTGAGACTAATAGGAGGAATTAATGTGAACACCTTTTAAAATGTGGTGTCTTTCTTCAATGACTTGAGTAAAGGACCGGAGCAAATCTTTTGCTTTCATTCTTGAACCTCTTAGAATGAATTTGAATAATATGCACTTTTAATGCCAATTTTTGTCATTATGTTTGGTAGAATCAAGCTCAAAATGAGCAACCCTACTCGCGTTCACATATCTGTAAAGAAGTGCTTTCTGAATTTATGAGATTTCCTATGAAAAGCCACAAATATTCTAGTTTTTAACTTACTTTTTTTGAACTATATTCATATGGCATTTATTTTGCCACATAATATTTTCACAGAACCATGGAAGAGAATATCCTGTGTTGGAAGGGATCCACAAGGATCACCTAGTCCAGCTCCTGTCCCTGCCCCGACCCCTAACAATCCCCCCTGGCCATCCCTGGTGCCCAAACCCTCCTGGAGCTCTGGCAGCCTCTGGGCCGTGCCCATTCCCTGGGGAGCCTGAGCAGTGCCCAGCACCTCTGGGGAAAGCAGAACCTTTCCCTGCCTTTCAGCACAACCATCCCCTGGCACAGCTTCATGCTCTGTGTCCCTCCTTTGGACATTCTCTTTATGATTTATATAATTCTTATTAAATTCTATATCTTCTGATTCATTCTATATCATTCTGAATGATATAATTCTTATTAAAATGAGTCACATATTATTTTGAGCTGCACATGTAAAAATGCATATGTGCATTTTGAGAAACCTGCAAAGTAACCTTTTTTGTGTTCGTGCAACACACATCAAATGAGTTTGGGTTTATTCCCAGCAACAGAACACTGAGCAACAGATTTGCAAATACCCTTTTGTACTTCATTTATTTTTCCCCCTTTCACCCACAGAAGCAGGTACGTACTTCACAAAGCTTCTGTGTCTCCTTTAGAAGCCTCCCCATCCTGCACAGTGCTGTCAGCAGCTTGCAGCTTCCCCGTGGCTGACAACCTCATTCAAGTGTAGAGTGATATGTCTTGTGACACTGCATGCTGTCCCTGTGGACTTGATTAGTTAGGTAGAACTTCCACTTGCTATACACTGCTGCATCTTCTCCATCTCCTCTGCATGCTCTTCCAGCACCACGGCAGATGTGCTGTGAAATCTGGGCTCTAGCAAATGCCACTGTTCTTTCACAGGAGACAGCCTCTGAATCGACAATGACATAGGTAATAAAGTGAAAAAGCATTAGGAAGCTGCATTTGGGGTACTGCAGCTCCTGTTTTATGGAAGATGAGTTGTTCGTGATGCTTTAAACGGGTTAGGACTTGGTTTAATAGATGTTTTTAAGCTAAAATCTGGGATAGTTACTGTAACAGCAGTTGTTTGTAATTAGAATTATACAATGTCCTCAGGTAGAAGAGACCCACAGGGCTCGTCCAGTCCAGCTCCTGTCCCTGCCCAGACCCCCCAACAATCCCCACTGTGCATCCCTGGCAGCGCTGTCCAAACGCTCCTGGAGCTCTGGCCCATGCCCATTCCCTGGGAGCCTGGGCAGTGCCAGCACCCTTCCTGTGCCATCTCTCCAGCTCCTTGTTCCAGCCTGTCTGTACATCCAGGGTGCTCCATCCACGGTCCAGAATCTGGCACTTGTTTGTCTTTGTTAAACCTCACAAAGCATGGAGAGAACGAAAGAGGCAATGAAGGCCACAAAAGCTGTTTGTTTGTGTTTATGTTCTCTGGCTTACTGATAAATGTATCCAAATTTAGGTCCAGGCACAAAAATCCACCAGCAGTCACTCAGGTTGCTGCTGTCTGTGTCACACCGCTCCACTAGCAATACTTCCCAAGTTATCCCAGAACCTCCCCCAGACTTTTTGGATTTCCCTGTTTCCAGTCCCCCAAAAATAGATTGCCTGTTTTGTCTGTGGGGAGAGATTTGGGAAGTGAGCGTGGCAGGGAAGAGCAGGGCCTGTGGCACACCTGTGCCTGCTCCAGGGCTCCGGAGAAGGTGCTCTGAAAACCCTGGATGGGAGGAAACCAGTGAGACTGTGTTGGTGAGGCTCAGACAGCATGGCCAGGTTGTGGAGAGCTCAGGGAGGTTTTCCACCCGTGACTTCTTCTGAATTCCCTGGTTTGTGTCTTTTCTCTCTGTCCAATGCAGATTTTCTTGTATGGCTGGTGGGATGAGGGAGCTGGGCCACTTTTGCTGTTTAGAGCAACAGAGATTTTTCCCTTGATGTTTGGGGCTTGAGCTCAGGGCTGTAGAGGAGAAACAATTTTCCTGCAGGAGGAGCAGTGGAGAGGCATCCTGTTTTCACATCAAGTGCTTCAGGCTGAGCTACTGTAAAACCCAAACCTGGAAATGCAGAGAGCACTTATAAATAGCTTGGAGCTGTATGTTCTACATTATCCATGCTCTGTGCAATCCTTGATTTCTTTGGCAACATGCATTTTCTATCTTTACCAGGAAATGGTAAAATGTTACTTGTTTAAAATCATGACTAGTTCTGTTTGAAGCACGAGTGGTGCAAACAGGCAAAATAAATAAGGTTTTAATTAAACAAGTTCCTTCCTCACGTTTTGCTTTTCATTCCTGCCCTGAGTTTGAGATTATGATGAAAATACTGTAGTACTCAAGTGATGCAAACCAGAAATGTGTATAACTAAGGCTAGTAGTATTTTGAGGGATGAATTACTCGCTGTTTCCCTGAGTGAAAAAAATCCTTGGGACATATAGGAGTAGCAAAGTCCTAGCATAGGTTTCATAGGATATAGCATAATCCTACATTAATTGCATTAATTACATTATAGCATAATCCTACATTGGTAAAGTTTTCGCAGAACAGCACTCACAACACCATATTAAATAGATTCTACTCTTTTTTTAAATACATTTTTTTCTGTATGTTTTTCTATGATTTAAATGCATGCCATAAAATATTCAGTATCTGAAATGTTGCAAAGTCAACATTGCCTTGTGAGCCTTAGATTTTTGTTGTTATTTTGCAACCATAATTACACACTAATTTTCCTGCTTAAGTTTAATAAATTCCCAGAAGCTGAAATGTATCAATTATTTTGTTACTGTATTCTTTATGAAAAATATGAATTCCCCCTGCCTTTTGTGTGCTCGAAAGGGAAGAGGTGACTGTGTACTGCACAGAATGCTCCAGTTTGCATGGTTTTAATCAGCTTGGTAAGCAGGAGTATAACTAGCTAAGAAAAACTCTCTCTGTAATTAAATGTTACTGCAAAGAAAATAAATATAGCAGACAACATTTTGTAGAAGTCTGATAAAAGTATTGTTTTTTTTTAATAAAAGTATTCCTGAGCCTGCACAAATTTCATTTGTTTCTTTTTTTTAACTGAGAACAAGTTCCAAGAAGAAATTTCAATATAAAGTATAAATTAAGGCAAGAACAGTTTGACTGACCCAACAGTGTCTACATTTTCTACTACAGTGTAAAATATATTTTACTGATTTCTCTAAGATTTAAGAAACAAGGCATATCTCCAGACACTGAAAATCTCATTTCTGTATATTTCTGGGAGTATTACTGAATGCAGTTGAACACTTTCATGCTCCTTCATCTCCAGCCTGGGGCATGATATAACCACAATTTAAGCAGAGACACAACTTAAACCCCTTGAACATCAGCTGTAGAACAGGACTGCTAATAACTTCAAAGAGGCATTTTATCAGTTACTTATGAATCCAGCACCTTAAAGGGTCCAACTGCAAAACACCAGGCACCTCCTCAGCTGCCTGTATTTTCTTTCATGGAGCAGGAAAACGTCTATGATGTGAAGAATAACTTAAAAACTGGGCAGGGGTTTTGCTGGTTTAGTTAGTTTGGTTTTTCTTTTGTTCTGTTTGGGATTGGTGGTTATTTTAAATTTCCTTTTTTAAAATAAAAAGGGATGGTATATGTTATTTTAACATTATTCACTTAAACTTCTTGGTCATATTTTTCTAGAGCCACAAAAATCTCTGATATTCTGAAAAAAGAGCAGCTAATATTGAGCATTTTGTTTGTTTGTAAAGAATTAGAAGCTTGTGTGCTTTTCAATATATTGATCTGAAAACTTTTATCTTCCTCTCAGTGAAATTTTGTCCAAGTATGCATGCAAAACGCTGAAGTGACACTATGAAAAATTGAGTTGAGCTTTCCCCATGATATTCTGAGATGCCCTATGATTGTTTAGTCTTTCCAACATTGCTTCAGTAAATGGTTTTCAATTTATACCTGTAGGGCCCACCCCTTGTGCTGTCAGGATGCTTCAGTTCCAGTTGTCAATTTAACTACCAATTAGTGCCAATTGTGAGGGGAGTTTTTGCTAGAAGTTTGTCCTTGCTGAACTTGACAAGCATATTTCCCATCCATCCATGAGCTCTCAGGTAGCTGTGATTTCCCAAAAGTGCCAGGATGTGTCTTTCAACCCGTAAAGTGAAAGGGAAGTTTTATTGTTCTCAGGTCCAGATATGATATTCCTCAATTTGCCGTGGATTTGTGTGACAAAATTCTTAATTTTGTATTAAAATGAGAAATGCTTTGGGACCAATTCTCTCGGTGGCTATAGGCTTCCAGTAAGGTCTGTGGAGCTCAGGTGGATGATACCTCATGAACTGAGCCACACCTGAGAAAGGCTTTGTAGCTGCTGGGCAGGCACTGTATTTTTAGGATGTAATAAATATACAATCACAGGAATCACACGAAAAATAAGTTTTCAAGTGAAAATAGAATGAGTTTGCATAAGTCTTGTTTCTTGAAAGTTCTGTTTTAAAAGTTGGGCTTTCTTCCCATTCTGGTAAAGTCAAAGAAGAAAAAGGGAGCCACGGTGTGTATGGTGCAACAGACTAAGGAATTCACAGCTGAAGATCTTTTGTTCGGTATTTGGCTTTTGGTTTTGGTTGTGGTTTTTTTTTTTTTGGTAAAGCCAGGGATGTTGATGTTGGGCAATTTACAGTGTCAGTTTAATTACAGAAATAATTTGCTGCCATAAATATTTTAGGCAGTGTTTAAAGGTAACTATTATTTGCAAGCAATGTGTGAGGCATGTAGAATTGTAAAATAAATGCAGATAATTTTCGTAAAGATATTTAAGCAAATATTAATATGTTTGAATAGCCTTTCGGTGATCCCCGAGGAACACCTGTAGTGATACAGAGTACTTCTTAACTTTCCTTTTTCCTGAGGACTCCCTGTTAGTGTAAAAATTCCCCTGCAAGGATTTCTTTTAAAGCCTTTATTTTACAGCAGTCATGCCAGCAGCTAAGCAAAAGTAAGTGTAGCTCTCCCTGGAGACTGTCAATGGCATTCCTGAATTAACCGCAGGAATCATTAGGAGCCACAGAAGACATCCCCTTCCTTGCTCCGGGCTCCGAGCTCAGTAACTGCTTCCCACCCAGCCCCTGGTGAGCAGAGGCAAAGCTGAGGTTTGTTCCAGCCTGGGAATGTGCTGGAATAAAAGGCTGGCTCACAGAGCAGCACTGGAGGTGAGCAGCAGCGCTGTGGCACAGTGGTAAAGGGGATTTCAGAGCGGTTCAGGGGGCCCCGGGCGTTCGCTGGTTCCCATCCAGAAGCCACATTAGCTAATTCTCCTTTCCCTGGCCGAGGGGACTGTGTGTGTGCAGTAGAGCTACTGCTGCCAGGGAGAAAAGGGGATTTTGGTACGGGCAGAACCAGTGGTGGGCTATTGTATTTGCGGGCTCCCCCGTGGCAGGAAGGAATGATGAATGTGACTCCATGTTCTCAGAAGGCTAATTTATTATTTTATGACAGTATATCATATTGAAGATACTAAGCTAAACTATACTAAAGAATACAGAAAAGATATATGTACAGAAGACTAAAAAGATAATAAGGAAAACTCGTGACTCTTTCCAGAGTCCTGACACAGCCGTAATTGGCCAATGACTCAAAATAATCCACAGCAGAAACCAATGAAACAATCACCAGTTGGATAAACAATCTCCAAACACATTTCACATGTGAACACAGCACAGGAGAAGCAAATGAGATAAGAATTTGTTTTCCTTTTTCTCTGAGGCTGCTCAGCTTCCCAGGAGAAAGTCCTGGGTGAAGGAATTTTTCAGAAAATATGAATGCCACTGTGGGCACCCAGCTGTGCAGCACACAGGGCACGGAGCAGCTGAACCAAACCACACCTCTTCCATCCCAATGTTTTCTAAGGTCGTCATGCCACAAGCATCATCAGGATCTATTTAACATTTTATTTTGGCATGTTGTACACCCAACACAAGCAGTCAGGATTTTAAAGCAAATGGGCAAAACCACTGTATGATTTTTTTCAATTAGTTTGGAATAGTTGGCAGCAGAATTGGTGTAGCATGAACCCGTGTATTAAAGCATGATGCAAAAGGCTCAGAATCTCCTAGTGCTCACCTCAGAGAGCTTATTAACAATCTGCCATATTTTTGCAGAATAAAGTAGTTCAAGAATACAGAATGCAGATTGCAGAATAAAGTTCTAAATGGACTTACTGGTGTACTTGCTATCTTGCTATCCCCTTTTCAGTCATATTTCTTTTTTTTTTATAATTTTAAATCGCCTGTTTTTTAGGCCACCTGTTCTCTAATTATTATGCAGTCTAAAGCATTTCACATAGACCACTGGCACACTTTGCAATTCCTGGTGTTGTCCTGCCATACTGACAAGAAAATACTATGTCCAGAGGCAAAGGGAAAATGCTTGTACTTCTTTCTTCAATAAAATCATCTGAAACAAGACTTAGTGCCAACACAGTATTTCCAGCTTGTTCATTTATTTCTGCTAATTAATGGGTCTTGATTATGCTGTTGGCTATCCCACATGAACTGAGAGCAAGTGCTCTGAATGTACAAGGACTTTTTATTGAGTTTTCATATGAAAAAATGGAAATTATTTTAATAATTTAAATTATACACTGAGATCTTGCTTGGTCTGTAAGACCAAATTCATATTTAAATTATGGGGTTTTTTTTTAAGAAATCTCAATGTAAAATTGTTTCTTGGGCAAATTTTAAAAATATTGTACATATCTTCAAAGCAACCTCACCATAAGGACTGGTACACCAAGCAGCAGGAAATGTGAAAGCTGTTAATGCTGCCATTTATATCAAGAAGCCTTGGCTAAAATTTTGATCCATTTTGTTGAGTAGGAGACAATTCCTGCCTCAAAGCTGTTGCTGTGTAATTAAGATGTGTAATTTATTAATAACTGAAATGAGATATAATAGGAAATATGTGTATACTTCAATATGTTGAACATACTGGCCCAGTGGAGTTATCATAGCTTAAAAATAAAAAAAGAAAATGGATGACACTAAATTGTCAACCAACATTAAGCTTCTCTTCCTGTGTAGAAAGCAATGGCGCTGATCATTCCATTAAATAATTATTTTGTAATTAATCTAAATTCTGCCCTTCCAAAAGACCACTTGCTTGCTCCTGCCTATCACTGATAAGCCAAGGACCGCATGGAACGGAGCAGTCTGCATGCAAAACCAAATATTTGGATTTTTAAGGGAATTTTTCAGTAAATGTTTCTCTCCAAATGCATTCTGCACAAATCCTCTAGCAGACAATTCACTGTGGGGAACAGACTGATGGATAGTAAAGAAAAACTTTGCTCTGCCAGGCTGGAGGTCACCCCTGAGAGAGTGGGTTCATTGCAGTGCTTTGAATGAGGGATAAAATGCATGTGTTTTATAGTCACAGAGTGAGAAAAAACACAGCATGGCTGAGGCAGTATTTATCCCTCAGACAACATCTGTTCAGAATCAGGAATACATCTGTAATTCTTGCTGAATAACTGGATAAGACAAGAGATACTTTTCCGACTCTAAACCAGGCTCTGTTTTCCAGTTTCACTAGGCATCCAGTCCATCCTAATGTATTTAATGTGAAGTCTAAAATGGAGTTTATGCAGGGTTTGGTGGAGCCAGGGAGGTGAAACAAAGAGCACTGACTACACTGAGATGAAAACTGGTGTGTGTGTGATGTGTGAACAGGCTGGTACATCTGTAAGGGAACATTGAAGGGATTTCTGTTAAGGGGGACCACAATAAACAGAGGGGCAGGGGTTTAATTAGGGAAACTGTTGCTCTTTCTGGCATGAAGTAAGTGTCTTTCTAGGCTCCTGTAAATAGTCTCTGCCCATCCTTCTTGTGGGCTTCCTTCAGGCACTGCAAGTCCACGTAGATTGACCCCTGTAATGTTTGTGACCTTTCCCATTCTTTTAGAAATGCTGCTGAACTTTTCTCTAGTGTCTATGCCTTCATCCTCAATGCAGCAGGATTGGGAGCTGAAAGGGAAAGAGGAAAAATAAAAAGAGAATGCACTGAAGGTAATTTTGCACGTGGTACCATGTTCTGCTTTGCAATAAGAAAAGCTTTGCAGCCACTCAGAAATCCTTTATTTTATAATCGCCCCTATTGATCACACCTGTATTGAAATCCTGAATGTGGGAGCTCAAACATTCTTTGCTGGGCTTCTCAGAAATAATTGGGTTATCATTTATTTCATCAGAGTATCAAAAAGGGGTAATGAGACATCCTTTAATCTTTAAAAGTATTTTGTCATTCTGTGCCTTACCAACAGAGCACTGGTCTGGATCCTTTGGAAGTGCAGATTGCTCATTAGGAATGCATGCAATGGAATCATTTAAGAGAGGGAACGTTCATCCTGTGTATTTCTAAATCTCCACTGTTTTCAATTGACTTTTCATATGGAACATTTCTTGTTAAGGATGTTTGGAGAGGCATGAAGTGTATTGTGTGCTAAACCAAAGCTGCTACGGTTTCACTTATAGGAGTTAATGATGGGCCATGGAAGTAGAAAAGGTATTGTTGTGTATAACCTGTCACAGCCAAGCTGGGGAAAGGTTTGTCCTTGCTACTGTTCTGGCCTTTTATTACAAAGAGCAGGAAGAACAGTCAATAACCACTTATTAATGATTTTCTCTGTCCTTTATTGTAGCTTTAGGGACATTAGGCTCTCAGTAATTATCTCATTCATAATCCTTCATAACAAGTAATACTTTCTGCATCTTGTGAAGCATAATTGGAAAATATTTTCTTTGGATGTACACTATTTCTATCCTCTCTTTAATATAACTTTCCCCGAGAGTATCTTGCCAAGGAAAAATGAGCAAGCATAATTTTATACAGGTAATCAAATCTCTCAAATGTTGGCACAATTTCCTTTATCTCCATGAGACCAAAAGCTAACCTTCAAATAGACCTAGGCATTAAAGGGGAGAATTTCAGCACACAATTAGAACTCAAACAAGCTTGTACAAGGCAGCTTGAACAGAAGTGCTATTTTGAGTTATTAGTACTGTATTTCTACCACAGAATATTCCATTTGATTAATACAGAACTGCAAGAGAACATATATATACACACACTATATATTAGTCTAAGTGTGTTGTGTCTTTGTGTATATATAGATATGTCTAATATATTATTTAAACACTGGCTTAAAGCAGAAGTTTACAGCCTTTCTAAATAGTTCTATTTTTGCCCACTTAGAACTCCAAACCACATCTTGATGCAGGTTTTTTTCTTACTGTGCTGAACAAAATAAATGTGAGGGGGAGGGAAATAAAGAAAGAAATCAGCATGTCTTTAGATTCCTCTCAGTTGCAATACCCAGCAGAACAGTTAATTTATTCCAAACTTTCTGACATAAATCACGCTGAAGGGGAGACAAGGAAGCCCTAAGGGACTGCAGATACAAAGCTCAGGACTGATTTCAGGCTGAGCAGACACTTTAATCTGCGCTGGACCTACAATGAAACCTTTCAGCCTCCATTTTTGTTGTGGAATTGAACATTCTCATTTCTATTCTCACTCATTTCAGTATCAAGGGCTCTGGTGAGTACAGAACCCAGGGAAAGATGATACTGAGAGAGCATTTGAGTCCCCAGCTGTAAATAATTCACCAGGACTCTGTAGTGTAGTGTATAACCCAGCAAGATAGCTGCCATGTTCACTGTGCTTAAGCTAAAGGAGACTCTAGATGGCTCAGGGAAGATTTTTTTTTTTTTTCTATTCTAACTTAAAAGTTCTGCTTGACTTTAGTTGCATATTTGAATGCAGCAGTTGGTAATTCAGAATTCTATGGTGTAAACATGCTCATTCTTCAAGACCAGCTTTTGGATCATTTAAAATTCCATTTTCAGTTAGCTAGTTTATTCCATGGCTGTCCATGTAAAGTCTGATGATTGAGGTCAGAATTTGTTTTTTTTATGTGCTTGGGTCAAGATTTTTCTATTTTGTATTACCATGAAAATATCCTCTGAGTTCTTCCAGTTATAACACTTGAATTCTAAGATAATAAGCTTAGTGAGTCTTTTCTTTAACATTGCCTTAATTCAGTGTGAAAACTTTGGTAGAAACAGGATATTCGGTAATTGGCTTTTAAAATCTGGTGTAAGGATGGTTAAAAAAAAACAAACCCAAAAAACCCAAGAAAGAATCAAAGCCCTCAATACAGAAGTTATATTTTTAGCCAGAATTAAAACGGCAATGGAGATGAGGTGACTTGGTAATAGTTTGATAATCTGCTGGGTTTATTTGCTGATGGAACAAGCTCAGATCAGCTGCCTCTGTCTGGAAATTAAGTGAAGGTAGAAAGCACGTGTAACACAACACAACTTTGGTTTTTATCCTCTCCTGAGTCAGGCTCTGGCCAGTATTCCTTCTCCAGAGGAGCAAGGACCTTCTTCCATGGGCTCCAGACAGTGTGAGGTGGCTCTGTTCTGAAAGTTCTTACCTTTGCACAGCAAAATTGAACATCACGAGCAGAATGAAGACCAGGGATAAAGAGAAAGGTGTAACTGGGGAAGGGAATTGAGAAGGGTGGGAGCTGCTGTTTAGCTCTCTGTCCTGGGGAGAGGAATTTCAAACACCTGCCTAATCATATGGGTAAAACACAGGGTGAGGACCCTGTCAGCACGTTTCCTGATTCTCTGAAGGCTGGCTGTGGAACTCCGTCCATCAGGCCCTCTGTGAGAGGGTGTGCCTGGTTTTACACCCCACTGATGTGGAAGGCTCACGTTGGTGCAAAGTGATGGCTGGCAGCTCTTTTCCAGCCTGGACAAAAGCATTTTGTTGTTTCGAGAGAATTCAGGTGGAGTTGCTGAAGCTGCTGGTGAATTTCTAGGTCTTTGTGACTCTCAGAAGCCGTCTGCCAATGTCCAGATTAGTGCTAGAGCTGACCTCACCTGGATCCACAAGCTCAATGACCTGGGCGTTGCTTAGGACATCAAATTTTGTCATCCTCTGATGGCACTTCTTCTTTGTAGGTGAGATGACCTCTAACACTCCTTATTTCCTCTCAATATTCTTTGAACTATATCTCAGACTATTTTATAGATAGATAGATGGTCTTAACATTAGTCAGTGTTTCATGTGAAGCTTGCACAGGCTTTGAGTCTGTCTGCCAATCAGGCCTTGCAGATGATAACAATCTGAAGATTACCTACAAAATGTGTATTTGCACATTTTGTCAAATCTTAGGGCTGGATAATGTGTTCAGTTTTTAAAAAACAAATTTAAAATAATGAAATGATCCCCCTTAGAGTGCCGACAGTGCAAAGGCCACAGCAGTGAAGTCAGAGGGGTGGCACATTCCCTGGCACGAGTCAGAACATACACGGTGACATCTCTCTAAAGAGCTGCTGGGTGAGCTTGTACAAGTTCTGCATTATTTGCTGAACTAGAAATGGCACCATGCACCTTTCCCAGCTGTATTCTGCCTCCCTGCTACTGAAATGAGCTTCCACAAACTTCACTTCAGCGTATTTGACATTTTTGTTGTGTTTTGTATCCTTTTGTCCTGTAAAACAGTGTCCTTTGCACATTCAATTCGTTGCTTAGGGTCAGCTTCAAAAGGTTCAAGAACTTAGTGGAGCACTTCTGTTGTAAGATGAGGAAACCTTTGCTCCTTGTACTTATTTTTCTCCTTCTCTGCATTGCTTTATGCTGATAAGGAAACTGAAGTTTGAGAGAGATAAAACTTTTTAAAAAATCCTTTGCCATTTCCTTTCAATATGTCCAAGTGCAGCTTATCTGTGCTGACTCCATGTTCAGTATTATCATTGTACAACTTAGGGAGTGGAAAGAAAGGATTGTGGGAATAGCAAAAAGGAAGATTGCTAAGAAATGAATCTTTAATTAAAAAAAAATAGATGTCCAGCTGTTCACTGTTATTTAAGATACCAGTCAGCCTCACAAATGGATGAGACTTTCTCTGTTGGAAATAGGAATTTCAGAAAATTACTTTCTTTCTAAACTCAGGAGATTAATAAGTTGAATAGAGACTCTGTGCTGTTGTATTTGTTTGTTTGAGACATCCATTGTTCTTGGAATTCTCTTGGAGCTCAGTGAACATTTGTATTACAACAAACACACCTTTTATTACCAAGGCTTTGACACAGCTGGGCAGGTCTGGAGTGGGGAACTTGCTTCTCTGTTCCTCTTAGTATTCATCTTAATTCATCACACTGGGTTCATGTGGCATAAAAATGGGATGCACTTCACTGAAAATATGTGAATTTATCCTCAGAAATATGCAGTTGTGTGTACCCTGAGATGAGAGAGTCACTTTTAGTATCTATATTGGCTTTTCAAGCAGCAATAAAGGAAACTCTGCAATAATAACTGAGCACTTGTGACTGGCAAACACACTCCTGCAGCTCAGAACTGGAATATGAATGGGCACCACAGGAGGTTTGCCCATTTCTGATGAAAACAGTTTTAACAGCATGAATTTATGAATCTACTCAGTGCAAATGAGAGTTTATTATGCTGAGAGTCCAAAAATGATGCTTCATTTATTAAATTAATACAAAAATGCTATTCAGATAGTATTGGAGAGTTTTGTAGACCTTCCTGAATATCAGAGCTGAGGCTGAAACCATTGACTTGGGTTATGGGAGGTAATGGAAAACAGGACAAGCTGCCAAAAACTTCCTATTCTTTGCTTGATTGAAATGAATGTGTATTTGGAACAGCACCTGTCACAGTTTCCCAATCTGTGCACTAGAGAAAATGGTGCTTGCCCATTTTGAAATTTCAGGGTTTGTTTAATGAAAGCTTTCTGTATTTTTTTTTTTTTTTGCTCTATAAAAAAGCTTTTGCCCTTTTTAGATTATTCCTCCATGGCATGGGTCAGCTGCAGTTATTGCTGCAAGATTTGAAGCATTGACATCTATTGTAGTACAGTCTAAAGTAGCTTCTAATTTCCATGGGTATGGCAGAATTCATAACCAAAAATTCAGGCAAATTTGATACCTAGTGCCACATAACTGTGAGTCTTATTGCCAGATTTGGATAGCCAGTCTGCCAGCTGCACTGTGCACTGCCCAGCTCATTCAAACCATATGCCTTGAGCAAACAATCAGCAAAGTGTGTTAAAAGCTCTGAGAAGTACCACATTAGCCATACGTCAGCCAGCTGCATGTCCTGCCCTATTAATTTCAATAAAAGCTTACCCCTTCAAAAGTGATTTTTTGACTTCTTTGTTCTAAAAATAGGACTTAAATAAAATCTGTGCATCTGCAGTTAGGTTTACAGCAACAAATTTATTCTATCTGCAAAATAATTCTGAAATTTTGGTTCAGTTTTAAAAGTTTCCCTAGAGACAGAAGAATCCATTATAAGCTTTTCCTCTAGCTGGGAAGGAAACAGTCACTCATGAGCACCCTAAAGCCATTTGTAGCACATATTTTTCATACTCTTGAGGCACTCTTGCCCAGAGTAGAATACTCAATCTTGTGCCATAAGAAAAATGAAAAATGTATGTATTGTTTTTCTCCCTTTTGTTGGATTTAGCTGATGCTCACCCTGTTGGAGTCACTACCCTGAGGCTGTTTGCAAGAGTGAGTCAAGAATACATTGGTAGTAATAAACATGTAAACTGTGTATTTGTATGGCTCCCTACATCTGTGAGGCACTGCTTTGTTTCCACACCTCTGTATATTTGTTTTATGTGCCCTGGTTAAAATGGATTCTCTGGTTTTTACGTTTATATAGCCACAGATTGTTATTATCTGCATATTGGAAGAAGGGATGAATATGAAAAAAAAAAAGAAATAGCAGTGCCATTGTGACTGGTACAAAATACTTTCTCGGGACAAAGGGTAGTATTATTTTAGATTCAGTTTTGTGGGGTTTAAAAACCACAAGAACAATGCATATTAATACAAATGTTACAGCATCTCTGAGTGGGAATGAAATATTTTGTTCCAAGCTGTCTTAGCTAAATAAAAAAGAGTAGCAAGTATATTGTGAATTAAACATTTTCAGGGCTGATTTTTACCTACATGGTCTTCTTCTTTGATCCTCTGAAATATTTTATCAAGAGAAACCAATGTTGCAAGAGCTAAGGCAGAGCAGCAGAGCAGCCTACTGGGGTTAGTTGTCTGTTCTCCACAGTGCTCACAGTTAAGCCAAAGTGAGGCATAATTAGGCAGGTAAATTCAATCTACTTTCTATCAGTCAAACTGGTTTATACCATTATTAATATCACCCTGCAATGGTAGGGGGAAAAAAATCTTTAAATATTAGTGGTAGTAGAGAATTTGAGAGACTTTTATTGTTTCTTTTGACTGGAACACTGGAACCTCTCAGTGCCCAGGAAAGGCTGAGGGAGCTGGGGCTGCTCAGCCTGGAGAGGAGCCCCAGTGAGAGGGGCCTCAGCCCTGGCTGTCCCTGTGTGTCCCTGAGTGTCCCTTTGTGTCCCTGAGTGTCCCTGTGTGTCCCTGTGTGTCCCTGTGTGTGCAGAGGTCAGAGCAGGGCCAGGCTCTGCCCCAGAGCCACGGGCAGGGCCTGAGCCCAGGAGCTGCCCCTGCCCAGGAGGCAGAACTGCTGCCCTGGGCAGTGCCCAGCCCTGAGCAGATGGTGCAGAGAGGCTGTGCAGTCTCCTCCCTGGGGATATTACAGAGCCACACGGACACACTGCTGTGCCCTGTGCTCTGGGATGGCCCTGCTGGAGCAGGGAGGTGGCACCAGAGCAGCCCCCGTGGGCCCTTCCAGCCTCACCCATCCTGGGATTGTGTTTTATTTCTCTCTTATCTGTGGAAGTTCTCACAGCTCTACTCTACGGGCCTTAGACTGTGTGCAATAGATGTAACACTCCATTGTTTATCCTTTGTTTCTGCTCATCTCATCTCGTCACAGACCTTTAATGACTTTATTGGGTAGTTTATCGACTTAGCTTCCAGTTTCCTTTTTCCTTCGATCCAAGGTCAGAATACATCTTGAATTGGCACAAGGTATCTCACTGCTTAGCTTAAAATTACTAAAGCTCCTCCTTTGTGCAGTAGTTCTGGATAGTCAGTCTCCTCCAAATTCTGGTCCCCAGTTTTAACAATGTCAAACATAGTTTAAGACCCTGCAAATTCTTGGAGCTTTACTTGTGGTGGAAGTGACTGAAAATCCAACAGCCTTTTACCAGGTCTTGACTGTGGCTATGAAGTCTTAAGACAGGTCTGCAGAGACATAATAACTGATAAAAATACGTATTTATAAAGGTTGCTTCAAGGTTGGGGATGTGGATCCCTGCAGAAGAATTCCTCCAGTGTTAAACTAATACCACACTGGATGAGAGCCAACGAGGTCTGAACTTGCTCTTAAAAACCTGGAGCTGGAGATCTTTTCAGAGAATACATCTGTATTGCTAATTTGCACCTTGAAGGAGGAAATTGGCTGGAGAGCTGGTGAGAATGAATAAATTGATTCACAGTGGGTTGACAACTCCCTGTGTCTGACTTTCTGTGAAACATCTGTGGGTGATGCCACCACAAAATTTGACTGCTGGCTCGCAAGCTGGTCTACTATCAATATGTGATTAAAAACCTGTTGCTCAGATATATGAACTGGATTCGTGGCACTGTTTTCCAGATTGCTTTGTCTAGTTTTGAATGGGTGATAAAGGGGCTGGAGCAGAGCAAGGAAAAACCTGCTTCTTCCAAAATGTCATCTCTGCTGGCTCTCATGGATGTGCGAGCGGAATAATGCAGCAGAAAATCAAGCCCAGATCTGAAAGTAATGATTTATCCAGAAAATATTTTTCTTTATAAAAAGTTTTCTTTTTACAGTTTTAGGGAGAAAAATAATGAAGATGAGTAAGTTTTAGCAAGTATTACAAGGTGAAATTTCTAACAGCTAAATCATTAAATGCACTCATTTGTAAACATCAATGATGGAGATGACAAGCTGTATAGATCACAATTCTTCTCTTCTTGTCATGAGGGGTAGTGATTTATTATTTGAGTAATCATGCAGCACAACACAGGTTTTAAATTCCCCAAGAAAAAGATTTGCAATGTTTATGGATGTATGGATGTATTAGTATGTCATTAGAAAATTATGAACTCAGAAAAAAAATTATTAGTTTCTAAAATGTGATGCTTGTACACTGAATAAAGCTATAATGTAAACCAGACAGGCAGGCCTGTGAATCAAATGCTCCTGCACATCATATATTAATGATTTTCCTGATTTTTGTCTGCTGTAGACAAAGAATACTCATGTTTGTGCTGCTTTAATCCATGATGAAGATGCAGCATGTACTCAGAAAAATGTCCTTATGTTGAGCACACTTAGTAAGTTTTTTTTCATCCTGAGAATTGTCCAGTTTCATACAAAGATTAAATGAGACAAGAGACTCAGTCTACACTTGGTGCTGAAGAATGAATGGATTAAATAGATGAAATTCTTAGCTAGTATCTTTCTGCAAAGGAAAACATAACATTATGCAATTACACAGTATGGGCATTTAAATTTATTCAGCCCTTGTAGAATCTGCCTGTGGGCGTCTTTTTCCCCCCAAACAGACAATTATTGTAGCTTTATTCTGAGAAGCAATTTGCCATATCACAGCTGGTCATCAGTGAGGCATTGTAGCCCTATTTCCACGGCTGGCCCTCAGTGAGGCGTAGTGCTTCCCTCGTGCTGCTCTGTGCCAGGACACACTCGGTTCTTACCGCAGTGAGGAGTGTTGGATGTGGATTTGTCGGGAGCACAAGCTGCAAGTTTGTTTTTCCAGGCTAAAGGGAAGGACTATTAACCACAAACTCTAGAGCCTCTGATTTTATAATTGGAAATCAATTGGGCAAAGCCTAGTTTTGCATATGCGACCTCTTCCTGTGACTGTATCCCAGAATGGTTTTCTCCTGAAATGATTTGCTTAACAATTTTACATTAACAGCTAATCTATTTGCAAAATCAGTTTGAAATACTAAATTACCTGTGTGCTTTTGGCAACCACATAGAAAAAAAGTTTAACCAGCATGGAATTATCTGAATGGTGGTTTTTTTGGTAATTTACATTTTAATCTCATTGTTCATTTGCTTTAATTAAAAGCCATCACAAAAGTTATTGGCACTGTGGAGTTGCAGTGACTTTGGTAAGGGCACAGTGGGGCCGATTACATCTGGAGTTTATATTGTTCTCTTGTGTCCAAGGAGGGTAAAATGCAGCTTGAGTGTGTTAGGCCAGACGTTGCTAAAAGACTTTTACTCAACTGGTTTGGCCACCATGGGCCTGTGTTGTGGCGTAGACTCATTTCTGTCCTGATTACCCTGATGTTTGGGAATTCTCAGGTGGCAGGGATATAGCATTTCCTATTGTTATATTTCCTATTATTATTTCTCTGCTATTGTGCACAGAGAGCTGTTTAGCTCTCTGAAAAGAAGGTGCCTGGCCAGTGTATTTAGTACCAATGACCTCCAGATGCAGAGCTGGGGGAACAGGACCCAAAATCGATTTTGTTTCCTGGAAAGTGAACTATGCACCTGTTTTGACAAGTTCCTCAGGGGCCAGTGTGGGGCCAGTGTTATTTAATATCTTCATTAAGGACATAGGTCCAATGGATGGAATGGGTGGATTAAATCAGAGATTAGGAAGAAGTGAGGGTGGGCAGGCCCTGGCAGTGCCCAGAGCAGCTGGGGCTGCCCCTGGATCCCTGGCAGTGCCCAAGGCCAGGTTGGACATTGGGGCTGGGAGCAGCCTGGGACAGTGGAAGGTGTCCCTGTCACTTTTGCTTTTTCCTGTATTTACAGTACTTGATCTTATACAAACATATCAATGTATAAAATATGTTGCTGTTCTGGTTAATTTTAAGTTGGAAATGGAAAGCTCTTTCCATGTTAAAGGGAAAATTCCTAATTATTAACTCAGTAAATTTTTTTTGAGATTTTTAATTTGCAATTATTAATTCATTGTGGTGGTAGCAATTTATATGCTGGGAAGCAGGAATGAAGAAATAATCTATTGGGTTTCTCTTTCTGTTTGACGTCTCATTATCTGTGCAAGTTTATTATTTGCTACCCCAGAGTAGTGCTGTTGTAAAATGTGCAAGAATATTTGAGATTTGTAGTATGATAGGGCTGAATTGAATCGAATTGGATCTAAGTAACTGCAGATGTGGCTGGTTTCATCTTTATCAACTAATCTAAGCTTCTGCACTTAAAGGCTTCTGTCAGTTCAAAGCACAGACACTGCTTGGTTGAACAGTGCTAAACTGTGGTAGCACTTCTTAGCCTTTCAAAAATAATTCTAATTTTAATTCAAACATATGTACTACAGAACTTGGAGGAGTTTAGATATGCATCAATTAAAAATTCCTTTCCGTTTTTATAATATAAGGAGGCACAAAAAAAGGAAACATATCAAAGCTCTTGAAGTTTAATTTTAGTTTTCTCAAAAAATGTGTCTTCTTTCCATGTGAACAAATGTAATTGAGTTCTTTCCCCACTCCCTTGCTTAAAATAAAAAAAAAATCATTAAAATATAAATCAAGATTTAGCATCAAAGAGCAATTTTGTCAATACAGGCATTTGGGGAGATTCTTAGAATGTTGGAATAATTATAACATTGGATTTCTGTTCAGCTTAGGGACAGACAAAAATTTGCTACTCCAGAGCATACTGAGATATGTAAGTGCATTTCTGCTTTTGAAATGATGGCAGAGCCTACAAGTGCAGCAGGATTACAATGGCTCTTTTTTTCCTTTTTTTTTCCCTTGGGTTTTGGTTTGTTTGCATCTCCAGTTTTGATGGTTTTTAGTCCAGCTGGACATCATGGCACATTCAGAGCAGAGCTGAATCTTTTGATTGCGTTTTTCTCAAAGGGCTGAAATATGGGCCAGATATGGATCACAAATAGATCCCTTCTAAAAGAGCATCAAATTTATGGCTAGAGATTTCCACAGCGAGAAGAAATTCAGCCTAATTCATCTGCTAGTGAAATATATTCAAAGCAATCCCAGAAAGGGCTGTGCACAGCAATGGCTGGGTTTGTGCATCAAGACTTGTAATCCAAAATCCTTTGGCCAAGGTAGGGTCTGTGAAAGATAAGCAGGAAGAAATTATTAGGAAGAGACTGTTAAAGAACTAAGGAGATTCAGGTCTAATAATTTCTTTTCCCTTCCCAAAACAGTCCATCCACTTTCACACTCCTGTGTGGTATTTGCAATTTATGAAAACTTGACTCAACCCTTAATGATATCCTATATAAGGTGAGAATATATTTTGAAAATGTAATATTCCCATCTCTGGAAAAAAAATAAGCAGTTTGATCCCCTGCAGTTGTGCACTCAGCCTGGGGTGATGAGAACCAAGAGATTATCTCCAGGAAGCTGCCTGTGGTGCCTTGAGATCAGTGCTTGACCCTGAGGAAGGGATCCTTCATCCACAGTGGCCCTGTCAGCCTCCTTGCGGTGCAGCACCGTCCTTGTCACAAATCCCAGATGGGTCTCTGAGAAGAGAGAAAGCAGCGCGATGTTTCCTTATGCACAGTGCCCCAAATGATGGGGGGAAAAAGGCACTCTGGAAAAAAAAAACATGAAAGAAAAAAAAGGGAGAAAACAAAACTTGAGGGATTTATTTGAGCATGTGAGGCCTTGACACCATGGGGTGACCCTGTCACTTGGCAGTCTCTGAGCACAGGAATCAATTGTGCCCATCCTTCCCTGAGCCTCCTGCACCGTGCTCCATGTTCCTTGGCACCTGACAACGTGTCTATTGATTTCCAGAGATGTTTTCTGGGGGAAAATTATTGCCTTCACAGGTGAGATTTCTCTGTGCTCATCGTGGATTGCTGAGGAACTGGAAGGCACTCCTGTCACTGGGAATGATGTAATGTAATTTAGGAGGAGACAATATGGGGATGTTTGTCATCCTGTGATGCAGTTCAAAGATTTTCATTACAAACTACAAAAAAAGTAATAATTTAAAGGTCTTTCTAAATCCTACACAAAAATGAGTTTCAGTAGGTATTCTACATGTGGAATTTACTCCAGTCTTAACTCTTCCTGCTGGGATTATTTATTCAAATTGTGCAGAAAGATGCCGAGTCATAGTAGTGACATCCTTTATCGCAGACACACAATACACAATTTTGTTTGTTAAGATATACCAGTAGGAAATATCTTGATCTGTACAACTCAGGAGCATGATCTAAGATGTTATTTTAGACATAAAATAGTATGTACTAGATAAATGATTAGGATGTGGTTACTTAGCTTCTGTTAATTTGAAGCCGGGTGACAAGGCTCAATGTGAGTGACCAGTGGTGCTGCAGCAAAGAAAGCCAACGGCCTGCTGGGTCACACCAGCAAGGGCATCACCAGCAGACACAGAGTCATTATCCCTCTCCTAGATGATGTTGGGCTCAGTTTTGATCCCTGCTATGCAAAAAAAAAGAGGTGGACAGGCTGGAGAGAGCCCAGAGAAGGGCCACAAAAGTAATCCAAGGACTGGGAAGCTGCCATACAGGGAAAGGCTGGGAGGACTGAGTTCAGCCTTCAGAGAGGAAGGGTTAGGGGAGAACTTATCACTGTGTTCCAATATTTAAATGGCAGCTGCAAGGAAGAAATAGAAGCATGGATTGGCCTGAGCTGGAAGGGACCACAAAGATCATCCAGTGCCACCCCTGCCATGGCAGGGACACCTTCCACTGTGCCAGGCTGCTCCCAGCCCCAGTGTCCAGCCTGGCCTTGGGCACTGCCAGGGATCCAGGGGCAGCCCCAGCTGCTCTGGGCACCCTGTGCCAGGGCCTGCCCACCCTGCCAGGGAACAATTCCTTTCTAATCTCTAATCCAGACCTGTCAATTTGAAGCCATTCTCCTTTTTCACCAGGAGTCACATGGAAAAGATGAGGGGTAATAGGTAAAAGGTCCTTGAAGGGACATTCCAAGTGAACATAAGAAGGATAATTTTCACAATGTGAACAATCAGCCATTGGAATAATCTCCCCAGGGAAGTGGTGGATCCCCCAACATGGGGTATTTCTCAGATTCAGCTGCACAGGCTGCTGGGCCACCTTGTCTAGACCATGCTTTTACCATGCTCTGGCCAACAAAGGTTGAACCAGATGATCTTTGTGTTCCCTTCCATCCTGCTGTTCTATGATTCCATGAAGAGTTTAAAGCACTCAATAAAATGAATATTTGCTGTCCACTCCTGAGTCGAATGCCAATTCTTGTTTATGACATTATAAAGTTAAAAAGAAAGTCCAATAATTGTCTCCAGCAGACTCATTTGCATTATTTCCTCCTAGTAATTACATGAACAATGGGGATTCTCTACCTAAGAGCAAAATACATGTTGATCTGTATGTGCTGAAATATAATCACAGCAAATGTGTTTTAATTATGTGCAGAAGTAAAGGCACGGCAGAAAGCTGCTCTAATATCTACAGTATGAGTCATCACCTAAAAGGACTAAAACATTAAAATAAAGCTGGTTCTAATAAGGAAAATAATTAAATTATGATAAACAAATGAAATGAAATTGCTTTATTTTTGTTGGAAGGAAAAGTTTAATTGGAGGATTTGTGTAGGCAGTAGGGATGGCTTTGCTTTTAAAGGAAATAAGAATTTAATTCTCCTAGAACTCGAGTGCTGTTTCTGAGATAAATGACAGATTTTCATTTCATGTGCAGCTCTAAAGTTGAGGAGAAAAGATACTTTTATGTCACTCAAAATACAAACTCTTAAAATAGCAAAAAATGTTTTGGGGTAAGCATGGCATTTTAATTAGATGAAAATGAGATGCCTTACACCATAACAAATAAAATTCATTTAAAAGGAAACATTCTGTTTACATTTTAAACATACTAAAAAAGAGAAACACCTTAGAAGAATAAAATTCATGCATATACTGGTATAAAAATCTTCTCAATGAAAGTAACATTGCTTCTCAAAGAAAAATAACATTGAAGAAAGCAACATGTTGAGAAAAAGTACTGCCTTGGTCCTTCTCTAAACTCTTTTTTTCCTAAATCAACTTTTTAGTAGTATGAATTGTTGGTGTCACTGTATCATTATTCTTGTCCAGAAAAAAAAAAAAAAGGTGAAAAAATCTATGCAGCTCCAAGGGTAAGGCTGGTATTTTGGGCGTGTCTTCTTGGTGGTCTGAGCAGCCATCCTCAGGACCTTTAAGTGCTCAGTTTCTTCTGTGTTGGGCCTCCATTTCTGTGAGAGTTTCCCCAGCAGTGGAAGGGGCAGATGATGTGATGTTTGCTTAGCAGTGGAGATGCTCTCTCGGTTACTGTGGTGACACATTTGGCAAGTGTGATGTCCCTGTATTCAGATCTGGATGTTGATAACGTCCCCTTGACTGCAGGAAGACAAATAAAAGGGTTATTCTGGTCTCTGGGAAGCTGGGAGTGAATTGCTGCTGTTCAGGATGTGTGATCACTCAGCTCTGCACCCCAGGGCTGGATGACATGGCCACTCTGATGATGACTCTCTTTGCTTGGGCTATCAATATAAAGTGTCACTTCCAGAAGAGAATCAAGCCAGAAGAGAGCTTTAGCCATAGGCAGGATGAAGAAACTAGTTTGGCAGTAAGATTCAAGGCAGAATAAATAAAGTCTGGGAGTATTCTTAGCAAAAAAAATACAGTCACTATTGAATAGAATGTTATCCAAGTCAGGCATTATTTCTGGGGGAAAAAAAACAATTCAGAAGCTCCATATTCCATCTCTTCTGCAGTCAGAGAAGGTGCTGAAATCCATGCAAACTTGTGGCCTGCCTTACAGAATGTAGCTCTTTTTGTTCTCCTTGGTTTCAACCAGCTGCTATCCTGATTTCCTTTCAAGCAGATTTTCTGGAAAAGCTTCTTCCCACCAAGCAACTCCCCCATCCCTCTGATGGTGAGGGATTGCTTCTCCAGTGCTTCCCCACGGGCCTAAAAATTCAGTAACTGTCAAATCTCTTGTAGACAAGAGCAGGAAATGGAAAGAAATGTAATTATCAAATGTAAAACTCTCCAGGTAACCCTTAGAGTGAATATTTTCACAAGCATCCCTGGATTGTTGGGGGGCATTTTTCCTCTTTGCTGAAGACTGTGGTTTGTTTGGTTTTTATTAGAAAAAAGAAAAAGAAAAGCTCCAACCATCTTATAATCAACAAACTGGCATCTGGAAGTTAAATATTCTCAGCTTCATTTTCTGTGGCAGGATTTAAATTGCCTAACATTCCTGTAAGTTTTTTCTCCATGTGTTTTAGGAGCCATATGCTTGGTATTTATTTTCTTTTGTTTCTTCCTGCTTTCCCATGTATTTACCCCAGATATTTCTATTTCTTAGTTGTTTTCAGCATCCAAACTGGCTGATATTTGGCCTTTTTGTTTCACTGCCAGTGTCCCTTTGGAGCTACATTTCAGCAGATAGAAGGAAGCTGAGATATGAGGATTATTTTTTTCTTGTGACAATATAGCATAATTTAGCTGGAGGCTTTTTACATTTTTCTCTATTATCCATCACCTAATCTGCATAACCTCATTCCTTTTTATTAGTAAGGGACAGATGTTAGACTTGTAACTATTTAACTCTTATATAAAAGTTATTTTTGAGGGATGAAAAGTAAGTACACTGCATGGCATACAATTTCACTGTAATTTTTCATTTTGCCTTAAAAATATAGATTCTTTTTCAGTCTAGAGAATGGTTAGAATTAATGTGATGTTCCACTAAACTGTTAGAACTAGACTGAATTGAGACCAGAGTAGCAAACAGCAAGCAAGGTTTAAAAATTTCCAGGTCAGCTGTAAGAAATCCCAGGTATTCATGGATCTGGTGGCACTGGATATTTAAATGGGGATTTCATCCATCCTTGTGGATACCACAGTCTCCACAAATGGGGTCCATCTGTAAGGGGCTGCTTGTGTAACCACTGGAACCTAAGAATTTTCTGGTCTTTCTGGATTCTTTCACAGACCTGGACCTGTGTGTTAAACCTGGATATCAATAATATATGAAACCAAAGCAGAATATATAAGTGGCCCAGGAACTCTGCTTTTCTTATGGATTTCTGTCCTATTATTGGGAAAGTCAGTGCTGCAGTCCCACAGATTTGCTGTGTGTTTTCTCTTGGGTTTTGTGCTGGTTAGAAGTGCAGGGTTTAATTCAACCTAATTATTTTGTCTTGAAAATAATTCTTGAGCTCGTTGTAGCACTGCATTCACGCTTCCTCATCACACAGTCAGGAAAGGAAAGGAGACTGGGGAACCCAGGGGGTTTCCCTGCTCAGCCCCCTTGCCAGCACTGCTGCTGTATAATCAGCAGCAGTTATGCACCAGACTGGAGAAAATGATGGCTCCAAGCATTCCTGTCCTTCTGCCTTTTCCTGAGAGCAGCTACCAGTTAGTGCAGTTGGCACAGCTGAGACAGGCAACTCTGAGCCAGCTGGTAAATAAGCACCAAGCCACAGACCACTGGTGAGGTATTTAAATAGCCTGGCATTTTTAGTGTGGGTGGAAAAAGAATTTGCTTTAATGCTGGTGTGATTGTGATTTCTGACTGGCCATGGTTCCAGCACGTCTCAGAATTAACCTTTGATGAGCCAAGACATATTTGTTAACTCGATCAGTTTTTGTGTCAGAATATTCCTGACAAGACTGACAAACAGTGCATTTGACACTGCTGATATTTTGTTGAAGAACTTCATGCAGCAGATTATCTTTTCAGTTAACTTTGCCATCAATGTCCATTTACATACCCAATAATCCCATCTCCATAGGCAAACAAAACATTCCATCTCCTATATCCTGAGTAAATGTAAAAAGGCAGCTTTACTGACTTGATAAATAATCTCAAACATTTTACTTTACTTCAGGGTCTTGCTATTTTCAACACTTTATTATCTACCAGTCAGATAATTGTTAATCTCATTACTTATCTCGTTTGTATGGAAGTCAGTTACACCTCTATTAGTTATCAGAAAAAGTATAAAAAATAAATTTGTAGGGCAGTGGTAAACTCTGACTTTAATTGGGCTATAAATTGTGGAGTCATAATATGAATTAATTACTAGATGTTAGTTGTGAAGGGTTTTTTTTTGAGGGGGAGTCTTTGCTTCTGTATCATTCTTGTAAGTCTTTGTGCTTCTCACAGAGATTTGTCCCTTCAAATTTGAGACAGAGACTCTTACTTAGGTGCTTGGATCTGGCCCTAAAACCATTCAAATTAAAAAGAAAAGGTAATCTCAGGACTAGAAATTTGTGAAGGCATTCAGCTCTATTTTTCTGATGAGTTTGACTCATACTGAATCCATAGGTGGCAACTGTAGAAATAGGCCAATGTCTTAGAAAGTTGGTTTTTTTTTTTCCTCCAAGTTACCTATTTTGGGTTCGTTCTTCCTTGACTCTGGTTTAGAAACAGGGAAGGGGAAAAAACTCCATTTGCTATTTCCCCACCAACAGAGGAGAGCGAGGAAAGCTGGGGAAGGCTATAGCACACAATATAGGAGTCCTTGTGACAGCAAGGACCTCCATGTGATATTGCAGTTCAGGTAATTAATAACCATTATTTACAGCTCAGTACTGACTGCACTTGTCCCCTGCCCAGCTGCCATTTGGTGCTCCTAGCAGATTCCCCTCAGGAACTTCAGCAGAAATAGAAGAAACCTTCATAAGATACTTGGATTTTGTTTCATTCTTGTATCCAGGGTATTATTTGGATCATTTAAGAACCCCATTTCTCAGTATTGTATCTTTTTAAAGGTGGCTTTTTTGTGGGCATTTTATTAGAGAAACCTTGACAAAGTCCTTGGAGATCTTCAAAATTCTCCCTCATGCAGCTGTTTCCCTCTTTTGTTGTTCCTTCTATGGAATTTATGTTCTCCAGTGGACAGCCTGATGATCAGTTCTTTGAAGGAGGAGGAATACATGCCCTGTGTACTTGAAAGGTCATCAGAAATCATTATTTAGCCTTATATACCTCAAGTTTGCGAGAAATTCACAGGGCCCAGCCTGGGCCAGCACAGGAGGGAGCTGGAGCTGCTCAGAGAGCCCAGAGGAGGCTCCAGGGGAGCAGAGGGATGGAGCAGCTCTGCTGGCAGGAAAGGCTGGCACAGCTGGCATTGCTCACCTGCACAGGAGCAGCTTTGGGCTGAGCTCAGGGTGGCCTTGCAGGGCCTGAAGGAGCTGCAGGAAAGATGGAGAGAGACAATTGCCAAGGGCTGCAGGGACAGCAGCCAGGGAATGGCTGCCAGTGCCAGAGGGCAGGGCTGGATGGCATCTTGGGAATGAGGAATTGTTCCCTGGCAGGGTGGGCAGGCCCTGGCACAGGGTGCCCAGAGCAGCTGGGGCTGTCCCTGGATCCCTGGCAGTGCCCAAGGCCAGGCTGGACACTGGGGCTGGGAGCAGCCTGGGACAGTGGAAGGTGTTCTTGTGGTGGCACTGGATGGGCTTTAAGGTCCCTCCCAACCCAACCCCACCCATTTTGTGATCCTGTGGTTCTTTGCCTGCTGTCTTTACCATAGTGAGTATCCTCTCCTTCGAGGGGAATGCAGGACAGCTGCTCACCCATCCTTCCTGGGAGGAGCATTAGGGACTGCAGGGAACAGCTGAATGGGGACAGGGCCATATGGGGTTTGGGCTGTTCCCTGCTCACAGAGTGCTACGAGCTCCCCCCAGCTTGTGTGGGCAGAGCAAACCGACAGTGATTCAGCCATCATTAAATTAGTGCAGATGTCTCCCGCAGCCTCCCACAGGAGTCTTTCCATGAGCTCAGACAATTTGGATAAAGGTCTAGACTAAATCATTGCTAAGTCTATATGGATTCTGGCTGGCTTGAGATTGACATATGTTATACACTTCCAGCTCCTGGGATACTGATTTGTATACAAGTTGGCTGTATCCATGCTGAGCCAGAGTTCCTTTTTTGATGGGATGCTCACCCCAGATTTTGGATGTTTGGAATCACAGGTAGCTCAGGTGCTTACAGCAAATGACATAAATACTCTGAACAGTTCCCACACTTATAAATATAGCGCTGCTAATTTTGCTTCCTTTGAAACAAATTAGGTTATCTGATGCGTCAAAAAAAAGGTGATAATTGTCCCTGAGACTTGAGTCTCCAAATGTCCTGGGCAGGGGACTGCAGGGCTCAATACAAGTCGCCAGAGGATCAGAAGTAATACATCACTAGGAATGAAACGCTGCTGGAGCAGGCGCAGTGGTTTATTCTGCATATTTAATACTGTCGATGTGTAATGGTTTATGCATCCTCTCCCTGTTCAATTCTTCCAGAAAGGCATTAACAAAGGCAGAAGCAATGATCTTTCTCTAGTGGTTTAAGGAATATTTCAAATTTAATGGTGTTGCAAATTGATCGCATTATGAGAGACATAACCTTTGCGAGTGAGTTTGTAAGAAATTCACAGGAATGCATGACTTAGTGGAAATGCATGGGAAATTACATTAGGAAGCTTTGGAAACCACACAAGTGATGAGGCAAATAACTCCTTGTGAAACTGCATGAAATGATAATAACTAGTTTCAGCCAGGTTCCTCCAAATAACTTACAATTCTGCATGAGTTATCCTTAATAAACATCTAACTGCAAGAAAAGAGGGAAAAATAATCAAATTATCCTCATGTTACATCTATTCATTCTGATGTATGACACTCTGATGTTGCTATGTAATTGCAAACAGAGCAGCTCTGAAGAGCTGGTTCTGGTTTGTTTGACATCTCATAAGGAGTTTGTTTTGTAGCATTTCCTAGTTGTGTTTATTTTCACATTCTAAGTAATTTGAAAGATATTTCAAGGAAGAAAAAATTGCTACTGCACCCCTGTGAACAGTTCACAGGTTAGTGTAAGTGCACTAGAAATCAGTCATATTGTCACCTCTAAGCAGATAGTTTATAAGAGAAGCAATATGTAAGTACCCACAATTTAATTTTTCAGCTCTCTTTATTTCACTGTTACCTTCTCAACAGCTTTCAATTTTAGCTCGAGCTGGCTGCAGAGCTGATGTTTATATTTCTGCACTGTAGCTGTGTTTGACAGCCAATTGCTAGAGAAGAGCTTTCTATTTGCACTGCCAGCTTTACACATTATGTGGTTTTAGACAGTACTTACTTCCTTGTTCAGACACTGAAGGATGTTAAGCAGTAATCTTAAATTTGAAAAATTACCTTCCAAAAAAAAAGGTATTTTACTGCTTTCAGGCTGGTTTTATTAAATATTATTAACAGAAGACATCCTGCATGGATTTGAAATTCTTTTATTAAAAATGAAGACAGGTTAAATATATTATCTCTGGGACCCTCCCAATACTTTTGAGCAAAACATGAGAAGAAACCAGGCTGGTAAAAGCAGCTGAAAGCAGGGCCTTGAAGGATTTTAAAATCATGACAGCTAAATATGCTTAAATAAATAGAAATATCTTCTCTGCTCTGACCACTCTGGCCTGTTGTACTTTTCTGCGCCTAGGCTGATCTAGGCTCTAAGCTTGTCTAGTTTGGCAGATTTTGTAAGCAGCCTTCAAATTACTGCTGTGCCTACATAGTGATTAACTTTTCTATTCCTCTTCTGCAATCCAAAGACTATGTGTTCTGAGCTATGGCTTTGACATTCACTTGAGGAAATCATTTCAACAACACAATGAAGTCTTGGTGCTCAACTGCAGTGAACTCTGGGCCTGAGAATGAAACCCGGCAAGTTCTAATAAGCTTTTAAGGAGGAAAAGAAAAATACAGCTCAAACACCACAGCAGAAAAGCTCAGAACATGGTGAATAGATGATGATGATTAAATGGACAGCAGAGTAGGATTTGGGATGTGGGAACTGCTGAGCTTCTGGCTAGCCTGTGGAATGGGAATTCCTATAGCTTATGGTTTTGTACAGCCAACTCTATATTTTGTCTATATTGAGGATGGATCATCAAGTTAGGCTCTGCTGGCAATAAAATTGACAGCCCAAAGGGAAGAGCCCTCTGAGGTCATTCCTGGAGGCTTCACAAGCCTTACATGTAGCAAAAAACTGCAGCATAGTTTGTGTCCAAGACTGACAAGCTGGAGGAGGGAGCAAATGGCTTTGCTGCTCTTTCTCTGAGTTGGGAAAAGAGTGACAAGTGCAGGAGGAGGCACTGTTAATTATAATGCCTGAAGCACTGGAATTGTTAATGTAAGAGCTTGACCCCAAACAGTGGGAGATGACAGACGCTTTTTTTCCCCCATAAAGACACAAAAGAGGGAATATGTTTTACAAGACTAAAGCTGCATGCAATTTTTGAGGCTCTCTGTGCCCAGCTCTCAGATCTCCTGTGGTGAACCACTGTTCACTGTAGATGAAATAATAGGGAAGTAAATGAGATGGGAAAGGATTCCTCTTTGGCAGCGTGACACAACTTCATCTCATGCTTCCAAGCGTCAGGAACAGTTGGGTTAAAAAAATCCAGAGCTGCTTACAGAAGCGGTGTGTGCTGGAACAGGGGAAAGGAACAGCAGTCTGGGTTCAGAAATAGTTGCATGAACTCCCAGCTGGGCAGAGAGCCAGCTACAAAGAGGTGCCAGCCATCTGAGGCCACTTGACACAGGACACTTGGGCGTTAAGGAGCCGCGGGAAGCGGGGACTGGAGGCGTCAGGCCAAGCTGCGGTGGGACAGGGTCAGGTGTGGCACGGCGTTCTCAGGACAGAAGGGAAGACAGATGGTATTCCCAAATGGAAAGGGCCAAGGCCAGAGCTAGGGAAACAGAAAGCTTTAGCTATCATCTGGCTTAACATAAGGAGTCAGAAACAGCAAGGTATGTAAGTAAAAAGTATGTAAGTGCAGGAAAAATCAGCCTGAGAGCGGGGTTTGGGTGGGAAGAAAGCACCTTGTCCTTGTCACCATCACAACCACAGGTGGGGTTGGGGCGTTGGGGGAGGCTTTGCATCTGGGGACGTGGTTTGTTCCTTTCTAGGCTGTTCCCCTGGCAGGGGGAACACAACAGGGAAACAGCCCCAGAAATACATAAAAATTCTAATTGCAAATTCATGTTGAGACTAACTGGAGATAAATGCATGAAGCTGTCTAAGAATGGCTTGAGCAGTCCCACGGTCTGGATGTTTTTTACTAATGTGAGTCTTTGTGAGACTGAATGTGGGTTTATCTCTTCCTCCCATCTGTAAAAACAAGTAGAGCTGTATTTATTTTTTCTCCCAAGACATTAAACAAAATTAGGTATTAAAGATTGTTAAATCAGCCTAGTGAGGAAGGCAATAAATGATACAGAAAAGACCAATGGCACTGTGACCAGGAAGGATTTAAATCAAGATTCAGGTAGGTTCCTGAGCTCTTTCCTTACATCAGCTGGTCATAATCAGTGGATTATAATAACCTGACTGTTAGAACCAGGCTTGTCTGCAGTTTTCAAACAGCAGTTCACTCCAGTGTACTGTGGGATGATACCAAAAGGTAAGCAATGAAAAGTCATTTGTGCACAGTTGCAGCAGAAATATAAACAGATACAAAATTAGCAAATCAAATAGAATAAAAAAGCAGTAGCAAAGAATAAACAGAAACATAAAAGAAGCCATCTGGAATCAAAGATACTCAAATGACATGGTAGGAAACTGAGGCAGACAAAAGCAGAAATTACACTCTTAAATTAAATTGTTAGGGATATTATTGCTTTAATTCCCTTTGAATCTGGTTATGAAGCTGCAGCTGAGAAGTGTGAGCAGTAATGTTTTCTGACAGTTACTCCAGAGGCTTCAACTTACATGATTCCAGGATCTTGAATGGAACCTTTGTCATCCACGGACATGTCTGTTTCCCTTCTGAAAGTGTTCCAAGGACTGACATTATGTCAAGAGCATCAGCTCTGTGCCCCAATTTGTCATTACCCTGAATAATAATGTAAAATATTTGATTCTCCTCTTCCCCACTGTGCACTTACAATTCCCATTACTAAACATAGGACCAGCCTATCCACTGAGAAAATGAAAGATTGAAATATCAAATTGAAATTAAATTCACTTTATTAATTCTGTGTTGTGGGCAAGCGAATCAAATCTATTTATAATAGTTTAACTAGGAATAACTCTTTAAACCGTGGGTCAACAATAAACATGTTCATTGTCCATGGTGTGTCAGAGCACATCAACAATACCCAGAAAAACTTTCTGTAACTCCTAAAGAGGTTCATGTTTTTAGGAAAAAACCATCCCTGCAAAGCCATGTACAGAAAGCAACACCTGAAGAGTAAGGTGCATTACAGTTTTTGAAAGCATTTTGAAGCCCAGCATACAGTTTTTTGATATATATATGAAATGGTTGTAAAAGTCACTAAAACCCTTCCATACTTTCGCGGAATGAGTGAGAGCTTCTTAGAAGCCAGCAGTTTCAGAAAAGAGTCATAAAAAGCTGAAAATTCCATCTCAAAGTCCATTAAATGGGGTCTGCCTCATAAATGAGGAATTTTATTGCAAGGCAAAGGTAAAAAATAGAAGAAGAACCTGAAGCATTAGGACAGTGCTGGTGTGTTGTGCTGGTGTCTGTGAAACACCAGGTGAAAATCAGTGAGGCACCCTTAAAAAAAAAAGATTCCAGAGTTAGGACAGGGAAGGATGATGCAAATTTTAAAATGAAGTTTTAAGGGCAGATGATTCCTTTTCCCTTGAAACAAGTACAGGGTAATTCCCTTGTAATTACATGAAGATGAATTAATTACTTTCTAACAAACTCAAATAAAAACTTGACTACATAATACCGCCTTCTCTCGCCTTAATTAAAAATGTCCAGGAGCATTTTCATAATGCGTAGATGCTTCCCCACATGAAATATCTCTATATTTATGCTTTTTTTACTGATACAAGGAAATTGGGATTACAGCCCCTCCCACTGATGAGGGATCTATTATGGGCTGTTGTGTATCTAGTTGTGCATCAGTGCCACACACCTGAGAGGGCTGGAAGTGCCCAACTCCCCTGCAGAGGAAAACCAACAGCTTTCTGCTCATCTGGGCATGGCCCAGCCCCAAGTGCAGGATGCATTCTCCTGATGGTGAACACATGGAATTCTTTGTGCTGAGCAACCTGTTGTTTTGGCTGCCATGGGTTTGCCAGGTAGCTGAGTGAGAGCAGGTGAGACAGCTCCCATCTGCAGAGGAGGCTCGTGAATCTGCTCAGAATTGCAAAGGAGCTTCACCAACCTCGCTCCCAGCCTTTGTCCATGCATTAAATCCCTGGCTGCTAATGCAGTTTGGACCCAAGGACTTGCTAAGAAAACCCTGTTTGAAATATGCTGAACAAAGAGTTACAGAATAGGAAAATTTAATAACAGTCCCGCACTCCTGGAGTTGTGGTTTACTGCAGAATAACACTTTTGCATCTGCAGAATATAGAGGCTCTTTGAATAAGTTTAATCTTTGCAGTTTCCCTGGCATGGATTTTAATTGTACATGTTTGCAATGTATATACATGAAAGACTATAAATGCATTTTATACCCTTGGATAGTGTGTTGGCAATACTTTTAGATGTGCATTGGTCATTAGTGAAAATAATGTTCATTTTGTGGCAGCACTCTGTGTGTGCTGTTCCTGTTACTCCTGGCTTCATTGATTACCATCTGCATTATCAGATAGAACAGCAAAGGAATTAATAAAGACTAGAAATTGCTCTAGTCTGAGGGTTCATTTGGAATGAAGGTAATTTTTTAGGGAAAAAAATTATCTGTGCTGAGGCTACAGGGGAGCTATTAGTAAGGTATTAATACAGGGCATCTGCATCACCATTAAAACCCAGGGATGGTCCAAAGTCACTCCTGTCTCCATAAATCCAGGCATGAATTGGGTGATGGACTTGCATCTGCTGCTTTAAGAGAGAGGTGTATGGATTTATAGTCCCCCAGGCAGGGCAGTGATGGAGGAAGATGATTTCACTTCCTTTGAAGTCTAATGAAGTGAATCTCACATAATGGAAGTGATTTTACCTCTCTCTGAACAAGATGAGGTTCTCCAGTAAATGTGTTTGTTTGTTTTGGGGTGCTCTCTGGCAGTGGGACACTGGGGCAGATACAGACATTTTCTGTTTAAAGAAATTCTTGTTGCATCTGGATGTTGCTCTGAAAAAGGTCAGCTTTCAAGTATAGGCGCAGCAAATAAAGCTGCAGATGTGGAAAGCAGTTTCATATTTACATTTGTGAGGCTTTTTGAGCAGAAAGCACTATTCATTTCTCATATTCATTATGCCCTTCTATCATTCACCTAGATCCTATATAATTACGTGTTTAATGATCTTCACCCTTCACACGAACACAGCTTGCTGAAGCTTGACTCTTGCAGGAAATTATCATTCATGTCTGGTAGGACAGAGGAAATATTACTTCAGAAAAATGCTCTTCTATCTGACTTAAGATTTCAGTCTGTAATTTAACTTTGTAGTAGGTGATGATGACTTAATCTTAAATCTAAACAATAAAATGATTTTGGAGAAGTGGCTCTTCCATAAGTAATTTGTTATTATGTTTTGATATCAGAGTGTAAGGACTTCAAAAGCTAGAGAAATTATCTTATTTAAGTCAGTTTGGATGCTCCCCATAGATTGGAGTAAATGCCACATTTATGTCTTTTTATTAAAAAACTTAATAAAAAAAGAAAAAAAATTGCCACTATAAATCATTGGGTAAAAAAATGATCTTCCACTCACCAGACTTAGTTTCAACTTTAATATTATAAAATGCTCCTACCTCTTGTACTTTGTTTAATGTTTAGCCCTTCACCTTGTAGTGTTTCAAATAGCAATACTTGAATAACATATAGCAATTCTTGCTTTTGATACAATGGAATTTAACTTATTAGAGGAAATCTTATTAATGGTAATCATAGACATTTTTATCATTTTAACTGTTGGTATATCACTAGAACTACAAAGGTTTTATAGCTCTGCATTAATATCTACCAGAACTGATTTATGAACCATAACTGCTGTTGGATATTATGGGTAAAACCTGAGATTACACAGACAGCCTCTCTTACTTATTAACAAATAGCAGATTCTAGAATGTTTAAGCCTTCTCAAATGTCTGTGGTGCATGTCTGGTTTATTCTTAAAAGTTCAGATTTTAGCTTTTTATTGTGTGGCTGGGTGAGCTGAGATGTTCCCAGTTCCTCTGCTGAGCTGTGGGTGTCCAGACAATGCTGTGATATTACATCACTCTAACTCAGCTCTGAATATGCTGCCAAAATCTTCATATGCAATGTTAATGCCATATAGATTTTATTCAGGGAGCAAACAGATGCTTAAATTATAAACAATCTGTTTAAAACACAGAATCTGAATTGATCTTTACAGGCTCTGGGGCCCTGAAAATAAGGGTCATAAGGACAATAATCTTAAAGGCAAAAGGAGTTACGTCAACTTTCTGAGCAGATCAAACTGTGACACCAACCAAGAGGAGAGGGCAGTGGCCCAGTAAATGGGGCTGATTGTTCTCAAGCAGGAGCTGATGGCAGGTGCAAAAAGAAAACCAGACTGAACTTTTGGAAAAGGGACTCAGCTGTCACTTGACATCTCTGTGTACGTTCCTGTGGGCTGGGTAGGAAGAGTGAACTGGATTGAGTCATACATATTCACAGCTAAAGTGCTCTGAAAAAGTTGTTAAAACAATGGTGCTGTAATAAAATGCTGCCCAGCAAAACAGAGAGGATGAGTTTACACCTCGTGTGGTTCGTGGGAGTTCTGCCATTATTGCTGAGCAGGGAATGCACTGGTGGCCAGGATTTTGTGTCTGTAACAAACCAGATCGACAGGGAAATCAACCCTGACTGCTGCTGTCCACTGTGCTCATTGCAACAGACAGAGCTTTGTGTTTCCTGAGCTCTTGAACAGCTGAATTCCTGAACAGGTGAGCTGTAGATACAACTGTTTGTGACCAGTGGTGGGCAGAAGGACCTGCAGAGCCACTTATGCCATAAGAATCTCCTGTGGTTTGGCTGTAGCTCGTGTTACAAGGCTTTTTTTCCACACCTATTTTAATATCCTAAGGCCAGCTCTTATTCTAAATGATGCTGCTGCTTGGCCCTGGCAACCCCTGCTATCAATTGAGAGTAAAATGCATAACCAGCAACAACTTCTGTTGAGCTGTCTGCACAGAATGAGCAAACAGGAAAAAGTCTTTAGTGCTGGTTGTAACTCATGCTGCAACCTAAGCAAGTTGTACATATTTCCTTCAGACTGTCTTTTGTGAGGCAGAGATAAATAATAATAGATGCAAGTTACATTTTTAATGATGTTATTCACTTCTTATTGATCATATTGAGTGCGTTAGACCTAACAGTAAAAAGAATTTAAACCCCTATTACTGTGTATTCAAGTTATTATCCTGTATTTTTGAATGTGTTGACAGTGATACATATGATCCAACCAATTCACAGTCTCACAATTTAAAAATTATTGGAGATAATCTGATATTTGGTATTTGGCTCTGAGCCTACCAAAAAAAATCAATGGACGTCCTTTGTCTCCTGGTTTTTAATTAATAAAAACATTAACAATAATTAATATATTTCTCATACTGGTTCTGTTTATTATAATTCTCTCTTGTTTTTTGAAAAGCCAAATACAAATTTAATACAATTTTTTTTTCCTGATCGGGCTTTGAGGAGAACGGGAAGATGTGTGCAAGGGTTCTTCTACCAGGGCACGTACTTTGGAATAAAGATCTTAGAACCTTTTGAGTTCTGCAAAGATCTCAGTTGTGATAGAGTTCTTAATTTCTCTGACCGCTGTCTGTAACAAGGTTCCATAGATGCCAGTGTTCAACCATTTGCAGCCACCTGGAAATAAGTTGAAAGTAATAACTAAAAATAAGAGGTTAGATTAAAACATATGGTTAACCCTTCCCTCACCCTTTGCTCTAATAGGTTAAGGACATTTTGTACTTGTTCATTTGGGCTGATAATAGTTCTGAAGACATTTACATTTTAGAATGGGGATTTAAAATATATATAACAGCTGCTTTTTAAATAGAAAGTCTAATTATGTCTATGATTGCATCAATTTTTGATTAGTATGCATACAAATCCCTGCTCTCCATGTGTATTCAAGCTGAGCTGTGGATCACTAGTGCTGAGATTGAAGCACAAATGATCAGCTGACAAAATGCATAGTTAAACCAAAGCAAAAAAAAAAACAAACAAAAAACCAAAATTCTGTGTGTACATTTTTTTTGTCTCTAAAATGCCTTTTTTTTTCCCCTCTTTTTCTCCCTTTTAGCTACACACAGACCTGGACCCTGGCAGCAGCAAAATCAAGTATATTCTGTCAGGAGATGGAGCTGGAACCATCTTTGTGATCAACGACAAGACTGGAGACATCCACGCCATGAAAAGGCTGGACCGGGAGGAGAAGGCTGAGTACACCCTCACAGCCCAGGCAGTGGACAGGGACACAAACCAGCCCCTGGAGCCCCCCTCAGAATTCATCATCAAGGTTCAGGACATCAATGACAACGCTCCTGAGTTTGTAGAGGGTCCCTACCACGCCACGGTGCCAGAAATGTCTGTTGTGGGTACGTATGTGTGAGCAGCCCAGCCTCTCCCTGCTCACAGCCCGGGCTCTGCCAGGAGGCTGTTGAGTTGGTGATGAATAATAAGGTATTTATTATGTTGTTAGCATTCATTTGCATATTTTCGAATCTTTTCTTGGCCGAAGCTTTCATCTGCAGCACAATAGCCGAGTCTCTCAGTAGTAAGGAAATGATTAACAGCTGTATTAATGTCTCTTTGTCCAGCAACACTTTAATGGGCTAAATTTATATTTCCCTTCTGACACTGCAGTTGGAGAATTGTTATTGAGAAGGATTTATCAAGATTTGCTCCAGCATGATGCTTTAATCCTATTGATATTTTGTTGATGTTTAATTATCTGTTTGTTGTTTTCCTACACTTGCAGGGCATTGATACATACTTATTTGTTTTCCTCTAAATGCAACTGTAATCAGGCAAAAACATTGAAATGTAAGATGCTGTGTCTGGGAATTGATGGTTAGGCTGTAGAGTGGACTTAACCAATTAGCCACAGGATTTGCATGGATGATGGAATGGAAAAGCAGAGAAAGCTGTGGAGAAAGATGGTGAAGAGGGAAATTAACTGTGTGAAAGCAGAAAAGAGAAAGGAGAAGAACATAATCTTCTTAATATATTTTCCTTATATTTATTCATTTTGTTGGATTAGTGTGAATCCATTTCTTCATGGATTAATATGTTAGAATCTTTTCTGCATAGTTTGTCTCTGTGTGTGCAGGTGAGCATCCTTAGAGAGGCAGATATTGACACTCCCCAGGACACACACAGAGTGCAGCTCATCTTCAGCTGTCACTGAAAGCAAAGGGAAGCAAACCCACCAAACAAAGAGAATCCATTTCAGAGCAATACAAAAATTCATCATAAGCAAAGGCATCAAAATCTGGCCATGAAATGCAGAGGAAATTCTAATGCATTTTAGTGTTGGGTTGAGGATAATGTGCTTCTGAGTGATTTTTCTACATCTGTCAAAGCAAGGTAATTGAAGGAGTGCCAAGGCACTTTGTGGAATAAAGCAACATCCTATCACAAAGTTTCAAAAACATCACTCTTTCTGCTTTGGAGAGTTTATTTAGCTAAAAAGAGGAGAAATGTGAGGAGCCAGAACCATCCTCTCACTCACAGCACAGAGAGTTCCACCGAGTCATTGTCAAATACAGGTGTGGGTGCTGACTGCATGGTCAGACCTGAGGCTTCACCTTTTAAATCAACTCTGCTCCAACAGATTTTCAGATCTTCATTGTACCGAATTACTTGTGCCAAAAATGATATGTGAATTTTTTGAGCCTGCATTTCAATTCTTTTACCAAACCATAGCTCTTATATGTTGAGTTACTTTTAATTATACAGCAGCACAAACATAATATGGACCTGCTTTCAGAAGATGTTTCAACCAAGCTCTAGGTGAGCAAATGACTTAATTAAATAAAATGAGACTAGAAAACTAAACCAAAATAAAACAGTGTGGGAGAAGGAGGAAGGAAAATTGAATGCTGTCATTCCTTATGTAAATGGGATTTATGTAGTATTCAAGGAGAAAAAAGAGAAAGATACATGCAAGAAAAGAAAAGATGGTTTCTGATCACAAAGCCTATATAAAAATAATTTATATCTGTACATATTTATAATCTGTGATAAAGACATGGGCCCTATGCAAGCAGTATTCACTGTAAAGAAGAGGAGAAAAAAACCCCAAAACTGAAAACTGTGAGAGGAAACTAATCAAGAGATGAATAAAAAGCTAGTAAATTGTTAACATGAGGTTTAAAAGATGGTAAATGAGATGAGAGTAAGAGAATAAAAGAGAATAAAAGATGAAATATTAGTGAAAGAGAGGTAAAGTAAGAATGGAGAAAGAGTGAAAAAGGAGGGAAAAGTGTGAAGAAAGGTAATGAGAGATGAATTATAAGTTAAAACTTCATTTAAAACTTCATCTAGGAAAACTGTTATGGAGGATTGTAGCAGAAATGCCCAATGGCTAGATGTAGTTAGGAAATAGCCAAAGGGGCTGGCTCCACAGGAAATCGTTTCAACGCTTCCCCAAGTATCTTGGGGAAAAGATAGACACTGAACTGCCTCTGAAATGACAAAGTTCCACATTCTTATGGTTTGTTAGGCTGCATGAAAGAGTTTTGTCCAGAAGCGTGTTCTAACAACAAAATTATTAGTCACCATTACTAAAAAAATCTGTGTGGTAGAGATTTGCAGTAGATCATCTGACAGGTCTGGGGTTTATTAGTATAATTCTGAGAGCTTTCCACATTTTTTCCTTAGGATCCCTGGCCCTTCCAGGTGTTTTACAGGACATTCCTAGGGGTGCAGGTTTCCAAGCTGCTGCTCTACAGAAGCACCAACATGCACTCCTGCTCTTTTGTTGAGAAACAAAATCCATTTCTCTGTTGTTGCTTCGAAACTCAGAGAATTTGCATTACATGGGACATGAGTGAGTGTGAAGTCTCTGAAGTAGAGGCAGTGGAGTCTGTGTCTTAATCTCTGATGCAACCAAATATCAAGGCTGGAAAGTGGAATATGAGAGTGTTACCCTTCATTAATGTTGCTGTCACTATTTCCTTCTGCTTTCTTCTCTTCACCCACAGGTAGCAACATCAAGAGATGAAGGAAAAGATTCTTTGTAAATTATTTCAGGTTTTTTGAAGTTTCTTTTTAGTCCTTTTGAAATTAGTTTAGCTCTTCTGTAATGTTTACTAAAAATAAATTGTCTCCTTTCAGAGTTCAAGGAATTTTTACTTTCCCCCTGCTAAGAGTATTTCACTTCCATTATCCACTTACTTAATTCCCTTAAAGAGATCTCCACCCACTGCCAATTTCTTGCCTTGACTTTTGTACAACACAGACATCACTAGGCAGTGTTCTTACTCAGGATAAAACAAAGTTCTGCTGAACCTTTTCTTTCCTCAAAGTGCTTGTATCAATTTTCTGCTCTGAAACAGAAGAGGAACTCATATGCTCTCTATATATAGTGCTTATGTAATGAGGATGCAGTACAAGGCATTTTATTTTTGGGCCTCAGGGGAAGGCAGTGCATGAAATACAGATGAAGGCTTTAACCTTTCATTGTCCTAAGGTTCTAACACAATGCAGTTTTTTCTAATAGGTGCCTTAGACCTGGTCTTATGTTCCTGGCTAGAGGAGATGTGTTATAGGAATGTCAGGTGTTATTTTGACTATCTACAACTGGAATGAAACACTATGGGGATGTGAAAACCAGCTTCAAACTGACAGAGAGCAGGTTTAGATTAGAGATGAGGAAGGAATTGTTCCCTGGCAGGGTGGGCAGGCCCTGGCACAGGGTGCCCAGAGCAGCTGGGGCTGCCCCTGGATCCCTGGCAGTGCCCAAGGCCAGGCTGGACACTGGGGCTGGGAGCAGCCTGGGACAATGGAAGGTGTCCCTGCTATGGCAGGGGTGGCACTGGATGATCTTTAGGGCCCCTTCCACCCCAGTTCTGAGATTCTGTCCCTACCTGCAGTGCGTGCCAGCCCATGTGGGACTCTGTGTGTCTGCCAGCATCCAGGAGCCGCACACGGCCATGGCTTCGTCCCCTGCATGGTTTTTACTCTGTGTTTCGGTGCTCTCTGGAAAATCCTGCTTCCCTGCTGAAACAAAAGGATTTGCATGGCTCTCCTCCCACTCCTGGTGCAAAGAGGATCAGTATTACCCGGAGCTCTCTCTGGGAGGAGTGCTGCTCACTTCTCAGCTGTCTGTGCAGAACACACTCCCACACACGCACTCGCTGCTGGCCGCGTCACTGTGCTCAGATATTCTGAAATCATTTATTTCTCTCTCTGAGCAAAGACACCAGCACATTCCAGAAAAAAAAAAAAAGTTTTGAGAACTAAACTGAATTTTTTTTTACTGTAATTCCCACATAATCTACCATAGTAAGCCCTGTTCCCCACCTCCAAAAATGATGAATTTGCTTGTGAAAGCTAATAGTGTATATGGAGAATATGTTCTTTGCTGAAACTGTGCACTTTAATCTTTTAATTATGATATTAATTTTCTTAAAGAATTAAAGATCAAAAAGTGAAATCTGTGGAATTACTTCATTATGGCAAGTATTACAAATAGGAAATAATTATTTTTTTCTGTAAATCTTATTTAATCACTTTTAAGCATAAAAGGGCACACTGGGGTAGAAACTCAGTTAAAACCTTAAAAAAAAAAAAAAAAGGATTTATCTGTGCTTCTGGGAGTAAGAACCCCAAGACTCTATTTTTTTCCCTCCCCGTTTGTCTGTGAGCTCTGTATCTATGCCTGCAACGAAGACAGAATATTATGTAAATGAATGAGCAAGCTTAGAAGATCCATAAGGGTAATTGGAACGAGTTCTGTAGCTTATTTAAAGAAAAAAGAAAAAAAAAAAAGAAAGAAAAGAAAGAAAAAAACCAAACCACACCTTCCCTTGAGGATGTTCTGTTTCTGTGTTACCTTCTCAGCTACACACAGATTCACAAATTCCCCAAAACACGTGCAGAGGTGGTAATGGGAGCCAAAGTGGATATTGTCTCCTGACAGCAGAGTTTTGGGAACCCTTTATTCAGGAGAGGAATGAGGAGTGAAATCTCTTGATTTTGCTCTCAGCGAAGCCGGGAGTGTTTAGACAGCAAGTGTCATGTTGAAAGACAGGAGACGACTGAAGCAGAGTGACAAACGTGTTGGTAAAATAAAAAAGGACACAGATGGAAAAAGAACAAAAGCCATAAGGGAAGAGAATTCTCTCATAGTTTGCCTGAATTTAGGTAAACAGGAAAACTTTAATAATTTCCAAATATTAAGGCTTCCCCTGACAGTCATAAAAAAATAGACACAGTGGCATTCAGTCTGACATTGCTCTAGAAATGCTTTTGCCTTTGCCACTTGAAAATAGTAACAACATGGAAAAGCTTAGAATAATATTATTTTTTTGTCCTTAAATGCTTCCATGAAAGGTCTTTACTGGAAAGGGCTTAGGCTTTCAGTTGAGTCAGAATATCAATTTTCAATTTTGGCACAAGCACATCTACTTAGGAATGTTTTCCCTCGAATCAAGGTTTGCCCTTGATTACACCACTGCAGATAAGACATTATTTATTTTTTTTTTAAAGCAGAGCAGAGTTCTTTAGTCCAGCCAGCTGTATTAGGACCACTCTACATAGTGCAGCTTTGCTTTCCAGTTCTCCCAAAGACATTCATTCTCCTCCCCTTAGAAATTGTTTGCAGAAGGACAAAATCTGCTCCATATGAAATCAACACGCAAAATCTGACATGAATAGTGATAAAATAACTTAAAAAAAATCAGAAAGTTGTGATAAGAACCTGACCTGAAATATCATCAAGATCAACCACACTGTCTTGCTGGGGTTTTTATCATTGATTTTTAAGGCACTGAGCATGACTGTTAAATCAATGATAGTTTGTCACAAAATTGTGGAATAAGGGGTCAAATACGCATTAGCCCAAAGGGTAAATGCAAAGGCAGAGCAAAAGCTAAGGGAAAAACCAGCAGATGTTGCAAAATATGGCAACAGTGTAACAGCTGTTGAAAAAAAAGAAGTGTATTTTCGTGTTGTCTTGTTCCTCCACTTGTTCCTGTTGCGCATAATCACACACAGGAGCTGCGGCACTAAGGAGTTTTATGTGAGATTTGTTTGGTGAATGTGTGTGTGTGTGTGTGTGTGTGTGTTTAAATGGTCGCACACAACCTTCAGGAAGGGCTCAGGACATTCAACACCAGGGCTGGCTGGCTGTTCCTTAACCTGACTGGCTGTTGAGCCTTGAGAAAACACAGTTCTGAGCACCTGCTGCTATTTCTGTACTTTTATTTCCCATGAGGTCTGATCAAAAAAATGTCATTATCTTTCTTACTGTTCTTATGTGCACATTATGAGCTCGAGGACCATGATGAAATCAATATTCTTTAGGGGTTTATAGGCTGATCCTTTAGTTATCCTCCTTTATATTGTCCTATTGTACTAAACCAGTTAATTGACAATACAGAATTACCAAATTCTGTGGGATTGCTCCAAGTAGTTTTGCCAATGGCAAGAGGTACTTGAGTGTTGAGGTTCTGAAGGCACTGTCTGGTCCTTAAGAGCAAGGCCTGAATTTCCTGTGCAAGGTGTGGAGCTGCTGATGTGTGCTGATTTCTGAGACAAACACTGCCTTTCTTCCTCTCCATTCACTGGCAGCAATTTGTCACAAATTGTCCATTTTTTGCACACATGCATTCCCTTGGCACGAAGGAAAGTTGTGCAGATGACACATAGAGAAGATAAACTCTGCAGATAAAATCTGCTGGGATCAGAGCTGAGGACATAGTTCATTAAGGAGTTCTTCCAAATGGAGAAATTCATCTTTCTGTGATGTTCCTGTTTTGGGATGAGGACAGACAGAGCTGTCACATGTTGATCGTGTGATGGTGGAGCAGAGGAAATTTTGGCAGTATTAGGTGAATGTCCTGTGTGCCTACAAGAATCTGTCCTACTGTGGTTCTTCCTCTTGACTCCTAGTCACAAACATCTTATGCATTTTTGCAGATATTCTGCTTCTGAAATCCTTTGTGGTGGCCTCCATTTGTACATATCAAATGCGTCATCGTGTTTGTGTTCTATGACTGTGGGAAAATAAGTCTCTGACTCAGGTTTCTGATGCATTCTCTTCTGGTTACAAGTTTAAATCTATTCTCAGCATGGATTTTTCACAATTTCCCCAAATGTAAAATTCTGAAGGAAAAAAAAAGATGTTTAAAGAGTGGTATGGTTTGGTTCTGCAGGCTTTGGAGTTGTGTTATCTCATTTTTCTAAGCAGCTTGGCTGGTGACATGAGCCCATTTGCTGGCCAGGGGGTGATGCCTAAGTGGAAAACAGAGGGATGAGAGGAAGTGGAGCAACACGGGTTTCTGCCAGACTGATGCTCTGTGAAATGCCACAGAACTGGTCTGGAGCATAATGTCACCTTTCTCAATCACAGAAAATATAGACAAGGTCTCACCACAAAAGGTAGAAAGTTCTAGGTCAGAAAATTAAGTTCAGTGTGGTAATATTTTCACAGAAACTTTGATTACTGTAATTTCTATTCTTCTGCTAGCACAAAGACTTGGTTTTGGAACATCAGGGACCAATACTCCTGAAATTCTTCATTAAGTGGCCTGTTTTAGACATCTCTCTCATGGACACACTTGATATTTGCCAAACTGAGATACAATTCAGAACCCTTTTTTTTTTCTGGCACTAGTCATTCCCCACCTTGCCCTGATGACACCTCTGTCTTTGGTTAAGTGCTGAATCTGCAGCTCCTGTTCTTCAGTGAGAACAGCTCACAACTGCCTGTGGAGCTGCTGTCAGCAGGGCTTCCTCGGGAGCCAGCCCTGGAGCTGCTGGGCAGCTGATTCAGCTGTGCTCCTCCCTGGGGCTCAGAAGAGCTCTGCTGCCATTTGCTGGCCCTGCAGTGGCCTGGGGGGACAATATTTCACACTCTGCTTTTGCACCCTGGGTTACAGCTGCTGGCACTCCAGGCTTCACTCTCCCAAACAAAGCCAGCAGAGCATCAAAGCTGTGAGATGATATCAGCCACTTTCTGTTCTCACCACACAAAGTCATAAATGAAAGAATTTCTGCAGTAAACAGCCTAGGCTGCTTTATTATTTATTTCTCTTTTTTTTACAATACACATGAGCATAACCTGAAACTTCCATTGGAATCAACAAGACTTACAGTACCTTTTTTTTCCTGCTTGGTAATACAGTGTACAGTGATCATCCAATTTTACTGCCTTTGCCTGGGGACCTTGCAGAATGAATGCTGATGAAATAGTCAATTGATTAGAGACAAGCAGTCTTTCAAAAAGTCCTGAACAGAAGAGGAGCTATTTCCCACTTCTCTCACAAATATCAATTAATATTCTATAGCAAGGGTGATATCTAAAGGGAGAATAAAAAAAATAGCATGAAAGGAAAACGTAATTCTTTAAGCCAAACATAAAATATATTTTACCCTTCTGCTGTTGCCTGTGATGTTTCAAAGCGTGTACTAATCCTAACAAACAGCCACCCAGGGGAATTTGCAAAGGAATGCCTGCAGGCTCTCTAATGGCACCATCTCATAAGTTGTAGCAAGAAAGAACTGCCAGCCTTAAAGCTGAAAAGGAAGAAGGTCCCTTCTTGTTAGATCCACACAGGTAAACCCAGGTAACACCAGCCAGGATAATTGCCAGGGAGGAATCCATATCCCTAAATCTGAATATGTATTTCCGTTGTAAACTATTTCTGATTCCAGAACGTTATGTTAAAGAGGCAGCATCAGAGTTCCAAAACAATTAGTTTATGCAGACAAGAAATGGTAAAATATGCAGTTGATTAGATTTCCCAGGCACGCTTCCCCCAGCCTCATTATACAGCTGTGAGGTGCGGGGCTGCCAGCTCGCTCCACTCCCTGCCTGCTCACACAGCCTCTTTCTCCAGGCATAGCCAGCTCCTCTCGTACTTCTGCACTCACACATTTGCATACAATATGTTTTTCCCATTTCTCTCACATGATAAGAAGCCCTCAAAATGGCACACGAGCAATCTGCACAAACATTGTTGTGTTACACGCGGCAGGTCATGCATTTGTGCAGAGGTTTTGACTCAAGCATGTACTGCATGACATTAACATTCTTTCAAGGTTTCATTAGCCTCCTAAAGGATCTACTCCAGCATTGAGAAATGTGTAACATTTGGGAGAAACAGCCTGGGTACCTCTTCTGCTTATGGAGCTAAACATCACTTAGTGTTTCAAAGGTATGAAAGGATTATTTTTCAGTTGGAACCAAGAAACAGCTTCTTGCATTTTCCTGCATGGTACCACATAATTTATTATAGACCAAGCTGTTAGATTCTTCCAGATTCTTTCATTGAGACAGATTTTTAGGTGCTAAAACCTTTGGTTTAGATTACCAATCCTTTAGGGCAGCATCTGCCATTTCCTATTGGTCTGTAAAGTACTGAAAATCTCTCTGTGCATTTCAGTGAGATTACAGTCAACTACTTTTATAAAACAAAGTGGCAAAATAAGCAAGTAATGTTTTGTCACTCGTGTTTAATATCAAAAACAAAACATGAACTGTATCAGTTGCAGTTTGTGTCAGAAAGTGTTCACAGGGGTCTATATGAGTATATAAGTGCACACAGGTGTTTAGACAGAGATATATACAAGAGGAAATGGCCTTAAAGTGCTCCAGAGGAGGTTCAGGTTGGACACCAGGAGGAATTTCCCCATGGCCAGGGTGCTCAGGCCTTGGCAGGGGCTGCCCAGGGAGCTCTGCAGTGCCCATCCCTGCAGGTGTCCCCGGAAGGGCTGGAGGTGGCACTCAGGGCTCTGGGCTGGGGACAAGGTGGGCATCGGGCACAGCTGGGACTCCATGACTTTAAAGGGCTTTTCCAACATAATTAGTTCTATGATTCTGGGATTCTATGATGGAATTTAATGTAAACAAACCAGAAATTCTTGCAAGGTTCTCCCTTTCCTGTTTGGTGGAGTGTCGGCTTCACATGCTTGCAGTTCCTGGAGGGCTGGAATTAGAGACTGGGGTGGCCTGTGTTGGGTACAGCCACAAAAGAGAGCACTCACAGGACTGAAGTTTAGTCATTCACATTAGCTGGCCAGTTTCATTTCTGTTCCTCTCCAGTCAGCCAAAAAAGGAGGATTCCAGGAGAGGATGATTCTCTTTTCCTCCCTCAGGTGGAGCAGGCAGCTGGTGCAGCAAGGTTTCTAATTTAGCCAGTTGAGCCTAAAACAGAGTTGTGTGAATAACCTCTTTTCCTTCTTCCTTCCCTTAATCATCATAAACAAGATCATGACAGCATCACACTATTTCACTACTTAGAGTCAAATAAATTACAGCTGGGAAAGACAAATTACCCTATTAGTTAATCTTCCTGTCTTTCTAGGGTTTTCCCTTAGAATACATTATTCCAGCATCCTGTGCAAGAGAGTGAACTCTTCACTGAGGAGGATTCTGTTATTTCCCTTGGGAAGCTATTCCTCCTTGTGCAATTTCTCATTGCAAGGAAGCTTTTGTTGTTGCTTTCATCTTTGCAGAAGATAAAGAGATGTCTTGTATCTGTGTATTTATGTGGTTCTCATCACCAACATACCAGTATTACACCTGTACCATGCACAGATTTTCTTTCTCATTTCTGCCTCTAGAAATGATTGCATATTGGATTCTGCCATGGAAACAGCAGAATGCATGCTGGCCTTCCTGTTTCTTCAGCATGGCAAGCACAAGTTGCCCATTTCCCCCTCTATGACCTGTATCTCTACGCTTTACCCCTGCTTAGGGTGTCATCTATTGCCTCATTCATTAAGGGTTCACTGGACACTTAAAAAGCAGAGGTTTTCTTTTTTCATAATTTCCTCTAAGTGTGTGAAGATGTGAAACACTTCCCCAAGCCCTCTGTCATCTGTCCCCAAAGCAGTCCTCCACATTTTTGTGGTTCTGAGGCCCTGAGGGCTCTGTAGGTCAGGCAGCAGCAGCACCATGTGCTGGCAGCATTGCTTCCAGGGGGATTTACATCCTCTCCTCACAGAATCATGAAATCATGGAATTCTTGGGTTGGGAAGGAACCTCAAGGATCATCGAGGCGGACAAGCTCCTTGTCTCTCTTCTGTTTGTGTTTGTCTTTCCTGGTGCTTGGCTCTCTGGTTCTCTGGGAGAGAAACTTCCCTCCCTGTGAGATCTGATCCACACATTGGCCTCCTGGAGCTTTGGCAATGAAGTAGCTCTTAATAAGAATGGCAATAATAAAATTACATTCAAATATGCGTGCAGAAGGTAGGGCTGAAATAATAACACATGATCTGCCCAAGAACCCTTAAACACTCATGCAACGTTCCCACAATTTGTGTGTGTACGTATTTATATATCTGCATGAACACCAAGATATGCAATGATATTTTATGTGGGTAATTTGCATATGTTAACAAGTTCTGTAGTGCTTTAAGCAGATTCCTATTTCATGTACATTTTCTTTATTTGGTTAGTGAAACCTCTAATTCATAGGTTCTGTGTTTAGAAATGGTCTCATGCAATAAAGCAGGATGATAAGGCTTAAAACTATGGTTTTGCATTTAAAAAAATGAGCAACAATGGAAAACAAATAAGAATAAGTTCCTTCAGCTTCGAGGCAGTCATAATTTACATGTCAAGAAGTTATGCAGGTTTTTATGAGATTATTGCAGTTTTATTCAATAAAAAATTGTTGCCATGACAACAACTGTCATGCTACCTGTGAGATTATAGCAAAGAAGGACAGTGAAGAAAAGGCTTCATTTTGGAAAGAATGCTTATCTGACCTGCTGGCTACAAACAATGCTTTGTGTGACCACCCCTGGCTGCGGGGCTTCCATCAGCCCAGCTCCAAAGCCAGAGGAAGGATTGAAACATAGGATGTTCCTAGGAAAACAAAAGAGGTGGCAAATAATGGTGAGGCTTTGTCATGCAAGTCCTCTCCTAATACCCCATCAGGCTGGTAATCAGATCTTCACAATGAAATGGAGAATTCACCCTGTCAAGATTTGGGAAGATTAGGAGAGAAAGAGTGAGTGAGACCAAGAAGTGCATCAGGAAAAGAAAAAAAAAATTAAAAAAAAATCCCCATAAGTCCCTGGGAAGATGAGACAACACGGTCCCACCAGGTTTCATTATGGTCATGTTATTTATTTTTACCAGCCATTGCAATCTTTCAACAAAATGGTTCTTCACTGAATATGGATTCATGTAAATTCTTGGCACCAACTATGCATTACCTCCTCTAGAACATTCAAATTTGATTTTTTGGATTTTTTTTTTCCCAGTACGCACATTTCACTGCCACACCAAAAGAATTTTCTTCCCTACTCCCTGTGGCAGCATATGCATTTTTCTTTCTGAGTAATGTGCAGAATCTGTACCCTGACTTGCACATAAAAACAAGCCAAAACAACAGAAAAGCACTAGCTGAGCACACACATCTTATTTTTTATGATGGTTTTTAATCTTAGTTTGCCAGCAAACACAGGCTTTCTCACCTAGCCATATAAAAACAGTCCTGTTGTTAATTGTGTCTCTGATTGCTGGCCTGTTGTAATCAAGAGTAAAACAATCTGACACTGACAGAGTAAAACAATCAGCAATGGCTAATGGTTAAAGCACATTAGAAGTGGTCATTAATTAAAATCTGTTGAATCTCTGTGCAGTCTCCATTTATGGTGGGTAAATCCATATTTAAGAGTCATTAGCATTGCAAAAGTGTACCTGAGGAAAAAACACACCAAGTTTTTTAACAGAACATCTTAAAATTTGCCTCATCTCTCAAGAAAAAAAAAAAGAGATTGGTTTACCTAAGGCAACATTGGGTACATAAAGCAAAAAGAAACAGTGATTATGTTGTTGGGCCAAATTATATAAAACTGCAATATTATTGTAATTAGGACAACAGTGACTTGGACTACAATAGTGGCTTTCTTATAAAAATGGCACCATTTCAAATTTATAGTCTCTGGCTAAATGAGTTTGTTGTAGCATTGACAAAGCAGCAAACACAAGCCAAATGCAGTCAAAATTGAACACAAACAGAAACCTTAGCAGTTTATTTGCTGAGCAGAACCAAGAATGTTGTTTTTCTAAGAGCATTTACTTAATAAATGCCCTTCCCTGCATACTTACAGCTTTTTCAATGCGAAATTTTTATCTTTAAAAGTTTAGGTGCATTATGCTTGTAAAAAATATTTATGTACATGTAGTTTAAAACTGCAGTGTCAGTAATGGAGTAAAATCCTGCTTAAATATTGATAATCCAAAGCTTGGACAGTTCTGGTGTGGAGGTTGGCTAAAAAAACACCAATGGTGACTGAGAGTTCCTTTTTTCTGCATTGCTTTTCACCACCAGGAATCTCTCAGTTCTCCAAACCTTATTTTTGCCCAGGTTCTGTCACCTGTGGGAGTGGGATTGGTGAACTCTGAGCACATTGCCGGGGAACCAGGGCAGCACTGACTTACCAACATCACCTGCAGCTGCAGAGGGGATGGGGTTTGCTCCTAAATATGCTGATTATTGCCAGTGTGAACAACATAATGTGGCATGTTTCGCACCTGCAGAAAATTTGACTCAAGGCATAAAGCAAAAAAAAAAAAAAAATTAAAGGTGATAAAATTTAAACTGTGCCAAAGCTTAGCTAATTTCAGTAGTGGAAGCAATTTCTGTAATTTCTGTTTCATGATCACTCACATCTTCCCTAAACAATTTTCATCAGTAAGATGGTTGGGAGCAAATTACTGGATTTGACAGGCCTCGGAAGTGTGTGATGGTTGGAAATGAAGTGCAGAGTGGCAGAAACTGGCTGAGGAAGAAATGGATTTCTAGGAGGCAGGAGAGTATTTCAGTGGTCCATTCCCTTCATTAATTTTATTAGGTGAGATTATAATCACACTTCAAGTGACCTGTGAGGGAAAGAAAAAGAAGATTATGCCTTTCCCCCTACCTTATGTGTACTGTAACTGGAAATACTGACACACATATTGCCCATGTATTTTTAATACATTTATAAACCTCACTTGAACTTGGGGTCTCAATAAGTGATTGAATTATTTTATATCACAAGAATAAAACCTTGGTAGTTTAGCATCAGGATTGGAAACAGTGTTGGACACAGATTAACTCTTTCTATTAGGGTGTATTCAACTTTAGTGTCTAATGAGCACTTAGGATAAAGAATGTGCTTATCAAAGAATCAGCATATCCATTCAAGTCTGGGAATCTTGAAATAAATATCTATAGAAAGTCTTCAGGAATTCTCAAGTGAAGTAAGATAAGAATAGAAATTATATATCAAATCTTTCTAAACAAGCAATGTAATTATTTCTGAAGGCCTTTGAAATGAGAGCCAGCTAGGAAAATCAAACACAATCTCCAAGAAGTCAACAGTTTTATTTCTTTATTTTCCTTTGTATATAAAATATATAATAGAAACAAAATGAAACAGTCTTGATAAAATACTCCAAATAAAATTTTCACTTTGTGATGAGCCTTATCTTTTTCCAGCCCTGTCCCATTGTATGATGTTCTACACAAACCCCTTCTGCCTTAGGAGATTACAAACCACAAGTTTTATGATAGCAGCCACAGAAATGAGCACATCATCTGCTACATCAGCCTGAATCCAGCTGAAGGAAGCTCTGAGCCTGCATTCATGGCTGGTGTCACCCTGGGACAGCAGCCCTGGGCTGCAGGGAGCCTGGGAGATGAGCTGGGATGTGCTGGGATGTGCTGGGATGGGGGGGCTCAGCTCCAGAGACTCCAGGAAGTACAGCAGGGCTGAGGGATGGCTGTGTGTGGGAACAGCAGAAAGAGCCCTGGTAATGGGGGTGAGTGCAAAAGGTGAGCCAACAGAACTTCAGGGGGGGAAATGATGCCTCAGGTTTAACTTTTATATGTTGCAGACTCTGTGCTGCTTTAGTGTGTGGGTCTGGACTTTATATCAGGGGATGGTGAGCTCTCTGCACAGAGCAGGGAGACAAAATAATTCCTGCTCCAGCTGGGGACCCAAGGACAAATGATCCAAATCTCAGCCCAAGAGCACAAACAATGTGGCCTGAAGAGAGAAAAACAAGCAGGATGGGACTGCCTGGGCTAAAGCTGGAACTGGACAATGAACTGCAAGATTTAAATGGAGCAGAACTGATCAAAGTGACAGACCCCGTGAGCGCTCGTGCATTTTGTGACCATTTTGGTTCATCTTGGGTGCAGCCCTGGCTGGGCTCTTGTGCTGCCCAAGGTGGATCCATGGAGGCCTTTTAGTAAATCCCTGCTTTATCCTGTAACTCCACCCAGCCTCTGTTCTAGGTCAGCCTTCACAAGGCATTAAACATGTGAGACAATCCCATCAGCTGCAGCTCCTCCAGCCTTGTAACTCCTGTGGCCAAGCCACCACGGGGCCTTTTGTCCCTCTCTTCCTGACACATCCCCACTCAAGCTTCCTGCCATCTCCCTCGTTGTTGTTCCCTGTTTCCTGCAGCCTATGCCATGGCCTCTGAGTGTGCCTAGGGCTGCTTCCCCCTTCCTCTCTCTTTTGAAGGAGGGCATTGAGAATATCTCCTGTGGGCTGAGGCTGCTGGACTTGCCACAGGGCTGGGCACCACAAGTGTCACCTGTCCCCTTTATCATTTCCACTCACAGCTGTCAGGAGTTGTCTGTTACTGTCTGGTTGCTGTCACTGGGCAGACAATAAATTTCTGATGTTAATTCCTTACAAACTAACCACCAAGCTGAGGATAAACTCCATTTCTCAGGCCCTGTGACAGGTTAAAAACTATTCTGTTAAAGGTTAGGTGTAAGATCACCTTTCAGCATCAAATACAGTTAAGCTTCAAACATGAACAGTTTGCATATTTAAAAAACAAGTTCAGCAAGCACCTGTCAAAGAGAGATGTGACATAATATTCCTTTTCCATGGGATGTGCACCAGCTGCAGGACTCCTCTGCTCCCCTGCTGAGCCCAGGAGAGATGCTGGGGGAACACTTATCCTCTGCCTCCCTTTGCTGATATTCTCTCCTGTAAGAACGGGTAAATTTATACAAAAAATAAGTGACAATACTGGCCAAAGCCATTTTTTTTCTCTAGTGAGATGCATTTCTGCCACCCACATTCCCTTCACTGAGAATTATCCCATTAGTTCCACGAGGCAAACCTGCCACAACTTCAGTCCCTGCAGAACTTGTGGTGCCTAGCAGAGGTGCTCTCCATCCTCCCAAATCCTGCCCTCCCCAAGCCCAGCCCCACAGCTTGCCCTGGTGTTGAGGTGCCCAGGTGGGAAAGAGTGAAATGGCAGCTCTTGGGTCATATGCAAATGGTATCTGGGTATGCAAACATTTCTCCAAGTAATTTATATGTGTTGTAACCCACAAAACTGCCATGCAGGGAGAGAGGAAAAAGGAGCACAGGGCAAGGACCAAAGGGATCTCCTTCCCTCTGCTCTGCTGTCCTGAAGGGCCATGGGATCAGGATTCACAGCGCACACACAGAAGGAACAGGAGGCTATTTTTATTAGCATATCCAGAAAGGGTGATTTTTTTGGTGGATGCTGTAATTATTCTCCTTTCTGAACATAATTCAGCCCTTAACCTTTCTCCTTCTCTTGCTTTCTCTCCCTCTGTAGATATTGTCTTTATTGTCAGCCTAATTAACGCCATCATACTTTAATGTCAGCCAAAAAAACCCTCTCTGCAGCAACCTTAATGCAACCAACCGAATTTCATTCCATTTTGCTTCTTACAGAAATGGCAAGTGCTATGTTGTCTAAGAAATAAAAAGGGTAATTTCCTTTTTTTTTTTTCTATTTATTTTTGTCAGAGTATGGAATTTATAACTCTGGCTAAACAATGGCCCCCTGAGTGGCAGAGACTCATTTCAGAGACAATCATTGTTGTCCCAGCTCTGTCACTGTGGCCACATCAAATCATTATCATGGCTGCAAGCCAAGGGAAGAAAAAAGAACCCTTTTTATTATTGTTTTTCTATCTGGTCTCTGTAACTTGGCAAAGTTCTTTTGAATGTGAATTTGCAAATCTTAAATGCAACATATTATACTGTATTATTAACCTTGTGTTTTGTATCCCTTTGATATGATTCCTTTGCAAATGCTTGAAGTCTACACAGATCTATTGGGTAGCTTTAGATGCATTCTACAAAGAAACTTTAAATAATACAGATACTAAAAGGGCTTTTATTTTACCCAGAAATTCAGGCTGCTGGCACATATCAGCTTGAAGGAAAATGTTTTGTTTCTGTTCCACAAGTAGTATTTTAACTTGTTACTGATATTTTTCCTTCTTTTGTTACTGTTAAACAGCTCCCAAGAAAATGAATTTTTGTTTCAAATTAGTTTTTGAATAAGATATGCAAATTTTTAGTGAGTGTAAACATTAATTGTGTCTGTTCTTTCTATTTAGGCACCTTTGTTACTAAAGTAACAGCTACAGATGCAGATGATCCAGTGTATGGAAATAGTGCCAAGCTGGTTTATAGCATTCTGGAAGGACAGCCTTACTTTTCTATTGAGCCCCATACAGGTAGGTGACTCTGCACAACAACCCCTGCTTTAAGAACTCACCTCAGCTTGCTCCAGGGGAGGCTCAGATTGGGAACTGGGGAAAATTTCTTCATGGGAAGGGTTGTGCAGTGCTGGCACAGCTGCCCAGGCAGTGGTGGGGAGCGCCCATCCTGGAGGGATTTAAAGCTGTGTGGATGTGGCACCTGGGGCCATGGACAAGGTGGGCTTGGCACTGCTGGGGAATGCTTGGGATTGATGTTGCAGAGGCTTTTTCCAACCTGGAGTAATTCTCTGGTTGTATTTGCGGAGGGGACCATCCCCTGCCTCCTGTATCAGGAATGGTGTGCCCAGCAGGAGCAGGGAGGTCATTCTGCCCCTGAAGCTGGCACTGGTGAGGGCACACCTGGAGTGCTGTGTCCAGTTCTGGCCTTTCAGTTTGGGAAGGATGTTGAGATGCTTGAGCACATCCAGAGGAGGCAACGAGGCTGGAGAGGGTCTGGGAACACAAACCCTGTGAGGAACCACTGAGAGAGCTGGGGGTGTTCAGCCTGGAGAAAAGGAGACTTGGGGGTGATTTCATCACTCTGCACAGCTCCTGAAAGGTGCCTGTGCTCAGCTGGGGCTGGGCTCTTTCTCCAGGCAGCACTGACAGAACCAGAGCACACAGCCTCAAGCTGCACCAAGAGAAATACAGGCTGGATATCAGGAAAAAGTTTTTTATGGAAAGGGTGATAAAGTTCTGGAATGGCTGCCCAGGAGGTGGTGGAGTCACCATCCCTGGGTGTGTTTAACAAAGTCTGGGTGTGGCACTGGGTGCCAGGGTTTAGTTGAGGTGTTGGGGCTGGGTTGGACTCAGTGATCTTGAAGGTCTCTTCCAACCCAGTTGTGGTCTTTGTGAGGGTCCCCAGGATGAGGGAAGAGATGAATCTGACCATGTTCTCAGAGGTTGATTTATTATTTTATGATATTGTATTATATTAAAGAAAGGATACAGGCAGAAGGTTAACAAGAATGAATAATGAAAACCCGTGACTCCTGCCAGAGTCCCGACACAGCCTGACCGTGATTGGCCATGAAGTTAAAACAATTGACATGAAACCAATCAAACAACCACCCGTTGGACAATCAATCTCCAGACCATATTCCAAAGCAGCAAAACAGGGAGAAGCAATCAGATAATTATTGTTTTCATTCTTCTCTGAGACTTCTCAGCTTCCCAGGAGAAGAAATCCTGGCGAAGGGATTTTTCAGAAAAGATCGCGGTGACACCCAGTGATTCTGTGAATTCTGTGTATCTCATCATCCAGGTGTAACTCAAGTCTCACTTGTGTTCCTCAGAGTCTGATCCCAGGGAAAAACACAGGGAAAACAGGAATTAATGGTGATGGTGATGGCAATGTCACTGAGCAACTGGAGCAACTGAAGGCAGAGGAGGAGCTGTGTGACAAAACTGCCCAGGGAATGCAGGGCTTGGCCTGAGGGGTTTGAGGAGCATAATGTAATGTTCAGTATGAGTCTACAGCATACAGCTTAGCTTGGGAATTTCAGCAAATATATTCAATGTTTTCATTGAAAATTCTTTTTCTTTCTTGATTGGTCGGATCAATTTGGGGAGAGAAAGAGCATCAATCATGAGTGTTGGTGTGAAGTTTTATTAGCATGCATTCAGGGTGACTTTATTTCTCTGTGGTTTTGTAGTCTTGAAAGCCATCTGAAAGAAGTGCCAATAAATCCATTCCCTCTTGTTTTCTGTACATAGGTTGTCCATACAGCAAATTAATTTAGTTATGTCCTAAAAGCAAGTTTTAAGGTGATTTGATCATATTTCTAATATTTCATCATCTGTTACTAGAAATCCTTTTTAATCACTGTGAGTGAAGCAGCTGTGATCTCCTAAGGAGAAGAAAACGAAAACTCTTTTTAAAACATACAATATCCACCTGAGTTTATACAGCTGTAAAGCAGTAAAACAGGAGTACGAATTCTTGTCCTTGTGTAGAGTAAAAAAACTATAAAATAAATGATCAATGGAATTATTAAAGGATGAGTTTTCTCATCAACATTAAACACAGCACTCCTGTAATCTTTAAAAGCTGGAATTTCTTGAAATATTTCTGATGAAATTGCATGGAAAAATTATTTCCCATTCCTAGAAATGCCCTAACTTCATGGGACTTTATGGAAATAGTGTGCATCAATAAATATTAATGGATTAGTCCGAAGTGGGTTTTTCTGGTTGAAGGACAGCTACCCTAAACATGAAAGGGATCTCTGGAATGTGATTCAGCCTTTTTTACACTGCACATAAAATAGAGTTTTACAGAGAAAAATTCTAGCACAGTACAATGGAAAAAGAGCAGCTTGTTCCAAAAATAAGTGTGTTAAGAGAGTGTTTATTAGTGAAGGCCCTTAGTTCCTGTGGCTCATTTGTCACAATCAAATGGAAATATAACTCTGAACACATCCCTGATAATCAAATATCTAAATATACTGCTTGGTTTCTTAAATATTACAAATTATTGCATGAAGTAATGACTTGTGAGAGCTGTCTTAATTAGAGGGGAATTGACTGTAGGGTTTTTCTCAGTTTCTACTTGGGAAACAGTGCCTGAGCATGGGAACATGTCAGCTTTCCTAAAGGAGCTGAGAAGTGCATTCTCCACCTACACAGAAGATTTTCTTTCACAGAAAACTGGCCTGAAAAAATATTCCAAATGTTAAAAAATACTTCATTTTACTTAGTTTTCTTATTTGTATTGCATTAAACCCTAATGCTCAATCCAAAGAAGTAACTATTCCTCACCTAGGAAAGTGATTCCTGTTGCCGTGAAAGCCAGAGAGAGCTCCAAAGCCTCTTGGTGAACCTGAAAATCAGGGTTTTTCTCCTGTTTCACTGGCATTAATTCCCCCCTGCTCCCTTCATTTCCAGCTGCAAAAATTCCTTTGCAGAGCAATTCAGTTACCATGAAAATGACATGTTAGTGTCTAAGGGGAATTCATTGACCAAGAATTCAACTGTGGCCACAGTCCCTAAGTGGCTTCATCTTATGGAGCTGCTTCTGACTGAATAAATGTTTTCAGATCCCCCATTTTTCTAGATCTGTGGTGGACCTCAATTATGTTCTTTAATTCACTGCAACTCCCTGAGTTTCTGTGCTGAAGCTGTTCCCTGTTTCTTTGCCACCTCTGTGTAGTGCCCTTCACCTGTAGTGGAATCACCATCCTGCTCTCACATTGGTTTGTTTAGGGTATATAAACTAAATCTACATGAAAGTTTGATCCTTAATCAAACCAGATGCAGCTAGTTATGTAGAAACTGCAGCCACATATACAGGGTGAAAAAGATTGTTCGAAACCAAAATATCCAAAGCAAATACAAAGTGTGCAGATGTTTGTTTCTTTATATTCATCCAATGTTTGCAATGTGAACCATGACAAGTCTCAGTAGCTAAGCCAGGAAAACACATTATCTTGTAGTCCTCAGGACCCTCAGGGCAGGTTTTCAGGTGGGAAGGTGTTTGGATACTGTTGTGACAGTGTATAAATTAAAGCAGAGCAGGAATAGTAGTGTTTCACCCCAAACAGATCAAACCTGAGGATGATCCTCCAAGTGTGGTACATATTTTAGGATCTGAAGGTTGTTTGGGATTTTTGGGGGGTGTGAGAGAGAATGTAGATGTGTGTATAGCTGCATTTTCTCTGTGGTCACACTTCATTAGTGGCCTGATAAGTTGAAAGCCTTTTCAGTTAATTTGAAGCAGAATTGTTTCTGAACACAGATATTGTGTCTTCCCCTAAAGAGAATCAGCATTTCAAGAAATGGGCTGAGAGTGATCCACTTCAGAATGTAAATATTTTCTCTCATTCATAGGAGTGTATCAAGTGTTATCAAAAGAATAGCTATTGAGAGCTGATCTGTTTACAATTTTTCTAGATTACTGGCCTTTTATCATGTTTCTTAGAAACCAAGAGTAAATGTAGCTCTGTGCAGCTACCAGCACCAGGGCAGCACTGTCTGTAAGTTTTGATTTTCCTGGCTCAGAGTAAGGATTGTCTGACCTTCCTGCTCGGTTTTAATGGCATGTGGAGAATGAACCATGAGGAATGATCCCAACCATGCCTGAATCCTCTGCCTCTGTAACCCTCAGAGCAAAAAGAGAGAGCAGAGGAGCAGGATGTGGCTTTGTGCCTGTGCTAAGGAAGGGTTGTCACACCTGAGGGTAAATGGGAGGGAGGCAGGTGTTTGCTCTCCTGCATTTTGGTTCCTCCTGCCCTGGCAGGAGCTGGATGTGCCCGTATCTGAATCACTCTCAGCTGGAACCCACATTACTCAACCCCCTCACTATAGAAACAATTCTATACTGCTGGGCACAAAGAAACAAGTGCTGGTGAGTGACCCATAAAACAATAATTTTCCATTACCTGAGATGAAAAATGCATATATTGCTGCAGTTCTAGTTTGGAAGTTCTTCTGTAAGAGTTATAGACACATGAAAGGAGGTAATTTGGAAGTTATTTTACACTGAGTGCTCTGAACGTGGCTTAGGGTAAATGCTTTTTTGATGGCTTGTTCTGAATATTTTTCGCTTTTTGTAGGTGAATTTTATTATGACCACTGGTTTTTTGGATAGAGGGTGGATATAATTAATACATGACAAAGATACAGATTTAGATTTTTTTCCTGTGAGAGCTAAAACTTGCAATGTGATGGCATTAGATTAGTAACAAAACTCATGGTGGGCAGAAATATATTCCTTATATCATTATGGTTGCATCTCAGTAAGAGATGCCAGGCTCCCTGCCTAGTGTGTTTTATTTATAAAGGTACAGGAGCTGTATGGATTCTCTCATAATCTGAATGGTGACAATACAAATGCTGGGAAAGGGGGTTCCTTAAGACTGCTAAAAGTAGCTGGAGTACACTTCTCACTTTTAAGCTTTTTCAAGGATATTAAATCATGACTGTCAGCTTTAAAATAAGATTATCATAATGAAAAGTAATATGAAGTGACACTGTGTTCTACAATATAGGGATGGCAGAGGAAATACATTTTCAGCTGTATCTGACTTATTTACATTTCACATGAACTTAAATAATGTCACTCCTACACATACCTGAAATATAGTTACACGAAGAAGGCAAATTACAGCAAAGCCCTACGGCACTGGAAAGCACGTGGGATTAGTGGAGCACAAACACTTAATGTGGCTGAAAAAGAGCAGCTTTCAAGCACTGCCATCTTGGATATGGGCATTGGTTCAAAGCCAAGGCTCAAGGAGCTACAGCTGAGATGGGTGGAAGAGTCAGCAGACCCAGAAAGATGAAGACTCTCCTAAAAGAACGTGGATATCTTTGGGGAGTGGATAATTGTGGGGTGTTCCCCTACACCTGGTTTAACTTTCAGCTGGAAGAGCACATGCTTTGAACAGCAGAGTCTTTGATTTAGTGTGTGGCCCTCTCTGGTCCACAGTGTTGAATCCCTGAAATCAGACCATAACTGAATAGGCCTAGGAGGAATGAAAACTTCACTCAACAGAAGCCAGGTTTGAATCTTATATTTTAATTTGCAGTCTTGCCTCCATTTGGACTTTATTAATAGAGTCCAGCAGAATGGAAACAGGTGAGGGAGCAAGAGGGAATAAACCAGCACCTTCTCAGTTGCAGAAATGGTTGTGAGGTTCAGGCTATTTCTTCTATTTGGTTGTTAATGTCCAGTTCATTCCCAGTAGTACAAGGTGCCCTCAGAATATTGTGTGTAGGGCTGATAAGAGCTGTCATCATAAAAAAACCACTGCTGAGATACTGAGAAAGTTCAAAGCAGGGTAGCTAAGGTCAGGAGAATATTACTTATAATGAAAGATTGATTGAACTAAATTTGTATAAACTGGATCAGAGGTGATTAAAGACGGATATGAAATCACTGCACAAATATTTGAGAGGTGTTAATAAAAGAGAGACATGGGGACTGTTTTTGTAATTACTCATGATACAATGACAAAGAAGGAAGCACTTCAAGCTGGAGAGAAATGGCAAAACAGTTTTGGTCCAGGAAGGAATCTACTACTGTAAGGGGAAAGTAATGAGCTGCTAGGAACAGAACTCACTCGTGTTCAACAGAGCCTTCCTAAATAGTTCAGCTTCTAAATACTTTAGATCTAAACCCTCATGGGATTAGTGTAGAGAAAGTACTTGTTAGACATGAGTCAGAGCGTGGATTGAGCTGCTGCTTTCCAGCTCATTTTATTGACTGCTGCTGCTGCCATGGCTGTGCCAGTCACTGCAGATTTGAAGTGAAGTAAACTCCTAACTGGAATAATAAAAAGAGGCATGAACTGGGATGGGTGGGTGTTCTGCTTTAGGAAGAGGGGTGTAGAAACTCCTTCTCATAGAATTGTAGTTTTACAGAATCAGAATGGTTTGGGTTGGAAGGGACCTTAAAGGTCATGTCATTCCACCCCTGCCATGGCAGGGACACCTTCCCCCAGAAGAAGGCAGGTGTGTGCAGCAGCCTCCAGGTCCATGGAGCCCAGAAAGCAGCACTCCCAGGGCAGCAGTGTGGCCCCAGCAGCACTCCCAGGGCAGCAGTGTGGCCCCAGCAGCACTCCCAGGGCAGCAGTGTGGCCCCAGCAGCACTCCCAGGGCAGCAGTGTGGCCCCAGCAGCACTCCCAGGGCAGCAGTGTGGCCCCAGCAGCACTCCCAGGGCAGCAGTGTGGCCCCAGCAGCACTCCCAGGGCAGCAGTGTGGCCCCAGCAGCACTCCCAGGGCAGCAGTGTGGTTCCAGCAGCGTTCCCAGGGCAGCAGTGTGGTTCCAGCAGCACTCCCAGGGCAGCAGTGTGGTTCCAGCAGCGTTCCCAGGGCAGCAGTGTGCCCCCAGCAGCACTCCCAGGGCAGCAGTGTGGTTCCAGCAGCGTTCCCAGGGCAGCAGTGTGCCCCCAGCAGCACTCCCAGGGCAGCAGTGTGGTTCCAGCAGCATTCCCAGGGCAGCAGTGTGGTTCCAGCAGCACTCCCAGGGCAGCAGTGTGGTTCCAGCAGCACTCCCAGGGCAGCAGTGTGGTTCCAGCAGCGTTCCCAGGGCAGCAGTGTGCCCCCAGCAGCACTCCCAGGGCAGCAGTGTGCCCCCAGCAGCACTCCCAGGGCAGCAGTGTGGTTCCAGCAGCACTCCCAGGGCAGCAGTGTGCCCCCAGCAGCATTCCCAGGGGTTCCTGGAGCACACCACTGCTTGCTGCCAATGCAGCGCTGGAGCCAGAGTCTGTTCTCACACTGCTGGGAGTCTTTTCATGTCTTTGTGTACTAAATAGTCTCTGCAACCCGAGGAGATGTGTCAAGGTGTTTGTAGCGAGGTGTTTGGTGGGCCTGTGAGTTGTCTTGGTGACAGCCCATTAGGAGAGGGCTGGGCTGACACAGAGGCAGAGCAGAGCTCAGTCAGTCCCGCAGCTCTCGCTCGTTAGCTACAAGTACAAAGTGCAGCTATTATGGATCAGGGATTTAGGATTGGGCCCTTCAGTAGCACCAAGAGCTATCCTTGTGATTAATAAAATAAGTGTAAAATCACTGCAGAAACATAGGAAAACAGTTCTGCTGGTCTGCAGCTGGTAGAGCTGAGTGGCTTAAGATCAAGGCAGATTGGCATTTGGAAAGAAGAGATTTCTGCTTCTGGAGTTTATCAAATAATAGCAGTAACAAAAAAAGCTGATCCCACATATATTTCTTGCATTTCAGAGCAATAGCTCTATCATTTCAGAAAGCTTGTGAGGTACTTTGAACTTGACTGTTCCTCATGCTGAGCAGGAAAACGGGCGACGTATCTAAATAATGTGCTTCAAGGGCCTGAATTAGAGAGAGGAATTTGAACTACACAGCTGGAGCTAGAAAGCACCTGAAAAAGAATCCAAGGCTACTTTCTGTAAAGTGTCTGGTGTAATCACAGCTATTAGATTGCTACAAATAAAATCCTAAGGAAACGAGGTTGTAAATGCAGTGCCAAATGTTTATTTACTGAATTTGTTCTCAGCTGGTGGGAGAGTGATCCTTTCACCATGCCAGTGAAAGGGTCCCAGGGAAAAGGGAACAGCTGGGAAGTAGAGCTGAAAGCTTTGAACCCATTCTCTAAAACCCAGAGACAAGTTCACCTGAATTATAAAGGCAACATTATAATAATGTTATCCAGTCACGTAGTTTAGGATACACCTCTAGCAGAATGCACATAGAGAAAGGCAGGTAATTTCACATGCAGTAAGAAACTTGAAGGGTCTATTTCAGAATGAAAACAATGGCAGAAGCTGCAAAAATTGTAGTAATATGGGCTAGAAAAGACATTGAATATTAGGATAAAAACCCTAAATTAATCAAACCATATTCAACCTTGAGCTCTCTGTTTACCAAAAAAGTGCCATCTTCCCCATACATTTTCTAGAAATCAGCATTAGAATAAAATGTGTACTCTATTAGATTTTTTATTGAAAATACAAAAATGGCACAGAAATAGAAAATGTAACATAGCATTTGATTCTTTAGGTAGCCATTATTTTTACTGTTTAATGTCTATGTCTTTGATTTGAAATATATCTAGATATGAATGTAGTTCATACACCTCCTGTAATTAATAACTTTTATAGAAAGTTAGGCAGCCTTGCTAGTGATTGCAGATACGTTTCCTGTCTTGCTTAGAAATGAAACAAGATATTAAAAGATTTGATGATAATTCTTATTAAGGAGATTATGATAAAGGTAAATAAAATTAAAAATAGCGGAGTGGTACTCCTGTATCACATCATCAAACAACATTTTTTTAAACTTTGAGTAAAGGTACTTATGATCTACTAATTTTTTTAAAATTGTGACACAGGTTTTCCACAGATCTCCAAGTAAACCTTGTTTATGGACTGCTAAAACATCACTGAAGTTGCTGTGCTTCATGGGAATACAAAGAATGCCACTCATGGCTCTGAAGAAATTGCAAGATTGATTTTCAGGAGTTTGGGTCCTAAATGACAGTTATATTTAATAAGAATCTCCAGCAAGATTCTAGCACGGAAGCAAGATCAAAGCAATTACTTGGCTCTTGCAAAATGAAGTAGGGAAAGTTCCAAAGTATCAAAGTATGCAAGTTGAAATAGCAGGAAGTCCTCAACAAAACCTGTGAGATGAATGGGATGCTTGAGAAAGGCTTTTCAGGGCCAGGTTCCAATTTTGCATAGTGCTTGCTTGGTTTTGTTCCATGTGCTCAATTAATATTATGTATAGTTTTATAGCATTATCATAAAGAGATCCTTTAAAAAATGGAGACAAAAGTGAAAGTCAGGCCCTTCTTTTTGTTGCTTTTTTTGCTTCTTTCTTTTCATGAGCTGCAGCTTCTGCCACTTTTCTTCCTTTCCCCTGGACTTTCTCAGTGACACAGTGGATATTCTTCCAAATGGGTTTTTGAATGCAGTCCCCAGGGGTGCATTTTAACTGATTCAAGTTGTGAGGCAGATTGTGCAAATTGCTCAGTGTGTGCAGTCAGGACCACTGCAAAAGTAAATCCCCTTCTGCAGCTGCTTTATTTGCAGTGGGACTGCGATGGCTGTTCAGGAAAAGCAACTCAGCCAAAAAAAAAAGGCACTTCAATATTTGGAGGTTTCATCCTTGGAAGGAATAGTTTGCTTCTTGACTTCTTCACCTTCCAAGCTGTTTCCTGATCTTTCCAGCTTGAGGGAGTGGGTCTGCAGGGAAATTCTGGGGGTTTCATGTTCAGTGGTTGTACCACGTCTGTGAATGTTTTCACGGCAGCAAGGTTTGGGATTATTTCAGACTACAAGGGGACAGAGCCTTGACTTAGACATTATGGTGGGAAGGAACCTTGAGTGAGAATGCAGTGAGTGCCATTGGCCCCAAAAAGGATCAGATTTTCCCTTCCCATTCTTGGCAGATGGTTGACTGATAGATTCTTAAAAACTTGCAGAATGGGAACGCTGCAAATTCTACAGGCAGCCTCTGTAGGTACTCTCCTAATGCTCATCTGAAATCTCTCTTGGTGCAGCTGAAACCCATTTTGGGGTTATATTTTAGGCCCATTATTTCTTCTCTTATCCCCAGTGGAAAAGGAGAGTAGTTCCCAGTAATTTTTACATATTTGGCTATAAAGGCCGTCCTTATACTTCCCTGACTATATAAATCAATATTTTTCAAAACTGGACCCACTGTTCCAGCTGCAGCCTTACCTGTGTGAGTGCACTGGAAAGATTATTCCACACTTCTTCCACATAACACACTAACTAATAAACCAGGAAATTCTTGAGCACTTTTATCAGTAAGTTGCTGTTGTCTCACATTCAGCTCATTTTGACTCCACATTCTTTTCTGTCTTGTGAGTCATCTGCTCTATTGTAATTGGGAAGTTAATTGTTTCCCTCACACAAAATGCTTTTTGCCTGCCAAATTGAGTTGCATCCTGCTATTTTAGACTCTCCAAATTGTGAAAATTGTTTTGAACGCTAATCCTGTTCTTCCTGTACTTGCAATGGCTCCCAACTTTGTGTCATCTGAAAGGCTTGATAAGTTCTCCCTGCCTTCTGGCTTTCAGGAAATATTGAATGATTCTAGAAGCAGAACAAACCCCATGAACCACGTCATCCATCTCTCCACTTGACAGTAAGCCATTGATAACTGTTCTGAATACAATCTTTCAGCAGGCATCTACCTGCCTTACATTAGTTTATGGTAATTCTCTCGCTTTTCAACTACTCCTGTTTGGCACATCTCCTTCTCATCCATCACTGCATGCTGAAAGTGATTATGATTTTATTCTCCATTTGTTTCTGGGTTGAACTGAAGCAGAGCAGGTTGACTGCTCAGTGAGTTAATGTGGTGTGTGTTGGTATTTGGTGAGCCTGGATTGTGTTCTAAAAATAAACAGATGGTTTCAGTGCTTCCTGCAAGCCTGGCCTGAGGACTGGTGAATAAAGCAAAAGAACAAACAAAGATCCTTGAGATTCTCCATGCAGAACTCTCTTAGCCTGTATTTGTCTTGATCATGATAGATGAGGATGGAGCTTTTTGGTGTTTATAAATTTGCCTCCTAAGAGCTATCAACACTTCGCTGTTGCTGACCTCAATTCTATGGATTCTGGATATAGTGGTAACAATCTGCCTGTGTAATTTGGATAGATTTGGTTCTTAAAAACCTGCAGTTCTTCTTACAGTAATTTAAACAGTAAACTTCTTTTTAGCCTTTTATTGTGTTTGAAATGGAAACTTGACTTTGACTCAGCTTCTGGCAGGTGGTTTATGGTGTGTGACAGTGGGAATGTATAAAACTGTTGAAACAACAGCTTGTGTTAGTACCTTTATGCAGTAAAAGGAACCCCAACATTTTTATCTCTTAAAAGCCAAACTTTTAATTTTTATTTTGGCACTTCTAAAGGTATTCAATCTGTCTGATATATTTCAAACCATAGGCAAGGGCTAAACTGTTCAATACATCAAGAGACAAATTAAAATACCTGTCTGGGAGAAACCATCAATTTAGTGAAATAATTGACTTTTCTCAGCGGAAACTGCAGAATACAAAACATGGCATCTCATACAACTCATCTGTAGGCTAGAGTTAACTATGTAAATTAGGTTAAAAAACCAAAACAGACATAGAAACTCTGCCTAAAAAATAATGGAGATAAAGTACAGTATGCTTAATGCAAGCCCTATTGAAATAAGTGTTCATTGATATTTGGATCTGCTATATTAGTGAAAAAAATGAATATGAACCAAATTCTGGTAGCCTAGGTTTGCATTAGAATGCATTTTATGAGTCATTTCACTTATAACAATAGACTTATTTGCAGAATACATCATTATTATTCATCAGTAGTAACCCAGTCAGTCCAAACCAGCCACAACTGTCAGATGCTTTTAGAATTAAGCATCATTTACTTTCCTTATCCAGGCTGCCATGGAGGAAATGACCCTACTCTTTCACTGACTGTATTTTGCACCTATCAAATCTGATAAATGGGGTTTGTTGTTCCCCTGCTTTCACTCAGAAAACTTAACCCAAGCATTTTCTTCAGTGTGTGGCAGAATAATGTGGGTTCCCTCCTGAGGCACTTTCACCTGCTGGGCCATTGGCCTTGAAGCTCCAAACCCCTGTTACTCTGGGCTCTTTATTGCCTGTGCTGGAATAAAAACTCACTAATTGAGAGTTTTCCTGTCTCTCTGCTCATGTTCCTGTGTCACCTGCTGCAGATGACCTTCCCTGGCAGAGAGGCTGGACCTGCTGATCTCCAGAGGTCCTTTCCAACCCCAGCCCTCCTGTGGCCCTAAATTCCTTGGGAATAAGAGACTTCTCTGCCTTGGCTGCTGCAGAGGCAGAGATTTCATTTTCCTGCAGAATTATAAAATATGTGAGGCAACAACCAAAAATATTGTGTGGAAAAAAATTACAAGAGTGTGGGTTCCAAGTCAGCTCTCATGTTATATTTGGTGGTTTATGGAGGAAGTGTATTGCTTTATTATAAATGCCTTACACACCCTTGCTCTTAGCATGGTCCTCAGCCATAAAAAGAAGGTCTGATCAGGTTCTTAGTATTAGATTGTTAAAGAAAAATGGATATTTCATAAATATTAGCATTTTCTTTTTCATTTGAAAATTTTAGAATTTACTAAAAGGCATCTCTATTAATGCAAAAAGACTATTTTTTTTAATTCTACCTGAATAGGTAATCTCAGCATTTCAGCCAGAGTGTCATTTCTAAAAAGCTTGGTTAGTAGAACCTGTGCCAGACAAAAGAGTAAGAGATGGCTGAAGCCTCCACAGCTATTCCAATCCCAACAAAGAAAACAAAACTAAGCCAAAGATTTGTTGAGTTACTGTCAGTGTCTGCAAGGAAACATTATTTCTTTTTTAATGGATTTTTTTAAATGGATTTTTAAAAAGCACCATACTTCAATGGCACATTTTGAATTATTTTCCCTAGGTTTTGTAGGGCTTCTTTAGACCATTATGATCTTATAATTATGGTGGACTTTACTGAACTGCAATGAGCACTGTTTAAATTTACTTTTAAACATTTAGTATTACACTTTCAATACATATTGTGAATGTAATAGCACATTACAGGAGGAAAATTTTTGGAAAGAAAAGTTATTTGATTATTTCTTCTTTTACATGTCCATGAAATCTATAGGAGTTTACAGTGGATCTGGCCTCAGAATTAACCAAACTCTCCATTGTTGAGATTTCCTTCAGCCCACTGGCATTTTATATTTTGGTATACAGCAGATCATTGAACTTCTGTAGGTTTAAAAGCTTCTAACCTGATAAAGCAGGTGATGGCAGCTTCCTGAGGTCATTGTTCCACAGGTGACCCCCCTTAGCAGTGAGAGGAGTCTGTCTTTCTCCTGTTCAAGTTTAGGCACCCAGTTTAAGACTTAAGAGAAGAACTGTGGCCTGCAATATTCACAGGAGCAGATTAAACAACGGGTTTGGGTTAAGATTATTTCAAACAATCTGAACAGATGTGGTTAACAGTGTTCACAGAGTCAGCTTTCTATGTGGTTGTCTTCTGTTTGGGAATTCTGTGGGAAAAGATGGATTTCTGTGGGAGGTAGGGCAGAAACCAAGAAGATTGTCAGGAATAAAATGAAAAAGAAATATGTATCAGAGCTATGATTAATTCTTGAGTTTTGAACCACAGTTTCAGTGCACTTCTATTAAATCAAGGTAAGTGACCTCTAGTGCAATTTTTTCAAAATCTCAAATTCTTTTTAATAATTTGTATTAAGAGATGACCTAACTGTGCCTTTGACATTTTTTGTATACCAATATTTATGCATATATCATATGCATATATCCATAAAAACAGCTGCAAACTGAATTTGTGTCTGTACCTGATTGTTTCCTCCCCCCCATTATTGTAGCTATAATTAAAACAGCTCTTCCCAACATGGACAGAGAAGCCAAAGAAGAATATTTTGTGGTCATCCAAGCAAAGGACATGGGAGGACATATGGGTGGACTCTCTGGAACTACAACAGTGACAATTACCCTCAGTGATGTGAATGACAATCCTCCTAAGTTTGCACAGAGTAAGTGCCATTATATGTGTGTGTGCTCCTATGGGAGAAGCTATTGTGTTTTTCATTTCTTTTTTTTTTTTAATCAAGTAGTTTTTTAATCTTCCTATTGCCTGGGTTTTTAATGTAATTTAAAAGACGTAGTTGAGACTAGAGAAGGTTAATCATCCTCTGCCTGATTAAGAGCTTAGGAAAGAAGGAGTTACATCCACAACAGTGTACAGATCTCTGCCTTCCTTTTTACCCCTCTTACATCCACCAAAAAGGGCCTGGACACTGCTGAAAACATACTTATTTCCTCTCAGTGCAGTTGCTTCTGTGTGCTTTGTTGCTTCCATCTCATGCAGACAAGTGACACCACCAGTAAAAGACACATAGAGCAGATAAAAGGAATAAAAGCCTTGACTAATTAGGCAATACTGAAGAAAACAAAGGAGATAAGTCTGAATCTAGATAATTGTTGATCTTTAATTCAAAATCCATATTTTCTACTGTGGTTCCAATGGGTATCTTGCTGAGCTAGGTTAAAATGATTTGGCATCCTGCTGAGATTCTCTGCAAGCTTTGTAGTCTATTTCCAAGATGAAGACAAAAAAGAAAAAAAAAGAGGAAGAAAAGCATAATGACTGGATTGATTTTATTTGGAGCTGGTGCAACCTAATACACTATTAGAAACTTAGCATTTTATCCAGCTTGTTCTGGAAAATTAAAGTTAAAAGTTTTTTGAGGCTGCATCTAGATTTTGCATCATTTTTGTTTTCCTAGAAGTATGATTTTCTAACAAGGTGCTCAGGGACCCAGCATAAAGTTAATTTTTTTCCATCTATGGATGATTTCAACTTCACTTTTGCCCTCTTCTGAGGACACAGAGTAAAATGGGTTTGTCCTACTGCTCAGCATATGATAAATCTGCTTCTGTAGCCTGTAGAAAATGTCCGTAGAGATGGAGAGAGAGAAATCTAATACAAATAAGCAGAGGCAAAAGCTTATTTTCCAAATATATATTTTATTACCTCATCTTAGTGGTTTTTAACAGATAAGCACTCTGCACAATAAAAGGTTTTCTTTCATAAAGCAGGAAATGCATAATTTTTTTACTTTGTGTCCTGTATTTGCATTGCCTTTCCCTGTGTTAGTGTTTTCCAAGAATCTCCCTAACAATGCAATATCTACAGATGAACTCTATCACCAGCCTGCAGAAGGATGTCTCTTTTATACCTGCAGTGTCCTGTGGCTCCAGCTCAGGGAGCACAGACCTGCCTTTGCCAGCTTACCTGGCTTTTATATTGTACAGCACTGCCTCAGAAAGCCTTTGGCTGCCAGTATGGCAAAAATGTGCCCTGAAAATCAGCAGCACAGCTGGTCCAAACTGGGGGCAGCCCAGGAGCACCGCATGTGGGGGTGGAACTGGCCTTTCCCAGTGCTTTTGGACACAGTGACACACTGACTGGGGGCACCAGCAAGGCTGCATCCTTATCCCTGGAATGCATTTGCTCCTGGATGAGTTTTCCTGCAGCAGCAAGGAAGGTGCTGCCTCTGAAGCTGTTACAGCTCCTGCAGGATTTGAGCTTCCCCCTAGGAATAACCACTGACCATTATGCAAATTCATTAGGAAAAAACCCTGCTTGTTTTATCACTGGGTATTATGTATTTATTGCTTTAATGATGAGCCACAGTAACATTGGATCTGGTTGTTATTACAAATTCTGCCTTATAAAAGGCAGCATTCTGAGCTGGCTGCCCAGCACCACAGATTAGCCACGACTCTGCCCTTGGACAAGAGCTGAGCAAGTCTGACTTTTTTTTTTTTTCACACTGTCGAAGCACAGTTTGTATTTGCCTGGAAAGGAAAATAAGAAAGGATCAAACTTACAATAAGCCCAGCCAGAATGAAATCGAAATTCATAAGATGTAATACATGCTGCTTGCACAATAAATGGTAATGAGCTCGGGAAACAGGGTGCTCTATCGGGTTATTGTTTCCAGGCAGGACAGAAATGTATATTTATGGTTTGATTTCAGAGCGTTAGCCTCCTGGGTTTTAGAAATGAAAAAGATGAACTTTCACTACTTCTGTGATCTCTCTGAAATAATTTTAGAGGCGTTTTATAAGTCACTGAAGTTTTTAACCTGGCAGTTTACCACAGAATTGTAATGAGAGGAACTGTGCGCTGCTGTGGAAACCCGGGGCTTTCAAAGGTGCCCAGTGTGGATATTCTGGTCAGCTCAGCACTACGACACAATTCATAATTCTGGAGAGGAATTTGTGTAAAAGAGTAAGCTGCATCATCAATTTTAATTTTCTCTTAATATTTTGTAAACTATTTTAATAAATCTGAGAGCAAAATTTCAACTTAACAATGCAATCAGCTGTGCCTGGAGATTCAAACCACAAAGTGTGGACAGCAGTGTAAATGATGAATGCATAATTTAATCTCCCAAGGCACTTCATTGCTTTGGCTGCTCATTGTTTTTGAGCCATTATGGATATTCTGAGGAATCTTGATGATCTCCGAATTATGTGTAATAATTTAGCCTAGGAACATTAAAAACAAGTCACTTTGGGATTCATTGTGTAGCTAATACATGTATTTGTGAATTCCTCAGTCTCCTTTCTATTTTCAACTGGTGATACTGCAATCACCTAAAACAGGTAAAGCAACAACTCCAGAACATTGTTTTTGGAAAACTATTACCTGCACTTAAAAGATTGTCTTAGAACAACAGGGAGGACAGAGAAGAACAAGGCCAGAATCCTGTGTCAAAAACTGTTTTAATAGTCTCTTCTATTATCCTTGAGTTCTTTTTGCTTATTTTAACTCCTGAGCAGCATTTTGTTTGATTAGCTCATGTATTAACCTTAACTTCAATAGGAGTAAATTATAAAGAGATAGAAATATAGGGACTCTAGAAGGAATTTTGGGTATAAAATGTTTATCTTCTGGTTTTTTAGAGTACTGTTAAGAGCAGGGAGATACAAAAGAAAATGGGTATTTTGGGTTTTGCCTTTAAAAAAATTCTACCTAAAATAATATACCTAAATAGATTTTTGATGCTTTTTAGCTTAAAAGGTTTGAAGCAGGCATAACAAAAAATAAAATGTTGACAGTTTGAATAGCAATTTCAAATGGATTTCAGTGTGACAGCAACAAATAGCAAACACAGTAACGATTACTGGGAAAAGTTATTGTTTCCAGTAAAAAAAATTAAAATTGGGAGCTTCCTTGAAAGTTTCCTTATTTGCTTCCTACCACGAAAGGGAGGTGGAAGGGTTTAAACAAACAAAATGAAACTACATTTTAAAAAGTAGTAAATATTTAAAGTTATGTAGAAAATATTTGAAGTTATGTAAGTATTTACACAATAGATTTTTAAAGAATTAGACCAATATTTTGTAGAGTAAAAGCCAAGATTTCTTGGTTGAATTGTAACTCCTTGTCAATAAAATACCTGTATAAAAAGGTAAGTTCTGCAATGTTGAAAGGAGCTCAATATTTGTGTTTGCCAACACAAAACATCCCTGCAAGGCAGAAGGGGGGAACTACTGGAATGGAAAGGACACTCAGCTACAGTAAAGTGAATATTCTTGTGTGAGGACCACACTGTGCTGCTTTCAGTCAATAACTTGTGTAAATGGGGCTTGGATCAGCTGCACACCTCAAGAGTTGATGTTGGGGACGTGTAAATATTGAAGAGCACACAGGGGACATTGGGACCAGCTGTAATGTTTAGTCTTTTCCTCTTGTTTGTAAGGTCTCTATCACTTCTCAGTAATGGAAGATGTTGCTCTTGGTGAACCAATAGGAAGGGTGAAAGCAAATGACCTGGATATTGGAGAAAATGCTAAATCATCCTATGATATTATTGAAGGAGATGGAATGGATGTATTTGAGATTACTACGGATGCCCAAACTCAGGATGGCATTATCAGAGTGAGAAAGGTAAATCATATCTCTGTTATAAACATAAATTGTTCATTGTACATGTAATTACCCAGCCAGACTTGGCTCTGTGAGAAGATGCTGGATTTCCAGGGATTCTTTCATCTACGGATGAGGTGTCAAGCCAGTGGAGTGATGAAAAGGGGTGGACTGGCCATGTTCCTCTGAATTTTCATTGACAAAATTGACCACTGGAGAGACATCCATGGGTGCTGGAACTGTTAATCTTATCCAGGCTCCCATGTGGTCACATCATGCAGGTTTCGCTTCCTTGGTTCCAAAGGAGAAGAGTAGATTAAATTCCACTTTGGTGGTGGTTTAAACTTCTGTAAAATGTTGGCGGAGTATTCAACAAATAGCTTCTCTCAATTATTTGATTTCCTGTGTAGCTGTTCAGAGAAAATAAACCACAGTGCATTAATTAAATTACCTGATATGTGAGAGCTTAGTCTTCTACCTTTTTATCATGTTGAACTGTCTTCACTCAATGAACAGGGATTTCAGTGAATTTTATCAAGGAGATTGGTAGTTTCACATGAGAAGAGCCAAATTTGGGCCCTAAAGAAAACCATGTTTCCTTTTCTATTCTTGTACAGTCTTGAGGTGTGGTGAGGTATTTGCGTGTACACAACAAAAACACCACCCAATTATCTGCAGAAATATGGGGAGAGGCAGCATAGAAGAAAACTCATCTAATAAAGCCAAGGCAACATTAATTGCAGATTTAATTGTCACTATTTTCTGGGGAAAGAGAAAAAGCTGTTCCTCGTGCTGTGTTCTGAAAAAAGATATTAATATAATTTATAGCAGTGGCAGAGGGTTTTAACTGCATAGCACAGATCACTCTAAATGAGTCTTTGTTTATAAAAAACAAAAGTAAACAAAACCCAAACCACGATATTCCAGTGAGGAAAGGTGAATCCAATGAGCACAGGTAATTAATATTCCACTTGTACCTGTCATTAAAGAGGTCAGGCAGATCGCCTGTCAAAACTTTGTGTTTTCTCTTTCTCATTGACTAGGTCAGCACTGTAGCTTTATAACAAACTGATGTATATTTATCTAAATTTATATTTGTTTTTCTAAAGAGAAAATTATGATATACATCCCAGCTCTTCCTTACTGTTATTTATTGTATGCTGTGGCCTCTCCTGTAAGCTGAGGCAATTAGCCTTTTGCCCTAGTTCCCTTGGCTTTATTTCATAACTGAATCTCCACCATAATGTTGTTTCATATTTTCATTTTGACAGCAATAATAATTTTGGTTCTACTCCAGTAGATGATGTATGGAGGGTACTGCTCACCAACAGATTTTCTTCAGCATAAAATCATGGGCTTTAGACAATGCTGAGTAAATTTTCAATATGATATTCTGATTAGGCATGACTAAATGTATTGGGGTGCTGTCATTTCTGTAAAGCATATGAAAAGCAATTGAAAAAGTGCTACAGGAGCCATGATTGGCAAATTGTGAATATGCTGATTTATAAATCCCCATTCATAATTTCAAAAGCATACTAATTTAAGAGCTGCAAAAGAAGCAAGATTTTCTTGTGTTTACTAGAATTTGTGAGAAAGAGCAAATCCCATTAGAGTTTGATTCATACCTGAAAAAAATCCACAGAATTTCAAGATATACACATTGAAGTCTTTGACAGACTTCCTGAGGATTCCTGTTTGTGCTCTTGCTGGTATTTGCATTACAGATTCAGAGTGTCTATGTCCTCTTCTTTTTATCCCTCAGACATTATAATGCAAATCTTAATATCTTTCCAATGCTTGGCAATTTGCATCTTTGAAATTTGAATCGTTGTGAGACACAAGAGAATTATGAAGTGAATATACTGATGTGCTTCACGACACAAACTTGAATCTCCCTTAATGAAAAAGTCTAACACTCAAAAGTGTCACAGATTTGAGGTTTATTTGGTGTTTCAGTCCCTTAAATCCATTGAGTTTTCATCTTTTATGAGTTAATATAGGACTGTAAAATAGTAAAAACAGTGGTAACATGGCAGGTATATTGATAGAATAAAGTAATTTGTTTTGTGATTCTATCTGTGGGAAAAAAAAAAGAGAAATGATACAGAAGTAGAAATTGCTACAGTTTTAAGAAATTCCTGAGAGATGTCTACCTCATTTACTCCTATAAACTGAAATACAGAGGTACTTGTAGTGCAAGAATATTGAAGTACCTTCTCATATGATTAGCTCTACATTTTGCCTCTCCTGTCCAACAAATAATAATTTCTAGTTCTTTGCATTTCTCACATTGTTCTGGAAGTAATAAAATATTTATTCTTTGTGGAGCCTGTTGAATTTATTTTCTTATCTCCAGCCAGTAAAGCACTGATGAAGTGCATTATTGGTATGCAACTCGTGTCATCCCAAACAAATTTGTAGTATTTGTCTGATATGTAATTGTAATGGTATAATTCATGAGAGGGAATATTTCAGTAAATTTCTTGTGAAAAACAAGGAAACAGTGCTGTTTTCTCTGAGGCTGGTAAATAGACAGATATCTGTATGTGCCTAGAAAATCTGGAGGTTGGGTTTCTGGGAGAGGGAAGTGACTGCATTAAAACTCATTCCGTGTGCTTAAAAATGCACATAACTCCCATCCATCAGCATTGCAATCACTTGTTCTCTGTGGCCGTCAGCAAATGACATTTATCTTTGTCCTTCTCAACAGCCACTGGACTTTGAGACCAAAAAGTCCTACACCCTGAAGGTGGAGGCAGCCAACATTCACATTGACCCTCGCTTCCTCAGCGGGGGCCCCTTCAAGGACACAGCAACCGTGAAGATCGTGGTGGAGGATGCTGACGAGCCCCCAGTCTTCTCCTCACCCACTTACCTTCTGGAAGTACATGAAAATGCTGCTCTCAACTCCGTGCTGGGGCAGGTGACAGCCCATGATCCCGACGTGTCTTCCAGCCCTATAAGGTAGGGCTGCTTTCAAGGGTTCTTTGGGAATGCCACTGTCTGATCCCAAGTGGATTTCCTCACTCACTGTGTGGCTGTTTTCATGCTGTTTTGTTTCTGTGAAAATGCCTGGGTAGGATTTGGTTTATGATGTTAGATTTATCAGTTCAGATCATTTTCAAAGTCCCCAAAACACGCCTTGCCATAGGAGTTGTCTTATGAAAGAGAGGAATGCAGTGAAAATAAGAAATGTGAGTGGTTTTTATGAGAAATGAGGTTGGATGGGGTTGAATCATCAGAGTGTATCTCTGCAGTGAATTTAAATAATCCAGTAGTGTCTGCACTAACAATACTGAGTTTGTGCCATGCAGTTGTAAGGTTGTCAAAACATATTTTGTATTCCTTTGTCTAAACCCATTCCTGGTTTAAAGACACAAAGTCAGAGATGATTATGCCCATATGACTTCTGCATCTTCAGTCTATAATATTTTCCCTTTTTGATCTAATTTAAACAAAATCTTTTATTCTGGTTGGATCAGATCAGTGGGTTTTATCTAACTTGATGAGCACACATGTTCCCCTTCCCCTTGGTAGTGATTGCATGCTGAGGTGAGTGCTCCAAAGCACATTCGGCTCTGTGTAGTACTGCCTGCTAAAGGCATTAGGAAAACCAACACCAAAATGTGAAATTCATAGCAAAAGTATATGTGGAGAGAGTCAATTTAATAGTAATCATCACTGTGCATTGCTGCCTCAGGGAATTTAGGGCAGGCAGCATCAGGAGGATGATGTTAGCTGTTATAATCCATCATTTTCTATCACTATCATTTTCTAATCATTGTCACTTCCATCAGGTTTGTTGCAGAGCTGGACTTAAAACGTTTATGCAGAGGTTCTGCATGATGCCTATCATAGTATAGGATCTTCAGAATTAGAAATTCGGAATTGCCAACATGTTTGGATGCTTTAGGACTTATGTGTGAAGATGTTGGAGAGTATCTTTAAGTTTCCTACAACTTCCTCCTGAGGGGCAGCTCTGATCTCTGCTCCCTGGGCCAGGGACACCACCCAGGGAACAGCTGGAGATCAGGGAAAGGTTCTGCTTCCCCCAGAGGCTGCTGGCTGGCACTGCCCAGGCTCCCAGGGAATGGGCACAGCCCCGAGGCTGCCAGAGCTCCAGGAGGCTTTGGACAGAGCTGCCAGGGATGCACAGGGGGGATTGCTGGGGGGTCTGGGCAGGGACAGGAGTCTGACTTAATGATGGGGATTTTTGAAGGAGTTTTGAATGAGTTAGAGATGGGACCTTTGAGGGGTTTTTTTGATGATCCAAAAAAACCCCAAAAAAACAAACAAACAAACCCAAAAACCTTTGAGGTTTGTTTTGATTTATTTTTCTTATCTTCTACACAGGCAGGAAGGGTGAGTTCAGCTCACATCTTCACTGCGTGGTTCAGAAGGTCACAAGACCTTTAGTTACAGGACCTTTTAAGGAGTTATTGACCAATAAAACACTGCCAAGAAGGATATTTAAGTTTTTTGACCCAATCCTTAAATATTTCATCTTATAGACCCATGCTACAGTGTAAGCTTTTTTCATCATGTTATGACACACAAATCTACTGTACTGCATTCTAAACTCCTTGTTTACCTTTGTAGCTACTTTTGTTTTTGCTGTATCTTAAAGTCTAAAACCCTAAACTTAGCTTATTGTGTCTCTGCTTTAAACTATAAATCCACATTCTCGCTTCTGTCACCTAAGTTTGGAAGCTTTTTCCAAGGTCTCAGAACAAATCCTGTGTTTAATTCTAAGCTGTGGCTTACAGGCCCAAAGTTCTGAGAATTCCCTGCATTTCAGATTCCAATACTCAATAATCCTTGTGGTGCCTTCCCACTCAGGATATCCTCTGGATTCTCATTTCTAAATGAGATTCAGGATTCTCATTTCTAAATCAGACTTTCAAAAGCAGATAACCACAGCATCATCTACCACAGATTCCTGAACAAGAATGCCACAGAACGGCAGGGTCCCATCTGTCACAGTTGAAGCAGTGGCTCCATCCCTGATTTTTCTGCTGCTGCCCACTGGTGTCTGTGAAAAAGACAAAAAATATCCTCTGAGAGGAGTGTGAGAGCAGCCATGGTGACAGCAAGTCTCTTCCCTGTGTTCCAGCTCCACAGTAATCTCTCTTTCAATGGAACCTCAGCTCCTTCCCTCTGCCCTGCTCTGCTTGCTCTTGGCTTGGTCCTGGCTCCTCTTCCTCCTCCCCATCCCCTCTGTTCCTCATCCCAGCCTGCCTCCACCCCTGCTTCACTTTTACCTTGGCTGCTTTTCCACTCTTCTTCTGCTGCCCTGGCTTTTTTTTTTCTCACCTGTCTCAAACTCTTAATAATTCAGACCTTTTACAAACCTACCTCTGCTCTAAAGCTTAGCCTTTTTATTCTGTCCAAGCCCAAAAAATGGATCTGAGTAAAAGACTTATCTAGTTTCCACTTTTTCATCATTTTATAAATCAAGAGACCTTCAAACTTTTAAAAACAAAACTACTTTGTGTTTGGAAACTGAATTAGAATGTTATTGCTCATCAGGTCATATAAAAACATTTAGCACACATGAAACAGAACTGGCCAAAATTCATTACATTAAAAAAAAGGTATTCTAATACTAATCAAAAAAATTGATTAGTATGATTTATATATTTTCTTTAAATAATATAATACTTTATTTTAGAAAATATTAAATCTTATATTGGCTTAATAGCTAATAAAGGAATATACAGAGCACAATTTTCTGTGCAACTTTTTTGCTCTTGCTTGCTTACCTGTTTAATTTGGATTTATCAGGGAGAGCTCTAGAAAGCTCAAATTCTTCTCTTTTCTCTTGCATTTTTTGCATAAAAATATTTTAATGACAAAAAAATATTCAAGTTAGTACTTCTACTATTAAAAGAGGGAAAATACTAGTTGGAGCAAGTAGGGAGCAGAAAGACAATTCCTTTCTTTCCAGTTCGGAACAAAATAGGAAGCTGGCAGGTTCTAACAGAAACACACTCAAGCACTGGTTTTATTGATTGGAATGTACATTTCAGGTATTAATTCTGTTATTGTGTCATGTATATATGATGCAGATTTTATGCATATTTTCTATGATACCAAAAATATCAAACTTTAGCTAAAAATCTGAAAAATTACAACAAGCTGGTCGAAAAGTGATGGACTGTTTTAATGTTAGTGTTGCCTGGCCTTTTTAAAATCCCTTTTTTTTTCCTTTCAAAACAGAATTTTCGCAGGCAACAATGAATTGTACTTCAAGGAAATTACATTTTTTCAATAGATATCTGTTCTATCAATATTTAGCTTAGACAGAGCTACTGTGTACATTTGTTATAAAAACCCAGGCAGCACAAACAAAATATGAATCACCTTCTGTGCTCCCAATACCACGTCTGCTTTGCATTAGTCTGATACATAAAGGCTCCACGCATTCAGAGGACTGCAGTGCCACAAATGAAATCAAACTTGGATATCTCTGAATGTGGGAAGTCTGATAATTGAGTCAAAGGATAAAATGTTAAAGAATTTAGAAAAGCTATTATCAAATACAGCCTGGAAAGAAGCTTGTGGTCTTAGGGGAAGGTGTCCCTGCCCAAGGCAGAGGTTGGAATGAGATGATCTTTAGGGTCCTTTCCAACCCAAACTATGCTATTACTTTTTTTTTTTTTTAAAGGAAAAAAAAATGTTTATCCTCATTTCTAACCAATTCACCAGTAGTTTGCTTTTAATGCTTGCTTAGAAAATATAAAGCATTGTCTGAACTTTCTCTCACTTGGTCTAAAGGCACAAAGCCTCTCATGGGTTTACCAGCAGCTGTATAGATGGATTTTTGGGGCTGTCCTGTGCAGAGCCAGGAGTTGGAATTCAATGATCCTTGTGGGTTAGGACATTCTGTGATTCTATGATTTTTTTTTAATCCATCAGCTTTAAAATAAGCAACACAAGCTCTTTTTGGTCCTTAGTTGCACGCTGCTTAAGGGCCTCCTATTTTTAAGGCTGATGGTGAAAAGGCTTTACAGAGTTGGGTAATAATTGCAAATAATTGTAGTTTGTTGTGTTTCAGCCCAGTAATTCCAGGGTTTTGTGTCAGGGCCACATCTGGATGCATGCCTCTCCTTTGGGGAAGGGGCTCAGTGAGTCCAGCTGAGCTGTGGGGCTTTGCTGTGGCTGGTGTGGGCAGGGTGGCACATCCTGGGAACAGCTCTAGCCTGGGAAGATCATCCCCTGATGGCACCCAGCTGTGGGCTCCGGGGCTGGCACACAGCTGTGGGCTCCAGGGCTGGCACACAGCTGTGAGTGGCTCCAGGGCTGGCACCCAGCTGTGGGCTCCAGGGCTGGCACCCAGCTTGGGCTCCAGGGCTGGCACCCAGCTTGGGCTCCAGGGCTGGCACACAGCTTGGCCTCCAGGGCTGGCACACAGCTTGGGTTCCGGGGCTGGCACACAGCTATGGGTGGGTTCCAGGGCTGGCACACATCTGTGGGTGAGCTCCAGGGTTCCAGGCACACATCTGTGGGCTCCAGCAGTGCCCACTCCATGCTCCTGGTGTTACTTTATAACGATGCTCTCTTCATCTGCAGTGAGTTATCTTGGATAAAGCGTGATCCAGGCACATAGCAAAAAGTATGAGCAATAATGTTTCTTCCTATACTGCAAGTGCCCTCCTATAAATCACTGCCCTTCAGTGGCTTTCTCTGTGGAGAGATAAGATTCACTGGAGCTGGTTTTCCCCATTCCTTTCAGCAGAGATTTCATCTTTGGCAGCAGTTGATCATTTTCTTAATTCACAGCAGGCCTTAAAAACCCAGACCCAATATTTTGTGCCTCTCTAATGGTGCAGTTGTTTATCTGTCACTAAGTACCCTGTCCAATCTGCCAGGCACTAATAAAAATAGAGATTTAACACTCCTGGGGTGTCAGTGCTGGGGTTGAAATCTCAGCAGGAGCAGCAAAAAAAGGGTTTCTGCTCCTATTTGCATTAGTGCAAATAAGGAGTAGATCAATTAAGTCATAACAACAACAGTGCAAGAGCAGGACTGAGAATCCTTTCCAGGCTTCTGTTAAACCGCTGTGGGGTTGTTCCTATAATTGCCATAGCAGACTCATAAAGTAACCCAAACTTCCCAATAACCTGTGCTGGTTTTATGGCAATTTCAAAAGATATTATTTCCCAAGATATTATTTTCTCATTTTTAGAGAAATATATGTTTTATGTATGTTTTATGGATCTGACAATGCACTCCCATTAAAAAGAGTTACAACAGCATTATCATGAAAAGGAAACTTCAAATGTATTGTTAGTTTTCCCAGGTTTATGACACTGCAGATTTTATTTTTTGGTTTTGTAAAAGATATTTATCACATTAAAATCAGGAGAGGGTTTTACCTCTTTGTTATCTTGCAAAGACACACAACTTATGTTAAAAATGCTTCCTGTTGAATTGCTGGGTTTGTGTTGTAGTTAATACTGCTGGGAGGAGATGAAATGTGATATAATAAACTCACAAATGTGTCACTCCCTCTTTTATGACTTCAAAACCTGCATGGCAGGAAGGCCGTGAGTGGAAATTTAAGGAAGGATTGATCCTTAGAGAAAAACTGTCTTTCCTCAGTGGAATTTATGTCAAGCCCAGGGCAACTAAACACTGAATACCATATGAGCATTTCACATTTTATTTTGTTTGTGGACTGGGAAAATTTTTTATATGTTTGAGATCAGTAGAGTTCTTTCACTGTCATTACATAAAACTCAAAAATGAAAAGACAGTTTTAAGTGATGACTTCTAAAAAAGAGCTGATTGCTGTTTTCCCTTGTATTTTCTTGAGTGAAATCTTAAACCTGTGAAAGGCTGTAAGGTATTTTTTACTAACTTCACTAGTATCAGAATTTTACTTCTAATACTTTAATTGGAGCTAGGAAGACATCACAATACGGTTAAGATCCATTTTCAAAAATGATTGCCTGAAGTCAAACACCTGCAGCTTTATTCTTCCACACAAGTGACCTGCTTTTCAGAAATGCTGAGTTTGGTGCAGTTCCCATGAAACCATTGAGAACTGTGTATCTGGAGCTCACGAGAAAATAAGTTTACTTAAATGTCCAAATAAGTTTACAATAAATGTTCAAATGTCCATGTGTCCAACTTGAGGCACAGATATTTGGAATTTGACTTCATATCTTTCTAGTTCTCTTCTTACCAAGCTAGTAATTTTTCAATGAGTAGAACTAGTTCTTCTGAGAGTTTCAAACAAAACAAGTAAATATCTAACAAATCCTATTTTGTAGTGAAGCTGGGGATTTCCCTCTTAAATCCATTACTTGTGAAGTACCTTACCAGTGTGATCAGGTTAGCCTTGAACTCTGGCAGTGCAGCATTTAAACACTTAAATTTTGAGATTTTGATAAGTTTTCATCATTTAGAGCTCTTTTTGAAAGTGAGCTGTATCTTCCAGAATGCATTGCACAAATAATCTAATTGCAATGTAACTTTCATTCTAAGTATGAAAATATCTGATACAGAAATAAATAATAAAAAGATGAACACAATAATCCTGAGCTTTGAAATCAGATGCTAATGCTGTGTCTATTAAAATCGATTGTGTTAGACTGAAATGAGTTTGAGTTCATTGGAATATATTTATTGTCGTGTATAAAGGGACCTCCAAATCAGAATATTTTTTGGAAATTGCTTCTGCTAAAGCACAAACCAGAATGGAATAGCTGATTTTCAGATAACTATGCCATTCTCGCTGTAGTAAAATACATTCTTTTACTTTTATTGGGGAATTTTAACAATGTGCTTGCAAAAGGTAGAAAAGTGATGAGAAAGTGACAGTCTGGAGTCATTTTTCTGGCCACTCCATAAGGTAATTGAGTGTGATACCTTATCCTAACTCACCTAACTATTGTGAGTAATGTAATGTATTGTCTGTAATGCAGAACAGATGTAAAAACTGCCAGTGCATGCTGGTAGCTTCTGTAATACACAGACACAAAGGCTTAAAAGGCTTTTGTATAAATCCACAATCAGGATTCAGTAAAACCCCTTGAAGTCAATTGCTGTTAAACCATATCAATAGTTTATCACTCAACTCCCTCTTTCCCTACCTTTCCTGTCAAGAAACTGAAGGCTCAATTTTGTCATTTAGTTTCTTTTCACGAAGAATTCATTAATAAAATAGCTCTGTGCAAATGGACAAACATAAAAGCTTTCTGGAGATCTGGACCTGAGCTTTAAATCATCATCCTGCTTAATGCACCACTGGAGCAATCCACTGCAGCTCTGGCTCCCTGCTTGGGCTGCAGAATTTACCTGGGCATTCCCATTTGCAAAGTCTGACTACCTGTCAGATGGAACTTGTTTGGTTAAAAATCAGTGATGTCAACCCAGAAAAGAATCGAGCCTCCAGCATCTGCAGTGTTTTATAGGAAAAAATGGTGATTCTCTGTGCTCTGCCCATGGAGCTGCTTGAACCATAAGCAAATAATGTGCCTGGTGAATTGTTCATGCTTCGTTAATCTGAAATTTATTGGTAAAATAATATTATTCAGCCCTTTTTTAAAATAACCACAAAGCCCACCGCTTTTGTGGCTTAATACATTACTGTTGAAATTATCATCAGTTACTGTGAAATACCATAGAAGCTGTCCAATAAATGTGATGGATTGTGTAATTAACTCTTGATCAGCACTGTTTTTCAGAGATGCTACCCAGTGAACCTGAGGGCACTTTACGACCTTCACACTGGGTATACAGCTAATTACTCCTTGGGCAATAATTATTAAGTTTTTTTAGCATCAGTTTGTCATTTTGTCTTCTAAATTATTATGCTATTGAGCTTCTCAATCCATTTGGCTATAAAACTGCAGCTCTCAGAGGGCTCCCTAAATTGTCTCTGTGACTGTATGGATTACACCAACTTCATTAAGTAGATTACAGGGATGTCTGTTTTGCAGGTTTTCCATTGATCGCCACACTGACCTTGAGAGACAGTTCAACATCAACGCAGAGGATGGAAAAATAACTCTGGCAACACCCCTGGACAGAGAAACCAGCACATGGCACAACATCACTATTGTAGCCACTGAAACCAGTAAGTGTTTGAGTACTCTGGCTGTTCTGTTGGGTTTATAATTGATTCTAACAGGCTATGCAGTGGAAACTTTACGTAATTCAGTAAAATAAAATGTATTGGGTGTTCAAGTTAGAGAAGTTTGGAAAGCAAGCTTAATTTTTGTGCAAGCTCCATTTCTTTTAGTTTTCACAACAGCAGTGGTTTTTTTTTTCCAGTGAGTATGGTGATAGAGATTCTGAGGTGATAGATGAGTACATATGTACAGGGTGTGCAGGGTAAATGTTTAAAAATTGTTTAAAAAGACCAGACCTAAGCCTTATAATTAGCTCTATTAAGACAGAAAAAAATTAAAGCTTGGCTATTGTAGAAGTAAATTGAAGGCTCAACCCAGACGTTCTTAATTCTGAGTGCTATTATGTTTCAGAGCCATAAATGATTAAGCACAGGGGTAATGTTGCATGAAAGTAGTGCTGTTGGATACATATGGATGAATTTACTCACACCCAGCTCTCAACAAGAACCTGCATTGTTCAGGTCCACAGAGCCCTGGTGGCTGCTCTGCACACCTGAGTCAGGAGAGCTGCCCTGCCTGGCAATACGGGTCAGAGATTTTAATCAAGGAGAATTCTTAATTAATTTGGAGCTGCTGACAGGATCACACACGACAGTGTAATTTATTATTCATATTAGCACTGCATTTTAGACAATGCCTGTGACACAAGTGTATTGAGGCAAAGGAGCAGGTGGGGAAGCTGGGGCGGGCACCCTGTGTCGTGTCCTGAACTGGAACACAAGCCCTGGAACCCTCTCTGTTCTGCACTCAGGGTGCAGCAGAACCCATTTGTGCACACACTGGAGCCAGCACTGTAGGAATATCTGTCTGCAGAGCCTGGTGACCCGTGCTGCTCCTGCCTGCACAGAGAGAACTGACTGATGCCATGTTTGCTTTTGCCCAAATCCCTGCTTTGAAGGATACAGCATTATGGTACAGAGCATTTGAAGCTCAGTTTCATGGTACTGTAGGCAGGAACATAATAAATTGGGGGGAAAAATATGCTTATTTGGCCCATTTTTGTTGTCTAATATCTTTCCTGTGGTAGTTGTCAGCAATGAAGAGAGATGGGGAAGACTGATTTGGTGATCAGAACCCGAATTTATTGTGGACTACCAATGCTCATATTCTGTTTTAGGAAGACTAGTAATGTTTACTACAATGATTAGGTTAAAATCACATACACAAACTTATGCATATTACAACATCTCTTGCTTGCAGAGTTTAATGAAATTTTCTTTTTCCAGTAAACCAGTCTGATTGAATCTTCTTTTAATCCTCAAAGTTCTCCTTGCTCTTGCCAAGGCATTCTGTTATCAAATCTCTTATGCTAACCAGGTCCAAAGTCCATCATCTGTCTCAATATCCCAATATAACATCATTGTGATTTCAAACCTAAACATATTAGAAATCCATGACACCTGGGAAAGGTGGCTCTGGGTGTGAACTGAGCTCCCAACTTCCAATCCTTGAATCCTGTGTTGCTCTGACCCACCTCAGGAATTTGAGGATTTCAGGGCCAGCAGTGCCAACAGTGCCTTGTCACTGTCCCATCTTGCAGCCAAACAATACTTTGATAAATTTGCAGAAACTCTTTCTGCTTGCAGGGAAGCCAAGCCTCAGGGAAACACACGAGGAAAGAAAGGAAGGTGTGATTTCATCAGGCATACTTTTTCTGCTTAATATCTAGCCAGTTAATAATTTTCATAAAATGTCCATACTAATTTTCTCAGATCATGAGATCTACCAACAGCACGGAAAGCAGAATTATTAGTTTATGATCCCACACTCTCAGACGTTGGAACAGTAAGATGTAAAGTGAAGTCATTTTACAATTTGTTTCCTCCAAAAATTTAAAAAGGAACAAGATAAAAGGAATAATTTTGCAATACATTCCTCCAGTTCATTTTTATATCTCCTTTACAAGGATGTGTCAGAGCAAAGCTGCCAGAAGGGCACTTGACTAAGCCACACAAGCATGAAGTCTGCCTGTTGCATTTCCAGTTTTTTGAAACATAATTATACTCAAGAATTTTGTAAGAAATCAGCCTTATCATTAGACTTCATGGGAGCCTCAGCATCTACTGCTATTGTAAAATTGCCTCTTATCAGACTGGCTATGAAAATAATAATGCCAATCTTGTTCTAAGCATTTATGTTCCTGCTGATGGCTTATTTTTGCATTCCTAATATAATTATTTGACATTTAAATAAAACAAGGGCTTAATTTCATAGACTACTGTCTTTGCTTATTTAAGGGAAATTATTTTTAAGCTCCTAAAGCAGAAATTAAATTTGCTTATAGAACTGTCAAACAGGGGGAAATGGGCATTTTTAGATTTTTTTCAAGACAGTAATAGACAAAATCTCTGTTGTAAAATAACAGAAATCTGTTGGAGGGAGACACAAGCAGCAAATGCAAATACAAAGTGTGTCATTACAATGCCTTCACTGACAGCCTTATTAATGGACTGCTGATCTCTTGCGGGAAAATAAATATGAGGGAATTGTTCATGCAGGAACATTTCCTCTTCCTGGGCTGGCTGCTTCCCAGGGCTTGCACAAGGCTCTCCTCTCCATCTGCAGAGCAACGACCAGGCCATTTCACTGCCATTAAATTTGCTTACTACTCATAAGCTATCATACTGGATTTTTATTTCTTTATTCCCAGCATGGTAGATCCTAGATCATAAGAATTTGCCCTAATTTAGTAACACTTTCATAGATAAACACCAACTTTTGACAAACCATAATTCACTATTTCAGAGCTTTGTGATGGTAAGGTACCTGCATCTAAATTTGTGCTCTAAGCTGATCCAATTCTTGGCAGTTTCCTGCTTGTCATCGTGACAAAGTTGTTTATTGGTATCATCCCTCAGCCACTGTCTCAGGTAGGAGTTTTCCAAGGCAGGATTGGTGTGGCTGAATGGAGCGTTACTGCTTCTGCATTTTCACTCCAAATGGGGGTGAAGATCCTCAGCCTCAGACTGGCTGACCTTTTTAAAAGAGATCAGATTTAAAATGTGTGTGGATAATTTTAAACATTTTAAATCTTAATGCTCCAAAACATGAATTTAACCCTTTCATGTCTAGCAAAACAAGGAGGAGGAAAGTGTGAGCCAGTGGGGAACGTGATTCTTCTATGTGTGCTTGACAGGTGAAAGACCAGTTTGGGGATGTTTTGTGGGATTTTTGTGGGGTTTTCCATTTGGTTGGGTTTTTATTTAGAAGAAAGACATTTTCTGTTCTCATTCATAGGCAAGTGTCTGGCCAGTGCTTGTTCAGACAAAATTTATGCTACTGGTGACAGATAACATTACCATTGTATTCTGAGACTTGTGCAAAGTTAGACATTTTGGATGGTGCTGTTCCCTCCTTTACTTTCCCATTGCTGACAGACTCTTTTGAAGGAGTTTCTAGTTTTCTGCAGCCTTGGTTGTCAGGGAGTTAAACTGGCCAGCCAGGCTGAAGAACAGCTACCTTGAGTGGCTCTCCCTCAGACCTTTGCCCAGACTTTTGTATTGCTTTTACATTCTGGTTCCTGAAGTACGTGGCCAGCACACAGGGTTTTGCCTCTTGCTAAAATCCCAGGAACCATGGTGCATGCTGCTTGTGTTGAGGGACACACCTGGTGCAGGTAGGTTGGTTTGCAGGCTGCAGGTTGAGCTCTGGGTGGGAGCTCAGAGAGACAGGAGGATGTGACCTGTGACCCTTTGCATGCCAAGGGATCCAATGACCTGTGGCACAGCTGGGTGAGGGACACCCAGAGTCAGGGCTGGAGCCCAGGGCCCAGGAAGAAGAGCCAAAACTTCCCTGTGCTCAGGCTGTGAAGGGATAAAAGCCAGGGATAGAAGTCTTTGTGGGGTCCCTCCTCAGAGGCACAGGCTCGGGCTGTGGCTGTGTTACTGAGCTGGGAATAAATGGATTTATGGAACGAGAGATGTGAGACTCTGCTGAGGGAAACCTGGGCTGGAAGCAGTGAGGAAGCCTGCTCTGGCTGTGAGTGGGGTGTGAGGAGTCAGGAGGGGCCCTGGAGCTGCTACTGGGTGCCAGCAGTGACAGTGTAGGGTGGTGGGAGTGTCCCTAACAGAGAGTCCCATGAATGGTCCCTCTGGGAGATTCCCCTTAATAGGAATTGCCCCACTCATGCCCACAATCTTTTTTTTGATACTAGAGATTAAACTAAGCAAAGAGCCTTCTGTGGAAAAGAATGAACTGAATGAGATTATTGCAGTACAGGTGATGTTTAGGTGATACAGGTGATATTTAGGTGCTAGTTTCAGTTTTTCAGATTTAGTTACACGTTTTCCTTTAAACTCTGCCTGCAGCTTTGGTCCTCTCAACTGCTACCCTTAAATTTGTCTACTCCTAAATGTCTTTTGCACATTTTTCCTATTGTGTGATTTCTTACATCTCTTTCTTATGGGATCAAATTAATTTTTGCTTCTTTGTTGCTCAACTTTTTTCCTCACTCATCTCCTCTGTGCTGATGAGTTCTGCCACATGGATTTTCAAGAGAAGATAATATTAGAAAGAGCCTTGACATCTTTGAAAGATGCCTCTGAAATGCAGGCTTAGGGTGTGCAGAAGAAATACACTCATGGCAAGGGCAAGACTCAAAGCTATTGAACCTGTGAATTGATTCTTAACTTTTCTTTCTACCTTGCCATTCACCAAGTTTACCCTGCTGAATGGAAAGGAGCAGGAATATCAAGGTGATGACAGGCTGGAGGAAGCGGGTCCACTGGCAAAATGATTTCCTGAGAATGAACCTTTGTGCTCTTGTGGATATAAAGGGTGAATGTTGTCACTGACTCTGGACTTTAAACACTGACCTAATGAGATTTCTCATTAGTTTGTGGTGTAGCTGAGACTTACATGAGCTTAAAGCCATAGCCAAGGTTGGGAGGTTTATTTTAAATTTAAATGCTTGAGAGAGGGGTGAATGTAGACTTGCTCTGTAAGTCAGGGTTGATAGTGCTGCTCATGTGTTCGCGCTCTCTGGAGCTGTATCCTGAGCAGGAAAGGAATCTGGGGGCATGTGCAAGGGTTTTTTGACAGCCTGAATTGCAGTGCAGTAAGAATGAACGATTAAATTACAGACGTCTCTTTTAGTGCATCTTTTTTGTGTGTACAAAGGCTCATCACATCTTTGGTTCTTTGCTACTTGCTTGAAATGAATTTTCTGCCATTCAGTAAAATCTGGTGAAGTCAGGATCCTAACAGTCAGATGCGATCCCGTTCTCCTGAACCCACAAATACATTTTTTCATTGTGTAGATTACAATTATAGCTATAACTCCTGCTCCCATTGACATGCTTGTGCTGCTGGCATTAACTGGCTGCCAATTTTGCTGGGCAGTGAAGCAGAGCAGGGTTCAGGCTGGGCTTAACCTCCTTAGTATTCTCCCAGTTTCTTGCACAGGTTTTGCAGCACTTACCACGTTACGTGTTGTCAATGCTAGTCAGAGGAAAAGAAAATCAAATAGCCATGACTTATTTATTAGACCATTTTTTCCTACAGATTCTGAATGGAGCTCAGAATCACTGATCATTCAAGAGATCAGATTGCCAGACGTGGATAAGGCATGTAATAATTAAACTCTGTCCTCTTTCTGCCTCCAGCCCCATGGATTTCCATTTCCATTTTCTAACGGCTGGAACAGCCACCTTGCAGATATTTCCTAGCACACTCACAATGTGGGCCATTAACACCAGGGAAATGCTGGTTAATTGATATAACAACAGCAGTAATAAATGCAGAACCAGTGTAGTTTGAAACCAAAGCAAAGACTTATGTAAGAGAAGCTAGTTTAACTTAGCCTAGAAAGAAATTTATTAGCAATAGAATTTGACTGCACAACATGCCTCTGATTTAAATATGAATATCCTGATATTTGCATATTCATCCCTCCAAAACTGAAGCTGAGATCTGCTTGTGATAGAGGATTCTAGTGAGTTCTTTGGAAACAAAATATACTGCAATGCCTTCATTATTAGCAATGCTTATCTGAAATTCTCTTTTTAAAAACTGAGGTAATCTTTTTCCCCAGAATATGTGTATTACATAGTTTAGCTCCCTTGAATGATACCATAGATTTCAACAAGTAAAGACTTCTAAATATATTCCACTTGGCCAGCTCAGATTTGTGACAAACACATCAATAAATAACAGACAGCCCGGCTCATTATCTCTAAAGACAGCTAAATGATGATCCCTTTAAAGTCCCCAAGCTGGCTTTCACTCCATGTAGCACTGAATGGACTACTCAAGGTTTATATTTTCTTCTGAGCTGTGTTATGATGATTTGCAGCACTGGATTCTTCTCCCTCTTAGGCTGGCTATTAGGCAGAAATTGCTCCCTGGGAGGGTGGGCAGGCCCTGGCACAGGGTGCCCAGAGCAGCTGGGGCTGCCCCTGGATCCCTGGCAGTGCCCAAGGCCAGGCTGGACAAGGCTTGGAGCAGCCTGGGACAGTGGAAGGTGTCCCTGCCCATGGCAGGGGTGGAAGAAGATTATTTTTAGGTCCTTCCAACCCAAACCACTCTGGGATCTTGTGATCCTCACACTCTGCACATCACACCCACAGACAAACAACAGAGCAGTCCACTAGGGAATCCCAAAGCCTGGGACAGGATATTTGTTGTAGCCTGGAGCAGTGCTTTCAGCCAAGGTTTAAATCTCTGAATTAAGGGTTTTAATAGAATTTCTGCTGTCCTTATTCTGCAGGCAGTGCAGTCACAGAGATGTTATTTTCAGTGGGATTGACTGCTTGATCAAAGGGTTCTTTGGCACTCAGCCCCATGTGCCAAGCAAGCAGCACTCCTGTGGCAGCCTCTGCCCCCTGCCCAAGGGCTGGGCAAAGCACCAGAACTGCCACAACAAGTAGAAATTCTCCTGAATAATTATTCAAAGCAAGAGGTGAAAATCTAGACAAGATCTTGAAACATAAACGGTGATTTGACCACAATAAATATTTTCCAGGCCCAGAGCAGAGGCATCTCAAGGACAAAGCTGTGGGCTCTGACACAGGTAATTACCCACACCAACGACATTCTTTGGAAATGAAGAAGTATGAGGCAATTTTGTCACCTAATGGGAAAGGGCATAAAGCCAGAAAGGCTCTGTATGGTTTACCGAGAACATAAATAGAGTAATTGAATCATCACCCAGCACATGCACTGCTAAAGTTATCTATAGTGTGTATTCCTTTAAAAAATGCAAGGACACTAATTAAAAAGGAAGAGAGACATATTTCTTCAGAACAAGCCTTCAGCTACAATGTACTTTTAATGCCACGAATACCTTTGCTTTCATTATGCTTTCATTTTTTTAATTTTATTTAGCCTTTTATGGTAAAAATAACTATAGGCATTATTAGCAATAATTCTAACATTTTAGAGAGTTACTTTGGTACATCATATAATTATCTCTAACTTAGGGCTGAGTAAATTTCAGTAAGTTTGAGAAAGAAAAGGAAATAAGCCTTTATGGAGGTTTAAACAAGAGAAGCTCAGGAATATTAACCTTTTCTGCTTGACCCTTTTTGCTCTGGTTTAGTGGAACTCAAACTAAATAATCCATCATTTTTACACTAAAACACAGAATTTGCTAAGGTGTTTTTTATCCTTTTGCACATTACTAGAAGGTTACACAGGGCTCCTCAGATCCTAAGAGGTCACAGAAGGTTTGCCATTGGGCAGTGGAGGGCTGGTGCATCTTGTCAAGGCAGTTTGCAGTGCTCAGCTGTGAAAGTGTGCTCAAACATAGCTCAGATTGTCCCATTAGTGCTTGACACAGCTCTAGAATAGCAGGAGAGGTGATCCACATGGATAATAGCATGAGAGTGGTGATATTATGAGGAAATACAAATGGGAAAGGAGTGTGCTTGTGAAACAATCTCTGTGTGAAGTGGCCTCAGTAGTTCAGGAGCAAGCACTAAAATTCAGGTATCGGGTGCTGAGTAGAAGCTGGAGACCTCTGATTCCAGAGGAGGGCATGGAAAACAGCTGTGAATAAAACATCTGAGTAATTCAGTTAAAAAAAAAAAAGCCAAAAAAGGTCAAAGAAAGTAGTGAACATCATTATGACAAGGAAAAGGAGAGAGATTTGCAGTAACAGTCTAATTTATACTTCTGTTTTCTGGGCATTATAAATCCAGGCTGGACAACGGAGTTCTAGATTGGCAAATACCATTTTGTAGTTTTACAGGAGTTGGAACACTTTCAAAGCTTAAAACACAAAAGGTTGGGTTCTTAGGTGGTGTTGTAGAAGGAAATAAGGTTTCCTGGGGCATAAAGCAGGGAATGATTCAAGCAAGGAATACAAACAGAAATGTACATAACTAATTAGTGTACAGAAATGTACATAACTAGTTAGAATATTTATTAGTTACTTTGAGGAAATTTAGAGGCTGAGCATATAGATATATAGCTGATATATAAATATATATTAGCCAAGTGCATCTTTACCCTGACCAGCTACCAACTGGCCATCTGCACTTAGAACAATTGAATTAGAAGTTCTAAAGGAAATAAGATTAATCTTAGAAATACTGTGTGGGATTCACCTCATCTGAGAATCTGAGTTCATCAGTTCTGAGCAGATTGGGACTATCTGAAATCTCCACTGGTTTTTCTGCATGAGGGCAGGTCAGAGTAGGGGTTTGTAACTCAGTATAATTTCAGTCAATCTTCTTGAGGCACATTTCTGTCTGGAATAAAGACTCTGAGCAGCATGCTCTGAGCTTCTGGCAAAGGCACAGGGCAGGAAAGAATGGAACTATTTCCTCTCTGAAGAACAAAGGAGATGGTATTTTTTAAAGGTGCATTCTAAAGTGCTGGAGAGGTCTTTTTTGCTTATTGATGAAGGCATGCAAGTAAGAAGGTTTGGTGCTGAACTCCTAGAACCTGATTCATATCCAGGATATCCAGCAATATTTTATCTGTGAAGGAAACATAAGATTAATTAAATTGCACTGTTAAGAAAATCAGTCTCAGAAAGCAATATGAGCTCTAAAAGTAATGACATTTAAATGCTTCTATAATAAATTCTGCTTTAATAAAAGTCTTTATTGAAGCATTTTGATGTTTTGTCTATGAGTAAGGGAGGGATTTCATTTGAGCTATAAATTATTTTACTTCAATCATGAAATCATTTCAAATAAAAAGCCCCAAGTATTCCAGACAACTCATCCTCAATCAGTCTGCTTATTGTTATTATTATTGCTGCTAGTCATTAGAAAATTTCATAGCTAATTATAATTGACAAGAAGACCTTACATATCTAAGTCAATATTTTTATAAGATTTTAATATGCACGAGGTATTAGCGTATTAATAATATAATTGCTCTAAAGTGTGGGACAGATTCCTGACTGTTTTATGGCAGCACAACTCCCTTGGTTAAGCTGGAATTGAAAACACAACAACAAATCATGTCCTAGTACATTTGTTGTGTCTTAAATTATTTTTCTGTCAATTTCTTTTTCTGCCTGTCCACTGCCTTATTTTTAAGTCAAATTCCTTTCTGTCATCCAAGGACACCATATTATTCTCTGGATTTTTTTTTTCTCATTGTTTTATTTGGAAATTAAAACCTGTTACTTCCTCACAACAATTAAAGGCATTACAGTGCCTCAAAAAATCTGGAATCCTAATTAGCTTGTGGTGGTTTGATCCACAAAAGTACAGATCCAGTGGCATTTCATCACGCTGTTATTATTCTAGAGTGTATCATGAAAGTATCAGAAAGATGATTCTGAGGTTCTTTGTTTTCCTAACGTTTTTCCTTCCTAGTGGTGTTTGCTGCAAGGAAATGAAAAACCTTCACTCAAAATCTTTTAGTAGCCTCTTTTGCTGCAATGCTGGGTCTGCAGAGCAATGCTTCCTTCTTGGAGATGCTTCCAGAGATCACAAATGTTGTTTTTCTAGTGCTCAGTCTTGACATTAGGTATCATTTTTCCATTTGCTTCATGTTTGTTTGTTTGATTTTGCCTTTACATTTGCCTTTTGTGCCTTGCACAAAGATCTAACTGTAAAACTTCAAATATTTCTAGGTTGCCATTTCTTGTAGCTAATAAGTGTACTGCTAGTAAGTGCTAAAACTTCAGCTGTATTTTTAATTTTGCACTTGTAATGATTCCCCACTTCAGTACATAGCACAGCTAATTTACTGAGTGAGACATAACTGCAAACTTCCTCCTGACTTGTGTCCTTCTTAGAGATAAATAAGGCTCAATTAGACAGTGCTTTATCACAAATACAGGTAGTTTTCTGCCAGAAGTTGTTTCAGTTTGGTCTCTGGATAGATGTGTGGGTGGAAGGATATCATCACTGTTGGTTTTTTTATTGCTTTCCCTTAAGGATTTACTCAGGATCATTGAACAATCTGGAATTGCTTCATTGTCATAAACCTGATGTGACTTCAGCAGCTTCCAATACAACCCTCTCAAGCAGCTCTACTAATACTTTATTTTGAATTATGTATTTGTTTACTCATATTGATGTGTCACATATATCTTTATTATGTGTCACTGTGAATATAAACCTCACTGTGGTCAGAATTAGATATGCAGAGCAGCCTCCAAGAACATGCTGTTTGCATCTAGAGCGTCTGCCAAGAGACAAGGACCCATAATTCTTACTCAAATATTGTGAAGATGTTACAATTTCTCATTAGGTTACTCATTCCAACTCTTTCCAAGTCTCATCCCATCCATTTGTTCCCATTGTTTCCATAGCCCACTTTTCTCTCCTGCATATTCCATGCATTCACAGAATCCCAGGGTCACTGAGGTTGGACAGTCCCTCCATGGAGTCCCAGCTGTGCCCGATGCCCACCTTGTCCCCAGCCCAGAGCCCTGAGTGCCACCTCCAGCCCTTCCGGGGACACCTGCAGGGATGGGCACTGCAGAGCTCCCTGGGCAGCCCCTGCCAAGGCCTGAGCACCCTGGCCATGGGGAAATTCCTCCTGCTGTCCACCCTGAGCCTGCCCTGGCCCAGCCTGAGGCCGTTCCCTGGGCTCCTGTCCCTGTTCCTGGCAGCACAGCCCGACCCCCCGGCTGTGCCCTCCTGGCAGGGAGCTGTGCAGAGCCAGAAGGGCCCCCTGAGCCTCCTTTGCTCCAGGCTGAGCCCCTTCCCAGCTCCCTCAGCCCCTGCTGGGGCTCCAGCCCCTGCCCAGCTCCGTTCCCTGCCCTGGGCACGCTCCAGCCCCTCCAGGGCTCTCGTGGCCATGACAGGCCCAGAAGTGGCCGTAGCCCTCGAGGTCCCTCAGCAGGGCCAGCCCAGGGGACGGGCCCTGCCCTGGGCCTGCTGCCCCCCAGGGCTGGCACAGCCCAGGTGCCACTGGCCTCTGGCACTCCTGGGTTTGTGCCAGCCCCTGCCACCAGCACCCCCAGGGCCTTTGCCACCAGCAGCTCTCCAGCCCCTCTTTGCCAGCCCAGCTACACGGGGTTGGGGTGACCCCAGGGCAGGACCTGGCACGTGGCCCTGCTGTCCCTCAGCCCATGGATCCAGCCTGTCCAGATCCCTCTGCAGAGCCTTCCTGCCCTCCAGCACGTCCACACTCCCACCCAGCCTGATGTTATCTGCAAACTGCCTGAGGATGCCCCCAGTTCCCTCACCCAGACCATCCATAAAGACACTGAACAGGACTGGGCCCAACACTGAGCTCTGGGGGACACCCCTGGTGCCTGGCACCAGCTGGATGTGGCACCATGCCCCATTTCTGGGTCAGGCCGTCAGCCAGTTTCTCATTCAGAGAAGGTGCACCTGTCCAAGCCATGGGCTGCAGCATCTCCAGGAGAATGTCATGGCAGCCTCCAAATCCCTCTCTGATGCAATAGGTGTATTCCATGTAATGAGCACTTGTGTTATCCAGTACATGGAGCATGTCCTGTCTCTTCTAGCATTTGCTCTTTGGAGCTCATGCTGCTGAATAGGAAGTGGTGACACCAAGGTGGAGTTTTCAAAATATACACGTTGGGATTAAAGACAAACCACCATTCAGAGTCATTTGGAATAACCAGAAAGCCTTGAGTTTCAGGGTTGTTTAGTTTTTGGAAGGATGGCACGAGGGGTGGGAGTTGTCTTTGCTTCCCAATCCTCTCCAGCCCCAAGGTGGATATGAATTTCTTTCAGCATCCTCCACTCCCTTCAGGACAAACTTAGAGCTCGCTCAGTGTGGCCCATGTTCTCATTCTCATTGCAGCAGAGGATAACTTCTCTCTTATCATGCACAGCTAAATCTAAATAGGACAGGATCCTTTGATTTTCCCTTATAGCCAGGGTTGTGGTAGAAGAGGCCCTTTTCACACTTGTGAACTACATTTGAGGGGATGTTTTGCTTTTCTGATCTAGTCTCTCCTTGCCAAGCCCTTTTGATCTGTCTGTGCACTCAGACAAGGCAATATCATGCAAATACACCGAGCAAAATAAGATACTTCTGCAGAAAATTACAAACCTTTCCCAGTTTTGCAAATGGATCTTACAATTCACAGAGTATCAGAGGTAATTACAGAGTAACTGTTCGTGAAGCTGCTGAATAGCTGCACGTCTTCATGGCATGAAAAATAGCAGAGAGGTTGCATTTGAATGTCAAATTACAGCCTGACCTCAGATAAGCAAAATGAGGGCTAACTGATTCTATCAGTATGCATTGTACCTGCAAGAAAAGAATAGGCTCCCTTTTTAAAATTTATTATCAAGTTTTATAAATAATTGTTGATCCTTTGAAGTTAACAAAGCACCTGGTTAAAATCCCCGGTTTAATTTGAAGTATATTTTTATTGGAATCCTAAATTATTTCAAATGTAGTAAATAATTCAGTATTGCTACTTACAGTGGCAAGCAAAGAGTTAAGTGCAGGGCTAGGTGGAATATCACTTATTAAAACAAAAATTGGTCTTTTTGCAGGCATGTCTCCATTTTGTGCATAATTTAGGTAGCTGATTCAGGGTCTGATTGGTGCTGGGTTATATGAAATAATTTTAATGTCTTATGTACCAAACAAAAAAAAAAAAATCCCACAGAAAAAGACAGTGAGTGAAAACAGGACCTGAAGGATATGGTGTATTTAATTAGCATTTTCTGGCATGTTGTGTGCATGTATCAAAGAAATTTTAATCTTTATTTTTTGTTTTGGTATTGTCAGCAACCTGAAAGTAAAATCAGTCCTTTAGTCCCAAGTTGATACATCTTGAATAAAGTGTTGAATAAAGATAGGTGAGTGTGGCCTTCCTGAGTCACTTCTTTACAGATGGAGTTGCTGAGCTTTGGGAACCTCTTAACTCCAAATCCATCTTTGAAGAGGTGGATGATATTAAGCCACTTCTTGGTTAAACTTGTGACAGTCTCTCGGTGAGGAAATAGAAATAGAGTGTGACAAAGCTTTGCTCTTGCCTCATTCATCCTTCTGGAGCCCACAACAAAATACACCCAGGGAGCTATTGAAAGGAGACAAACCTTCTCAACTCCGTTATTATTTTTCTCCCAAAGACTGACTGAAGAAACAAACCTGAGAAATATGTTCCACATCCTTTCCTTTCCGCGCCCCTCCCACACACATGTACACACAGACACTCGCCACAATCTGTGCTGCTCCGGCGAGTTCCATGCTCTGAAGAAATACAAATTGAATAATAATTAGGAGGCTGTGGTTTTGTCTTGTTTTAGCAGCTCATACAGGAACTTTCTTGCTAAGTACTGATATGTTTATATTGCTATTTTGATAATCCATGACTTCTCATCCTCTAAAAAGACAATCATTTCAATGGGGAATCGAAATCTTCCTGGTGAACAGTTCTGTCTGGGTTTTTAGTTTGTTGTTTGAATTTTGTCCTAGCTCAGAAATAGCTTGTGTTCTGGTATTTTTAAGAGAAATGCTGGCAATTACTGCTGTCTTCCTGACAATTTTGGAGTGGGTTTCAGGCACTCAGCCTCTCTTGAATCAGATCATTACCCAACGCAGCAGACAAACAAGCCCAGTATTTGCTGCACTATGTGATTTCTGGAGTTAAGCTTCAACATAAATAAAACCTCTGTTTCACAATAGCATCTGTGTATCTAAGGATTCTTTAAGTTAGATTTGTCAGTTTTATATGACAGAAAGATTGTTATAAGCTGTGGCATTCTAGAAGTAAAGGATTGCCTAAAGAAAACAACAACATAAACTCTAACAGGAGAAATAAACTTGTCCTGAGGATTATCTTAATAAAGTCATCAGATAAAACTTTGATAAAGTCATGGGAATTGGATGTGTTAAAATACAACTTAATAAATTTGAAACATAAGGGATGTAAACCAAGTGCTGTTGTTTTTATTAAGTCAGTGATTCAGATTTTGTTTTGATTTCTTTGTTAGAACTAGGTCTTCCTCTACTTCTAATTTGAAATATTAATATTGTAGAAATTTCATTGAATCAGAGAATCGTGAAATAACCATTTCCAAACCAAGTGGTGGTGGTGGTGATGATGATGATAATAATAAATGAGTTATTTTCTAGGGATCTACTTTGTATTCAGGTAAATTTTAGGTAAACTACTAGACAGCTAATGATTTTTTTATAGAGGACATTGAAGTTATTTGGGATGATTTAATTACCTAAAAGAAAACTAAACTAAACTGGATTTCTTTGGGTTAAATAAATTATAAACTTCATTTTTGGCCACAAAATTTCTCTTTGTGTAAAAAACCCTTTTATCAGTCAAGTAAGACAAGGGGAGTGTTTTAAGCAAGTTTATGAAGTCTTTAAGTGCTTATGAGAGTAGAAAAGCTGCATTTTATTTTGTTAGTTGTGGTACAAGACCAAAAATTATATTTATAAGCTCTAGTTACTCCTAGAATCTCTTGCTGTGTGCAGTAACAATGTTGACAACACTCAGTGCTTTGGAATAGAAATTTCCTACAATACAGGCACATCTCAGTTATGAAGGATTTTTTTCCAGGAAGGATGAAAACTGCTGAGCCAAATAAAAATTGGTAAAACATGGGGTGTAGCCTCCAAAAGTTCAGGTTTGGAGACACTAAGTTGCTTGATAATGTTTGTTTGGTTTTTGTTTGTTTGCTTTAATTTGACTTTGTTTATTTGATCTGCTTCATCATTTTGGTATCAAAATCTACTGCATTTTTAAACCCTGAGTTGGTTTCCGTGTGTTACTCAGAGGACTACCAGCAAGTTGGGTATTTCAAGCATTTAATGTTCCAGTAGAGTCTTCTGAACTGGGGAAAAAACAGGAGAGCTTTCTAGGTCCTTATAACCCTTGGAAACCTTTTAATACGCATTTCTAAACCCAGGTGGATTTTCCATAATTTTTGGAAGTTTATTTATCAACCCAAACTAAGTTCCACTAATTATTTTTGTATTGAGTCTTCCTTTCCTTGGACCTGTCTAGATGCTCCTTTCTGTTTGTGGGTGTTCTGTGCTCATCTGGATCTCACTGCTGGAGTTCAGAAATGTTCTGCGTTCACACAGAGTGGTGTCCTCAGATTACTAAGTTCTTCTGGGCAGCCCTAGCTTGAAAAGACTTTTAGTTAACTAGACTAGTGGAAATTTTCTCAATATTTTTCAATCTTGCATCTCAGAGCATAAAATTTTCAAACAAAGCTGATGTTTCTCAAGTGACAACCCTAATGATAGCTTTATATTGCAAAATTCAATGTAGGTCTCTTTAAACTGTGCATCACAATAAATACCGGTGATAAAGCTTTAAAAAAATCTGGTTAGCTCCTTAGAGAGTCTATGACTTTCACTTTTTTTATGATTTTGCATAAATAACAGATTGGAAGTTAAGCAGTCAGTCTAGCTGTCTACCTGGTGCATGCAAGAAGATTCAGTATCCCTTAAATCTACTGACTGAGGGGTTTATTGGGCAAAAACCCAAACTAAACAAAAACCCACGCAGTAATTAAACTCAGTTTTGTTTCTAGTTTAGAAAGAACTGAGTGTCCATTCATATAAATGAGGAAAAGTTCTGAACGTTGAATACTAACGAGTGAGACACCCAATGGCCTGAAGGGCAGTGACCATGCAGATGGGGCAGGCTGTGACCAGCCTGGATCCACTCCAGTGCCTTCCAACTCCCAGTTCAAGCATCTGGGGCATTGCCAGCAGATCTGGGTTTAAGCTTGGACATCCTCTGTGCGTGTTTCAGCACCGAGAGTCTGCAGACATGAAACGTATGGAGATGAACAGATGGAACTGTTCCATCCTGACAGCGTTTTCAACCTGGGTTTGCATAGTGAGGACTCGCTAATGTGTTTGAATAGGTGTGCTCAGGGTGGAGGAAAACACTTAGCAGAAAGTGGAATTTCCCTGGGAAGTTCGGGATGACAAAATAATGCAGCGTATTCAGGGTGGTGGGCAGTACAAGCTGTAGATACATTTCCCTCTCTCATCTCTCTCTCTTTCACAACAACAAATTTCACCACAGTCACAGGAACCCTAAAAGGCAGTGGATATCCCCTTGTTTGGAGATTTCCAAACCAGCTGGGTCTCTCTTGTGTTTAGTAAATTAATTTTTTAAATGAATTCTCATCAAGTTTCTAATTATAATATCTTTAAATTTAATGTTTGTATTTCTGATGAAAGACAAACATTTTGGGGGCAGTCACAAGGGACATGAATAATTTCTTTAGAAGCTTATCTAATTAATTACATTTCTCTGTAATGTCTTTAAAATTTGAACTGCCATCATTTCATTAATTTAGATAAAAGTAAATCTTTATTGTTTAAATATGACACTAGTGCTGAGAATTCTGATAAGCTTGAGATTCATTGTCTGTATTTTTATTAAATGAAGATAAAAAAAGTGTTTAAAACATTTGGAATTCATTATTTACATATTAGGTTTTATTTGGTTTCAAATAAACTATTATTTCATGGCATAAGTGTTCCCCTCTCCAGTTAGTAAGTAAGATCATAAGATGCAAAGTGACACAAATATTGCTCATGTAATATTTAATATTTTGGAGAATGTTTCTTTTTCTTCTGTAATATGTTTCTTTCCATATTAAAACTTTCGGCTCCTTAAGATGGAAAACATAGAAATCTTGATGTGTGGTGATTTTCCATGTCCTATCCAGGAAGATTTTTGATATTTCAGCCAATGCCAGAGATATAAAGCCTTTTATAGCACTGGTATATTTGAGTTTGCATTTTTTAAATTGTTATTTTTTTGTAATTTCAATGTCAGTAGAGCAATTGAAATTTGCACATATAGATCTATGGGTGGAGTCTCCCATCTTGTGGATGTCTTTAGCACACAAGGAGGAAACAGGGCTGTAAGATATCAGGTTTGATTAGGTCACAACAGAATTAATCCTGATGGAAACCACAAAACCCACAGTGTATATGGTGATTCTGCCTTTATTCATCTCTGTCATTTGTAGAGCTGCCACCAGCTGGTCCCTGAGCACTGGTGGGGCCTGATCTTCTTGTACTTTGTAGTCATTTGTACTGAGAAGTGCACTGAATATTGAGATTTGTCATTGCTGATGATACAAATGATTACCATGGTTGGAAAATAATATTCACCAGGAGATGGACTTTGACACGGGGGTTGAGGTACCTGTGGAGGTGTGCATGTGCTGTGGAACAGTTTATCAAACTCTCCAAATCAGCTGGTGACCTCAGTTTAAATTAAATTCATGGACTTGCTCCTTGGGGAAAAATAATTTAAAATATTTATAAGTAGTCTCTGAGTAAATTAATGATGCTGAATTGAGGGAAAGACACAGGCATCTGCCTCTAAAAGCTATTCAAAGTAGAGGAAAACTGTTGGTTTAGCTTTTCTTGCCTTACAGCTCATTCTACTCTTCACAGTGATAAGCAGTTTTATGCAAAATAGCTCTATATCATAAATAATGAGTTGTCACTTCAGTGAAAAAAGTTCACAGGTCACAGTTTTGGTCAATGGTAGATGATCAAAGTGCTTTAATTGTCCAAATTACTGTCTAGTTTCCCCCCGTCAGTCTCCCATCCATCTTTTTCCCAATGTAGGTCAGTACTTTAACTGTGTTTGCAATGAAGAAATAATAGATGTGCAGTCAGAACAATTAATGGAGTAAAATGTGCTGTTCTCTGACAAAGATAAACAAAGAAATAAATCTCTGCTGTTTGCAGCCTTCCCTTTTCCATATATAATGGACTTTATCAATAAAACAATACAAACTTCATCAAAGAAAAATCTCACCAATTTAGACCAAGAAAGGTCTTCATTGAGCTAATCTCCAACAAATGCTGTTTGCAGCAGGGATCTATTTATTCTTTTCAGCCACCAAGCCCTGGCCATCCTTTTTCAGCTGGCGCTCCAACTCCACGATCCATTGCGGATGAGGCAGCCCAATTAAGCAAGGGCAGGAGACAGGAAGAGCACAGTGACGGTGCCACAGGACTGCTGTGTTCAATTCCCAATTAAATATGCTTACCTTGGGTACTTTGGTTTCTTTCCTCAGGGAACCACAGCCAGGTGTCCCGCGTGCCTGTTGCTATCAAAGTTCTCGATGTCAACGACAATGCCCCTGAGTTTGCATCAGAGCACGAGGCCTTCCTGTGTGAGAATGGCAAGCCTGGACAAGTGAGTATCCCAGGTTTTATGGGGTGTGAGACTGGGCTGGAGTTTCTCCCTGTCACCTTATGTCATCTTTATTCCCAAAATGGGGGCCCATGTGATCGTGCTAACAGCTCTTAGCATTAACTTAAGATAAACCCATGATCACTTTCATGGGATGTCTTCTGTAATTTCACTTTTGTGGGATGTCTTCTATAATTAAATAAACTTTTTTTTTTTCCCTTAAAGTATAGTTTTAAATTTAAGGTGAGTACTTTGGGACAATACCCTTAAGAAAATCCTGAGTGTCTTTAAGCTCCCAACATCACATTCTGTGTGATGGAGCTCAGCACTTTGTAAGTTCATGTGTGTCAGTAGGTGAAAGTATAATCCAACCTGAATTCCAGTTCAGTTATTGACCTACATTGCAGCTGCTCCCAGGTATAATTTAGAATAAACAGTTAAAACAATAAACCCAATTCCCCTTGACCTTATCTCAGTTATAATCTCTATTCAGTTCTAACTTTTCTATGACAGTTGGGAAAAAAAATAAGACAGCAAACCAGAATTTGATGGAAAGTGAAGTAAATTGTAATTGTGTTTGAAGATGGTGTTGGAGAAGGGAAGTTCAAGTGTTCATTATATTAAAAAAATATAAAAAATGTTATTACCTTCTTCATTTAATGAAAAAAAAGCTGTGTGAAGAAACTCACACAACGCTCTCCAAGGTGAGAAAAACAGCAACATGTCAGAAGCAGGATTTAAACTGTTAAGTCTTTTTCAAAAAAATTAAGCAGATTTGTTCAAAGGTATTCACTTTGAAGGACAAATGTACAGAAATAGGGAAGAATCTCTCATATGCCACCTAAATGACAAAGTAAAGATTCAAGAATATGCATAGACATTTAGAAAGTAATGCAGTGTAAATGAGATGTAACTTTTGTCCAGCAAGAGAAACACTGGGTGTTAACACAATTCGATGTTTTTAAACTTTGCAATTTATTTCTAGATTGTGACATTTTATGTAAATAAACAGCAGCTGACAGCATGACATGGCTTGTTAATCCAACTATTCCTATGCCTCATGTGGGTGTTAGACATTAAATTCACTGTTCTCCAAAGAAGGTCACCTGGCAATAGAGTTAGAAGTTTGTTTTTTTTTTAGTAGTATTAAATGACAACCTATGCAGCAGTGTATGACAACCCAGCTCTACATACAGGACTGTACTGTTACAGAGGATGATTTGACTTCTAGCACTCCTTTTTGTTTAGTAAAACGGTGTCAAAAATGTGCCACTTAAGGAATGAGAATTCTCTCTATCGACTGAAGAGGAGAGGTGCCCTCATGGGCAGACAGTCATGTTACCGTTGGCAATTCAGTTCTTCTAGCTCAGAGTGGATTTCTGTTTAGCTCAGGGTGGATTTCTGATGCTGAGTAGTTGCATTTTCCAGGATAGATTAAATCCTAACGACTATGCCTTTATCCAGGACTCAGTGAGCTTCCCTAAAATCAGAAAGTTCTGTTGCAGAGTGTTTTCTGACTATTTATCTGATATTCCTATCAAATTTCAGGTGGTTTAAGAGATGGTGAAAAATGTTCACATTTCATTTTGGAGTAAAACAATAAATGAGATGATTAAGAGTCAGCAGGTAAAAGAGGCTTTTGTTTAAGCACTTACACAAAACTTTCATTAAAGCATGATATTCTTTATCTACTATTGCCTCTTACACTCTTGATCTGATGGCAGATGTCACTCTTGAGCATGAATCCTTGTGTGAACTTTACAGATGGTTATTAAATATTTGGCTGCCAGCATGGATGAGGTGGTACTGATCCTGTAATTTATTCTGTGTTTAAACAAATAGCACTACTGGAACAGTAACCAGTCCAGGATAATCACCAAGGTTAGGTTCTGAATTGAAGTTGTCATTCAAAAATCATCAGCTCCTGTTAAGATTTTAGTAACTCCACTGCCTTATTGTATTTTCTTTATGCTTATTTCTATATTCAAGTTTTGGAAGAAGTCGAATTAATAAGTCAGGATGTAGAATTCAAGAAACTACATATATCTCAGTTATGAAATAGGTGATATAAGAAAGATACTACTAGTAGCAAAAGCCTAATTTGGATGGTTGTCCAAAGTTTAAACTCAAATGTTACACATGCAGGAAAGATGCCATTGTCTTAAGGTATCCCTGTCTGTTGACATTTGCAGTTCCATTTAAATCTAAGTTTAAATCAGATTTGATTTACCACAAAGGAGACTATATTTGAACTATTGGTAAAACCTTATGTGCAGCCACTAAATAGAGGGCACCATCTATTCCAGTTCACTCTCTACGTGTTCTGTTTTGGGTTCTGATATAATTGCAATAGCAAGTACAGCTGCTAGTGAGGTGACACAATGGATTAAAAACTCTTGATGTGTAATGCTGCCAGATGCATTTTCCTTGCCTTGACCTACCTCTGAGTAAAGGTACCACAGGCTGATAGGAGAGGAAAGGGAGGGAGAAGGAAATCTATTTTTTATGCATGTATTTCTATGCTCCTCTCACATTTTTACACACAACAGAGAGTTGCCAGAAGTGTTTTTTGCCAGTTTTAGAGGGGGAAAAACAACAAACTCCAAACATCTGAATATACTGTTACAGTACAGCTAGCCACAAATCACCTCTTGCCTTTTCCTATTATCCGTTATTTTTGCATAATTCCAATTACTAAAACCAGAACATTCATGGTTTGCTGACTATAGCTGTGCTGTTAGTTGTTGTCCAACACAGTAAAATTATTTTCCTGTCGACCTAGAACAAAACTTCTGTAATGTTGAGTAAGAAAAGTGCCTCACTTGCTATTTCCCCATACTCAGACTTCTGCAGGGAAGTGCTGTTTGCTGGAAACAAAGCTACAAAATCTTCACTTGAGTAGTGCAGACAGCAATATATGAGAGCTGAAGCCAGCTTTAAACTGGAGCAATATAAAACTGAGCACCGTGCTCCTCCAGCCTCCCACAATTTGTCTCTATTTTATTCACTTCTCCTACTAGATTGTTTTTCTTTCTAATGGGTGAAATCTTCAGGTAGATCTTTGCCTTTCTAGCTAGAGCCATCCCTTTACTGCCTGAACCTGCATTTGACTCTTCAGACAAAGTAAAAATTGCTCTGTAGTGACTCTACTCTTACGGTGTTTTGAGTCTGCAAAATAATGCAGAAATAACCATGAACAGCCACGGGACTGCAAAAGCTTTTCCACAATTGGAAGATCAGTCTTATTAAAACTAGAAAAGTGTTTATTAGTGATAAGGAACCATTCTTAGTGAGGCTAACAAGTTGCATCACAGGAACAGTCTTTTAAACAGTACCATGTACTAAAATTGCACATAGATAGTTATGATGTGCTGAAAATAACTTCGTTTTTCTATTTATCCTTGTATATATTATTTCAGGCACACGTGGCTTTGTAGAACTGCAATACAAACCTACAAATTAGAAAGTCAAGCTGTCCTAGGGGACCATTTAACTATTCATTACAATCCAGTGCTGTCTGCTAAACAAAATACGCTGATTTGCTAAGTTTCTGCTAAATGTATGTACAGAATCAAATGCAGGCATGAAGTATTAATACAACATCAAAGTTGGAATTTTACATGTAAGAATTTCAGAAATTTCAAGACTGAACAGCCAAAGGGTTATTAACTTTCACGGGATATGTAGTGAAAAAAAAAAATCAGTTCTTGTTTTCTTTATTGACCAGTTTCCCTATAGTGGAACACCTTTGGGGAGGTGCATGTTGTTACAAGGAAAGAAAAGACATCTCTAGTGGGCAAGAGGCCAATGGCACCTGGGCTGTGCCAGCCCTGGGGGGGCCACAGGACCAGTTCCTGTGGCACACAGTTCCTGTCTTCTGTGCTGGCCCTGCTGAGGGACCTCCAGCACTGGGGCAGTTTTGGGACCCCCACAACAAGAGAGCCCTGGAGGGGCTGGAGCGTGCCCAGGGCAGGGAACGGAGCTGGGCAGGGGCTGGAGCCCCAGCAGGGGCTGAGGGAGCTGGGAAGGGGCTCAGCCTGGAGCAAAGGAGGCTCAGGGGGGCCCTTCTGGCTCTGCACAACTCCCTGCCAGGAGGGCACAGCCGGGGGGTCGGGCTGTGCTGCCAGGAACAGGGACAGGAGCCCAGGGAACGGCCTCAGGCTGGGCCAGGGCAGGCTCAGGGTGGACACCAGGAGGAATTTCCCCATGGCCAGGGTGCTCAGGCCTTGGCAGGGGCTGCCCAGGGAGCTCTGCAGTGCCCATCCCTGCAGGTGTCCCCAGAAGGGCTGGAGGTGGCACTCAGGGCTCTGGGCTGGGGACAAGGTGGGCATCGGGCACAGCTGGGACTCCATGGCCTTGGAGGGATTGTCCAACCTCAGTGATTCTGTGACTCTGTGATTTTTTGATTCTCAACCATGTTGTGAACCACAAATTAAGAGTTGGAGAATTACATCAGTAATATTCCATTGCATGAGCACACAACACGGAGTAGTAAAATACGCCTATCAGCACACTAATAAAAACTTGGAAATGAGAATTACTGGACTTTTCTGACCCCTGTGGAGTCAAAGATACCACAGTTTAATATCACTGCATATATATTATGTTTTCTGTTGTGTGTTGTTTTTTTTTTTTTTTTTTTTAAGACCTTATCTTAATGCAAGCACACAAAGAAATAAGGTTGCTATGGGAACTCTAACTCCTAATTCTGTCCTGTGTGCATGTAACACAACAAATGTAGTATTGCACTAAGCCTGTCTTGTGCATATAATTTTTGGTGCATTTTCAGAGAAAGAAGAATTTTAGAAACCATGAAGGGAATGGATGGAATACCAGCACATACAAAATATTATAACAATCTGATAAACTGCACCTGCTATGTGCACTTGCCCTTCCAGATTTCACTGTGCCATTATCCTTTTTGCCTCTTGCTTTCCCATTCTATCAGTGTTTGAAAAATTGGACAGACATAAAATATATCTGTCTAAACATATCTGTCTTGTTCAGGGTCCCAGCCCAAACTGCACTTTCCTATGAGGATGAATTACTGGTACCTGCTCCAGCCCTGAGCACATCACAGTGTGTGCTTTATTGCCTGACACGGATGCAAAGAGAAAGCTGAAAATCCTGCCCATCTGCCAATGGCTCCAGCTCTGCACTGGGACACACAGAGGCTACTTAGATATTTTTCCACTGTTTATATTTTTCCCACTTTAAGATCTGTTATTCAGCTATTAAATTGGAAACATACTTCTTAAAGTAGGAAAAAGCTAAAGCTGAATTAGGCCTATTTTTTCTCCATCTCTTCTAATACATTTGTTTGAAATCCTGTCAAGGTTTCCACCTTTATATATGCAGTTATTAAAAAACCCCCACCCTATTTATGTGGTATTTAAGCAATCTATTTTTTTCAATAGATCTTTGATAATAATAATAATGATAAAGCTGACCTACCCAGAATATGATTAGGCTAGGAATTAATTGTCTCACAGTCCTTCCTAAGTTGGGTTGTCCTACAAATATCACTGCTTGCTCAAACACTTTTTTACATACATCATTTCAAATATTTATGTTTTGCTGTTTATCCCTGTGGTAATCTAATAAGATTTTGTTGTTTGACTCTTGAAGATTATAAATATGATTTTGACTATTGCCATATACATAACATATACTGATTGATAGTCCTTGTGGTTAAACCAGAATAAAATGTTAATTATTGTCATTTTCTTAGGGAAACTTGGAAATTTTAAAATAAAAGTCAATGGATTTGGACAGCATCAAACCCTGTTTCCATTTTTCACTCTATACTTTAAAATTTTTAGTGATTCCTAATTTGAATTTAATTGTGCAAGAAATTATTGGTGCATTGCTTTAGACATTGCAAATAAATACATAAGACAATTGTTATTGGATTCAATGGACATGGTAAAGGTCAATAATTCTAATTAAATTTCTTATGAACCTCATCTAGCATGAGCTAACTAGCCCTGAAAGCCAAATCTGAGGGTGGGATCTGGATCCATGGCTGGTTTTGTTGCTGTTTCTCTGGAAAACCTTTGGCATCAAAAGCAAGTGCACCAAATATTTTAAAATTCAAAACAGTCACAAAGAAACCCAAAATATCAAACAAAAAACCCCAAACCTCCTGGTTATTTTAAAATAGTGATTATTCCTTTTATAGTCCTGTGCAACTTTGTATGATTTGAAGATGATCAGCTGCATTACCTGAGTAATGTAAAAGGTAAAAATTGTAAACGGAGGTAAATCCACTGCAGACACTGCAGTTGGTCATGTAAATCACATGAAGTAATTCATACAAAGTTACTTGATTTTTCAAAGTTATCCAAACTACCCAAAGCACTCTTCTCATCTAATTATCTTGCATTATTCTAGGAATTATTAATTGATAATGATGTTATTAAAAAACAAACAAGCATATCTTCCCAGTACAGGAATAACTGAGGTTTTATTAGAATTAAGGGGAAAAAATACAGCCCTTGATATTTTCTTTTTTTCTTTTTTTTTTATTTTTGATTTTTTTTCTCATCTAAACTTTCACATCCAAATTAATTTTAAAAATAATAATTATTCTATGAAGTGAAATGTGGGATGGGGGAAGGAGAAAGGATTAAAGGTATATTATGTATCCAAGTCCAGTGAGAAGTGTGGTTGTATAAATGAAATATTGCCATGGGCAATAAGATTGTTTCTGAAGCCCAATTTTCCTTTTTCTGTTGAATAATAATTTATTACTTGTCTAAATCAGCAGCAGTTTCTGCTGGCCTCTCTTACCTGTCTCTCCTTATTTGCTGGCTCTTTGTTCTGGAACCATTTTAAAAGGGGCAGATACAGTTCCTCTTCCCAAGCTTTTCAGTCTAAGGTCTATAAAAGCCTTGCAGAGTTATAAATTATCTTTTTAAATCTGGCATGGAGAGAAATGAAATGTGTCCAATAAATACAATTTTTTTTCAGCACTGTCTGTTTATCAGGAGTGTGAAAACTTAATGAGCCCGTTTATGTTGCAGGTAATTCAGATTGTCAGTGCTGTTGACAAGGATGATCCGAAAAATGGGCATTATTTCCTGTACAGCCTTCTTCCTGAAATGGTCAACAACCCAAACTTCACCATCAAGAAAAATGAAGGTAAATAGAACAAATATAAAATGTGTATCTCCACAAGTTACTTTTGAATTGTTTTGTTGATTTCCAGTTGCTTTACCAGTGTGTCCTTTGTGCAATTCAAATGTAAATGATCTGCTGAATGATACCTTCATTAGATCACTTAAACTGTTTCCAATAAGAAGTAGATAAGAAGCAAGTAAAATGAATGTGGAATTTAGATCCAGAAGACAGCTCACTGGCTTAAATAAAATGAAAGCATGGATTTACTGCCTGTAGTATTCCTATTAATTTGAAATTCCAGAGATATGGGGCAAGATGAAAATCTGAAACTATGCTGATAAATAAATGTTGATTCCTACATTGAGTGTTTATGGATGGGAACATAAAATTAAGTGTCTACTAAATCTCCCAAAGAAAGCACCTTTTCAGCCTGTTTGTTGTGTGTATAATGGTTCCAAAGTATTTTGGTGAGGAGCTTTTGCTAGAAAGAGAAATCCCTTAGGTCAGCAAAGCCCAGAAGGGCACTTTGAGTCCCTGTGCTTTGGAGTACTTCTGGAAGGGCAAAATGTCGTTTTGCAGGGTTGTAGAAGGGACCATTCACATTTGATGGAAAAAAAAGACCCATTTAATATTGTTGGGCAATAAATTTATACTGATCCTATTCTTTGGCACACAGATCAGTTTGAAGGTCAGGATCGGTTTGAAGGAGCTAGGACTGATCCCAAGAATGCTATAAAGAGTGCTCCATGTGTTTGTACTTACTTGAATATTCAGCAAAGTTGTTCTATATTGGCTCTTTTTAATAATGCACACCCTGCCAGGAATTCTAGTCAAATTCAGTTTCTTATTTGAAATTGGAAGAAAGTAAAGCCCTGTTTAGTCTGTGGCTAATAGCAAGATGAATATGTGTGCTGTATGTGCAGGGGTGTAAAGGCAAGACATGAAATGTCAATTAAAGTGGAAATACTGTTTGCATTTTTTTATTCTGCCTGTTCCAACCTAGAAGCATGATGACACTGTTTTGCTAAATGACACTGCACCTAAATTCTTAAATCTGCTTAAATATAAACCATATTTTCCTTTTCTTTAGATGTGTTTTTCTCTTCTAGCATTCACAAAGTGTGTCTCTACTTATATCTCTATTTTCTTGTAGTAAATGAGTCTCTGTGTGTTTTCTGGAGAAGATAAAACAAATCTCTTCAAAATGCATTTCATAATCATCAGCAGTGTAACACAAATTGAATTAAGCATCCTAAATGTGAGGTGGTTTGCTTGGCACAGCATGACAAAGTAAAAAAGATCTTAGCATTTCTCTTCATGTTTAAATACTGAGCTCACGTTGCTAATTACCCTTGTCCTTCCAATCTGTTACCTATTTAAGACCCACTCCTGCTCCTACTCACAGACAATGGCAAAATGAGTCCTGAGCTGAGTGGGAGTGAGGAAACTTTCTATGTAACAAGGTTTAGAAAAATAAATCCAATTTTGTTACATCATTGCCACTCGGTTTTATGCAGTTTTTAATGTGTTTGAATCAGTTAAATGTGAAAATCCTCTTAAAACAACCACCTGAAATCTCTTGAAATTAAAAATCTGCTTGAAGAGACTTTACTGACTTAATCCTCCAGTATCCAATAATAAAATTCCAACTATGCATGCCATCCTTGTCTATCAAGGTTGCTCAGTCAGGGGTGCAGTGCAGAGTTGATGTTAGAACATGATCTCCCACAGGAAGCAAATACTCCTGTCAGAGCCAAAATCAGGGTATAATTTGGCTGAGGTGAGTTTTATGTCCTTTAAACATCATAGATCTTCAGTAAGTCTTTATTTAGTTATGCCACTTAAACAATGAACTTGACCATGACTTTGTCTTGAATATATCTGCCAGATAAGCATGAGTGATTATTCATGTTGAAAGACAGCAGTATCCCTAAAAAACCCTGAATTCACAAGTCAAATTTCTCCTTTTTTTTGTATTACTGCGAGTCTGGGCTGTCCATAACCAAGCTGGTGTGGTGTGGAACTGTAAGGAAATGCCTGTAACAAACCCTCCTTTACTTCTTGGAGATAAGATCAATGCTCAACACAGTAAAGCTTGGAACAGAAAAACATTCCCTAACTCTGGTGGCCAAAATCCTTGACACCTTCCTGACTGTCCTCAGCCTCAATTTCCTCCCAGATTAATTAATTCCTGCCAAATTAATTCTTCAAGGCAGCAGAAACTTTATGGCTGCTGAAGAAATGCTGTCTACTTGTGAATGCCACACAGAGACTGCATTTTCTCAGGAAGCCTCCTGTAGAAACCAAATTTTTACTTGCTAGAATTAGCACATTTCTTTATTCAAATAATTTTTAATACCTCGCCTTTCTTCAAAATTCAACATTCTCTTGAGGGTTGAGATAAACAGAAGTACTTCTCCTCAAGATTGCCCTTTTGGGCTCTCTTGTGCTTTGGGTAACTGTGTGGCATTTGGCCACCATGTAATGACATTGAACATGGTGACATTGGTGTGCCAACAGTGCAGTTTGGCACCTGCCAGGAGAAAAAGCTGCAGTGCCCTCTTTCTGTCCCTCCTGCCAAAGAATACATAAGATGCCTGTGATTTGGAATGCTGCCTTCCTGTGTAGAACATAAGCATAACCATTAATCAATTTAGCTTCTCGCACACAGGCTGATTCTGTTGTTCAAACCTTCCAGATCACCCTAAGGCAAGTTCCCCTGATAGTCAGTAATTAACTGTGCTGCTGACATGCACTGCAAATATTATGATTGGCTACGTTGTTGAGAAATGTGTTTAACTAAGTGACACAACAGGTATCTTCATCAGGAACCACACCAAAAAAATAAAACCAAAACCATTTCTCAGAATATTTTATTACATGTATAGAAGTTATGCTGTGCTCACAGCAGGATCTGTGCCTTGAAATGGTGCACTGGTCTTCTTCATTTGCTTGGTTTGTTGAATTTCCATTTCAATTTCCATATTAATTTTTCCCTATTAATTTATTAATTTTCCATATTATTTTTCCATGTTAATTTTTATATTATGAATTTCCATATTCCTTCTGTAGACAAGACACCCAAAACTGTAGAGGCTGTGGTGCCTTTCTGATGTAAATAATGTAAAAAATGTAAATTTAAATGCCACCATGCATCTCACTGAATATCTGTAGATCATGTCTTAGCCATCTTTATTTTCCATATCTCCTGATGCTTTTCTTCTGTCCTTTTCTGATCTCAGATGTCCATTACTGGCAGGGTTTGTAGGTTTAGTGCCTTGGGTTCCTGGGCAGTGAGTGATAATCCAAATCCAGGCAATCATGCCCTCTCAAGCTCTAATAATCAAGGCATGCTGAGCACTTGGACTGCCAGGTGCAAAAACCTTTATCCCCTCTCAAGAGAAATAATAGAGTTATATAAAAAAAGTATAAGAAGTTAATGCTACATGAAAATCATGTCATGTTTTCAGTGTTAGACCTGTGACTAAACCTATGACTCTGTGACATAACAAGTCCCTGACTGCACAAACTCCTGACAATCTCTGGCACTTTTCACGTGCTTTTGTGCTGGGTTTTCTGCATAGGAACAGAAGCAGGAAAAAAGTGAAAATCTGTGTTTTGTGTGGTGTGTCTGAGAAACTTTTAACCAGAAAAAATCTCAAATTTCAGATGAAAATATCTCATGTTTAGACAAGTGTTGATACACTCTAGCAATGTGTTGTAGACTGACTGGAATTAACCCCTCCAAAAAAACTGCAGGCTCACAATAAATGACAAAAAACTGACAGGAATCTAGACAACTGATGAGGATTTTATACTTTCATGGCATCAGAAAACTGAAATGAGACCTCTGGAAATGGAATTAGAATTTGTTGACAGCCTTTTCTTTTCAGGTGAATGGTCTTCACAGAGCATTACCTAAAATCTTCTGCTTCATCCCAAAACACTCTCTCACAGCAGTACCTCTTTTCAGCATTGAATCCTTCAGGTTCCCTTAGATTGTTCAAGTGAGAACAGAACTCTGTGATAGGAGCATTTTCACACATGCAAACATTTTGATATGTTGCCAATGCAATTTTTACTGTCAAAAACTACCAAACACATCTTTGCCATAAAGAGACCTAAAATTTTTCCCATGAGAAGTTGCCATTGCTATTCCATTTTTCTGATGCCAGAATCTGTTTCCTAATGGGAAAAAAAAAAACAAAAAACCAACAAATTGGACATTCCACAGTGCCTTTGGATGCAATAATTCTTCTGACAGGAGAAATGACATCTTTCCTGGATAAATGGGATATTCCATACTTCGTATAGGGCTAATGTAGCACAGCAGTCCATGGGTAGGGCTTACCTTTGGGTTAAGAACCTTACTGGCATGAGCTCATATTCCTGCAGAAATCCAACAGCCTGATTTGGCTTGTAATAGGCTGATTATCAGTGATCAGCCTCCTCTCTCCCTCAAATATTCATTGTCCATCTGGCAAGTTGAGCTCTGAATTTGGTCCTTAATCTAGTGAGTGCATAGTAAATTGTTGGTTTTTTTTTTTTAATTGAAAAATTATATATCTGACTAAGTGATGAACTGTCCTGTTGCTTCTCTCTAACAAGCTTAATATTTATATTGAGCCATGCTTATAGCCTGTTACATCTATGATACATATAATAGCTCCAAGAGTGATCATGTTTAAATGTGAATTTCTTTCATTCTTTTCTTCAAGTTAAATCTTGCTTATGTCCTCCTTGTGCTGCCTTGAAAGTGCAGGCACTGTGTCAGGTGTTTTAAAGGAAATGGCCTGGTGTAATCACTTCAATCACTGCCTTGCATGCCTTTGTATACCATGGATTATTTTATATTTCATCAGCTCTTTACCGTTAAAAACCAAATATTTCTAAACTTTAACAATAGCTAAGGAAAACAATTATATGCAAGCACTTTTAGATATTCCAAATAATAAGACAAATTATTATTATTTTGTTAAAGTACTTCTCTGTCACCGTGATTTTAATACAATAACACCTGGATTTTTTCCCCAGCTTTTTTCATCAAAGTATTTTTAGAAGCATCTGTCAAATACATACCTGGAGGGTGAGTCTTTTGTTCCCACCAGAGTAACTCTCATGTGTTAAAATAAGTCTTTCCCTGAAACAGTTTCTTTTGGCATTTCTGGATAAGTCTCTCTGCCATTGTCTCAGCTGCCAGCTGAAGCTCCTTCTGTGTTTTTTGATTGACTTTTCTCTGCAAATGTATCCCTCAGAGAGCTCTGAGGTGACTCCTCTCTTTCATTGCCCTCCTTTCACTTTGCCCAATTTCAAAGTTAACCCCCTGACCCCAGGTACAAATTGCCAGAGCAAGGACATCATTAAACCCATCATTTCAGGGTGGATGTGCAGGGAACATCCAGAATCACAGCACCCAAACAGTGCCTTGGATGTGAGCAGCACATCCTCACACATTGCTGCAGTTTCAGGCAATTTTGGGAAGCTTTGTGGCCCAGCTGCCACGTGCCAGAGGGTGTTCCACAATGGCACTGCTCGAGGGAAAGCACATGCTTATGTATTTCTAATGGTTTTAATTATCATCCTCATTTCTTTTCTATATCAGTAATTAGACTTTCAAACTCCAAAACATTCCAAATCACATCCTTGTTAGTGGTTTTCTTCAAATTAAGTGATGTGCTCAGTCTTGCATCTTATAAGTTATTATTTTTGTACCATCTGTCAATATTAGTGGTATGGAATTACATCCAGAAGATGTAAAGGAATATGAGGCATAATCTAAGATAAAGCATTGATCACCATCTCTTTTAATAGAGAAATCTATTTTCTATCATCTCTTTTAACACCAGAAATCACAAGGAATACTTGCATAACAAGGTGCAAGCAGTGTGAAAGGAGCAGTTAAAAATAAGAATTGCAGTGTATTAAAAAATAACAAACACCCTAAAAGTACCCTATTATCTGGCACTTGTGTGTCAGGATCTGCCATCCACTGGCACACATCATGTTTCTCCAGGAGTGTTCATAGTGTGAAAAATGTGTTATAAATATCATGCTATCAATCTTTTTCTCGGCATGGCATTTAAACTGAAGATGTTAAATAGCAAAGTTCAACATTTTTATAACCTGTGCATGCCAGAAGAACCTCAGTTTATTGATTTTTTTTATGAATAATAGAGTTAATAATGAAATTGCTAATACAAAATTATTGAAATATTTCCTTTGTAGTGTGGTTGAAAGATTTTGTTCAATAAGTTCCTTTTTTGCTTCTACTAGAAATTTTAAGTTAAATAAATTAAAACAAAGCATAAAAATGTTATTTTGCTGAGTAGGAAGGTCTAAATATTACCAAGACAAATCATGTGATAGTTAAGGTAACTAAGTTCTATGAAACATTGTAATTCTGTGAATTAAGAATAATTTGTTTTTGGGGTTTTTTTTTCCCCTAAAGATACTTAATTATATTTTGGATGCATACTTGCCTTTCTCAGCAAAAAACAAAATGTGATTTACAGGCTTGAAATAACACAGTCTACTGATGGCCTGCAAGTTATCCTAAACTGCTGAGCCTCTTTTTAAGAATTATGTGTCTGGTGTGCTTTGCTCTGCTGCTGGAAAGTGTGTCAGGATCATGCTGGGGCTGGGAGGGGACCTAGGGACACTGTGTTGCCACACTCCCTCACTGCGGCAGCAGGCAGGGACACCATGGAAAGGACAGGACTGATTCAAGTTTCCACTTCATTAATATGCAGAAAGTGATGTTCAGCCAGTGCAAATAGCTTTGCTGGAGCGAGTGGTTGTGCACTGGGTGGCAAGTGGCAAGTTCCTGAAATAATTCATGCAGTTCTTTATTTATCATATTCAGGTTCCTTTACCCTTGGTCCTTAGACAATTCACCTGCCTGAAACTGCTTTGGACCAGAAAACATGCTAGATCATCTTTTGTGAGAGAAGTAATCAATTTTCTTATTTGCATATCTGACAATTCTAAGATGTAATGTCTTCCTGTGAAGTAGGACTGTGCCCAAGAACTGAAAGAGAGGAGCCCTTTTTCAGTGACAAGTGATGAGTTATGAAAGGAGGAAATCAGTGTTATACATCTTTAGATTATTCTCAAATTCTAGAGGACTTGGTAGAATTCCAAGGTAATGATAATATTCCCAAGGGACCCCAATACATTCCAGTAGTACTCAGAGGCTCTGTCTTGCCAGGCAGTGGATGAATTTCCATTTTCACTGTAGGATTTTACATTGCAGTTGAAGTGATATATCTGACTCCTGTCTACCATTCCTAGCAAGGCTCCAGTTTTCCCTGGTACTGCAGTGTTAGTCTCACCTAGCTGAGAATGCTGGAGACAATATTCTCAGCATCTTTCTGCTGATAACTTTCTGCTTCCTTTCCCCCTTCTTTCTTTACTATAATCACTATTAGCTGTGTTCTGTTATTCCCTCAAGTTCTATTTTTCCTTGATGTTGACTATCAGTTGAGTGAGATTTGAAACAACTTCCCTGGCAGGGATGGCTGTGGTGCTGTTTTCTGAAGTGATTGCATTAATGTAGATGGGAAGCCAGCAGTTTTCCACTCCAATCCTTTGTCCTTCACTGACACCTGCTTCTGCTGTCTTTCCCAGCTTTCTTCTTGCATGCAGATCACTGCTCTTTCCAGACTTCTTTCTGATTAGAACCACAAACCAGGTGAAGAGTCAGTGCAGTTCTTCTGCAAACACTTTTCATCCCTCTCTGGGTGATTAAGCTTCTCACAATGGTTATGTGCTTTTCACCACTTCAATAGGCTAAAGAGGTGACTCCTTCTTGGTGCACACAGCTGAAACAGAGAATTAGGATCAACTCTTCAGAGGCTAACTCAGCTGCCAGCTCCTCCACCCTGCAACCCTTCTGTCTGTTCTGTCCACTTGAATCCTTATTCACTCCTCTCCTGTATTCAGGATGCAGGACTCCAGACAGATTCCCTCTCTCCTCCGCCCTAAGCCAGAGGTGATCCATCAAGTCTTCACTGGACTGGACAGGCCAAGCTGATGGATGAACCAGCAAGGAGGGGGCCATCTGGTAAGCTGATTGTCCTCTTGCAGGCATCTCCAGCTCCTCTTCAGCCCTGCTGTGCTCCCCAGCACGTCTGTACTTTTTACACTTTTGCACTGGCAAAGTGTTTCCTGGGAGCTTCTGTTCCAAATGCTGTCTAACCTTTCCCTCCTGGTTCACTTTAGTTCTGTGGTGACAACTTCTTTCCAAGCCTCCCAAATGCAAACTTTCAGACAGCTACAGAGGAGTTGTATATGCACATTGCAAAATTAGACTGATTCCCACAGCATCCCATCCTTTCAGAGACTGCCTTTTTTTGGTCATTTGAATCAACCACAATTAGAGAGTTATTGCAGAGCGTTAGTGCAAACATGACCCAGCCCCAAACAGCTTCCAATGGAGGTGATGAGACCCAGCTAATCCCAAATACATGCAGCCTGCCATTATGCATACATGACTAAAGAGACTTTTACTTCACTCGTTCTTAATTTATTATTTGTGCTGCTAGCAACAGAATGTTGCCAAGACGTCAATTATGTTTCATTTTATAAATCAAACTAATTGAGAACCAGATGCAATCTGAGAGAAAAAGATCTGAGGTCAGTGTTGTGCACCATATGCACGACAGTGCTTACTCATGATGAGGGAATGGATTGGACAGCTGTGAATTTTCCTGCTGTAGGAGTTTCATCAAGCTCAGTAGTGTAACGTCCTTAGCTCTCTTTTCCAGTTTATTGCATTAATTTAATAATAAATCTAGAGAAGAGTGAGTAAGGGATAAAAGGTTGTGAAAACAAAACAAGAGAGCAAAAGAATTTGGTCAGTAAGTTAGCTTGAAAATCTGTCTGGTTTAATAATAACATGGAACATGGATGAAAGAAATAGCAGAGAAGAACAAATTGAATCTTCGGTGTGACTTAATTTCAGATACATAATGGGAAAATAGACATTAAATCAAGGTCTCAAGACTGAACTGCTTAGCAGGCAGAAAAGTGGTGTTCTTACTGAGTGCAGAACTTCTAAACTAACAGCAGTAAGATCTGCAGTACCAGCTCCTTGAATTTCATCAATGGGCAGAGCCTGAGCCCAGGAGCTGCCCCTGCCCAGGAGGCAGAACTGCTGCCCTGGGCAGTGCCCAGCCCTGAGCAGATGGTGCAGAGAGGCTGTGCAGTCTCCTCCCTGGGGATATTGCAGAGCCACACGGACACACTGCTGTGCCCTGTGCTCTGGGATGGCCCTGCTGGAGCAGGGAGGTGCCACCAGAGCAGCCCCGTCCAGCCTCACCCATCCTGGGATTCTGTGAAACATTGCTCCACCAGCCTTGAATCAAAGGTTCCCTAAGTGCTCTAACATAACTCCTTAAAAACTCACAGCACCCATGATTATGATATTCTAGGACTTTAGAAGTATTTCATAGTAGTATTTATAGCTAAGTGAATATATAATATTTGGAGATAAATTTCCAGATTTTTAACAGCTACCTTCTGAAAGAGTTCAGATATTTCCAAGTACCACTTCTGGCTTGATGGGTACATCTGATTCCTCTAGGTTTTCTGCAAAAAGCAGTTTCTGTGGTGGAAATGTTCATAGACATTTGCACTGACTATGTCTGATTTCCTGGAAATGGGTTTAATTTTGAGTAGGAGGAATGATGTCCTGAGGCCAAAGGTTCTGGTAGAACCTCTGCCCCATCACCACCTCAATATATTGCCCAGCAGAGTCAAATTGCATCTAAGAAGTTCGTCTATGTGGTTAGCTTTTGTTTTGGTTTGAATGTTTAGATTTTATCCCTAAGTACCTCTTTCTTTCTTTTCTTTCTTTCTTTCTTTCTTTCTTTCTTTCTTTCTTTCTTTCTTTCTTTCTTTCTTTCTTTCTTTCTTTCTTTCTTTCTTTCTTTCTTTCTTTCTTTCTTTCTTTCTTTCTTTCTTTCTTTCTTTCTTTCTTTCTTTCTTTCTTTCTTTCTTTCTTTCTTTCTTTCTTTCTTTCTTTCTTTCTTTCTTTCTTTCTTCTTTCTTTTCTTTCTTTTCTTTCTTTCCTCTCTCTCTATTCCTCCCTTCCTTCTCTCTCTTCCTTCCCTTCCCTCCCTCCTCCCCTGAAAGGAGGGATAAATACATTTATTGGTTGCTCTCATTATGGAATATCTCTTTGTTTTATCGTATCCTAAATGCAGACTGTTGAGGAGAAATTAATTTAGTAGTTGCTCTAATTGCACTTTTGTCAATTAATGAGAAACTAGATAGGAGTCTCATTTTAAACTTTCAGTTGCAGTAAAGATTAAAAGACCACCAACACTGTTCTACTAGAGGAAAAATAAACATGCTAAAGAAAAAAATTTAAGCAGGAATCATCACCTACCAACTGTTAATTTTTCCTTTGATTAAGAAAAATCTCCTTTTGTCATTATATCAGACTATTTGCACGTGGATGCTCCATTACAAATAGAAGGTGTTGATTTTTCACGCTTAGCCTTAAGGTTTATCTGATTAGTTATTACACAACTGACATTATAATGTGAGTTTAAAAGGCTCAGATCATGTTCTAATTTGTATCTTGTTTTGAACAAATCCAACAAGTGTTTTGCACAAGGAAGGAATTACTGTTGGAATCACAGTCATTGTTCCTGCAGGGTGACCACAACATTGATTATTATGTGAATTCTGTGTCTCTGCATTTTCCTGAATCTGTCTGGGGTGCTCAAATAAGTTTATATTTTATATTTTACATACCCTTTTATCTCCTCCTCACTCATTTTGAGGAGGTGACTGTTTAAGATCTGGTTGTATTTCTCTGTCACAGCAGTGACACATTGAAGGAAACAGGAGATTTTAAATGATTTTTTAGTACATCTTCCAACATCAGCCTTTAGAGTAAAAGGGAGACAAAGCTTTTTTTTTTTTTTTTGGGGGGGGGGTTGTACCACTTAGGTTATTTTCCCATCAACTCCTGATTTTGTAATTTTTATGTGTGATCTTGTTGTAAAATATGTCACTTTGTTGGTCTTCATTTAATTCTGTCTAATTAGGACGTACTTTATTTGGCAAGCAGCCAGTAATTAGCGACATATTTATGTAATTATTAGCATGTAATATTTATATAATAAATCTGCCTAGAAGGCAATGCATTCAGAGGGCAGGGAAGAGGTAGAATACATGATTTGACTGAACACAGAGATCTTACGCACTGAGCCAAACGCAGCAAAGAAATGAAATGCATCAGTTGACCTGTCTAGTCTGGGGAGAGAGTTTGCATATCCTAAAATGATAGGATGTGCACACTTGGTAATCAGCACTGATTAGAGAGGGAGTGAAGATGGGCCCCTGTTTGAAGTGAGATAATAAGGCAGCTTGTTAGGGAGAGATAAATAGAACTTGAAGAAAAGGACCAGATGTCTGCTTGATGGCACTGAAGAGGAAGAGCTCGTGGGGTCCTCCAAAGGTAACTGATGGATGTGGGGCCGATTGCAGGAATCAGGGAAGCAGTGGGAGCTCTCTGCCCGTGTTCAGAGAGCAAAGGCTGAGCCTCCAGCCTGGCCTGACTGATCCTGGGCTCAGACTAGCAAACTCCACTCTGGCTTTAGGCTAAGGACTGTGTTCCTGCCTAAACAGAAACCTGTAACTCTGTAGGACTGGGATATTTTGTAATCTGACTCTAAGAGCTAAATCAGGAACGAAGTCCTCTTGGTGGAGTTTTAAGTAGAGTTTGGTGTTAAAGTCATAAACCTTAAAAGGAGCGCCAACAGTAATCTCTGAATGCTGATGAAAGTTCTCTGTTCTGTTCTAAGAATATTGGGCTGTCTTGAACATGAACACTGAATTTTTTCTTCTCTTTTATGACATAACAATTTCACATTGCTTTCATAAACACAGGTAAAGCTTTCTGGCTTTGTTTGTGCTGTGGTTATAAAACTCTCATTCAGTCTAACCTAAAACTGAAGCTAAAATAGAGCTTGTTGGAAATAATACAAAATAAAATTAATTCGTGTAGGCTTTTCCAACTTGTTGCTCCCTAACCTTGCTTAGCTGGGTCCTGTCACTTTCTACAACCTTTTCATCCATTACATGTGACCCTCCTGTAAACTGTGCAGTGTTCCCCCAATGAAGATTAGGACCTTGTGATCTCAGAGCACTCTACAGGAGTGATGGATTTTTGATTGAGGAATTGTTCTGGAGTTTGGAACGCTTCTGTTTAGCTTGGCTATGGGTTTCCTGTATGAATTTGGATAAAACATTTAATCACTGTGCTGCTGTTGTGCGGTGCAAACACTGCAGAGCTGTGAGCAGTGGGGCTGGTAAAGGCTGAGAGTTTCAGGAGTGCTCTAAGGGAGGGGTATTTTGGATTCTTCTGGAAGTCCCAGACAGGAAACATGAGGAATGTGCTTGTCAGGGGAGGAGATGGTGGAGCCCAGTCTGATGGCAGCTGGCATCTTTGATATGAGCTGCAATACTGAACACAGAGGGAGGTAGTTTAGACTCAGTTCTACCCCTGACATCTCCTTCTGTATCATCTTTATCTAACCCACATTGTTATGGCTTCTTTGTACTAATATTTTCTATTTTTAAATGAGAAAAAAAAATATAACAAATCAACTTTTTCTTGTTTTGTGCCTTTTTTGTGCTAACAGGCAAGATCAAAAGATGTAGTTGCCAAAAACTTTATAGAGTTCTAATGCAGTCTGTCTAGCAGAACCACTTGCTTCAAAATTTCATATATAGATCATAGCTTTTTCTAAACTAAAATTATTTTTCATAATATTTTTCCCCTCCGGTAAGGAAACATACTTTCTCAAAGTGTCTACTGGGTTTTTTCTGCTCACCTTTGTATGTTTTTTATATTTTTTAAACTTTATATGTTTTTTCTTCATGATCACAGAGGTCTTTTTGTCATAATGAGATGTATTTTCCTCTGCCAGTGGAATCCCCATCTCTTCTAATATTTTTATGTGATCATGCTTTGTGTTTTTATTGCAGCTTCGGCCTAAACACTTCACTTGTACTTTATCAGACTCTTCATCACAAATAAGAACACAAGGAACCATTTGCAAGGTGTTCTCTTGGCTTACAGATTCTTTATATAGTTATACCTCATAACTTTTCTTCATGGGATGAAGAGAAACACTCAATAAGATGTCTTTTGTTTTGTCACAGTTACATTTCTATTGTGAATGCAAATGTTTTAATTGTCAAAAATTTTTAGAACTCCCATCCTTGGAGATATTCACAAGACAGCTGGACAAGGTGCTGGGCTCTGGGTAGCTGGGTTGGAGGTGAGCAAGGTTGGACCAGGTGACCTCTGGAGGTCCTTTCCAACCTCATCCAACCTGTGATTCCATGAGAACTCTAAACAACTTCTGAGCTGGTGCTGTACTTTCATATATTCATAACGTATGAACATATATATTCATAATATTCACCCATATTAGCACTGACCTTGCAATAGCTCTGTGGTGAGGCAGAATTCAAGTGCTGATGTCTTTCCCTGGCTGTTTCTTTCCAAGTTCTGTGTTGTGTCAGTCCATGCATGGAGCAAAGGCGGGGTCTTGCAGTATGTGCAGGCCTTGGAATCTCAGTTCAGATGTGTGAGTGTTCCTGCTGTGATTCTCCATCATCCAGCTGTGTATCCCAGTCTGAAACTTGTGGTTGTTCCAGGATTTTTCTATGCAATGTTTGCATGCTGTCCAGAAACATTCCAAAGGGTGTCTGGGATGTTTCATTTGAAAATGTTTTCAAACTATTCCACTCTATAGATGGGTAATGTGGTTTGTTCACTCACTGGAATTCCTTCTCTGGATGCCTTTTTCTCTTCCCTGCATTTCAAAAGGCCATGAGTTTTCCCCGTGGGGATCACATCCTCTGTTAGAGGTGTGCATGTAATAAGGCATGTGTGAATCCTTTGGGTGTGAGACAGAAGCCTGAATTACTGCCATTAATGGTCTGATGATAACAAATTGTTATTGTTATATGTAATCTGCATATGAGAATGTCTTCCCAAAGTCATTATCATGCTGCCTGTGTGCCCAGGGGCAATGTTACACCATAACATTTCAGTCTTTCAAATTACAGAAAGCTAATATAACTCTTGATGACATTTACAAAAATGTATAATGGCACTCCTTTCAGGGCTCTCACAGAAATTGTTCTCAGGGAACTTCAAGGGAGTTCTGCGTGTATAAGAACTGCAGGATCTGGCACTTTTTACTATCAAAGCCACATTTTTTTTTTTCTTCAATGGCACCAGCTCAAAAAATGTTAAGTCAGAATTGTTTTTAATTTATTTTCTGATTTAAAATGCCCTGGCCAACTGTAAGCTGTATTTAACTTTCAATGCTCTTTGGCAGAGAGTCCACATTCTAAATTTCTTTTCATAGGAAGTTGTTATGTCAGAGTTATAAACCTCTGAAAACTGGCATTTTGTAATGGAAGTGCTGACAAGACCTTTATTACACTAGTACAAAAAGGCAGCATTCCAATAAATGCTGGTTGCTGTTTTTATAGTCTGCTGGTTGCTTTCTGCTGCTGTATTTCAAAGTGGACATTATGTAAAAAGTAAGTGGCATAATAGAAATACACTGCTAAGGCTGGAATTTTGCTTTTACTGTTGCAACAAAACTTCAATATGGTTGATAGGTCTGATTACAGATTTAGGTTTTAAGGGCTGGTGTATGATTTACTGGTAAATTGCTTTAAATTCCTACCAAGCCCTGTGTACATTCAGCACAGAATTGGAATGGTAAAGGTGATAATCATGGCATGGAGAAGTGGATGTTAAATTACTTAAATGGCAACTACACATCACATCTAAGACCCTAAAAAAGGCTCCTACTTAAGTTTTATGCTTTTTACTATGATATTGAGAGTTTACATTTTAGAAAGAAAAATTCACTTCAAACATCCATGATTGTCTTTGTAGTCCCCAGGTCTGTGAACTTTTCCAGACCTGGAGGTCACTGAAATGAGAATTGGAGGATGTGTGTGAAGTGAGGAAGGTCAAGAACGTGGGTGGGAATTCTTGGAACTTTTCCATCACCTACCAAAATCACTCTGAATTTCACTGAACCTGGTGGAGACTTAGCTCTCCACAGAAGAGAACAGCAGTCAGTGTAATGTCTAAAGCTGTACTTGTCACTGTGGCCAGAGGGGCTCAGACCCCTGTCTGCTACCAGCTTCTCCTCCACACTGTATTTGTTAAGTAGGTATTCATAGCAGGATTGAGAATCCGCTATCCCTCCAAAGAAAAGCATATGGCACAGCCTTGGGATATCTTGGCTTTTTTATTTATCCTTGCATCATTTTTGTTGGAATCTGGTAATAGGCTACTGGAAATTTTTTGGTTCAAATGCAAAATATAGGCATTATTTTATCAAAGTGCTGTAAAACACCGTATCTGAAACTTTTTGGTTAAAATAACAACAGAACAGAATTAACTAGGATATGTAGGTTTCAAAAATGATCCGTCAGTCTATGCAAATTGCTGTGTTAATAATGTATTTTTAATGCTGAGCACATTTGACAGCCATTTCATCTCTTTTTCTAAACCAGAGCTTGGCAACCTGCATTAATTCTTACACTTTACAGATGTACCATTCAATGCACGTGCCACGCAGGGATGTGATCTGAATGGAGCAAAGCATGTCAAAGCAGTGGCACTATTAGTAAACAGCTTTGTGACTGGCTGCTGGGATACAGGAGAGGAAGAGGAGAGGCAAAAGCCAGGGCTGGTTTAGCACATCGCACACCCTCACTGGCCTGGGTTTGCTTCCCATTATGGGAGTGCCAAGCCCAAGTGGCACCAGGGGTTTGGAAGAGATGAATGGACAAACCAGAGTGAGTGAGGTTCAGTCAGATGTGCTGGGTGCAGTTCAGACAAGGTAGAGCTTAAGTAGACCCAGAACTCAAAATTTCCTGCTTTGACTTGCTCTATGTGTCTGTAAATTAAAAAGAGAGAGAGAGATACCATGTCTAATTATTTCTCTACTCCATTAACAATAAAACTGGTATTATTTCAGACTCATGTGTTCTACATCATTATTTCTTCAGCAGGGATTTTCTGTCCTTTCTTCAGTGAGTTAAAAAACCAAGGTACAAAATACAAGAGTTGCTGCTGGACTGCAAGGGACCATATAGTTATGTTTGATTATAGCTCTGCTGGCCTAAAGGTCAAAGGAAAGTTTTAGAATACTTAAGAGACAATTATCTAAAGTTCAGACTTTTCCAAAGGAATAGAACTAGAAATTATACAGACTATTATCTAAAGTTCACATTTTCAAAGGAAAAAGGTAGGAGGAAATGCTTATTCATCATCACTTTGCTGTTAATTTGTCTGGCTTTTTTTTTTTTTTTCCCTTCTGTCAAGAATTTATTTACTACAAATTCTGTGTTACACAGTAGCACTAACATAATTATTCCCCTTTCCAAGAAATTTTAACATATGAGAATGATGTATACACGATTAAATATTACTTTGCTCATGATTCAAAATTCCCAGCAGTACTTTTTATTTCTGCAAAGGACTACATGGAAATGTGTTTAGGTTTTTTTATTCATTAGTTGATTCAGCTGCTCAGTTCTGGCATAAACTGTTATTATTTAAGCCAACTAGTAAAGAGGAGAAAATAATCAAAAATACAAAATATATGACATTTTCCAATTATTCTTCTACCAATACATTTTCTCACACAAAATACTTTTTCTTTCCCTGTGTTGTTATTGGTGTTTTAAGGTATTGCAGAAACTTCAGGTCTATAAAAAACTCAAAATCATTCAAGTGTTTGTTAATTTGTCATAGGAATGCTTTATGAATTGCCATTAAATATGCCAGTATGGAATGCAACTTTCTATGGGGCAGTAAAGAGAATTTGATCAATCAGCTGAATTCTTATGACAAAAAGTTTTTCTTCTGAACCTGATGTCTTCTATCAAATTTGATAGCAATTATCAATCTGCTTTTTTGAACTCATCACAAATTTTTGACATTTATGAAAAGCAGGTCAGTTTGGAATACCTGTGGAGGCTTCAGTGCCCATATGGTTTGGGCATCACAAATCAGGAAAAATATCCTGTAAAAACCAGCCTTTCTTTATTTTCAGATGATTTTGTAAGCCTTCTGTTTGAATAGAACGTTTATGTTTTTACCACAAAGAGGGTGGGGTCCTTTTTCTTGTAAACTGCTGCTCAAGAGGATTTTGTTTGAGATAGTCATCAAGGAAGGCCCAGTACAGCTGTAAAAATACACAAGAAACAGTTGTATATATATATATTAATATACATACATACATATATATATATGTAATCATAAAAATATATTTTTATAAATATAGCCATGTTGAAAACACTAAGTTTAATCATGAAACAAAATTGTTATAGAAGTTCTTATGTAAAAATAGGGGTTTTTTTTCAGCTACTAACTATTGCCAAATTTATAACATACAAACTTATAATTGTAACCTTTTAATCAAATATTCCTTTAAAATGTGTTTCAGCCTAAGGCAGAAGAATAAAAAAAATCAGCCTTACATGGGTTTCTCATAAAGCATTTTAATTTCATTCTTTTGGAAGAAGGAAACTGATGCTTCCAACTTGTACTAAAGAGGAGCCTGAAACGAATAAATCAGTTTTTCAGCTCAGGGCCTGTTTGTGAGCAGTGGCTTTTTAAAAGGTGAGCATGGATGAGGGTGTGCTTGGAGTTGTCACTTCTGGTTCTTGTGGTGGATCAGAAAGGAGATCAAGACTATTCTTTCCCAGGGATTTTGTAATTGCAAAAGGATAAAAAAGAAATTTCAAAACAAGAGATTTAGCACACGTGGGACTGTGGGCAGTGACTTGTCTGGGCTGTAGTCACTGGGTTTTTCCTGCAATGCAATCCTACCAATCTAAAAAGGTGCTGTTTGTAAATCTTTTCGTAGAAAGAAAGTATGACTGAGAAAATATTCAAAAAGAATAATGATTAAAGTGACTTATACAGTGCCTATTTGAGACACCTCTCTGTCTCTTGACAGTTTTATTCCCAGGCTCTAAAAAGGGGATTGGAATCTTCCAATCATCCACCATTTCTCTGTCATTAGGTTTGAATTCTGAAGAAAAACAAAGTACCAATGTTCAAAGTGATCTTTTAAAAATCTGTGTTTGACATTGTACGGTTTCCACTAGTGAATAGTAACTATTACAAGAGGCACTTGAATATTAATTATGTTATTAATGGTTATGCAAAGCTGAAATGGCATCAGCATTCTCTTGAATGTTCTTTTCTAGTGCCTTTGCAGCTGGTTGCTGAGTGTTCTAGAGCTCACATTCCTTCAAATGTCATGTGCTCTGGTTTTCTGCCTGTATTTTGCTAGTTTCCACTGAAACCTTGATGATAATAATTCAATTGCTTGGTTATTTCAAGTCTGGGGTTTTTATTTAAGAATAGATGCTACTTTTGAAGAGCGATTGGAGATGAATGAGCTGTCCCTGTCTTTTCCTTATCAGAAAAAGCAGGGAGTGTCACAGTAAGGATATTCCTGCTGCTCTTCTTCTTGTGTCAAAGAACTCTATTTTACAGAGAATCTGAGATTTTTAAATGTACACAGAAGGATAGCTCTAATAAACAGGAAGAAACGTATATTTCTGTCATTCTGCTGTTTCCAGCTGTAGAGCTTCCAATTAAAATTCCCTCTTCACATAACTAATATATCCAGCATAGATAACCACTTCTACCACAAAGCCCTTAATACCACTAATTATTTGATCTTTCTGAGGACATTATAAAAGGGATAAAAAAAGAAAGGCAGAATTCTGTAGGTGTAAGGTGGCACAGCAGGGAACTCCACTGATCTCAACATATTAGGGATTGCAAGGGAATTAAAGAATTGCAATAAAGTGTGCAGAGAAAATGACACTTAGATGCAAACTCACTGCTTCTGATTTTTACTTCTGTTATTTTATTTTATTGTCTGGCTTAAAATTGCAAGATGCGTTCTTGACAAAGTGGGAGATGAAGGGAGACTCCTGCCTGCATCCTGATTGCTGTTGATGCCATTAAAGTCACTCGTGTCCAGAAAAATCCAGAAGTAGCTTTGTATTAAAATGATTGCATTTACATTTTCTCAAAATTGTTCATCCATGAGCCTCAAAAGAGATCTGGGAGATTTGACAACAGTTGGGGAATCTGCAGAAAGCACTTGGCCCTGGGGTAATTGCTGTGGTTATGCAAACTACCTTTGTCTAGAAACCACACTGGACATCTTTTAAAGACCTTCTGCATTGTCATCCTTTGTTCCAGCTGTGAGGGAGAGATTCCCAAAACAGTCCCTTTCACTATTATTTCAAGAATCTGCTTGTAAATTTCAGAGACTGAGAGACAGCCAGGGAGCTGAGCCACCAGGTTTTTTATATGTAAAAGGGCAGAAGTGAGCTCCAGCTCTGAGCTGTAGTTGTGCATGCCCAGAGCCTTGTTTCTCTGACCTGACAGTGATGCTGTGAGAGTTATTAAGATTTTACAGCATTCCTGAAGGCTGCAGGACAGGATGCAGCTCCTGGTCCATCCTGGGTGGCAGGTACAGCACCTGGGAGAGGGCATTTTACATTTTATAGGGCTCAGGCATTTCCATGAACTTCCCCAGCCCCTTCCCCACAGAAGGGCACAGAATTCCTGGAGACTCATTCTGATGGAGTATGTCAAAGCCCCTCCTGGATGTGCCCTCCTGGCTGGAGGAACACTCTCAGTGGCTCTGTGCCTGTGGCAGACAGCTCAGAGCTCTGTGAGCAGGGAGCTTTGGGGCTTTTCTGCACGTGCTTTTCCTTGTTTTGCTAAAAGTACCATGAATAAATAAACAACCTGAGCAATGCTGTAATGAAGGATCAGTGGGTTAATTGGGAAGATGAGGGAAGGTGATTGTCCCCTCTCCTGCTGAGCACCTGCTGCCTGGTTCATTGATGCAGCAGCGCTGGACGCTGTTCCTGGAGGAGGCTCCTTCTGGAATGTCCAGAAAGGAGAAAGCAAAGCAGATAAATTGAGTTTATTGCTGATCAGCTGCCAGGATTTATCTTCAAGTTCTACGAACCAACTAAAATGTCAACCCAGGGAGTCATTGTTCTTCCACATCTCCAGCAACACCAAGGTATATTTATTTTAAGACATCGCAATGAAAGAAAAAGAATTTATTGCTAAACAAAATTCCTAAGTCAAATGGAGGACTTGCCACCCATTGGCAAAACAATTTGGTAATTTCATTTTGCTTTCTATGTTCTGCTTGTCAGTTTCTTTTGTTTCCAGGCATAACATGTTCACTTTTAGTCAAACATGGTTTCTAACAAAAACAAACAAACAAACAAACAAACAAAAAAACCCCAACCAACAACAAAAACCCAACCAAACAATCCATCTGTAAGAAAAGAAAGTTATTGTCTTCTCGTTTGACATCTCTTCTGGATAGTTCTGACTGTCCAGCCATTGCAACTTATTTTGCACTTAACTAACAGTTAATATCCCAACTACCTTGCATCTCTCTTGCTTTCTCTCATTACTTCTGAACTTGAATTGATAACTATGGTGGTTATCAATTCCAACCAGGAATCAAGAAACCAGGTGGTTTCTTACACTCAGCAAAGCTTCACTGGTGAGCACTTTATTTTCTCCATCTCTCTCACTTCTTCTGCCCCCTTCTATTTGTCTCTTTAGACTACACCCTTCCTTTTGTTACTCAGTTATGCTCTGGTTTTGGCTTATTAGAATTTTCTGCAGCAGACAGGATGGCAGTGAGCATCTCAGGAGGATGGAAGGGATCTGAAGCTGTTCCCAACAAGTGCAGCTTCTCTTTTTTAGTTCCTTCCTAAAGCAGGTGCCTTCCCTCTTTTGCATATCTGTAAAGTGCAGGGCTGTTGGGCTCAGCAATCAATCCTGTGCTCCAGCTTGGGCAGAGAAGGAATGCAGCAGGTTCACAGGAAGGAACAGGCTGTATCAGTACAGATTTTAGAGCACTGTGCTATAGAACTGTAAAAGTCCCTGGAGTTCCAAATAAATGACTACAGATGTGACACCTCTGAGGGGGATTTGTCTCAAAGAAAGAGCTGGAAATTGAGCACCACATAGTTATTTTCTCTTTTGAAAGGTCAAACTAAAAGGATTAAGGATGCAGCTTATGCTGGGATGTTTTTAATTTTGCAGGAGAATGACAGCAGACAGATGAATTTATTTTCCAGTATTTGAAAACAGAGAGAGGTGCTGAGGGGGAAAACTATCAAAAAAGGAACTTTTGCAGATCACGTAGTCACTTTTGCAGATCACTGTTATAAAGCTTTACACACCCATATTCAGGGAAACTGAGCTACAGAACTATTTTCCCAACATAACTTTTCCCTTTTTACCCTGCAGAGAACAAGGATGGCACTGGAAGTGGTTTAACTTGCACACATGTGTTAACACCTCTGGCACACTCAACCAAGGAGGAGTGCAGGGCTTGTTCACTTCCAAATGTGTGTTAATTATTGGCTTCAAACACACGTGACTTTTCCACTGCAGCACACTGGCACATGTGACACTGGGTGTCATCAGGGACTTTGGTCCTATTTGAGTTGTCAGAATTCTTAAGAGCTTATACCTGAAATTTGTCTTCAGTAAACACATATGCTTCCTTTCATTTTAAAAAGGGCACAAGGAAGAACTAGACTATTTATTTAGCTCCAGGGTGCCATCAGTTTTGATGTGACTGTTTCCAATTGGAATAGATAAAACCTCAGGATTCCTGTGGAAAAAGAAAATTATCAGGAATACTTTTTGTTCTGCAAAGTAACCATATTTATTCTGCTTTATGAAGGAGTTAATTTTTAGATTGACCTTCATGTGTTGCACAATCTAAATTTATGAAAAATGCTGAAATGGTTACATCATCTGCAATATAAATTATTGGCCTCTCTAGGCCAAGTAAACATGATTGGTAGGTGATTCTGCTGTGGAAGGGATAGAAAATTATAGAATCGCAGAATGTTTGTGTGGGAAGGGACCCGATCTTCAGGAGAAGCCTATTGTCATATGAGCACTCCCAGTGTTTTCCTTCCTTCCATGGAATGACATTTAGCATTGCACATGTCCGTTTTAGAGCATAAAGTATCAGGAGGCTTTCTTTTGCTCATGATGCATCAGGAAAATGAACCTCAACTCCTTCTTCTAAACCTCCTTCTTCTAAACAGGAAGTGCAGCTTTATTTTTAAATTATCATTGGATTCCACAGCAACACTCACACACACACACACACACACACACGCACACACACATATATACACATTACTCTTCTCTGTGCCTCTGAATCACTTTTTTTAAACAAAACACAAACAGCAAACTAGTGCAAGTCAACATGCACTCTGTTAGGATAATTTCTAATATTGAACTATTATTTTATTCCACAGAACAAAGCAGTTAAAAGTTATAGATTATTTAAGTATATAAAGAAATCTGAATTTTCTGCATATTTGACATGCCACTAATCATGGTTTATACCTGAGCACTATGACAACTACAAGATTATTGATATTTGATATATGTGTGTTTATAACTGCGTAGAATCTGTAATTTTTATAACTATGCAAATTTAAATCTGTGTGATTACCCTATGAAAAATCAACTTGTATTCATTTGGTGAACTGAGAACTGTGTGATTCTGAGAGATTTAACTCTGTAACTTTGTGGCTGTGTAGGATGCCATGCAGTCAGATGCCTCTTTATATTTCCAAAATTAACTTCCTGCATATGTGTGCAGAGGTAAGATGTCCTAGACTCATTTCCTGTCTGCCTCCATGGGAGATACAGCCTGGCTTGCTCTCTTGTCTTCATGGAGGTCAAATAAATGTTTAGCTCTCTTAAAATTAGGCCCACAACTTCTAATGCATTTAGCTTTTCTTTTGTCTTTATATAAAAAGGAAAAATCTTTTATAGCGGTGGAAAATGTGTAGTTTGTGGTTGTAAGGCAAAGAAGATTTGTGTTAATTGGTGAATATGCTTTAAGTCTGAATTTCTTTAACATCTTGTTTCTCTCTTGTTTTACTGGCTGGATTTTTATGACTGTGTGACTTGGAAAAAACAGTGGTGACTCGTGGTGGGAAGGTATCTGTAGTGCTGTATGCAGAGGAGAAATAAGGGATCACGATCTTCTTATCACACAACAAAATGCATATATTGCACTTGAGGCAGTTGGACAGGAAGGGGAGGCATTTCTGTGCCACGTGCTGCTGACAAAAGGAGATCACAGAATCTTTGTGCTGAGGCTCCTGAAGGCACTGAGGAAAAGCTGTGTGTTGAGATGCTGCCATTTTCACAGATTTCACAGAATGACTAAGCTGGACGAGACCTTCAAGATCATCGAGTCCAACCCAGCCCTAACACCTCAACTAAACCATGGCACCCAGTGCCACATCCAGGCTTTTTTTAACACATTCAGGGATGGTGACTCCACCACCTCCCCTGGGCAGCCATTCCAGAACTTTATCACTCTTTCTGAGAAAAACTTTTTCCTAATTTCCAACCTAGATTTCCCTTGATGCATCTTGAGATTTTTCCTTGCAGATAACACCCTGAGCATCCTGGCCAAGCACAGCGGCTTCAGCCGGCAGAAGCAGGAGGTGTACCTGCTGCCCATCGTCATCAGCGACAGCGGCACGCCGCCCATGAGCAGCACGGGCACGCTGACCATCCGCGTGTGTGGCTGCAGCAGCGACGGCACCGTGCAGTCCTGCAACGCCGAGGCCTACGTGCTGCCCATCGGGCTCAGCATGGGCGCCCTCATCGCCATCCTGGCCTGCATCATCCTGCTGCTCGGTAGGTGCTCGTGGCACGGCCTGTGGTACGGCCTGGGCCCATGGCAGGGCTGGTGGTACAGCCCGGCCCACAGCAAGGCCTGCGGCACGGCCTGGCTTGTGGCATGGCCTGCAGTATGGCCCTCGGCACGGCCTGGCTTGCGGCACAGCCTGCAGTACAGCCCATGGTACATGCCTGACCTCTGGCATGGCCTGTGGGACAGCCCACAGCACGGCCTACGGTACAAACCAGCCCACAGCATGGCCTGGCCTGTGGCACGGCCCATTTCACAATTTCCCCAGTGTCTGCCAGCTCTGAGGAGCTGTGAGGTTCAGAGAGGAGGAGGGACAGTCCAGTCCAACACTATGCACAGCAGCACTGACACAGTGCAGTGCTTGCAGTCATTGTATTTGCAGGGAATGCCCCAACGATGGCAGGAATGATGACTGACTCCATGTTCTCAGAAGACTAATTTATTACTTTATTATACTATATTATATTAAAGAATGCTATACTGTACTAAAGAATACAGAAAGGATACTTACTAAAAATGCTAAAAAGAGAATAATGAAAACTCATTACTCTTTCCAGAGTCCCGACACAGCTTGGCCCTGATTGGCCAAAGAGTGAAAACAACTCACAGCAGAATGCAATCAGAAAATCCCCTTTGGGTAAACAATCCCCAAACACATTCCCCATGAGCAAAGCAGAGGAGAAGCAAATGAGATAAGAATTGTTTTCCTTTTCTCTGAGGTTTCTCATCTTCCCAGGAGAAAAATCCTGTGTGAAGGGATTTTTTCAGAGAATGTGAATGCCACAGGCAGTAGGACCGAATCCCTCATGTCCTAAGAGCTGGACAGAAGCAGAGAGAACAAAGTCCTGTATTGAAGTAGTCACACACATGAGTTACAGAATAAACAGGTGTGGAATGGGAAGCTGAAAATCACATCGGGGTGTTGAGCAGCAAGGTGAACACAGTGTGGGCTACACCTGATGGGAAATAGATAATGTTGTATATCCTAAGACTCATGTGAATCATGGAATCAGAGAATGTCCTGAGCTGGAAGGGACCCACAGTGATCATTGACCCAGCCCCTGTCCCTGTCCAGACCCCCCAGCAATCCCCCCTGTGCATCCCTGGCAGCCTTGGGGCCGTGCCCATTCCCTGGGAGCCTGGGCAGTGCCAGCATCTCTGGGCAAGCAGAACCTTTCCCTGATCTCAGCCTGAGCCTGCTCTGCCCAGCTCCAGTGTTCCCTGGGTGCTGTCCCTGGCCCAGAGCAGAGCTCAGAGCTGTCCCTACAGCCCCGGGGAGCTTTGCCCTCAGCCCCTCTGCTGAAGCTGACCCAGCCCAGTGCCCTCAGCCACTCCTTGGGTGGTGCCTGCAGGCCCTTCCCCAGCCCGGGCTCCCTCCTTTGGATGCCTTCTTATTGCTCTATTTCTTTCCATTATATATATAAATTAATATTTGTATATTTCTATTACGAGTTATTCTGGATTGCAATGGCACAAGAGACACTAAAGCTTTACAAGATAAGCACTGCAGTATATTTTAATAAAACATACAACATTTGTATACAACATCAAACAAGTGAGGAAGAGAACAGTGAAAGGAGAGTTCTATTTCTGCACTTTGCAGCTTCACTTTGTGGCTGAGATTTATATCAGTAAATCAGTAAATGCTGAGGTTTAAGCATTAAACTGCAAAAATAAGCATAACCCATCTAGAGTTTTTTTATGCATCTGTCCATGATTCTGAAATTGAGCTGAGCTCTTTCTATCTCACTTATTTTCTCACTCTCTTTTTAGTTATATACTAGGAGTCTCTTGCAACAGGTAGAAAAAACACTGATTTCCTTCTGCCATTAGAGCTATGTTTTCAGAACAACATCCTCTAATTTTTGAAAACACCATCACTAATGTAGATCATTATAGACTATGTGAATAATGATAGCCCGACATCACTTCCAAAGGGAAAAGTCAAGGCTCAAAATTAGAAGTATGGGAAATCTTATTGCTTCTATAAAATTGAGCTTCAGATGTAAATATGAGCTGATAACCAAAGACTAGATGACTGATCAGAGCTTCTGATCAAATTTCCTTCATGTGAAGGGCGTTGAAGTCATAGGCCTTTCAGCTTTTTACCCTTATTACTCCCAATCCCACAAAAACCAACCTCTCACCTTCCCCAGCTGCACTCACCATGTGGTGTTTGGGTTGGAAATGTTTTGCCTAACCAGCTTGTGGTGATTTCTTTGCAGTCATTGTGGTGCTGTTTGTGACACTAAGAAGACACAAGAATGAGCCTCTGATCATCAAAGATGATGAAGATGTGAGGGAAAATATCATTCGCTATGACGACGAAGGAGGTGGAGAGGAAGACACAGAAGCCTTTGACATTGCAACTTTGCAAAATCCAGATGGAATTAATGGATTTTTGCCTCGTAAGGATATTAAGCCTGATCTTCAATTTATGCCCAGGCAGGGTCTTGCACCTGTTCCTAATGGTGTTGATGTTGATGAATTTATTAATGTAAGGCTTCATGAAGCTGATAATGATCCCACAGCTCCGCCATATGACTCTATCCAGATTTACGGCTATGAAGGAAAGGGGTCAGCAGCTGGTTCCCTTAGCTCCTTGGAGTCCTCCACATCAGACTCAGACCAGAATTTTGACTACCTCAGTGAATGGGGTCCTCGCTTTAAAAGACTTGGAGAACTTTACTCAGTTGGAGAAAGTGACAAAGAAACTTGACAGTGGATTACAAAATTTTTCCCTGTTGACTTAATGATCATGTAATATTCTAGGGCCACTGCTGTTAGTTAAAACTAATGTGGCTTTTTGTTTTAGAGGCAAGTTTAGCGCCAGTCATCTATAAAATCAACTACATTGTAATGTTGAACCAAAAAAAAAAGTATATGTTAGGAGGTTAAGTCTTGTGGAGTGTGAAGTAAAGTATGTGGAGTGTCTAGAAGTCTTTGGATATTTGATATTCACTTGACCACTCTGAAGATGGAGATTTGGATCTTTGATTATCTTCAGTGAATTGAAAAGAACAAAAAAGAAATTGGTGCTCTCTTAGGAAATGGACTTGCAGGGATTTGCTGTTGAACAGTAGCTCCTGCCCAGTATGTGTAAAGCTAAAGGTTTGTTTCTGTATTGCCAACAAAGATCCCGCCACAGAAATGTTCAAAGCAATATCTTGGTCTTCTTAGCAATGCTGAGCAGAAATAGCATTGCCAATTCCTACTGGCTCCTACTGTGCAGTGACCATCCATTGTACATACAGTAATTGTTGGCCACGCCATCACAGACTGAATATCATCTTTAAATATTGTGTCAAGCCTTAAAATATTCACATGTTCTTAATCCATTCCAGTGATGGGTAATAAATACTACTAATGTGTAGAGATTCAGAGGCAGGGCTGCAAAACTTTGCTTCACAAAAGGATCTTTTTTTCTAGAAGAAGGATCAACCCTGAGCTTCGTCTTCTGAAAGAAAAAACTGTGAAATGGGATGGACTTACATAAATGAAAGAATTGCTGATTTTATTGCTAAAGATCGAATTTATTTGTTTAATCTTTGAAATAAATATTTTATTGATGTCCATTACTGCTTTTATTTATTAAGACTGATAATCTATAGAGTAAGATTATGAAGAAAACTAAATTATATCAGTTAGATTTTTTTTTTCTATATATAATGAATGTTTCATACATGTACATTTTGAAAAGAAAAATGACAAATTATTGCAGGTTAAAGCAGTTCCCTGTCCATTTGCAGTAGCTGAATTTTAAGAGAAAGCTGGCAGGAATTAAACATTGCCAGAGAAAACTTTTGACAGTTTTATATCTTCTTCATAAATCTAGTACCTGGTGTTTTTAATACAAGCACAAACAGCTGGAAGTAAACTGGTTCATGTGAATATTTAAACTATAGACTTTTAGAAATCCACACATAACACAGTACAGTAAAAAAAAAAAAAAACATGCTTATAGTTCTCCACTGTATTAGAGCAGGAACCAGTGTGTACATAATTTTACTGCTTCTGTTATTAGCCTTTTTTTCTATAATATTCATAGTGATGCACCAGGGCTCTTGCACACAGAGAAAGAACACTAGAAGCTGCAAGCGTACTCAATTTGTAATGCAAACTTGCCATTTAGAAGTAGCAATTGTATAAGAAAACTACGTATTACATGCAAATCATTTTAATTTTCTACTTTGTTTTGAAGCTATATTATTGTTTGTTTATTTACTCCATGTATTGTATTCAGAGAAACTCCTGTATTGTTTCCTACTTTGTGAAATATATTTTTATAAATATTTTTCTTGTTATTACTTTTTTTTCAGGTTTACCTGGGCACTGCAGAAATGAATCTGCTGGAATAACTTCATAGTTTTTGGAGGAATGTAGTTTCTTCAAAATCATTTATTTATTAGTTCAATGCAGACAAAATTTTAAAAAGAAAAGAAAAAAAAAGGAGAATATTTGAAATATTTGACAGTGATTGCAGAATTTTGACAGTGATGGCAGCACAGGAGTTATGAGTGTCTGATTCACTGCACCATGCTGAAAAATAACCTCACATGATTTTTGCTAAAGCATTGCTGGTTAAAACAACCCACTGACTTAAAGTTCCTCAATAACACTTGTTCTGCAAACAAGGAGTTCTTAACACATCACCCCCAATTTTGCCTGTATTTCAGAAACAATGGTAACACTGACTTTGCTTTAGCTGCAGCACGGCTTGGTTTAATGACTGTAGTCTGTGAGCAACTAATACATTAATACCACTTTGATATATATTATAAAGATTTTATTGAAATTCATGAAGTGCCCGGTACATTTAAGTTACACTGCAGTAAAACAAAAATGCTTTTGAATAATTGAATCTAAAACTTTTGGCAAAACACTGAACTAAACAGTGAAATCCTCTAAGGGTAGGAAAGAAGCCGTCCTGGAGATTTCAATTAAATCTAACATATTCTGTAACTCCCTGCAAGAAAAACCAAACACACTTACTCATCACTTGCTCTGGGTGCCAGGCTGTTCTGAGCTGCCATGGCAGATCCAACACCAGCTTAAACAGGAAAGGGATTGGGAACTGAGCCAGGTTCTGTGCTGGGGGCCAGGGATGGTGCTGTGAACATGGATCATGGCATTGGCTGGGGCCACCTCAGCGTTCAGGGCAAGGCACTCAGTGAGTGAGAGGCTACACTGGAGAGTTTAGCAGAGCTGTTTTGTAGGAAAACTCACAAATGGAAAACCTTCTGATTGCCCTCCTGATTGAAAGTTCCATCTGAGACCCGGACAGTGCATTCAGTAATAAGATTTCCAGGAAAAAAATCCCATCACTGGCCCTGTAGGAGAGGCAAAGCATGACAGAAATCTCATCATTGTCAGTCAAAAAGAGATGGGAGTCACTACTGCTGGGCAGAGCTCGAAATTGGGCATTTCTACAGCTTTTAAACAGGAATAGCTACAATGCAAAGGGGAGAAAAAGAATTAATGAATTTCTGACCTGTCAACAGAGATGTGCTGTTTCTTGCATCATTGCCTCCCCACCGAAGGGAAACTATTAATTCTGCAAACTAATTCCATGTAATCTGGATATAAAATTTATACCAATACATGTTAGAGGGTTAAATGTCAATCATTCAGTTTTCCCGTACTTCTCCTTTTTTGACAATTAACTCAGCATAGAATTATTTTGGATAACAACAGTATTTAGGGGGATTAGATCACACTGTTCTACATTTCACATCTAGATTTAGACATATTAGCAACACTCCTTTTAAGCATGTAAACGTGTAATTCGTCTTTTTCAACAACTTTTAATTAGCAACTGACTCATTGCAAGTGTCAAGGAAAATGCATTAAATTAGAATTATTAATACTGATAAATTTGAGAAGAAAATATTCAAAATCTTTTACAAGTGCCAAGTGCCTCAGAGCCCCATTGATCCTGGCCTGCCTTCACCTGGCTGTGCCTCACATCATTTGTCACAGCACTGTAAATCATGGCACCCACGAGAGCTGGAATTCTGGGCACATTGTAAGGACACAAAATTCAGCTCAGGCTTTTCAACACGAAAGCTCTGTGAAGGGAATGTGTGTACATGTTTATTAAATATAACTCGGATGGCTGGAGGTCCTCAGCGTGTCCTGTCCTTTACAGCAGCTGAAAGCAGAGGCTGTTTGTGTGCTCTGGCCTTGAAATCAGATCACAGCAAGCTCATTTAAATACATTTTTTACCTGGTATCATTACACCTTTTTGTCTATGATGACTTTGAAATGACTGTGAAATACAGAGAGAAAATGGCTCAAGACTTTCATTTAAATCAGCAGTTGCTGATCACAGGAGAAACATTTAACACTATGGCAACTCCAAATCCCATCAGCTCTGTGGCAGCACAGCAGTGACAATTCTCAGTCTGGAGAACAGACAGGATGTCTGCAAAATAGTCTGCTTGGAATAACTCTATTTGTACAGCTCTGCTAGAGATGGAGCTGCTGATTTTAATGGAAAGAGAAAAATAAATCAGCTCTACTACATCCATGCGGTTGCATCTACCTACAAATGTGTGTGGCAATTTTTTTAACAGCCTGCATGGTCATGGGATTCGAGAACTGAAAAATGGGTTTAGAAAGCTTCTCCAAGGTCTGTCTAGCAGGAGAAATTTTTGGCAGGTAGCCTTTTCCTGTATCTGGTTTTCTTGGGATATAATTTCAGTCTGAGGGAGCTGTTTGGCTGTTTCTCCTCCTTTGCCTGCTCCTCTCTTCACCACATCTATCCTGAGCTGGAATACTGGGAGTATAATGTTAGCAAGTTCATTAAGACCATGTAGCTCTTTTTCAGCTGGTCAGTGCAGGGACTAGAAAATGCAGCTCACCCCAGAGAGTGAGGTTCACCAAGCTCCCTTCCTCCTCCAGGGAAGACTGAACAGTCTGAGTACTCATACGAATTTAAATACTCATCCAATATTTAAATTATGCTGAAAAATCTGAACCTAATGATGGCGCTTTTTAATTAATAGAAAAATATAAATAATAGAAAAAAATGTTCATTAGCAGCAGACATTCACAAGTGCTTCTGATCAAGACAAGTGGAAAGTTCATCAAAAGTTCATCAGAACTGCTGTGCCAGGACCCAGGGAATGGCTGCCAGTGCCAGAGGGCAGGGCTGGATGGCATCTTGGGAATGAGGAATTGTTCCCTGGCAGGGTGGGCAGGCCCTGGCACAGGGTGCCCAGAGCAGCTGGGGCTGCCCCTGGATCCCTGGCAGTGCCCAAGGCCAGGTTGGACACTGGGGCTGGGAGCAGCCTGGGACAGTGGAAGGTGTCCCTGCCATGGCAGGGGTGCCACTGGATGAGCTCTAAGCCCCCTTCCAAAGTGGGCCATTCTGTGATTCTATGTAAAAAGGTTGCTCGAAAAATTATTTTTCAGATTTGGAAAGTTTTTAGCAGTGGCAGAATGTTCTAGTAAATTGAAGCTTAGTAAAAATAAAAATGAAAAAAGTTAAAATGAGAGCATTCACTCATTCACATTCACACTGTTAGAGTTTGCTTTTAGACCACAGCACGTGTCATTAGCAGAAAATAGAAAGTACTGATGGAGTGAGCAATGAAGCTCTCTGTGCTCTATCATTCAGATAAGTTGGACTTGTATTATTTCTACATTTGTATACTATTTGTGCAAGATAATATTCTGGATTTGCAGAAGGTGGAAACCAATTTAACGTGCTGTATAATTCACAGTGATGGGTTTTGTAATCACACTGCAAAATGAGTCTAGCTGCTGTATTATACAATACTGATACTGGCTTATGAGCTGCAGAACCAGATCCTCTCCAGCTAATGCCACAGTATTCAAAATGAGAAAATATAAAAGTCCTGACAATGCTTTTTGTGCAACTGCAACTAAGACATCTTCCAAAATGGCTAATAAAAGCGAGCTGAAGCTCAGCATTGCTGGCAGAGCCTTGTAAATGGGCTCATTAGCATTGCAGCACAACTATCTCTTCTTTTTTTGTTCTTCCTCCCCCCCCACATTGCAAACATTAAAGCAGCGAAATCAACAACATGAAAATCTCAGCCTTCTCTTCAGAGGGGATATAGAATAACTTAGAAAATTCCCCTTCTTCTCCTGCCACTGTTTCTGGTTTGAAGGAGGTTTGTGAGACCACAGGCAGAGGGAGGGGATGAGTAGAAGTTGCCTGTTTTATTCCATGATTGGAGGAAGCGTTTCTAGAATGGGGGCAGTAGTACCTTGCCCTGATATTGTTCTGGACACTCACAAAATACAAATTAACTCTGACAGCTCAAATTCCTGTTCATCAGGAGGCCCTAGGCCAACCATCTTGTACACTCTTGTACCATCATGTACACTCATGGAATGGGTGGGATTGGAAAGGACCAAAAAAAATCATCATTTTCCACCCCCTGCCATGGGCTGGACACCTTCCACTATCCCAGGGTGCTCTGAGCCCTGTCCAGCCTGGCCTTGGACACTGCCAGGGATGCTCATCCAGTCTGAATACAGACTCATGCCATGGGGGTGAGGAACACAGAGATTTCTTCCTTTACTCCTGTGGAAATGCTCTGATTTGTTAAGTCTGGAATAAACAGCCAGAAAAGCAGCACTGGTAACTGGTGTGGCAAAATGATGGCTGAATCTGGACTGGGTTCTCATTTTGTATCTTGGGTCTTTGGGTTGGCCAAGCCTAGCCTTGATTTTTTTTTTACCTTCAAAATATTTAACAGCAAATAAAGTAATTTCCCTGTCTTTCATAACAGCTTGGTTTTGAATTATAAAGCAGGTCTTGTGGTTGGGAGGCCTTTTTGTCACTTTTTCCTTTGTTAGTGTAATGTTCCCTGATGGCAACACTGACACAGTTCATTCTGCCAAATTTCACAAGCTGGCAGTTTTACCAATGAATATGAAAACAAAAGATGTGCATTTTTTTAAACTAAAATATTATTTATATGATTGGGAGCAACAAAGCAAATTGAATCACCTTTAAAATAAACTCCACTTCCACATTTTCTGCCACAGATGGGATTGCTTTTGGACTCATTTTCAGATACTGATATATCAGTGCTGGGAGTTTTACATGCAAGGGAATACCCCTTTAGACATTGCTGAGGAATATTTCCTATATTTTACAAAAGAAGAATATCATGACTTTAACCCAGGAACACAGAAACAGTGTGTTTACTTAAAATCACATGAACAAGTAGGATTCAGGGCTGAATTCCAAGAGTCTCAGGTGTGAGACAGGGCAGCTGGTTAGAGTTAAGCTCCAGGTGATTTTGGCAATTTATGTTACCTCCTCCTTCCCGCAGCCCAGGGCTCTTGTGCAGCTCTCAAGCTCAGGGTGATTCTGCAGGGCTTCATCCCAGTCTCTGCCAGGGCAGGGTGGGGAAGGTGGCCAGGAGCCTGTCACCTCCAGAGGGACAGATGGTCCTTGTCCCAAGATTTCCCAGCTTCCTGGCAGCTCCTGCAGTGGCAGGTGTGAGCTGGCTGCAGCTGTGGCCACCCAGAATCACCTGTTACACCAAATAAATCCAGGCTGGGTAAAATGTCATTGCAACATGGAGCAGGAGATACAATTAATCGTCACCAAAAAAAAAAAAAAAAAGGTCAAGTATGAATCATCAAATGCTGCAGGGTTTTAATGGATATTTCCCAACCCTCTCATATTACGTGAAACAGCAGCCATTCATTTTGTTCTCTATAATGCTTCTTCCATAAATAAAACAAACAGTGGATGACAAAGGGGCTTTATTTAGACTGACATAAATGTCTGCTGCTTCTGTGTTCATCATTTACAAAAAAACCCCTAAAAATCAGGGAATTTTCAGCCCATGATTATACATAGCCAGTCCAGTGTTTGACTAAAACAGAAGCCTCCATTACCCTCTTCTTTCTGTCCCAACCTCATGAATGCTCTGGCTTAATTAATTAATTAAATTTAGCATTGTGTCCACTCTTGCCCGTGTGGTAATTAATTTGAGAGCTTTCTAATTCAGAATCTAGTAAGAACCTGTCATTTTAGGCAGTCTTCTAATAAGAGAGACGGAGGAAAAGTGTTATCTTACAAACCTGTGATCACCTTAATATCCATTTTTCAAGTTTTCCCACAGCTTCTGTTTCTGAAACTATTTTATCACTTTAAAATGTATGAAAGGATTAGGTGAGTGGGTTTTTTTGCAATCCTAATGTGACACAAACAGAATCTACTAATTTTGAGAATTTATTTCCCCCATGCTTTGTGATGGGCGAAGGAGCAGATGTGAAGACTTTTATTACCAAAACCAACTTATAGTTGCAAAGAGCAAGAAAAACCATTTTTTAAAAACCCAGAAGGATATATTTTCCTAAGTTTTCATAATTATTCTGTCTAATTTTAGTTTTCATTTCTAGTCATCTTTTCAGGGTGTTTTGTGGATTTTTTTCTTGCAACGAATGCCAGTCAAATACTGTCAGTCATAGGAAAATAATTTGTATGAAGAGAAGGCACATTATTGCTGCAAGTGTTCATTTCATCATGGAATTTGACACCATTTCAGCTTTTGGCAAGGAATTTTGGGAACTGTAGTCCTCGTGGAGGGCTTAGGAGCATTCATTTGTTACAAGCTGGGTAAGGCAGTGATAACCCTGGTCCTACCCCATGCCAGGTGCAGGTGTGAGGGGTAATTTCTCTATTTCTGTTTGATGTTTCTGATTGCTTTCAGGTGGTAGGTGAAGCACAGAGAGCTCAGCGAGCCACAAAGTCAGATATAATTCAATGTACCCTGGTCTGTCCTGATTCCTGCTTAGGTAAGTGTGTACCAACAATTTTCATGTTTATTAAAAGAATTTCCCTTAAAAGCTGGAATTTGAATTTTGGAAGTGCTGCTAAAAGATTGTGTTCAATGCACTGGGTGTTATACATAAAACATTCAAACAAGTTTCTAGTAGTGATGAGGAGCTAATGAGGAAAAAGGGCTACAGCTGAAAAAAGAAAAAAAAATAAATTATTGCTGTGAGTAGCTCACCTGCCTCAGAGGGTAGAAACTTCCCTGTGCAGGGAACCAGAGTGAGATCTATTCAGCACTTAATTAACACTTAAACCCACAAAATATGGCCCTGTGCTCTGCAGTGATTTTCTCTGAGGACACGAGCACAGAGAATAAGTTTCAAACTTGCAGCTCTTGCTGTTCCTCTGGCAGTCTCATACATCACTGGAACTTTCCTACAGCACCCAGTGGCTTCAAACTCTGCTGTGCAGTGCAAGCTGGAATTGCTCAGAGTTGTACCAGACAGCTGATGAAAATTCAAATAATGAACAGGAGCTGAAAGGGAGTGGGCAGCTAAAACATAAGGTGCCATTTGTAATCCAATCCCTGTGCTGCAGTCTGGGGCTGAGTATAATTGTTTCTGGTGTCTATGCAGTAAGCCTTAAATCAGATTGGGAATGTAGTGATTTATGGGATGAGTAGCAGAGCAGAAAGCAGCATAAACAAGAAGAAAAACTCAGATTTTTTTTTTCTTGAAAATACACTGTAAACGAGACATACTCATAAATATGAGTATGTGTGTGTAGGATGAGAGAGAATGATGAAGAAATTATCAAAATTTGGAAAAAGATTCTCCAAACATGGACATTTAAATCCTTGACATTCACCCTTTATGAAAAGGACTGGTGAGTCAGTTTATACAGTTCTTAAGCATTTCTAGTCTTGTGGGATAACTCCTAGAAAATATGTACATCTACTCAAGTTCTATTCTTCACTGCTCCTATATGCAACACAATCAACTCTGGGGTTTTTTTTTGATATAAAGGAATCATCATCACAGTCACATGGTCTGAACCATAATATATGGCTGACAATGTGACCATGCCTTAAACAGAATTTTGTGTTTCAGACTGCCTTTCACCCAGGGGGGAAAGAGAATCAAACATCTCAGAGGAGCTCTTTCTGTTGCAATGTTTTATCCCTCTGATTTGATGATATTTATAAAAATCCTTTGTCTATTGCAAACTGAAGGAATTATATGTGAGGTGGACTTCTTTTAAAAGAAGGAATCACTCTGACAGGGCTGATTCAGAAGTGAAGAAATCATTTTCATCCAGTTTGGTAGAATTTCCCAACAATCAAACAACATAATATTTTTTTTTCTTATTGACTGTTTTATAGAACAAATGGATTTCTGCATCACCACTGATTTGCACATGTATTAGGGAGAGAACCACAATGATCCCAATGATCTTGTGATGCTAAAAGAGAGTTGGATAGCTCCAAGTTTTCCCTGAGCTCAGAAGTTTAAGTCTGAATTTGATTGCAGATGAATCCTTCACTGTGGTACACACTGAGGACAGCACTGACTGAGCTGGGAATTGCATCCCCTGCACAGCTGTCTGCAGGCACTGAGCATCCCTGAGTCCTGATGCCAGGGAACACTCTCATATTTTCCTTAGAATCAGAGGAAAAATGCATTTTGAGGAAAGCTCCTGAGTCCTGCTTCCCTGCTGGTACAACCTCTAGGCAAGTCCAAGCTTTGTAGTGGCTTCCTTCCCTCTGTGAGGCTGGAATGTCTTTCCAGGAAGAGCAGTGTCAAGGTCTGTGTATGGCCATGGGAGGCATTCCTGGAACTCTCTAGTTAGATGGAGCCTAAATGAGTTCAGCTATGTCAGAAAAGGTTGTTCTGTGTCCTCAAGTGTAGAAATCACAAAACCAGAAACTTCCACAGACACTGAGGGATTTGATCTATTAATCTATTTGATGAGATTAATATAAAAACACAACACACAGACATTAAGTGGAAAAAATATAAACTTATGTTTCTATAGTTGTGAGTAAGAATATGCCTTAAATAAGAACCAAACTGTACTAATAAGATGGTGAAGAGTTTATAATGTAAGGGTGTAGTTATATAAACTAAGAGTTTAGAAGTTACTACAGAAGCATCTGTGTACATGTGAGACAGAAGCCTATTAGACAGAAGTACCCCCAGTACAGTAGAAGTAAGTAAAAGTGATAAGTTAGAAAAACAAAATTCACTTTGTGACAACCATCTATTAGACCAGGAAGTTATATATTATCTTGTAACAAAGAACTTGTAACTACTTTAAGCTATGACAAACCGCTTATTCCTCTAAAATCTCAGTCTCTGAAACTAATATTTATCTGAGCAATAAATCATTCTTAACCCAATGATAGTCCCATCCCTTCATTATTAGCAGTGATAATGATCCTCAGGGGACTGGAGCAGGACAGTTTTGCTCTCTCACAGAGCACATTTCTAAGTGTAAATAAAGAAGGGCATTAGAACCCGAGCCACAGCAGGTGAAGATTAGAAATAAAACTTCTAGTCCCTTGCAAAATTAATTCCTTTTGACAGTTAAAAAAAAAGGACTTTCAGATCTTGTTTTGTAAAAAAAAATGTGTTCAGCTTAAAGCAGATCTATGGGACTATAAATAACCTGAATTTTTGAGTAGGAATTGTCATTGTAATACATGGATCAATAAAGAGGATTTATGTAGTCCCCAAGCAGATAGTTCAGAACAATGGTCAATTCCTCATTACCCTTTACTCTGAGCATGTCTCATTTTATGTGCTATTCTCTCAAAAAATATTCCTGACTGATGCCTGTGTGCTTTGCTGATGATGTTCCTGTGGAATGTGTTGCATGCCAAAACTTTACGTGGCCAGAAACAAAAAAAATTCACCCTCCTGCCAATTCTCCTCTCCCATCTCTACTCTGGTTTCTGACAAGAAGGCTGATGTACTTTCCTGAGCTAAATACCATTTAGTCAGTTATCTTTTTACTTATCACCCCCTTGGTACTGAGATGAACTGTGTGTTCATCACGTGTTTTGTGTTATGTTTGAGCCCTGGGTGATAAATTATTTTTAAACATACACCAGTCATTTAAATGAAAATGTTACGTGGCAAAATAGTGTCCCTTTCAGGAACTGGGACTGTGTGAACAGATAACTGTGCAAGGAGAGCAGAAGATAAACTTGGTTTAAATGATAAAGTCTTGGGAAGAAAAAAAATTAAAATGTGACATTCAAGCTGGATAAATTCAGAATTCGATCTCAACAGTAAAGAAAGAATGAGGACAATTTGCTCTTGTATTGCCTGAGATTAGTGAATGGTAGAAAGGAAGGGAAAAAGGAGCAAATGATACTGGATTGGTGAGACAAAATGATGGAGGGTAAAAAGCCGCTGCTATTCACAAGAGGTTCCTCAAGCACTAACCTGGTTATTTACCTCCCTACTGGAGCAGAGAAAAAGCACATTAATAGTTTAATTAATAGCCAGGCTTTAGAGGCTCCAGCATTGCCAGGCCCTGTAACAATTTTTTCTTGGAGATTGGTTCCATCAAGAGTCAAAGTGAATTGAAGGGGAGCGATACACTTCTCTCTAGTGTACATTAGTAGGAGTTTCCATTGTGGAGTAGCTGGATGCATCATTTTTTTAGTTGCCTGCACAACACCTCAGAGCTGTAACAAAGTGTTGTCTGACACCTTCCACAAATTAAACACCTGAAACTGAGACACTGAAGGAGCTGGGCAGGGCTCCACAGAAAGTGTAATAAAGCAGGAACCTTAACCAAAAACCTGTGCATGTCCTGTAAGACCATGAGACATTTCTTCCCATTTGTGTTAAAGCAGACAAGAACTGGAACAATCCAACAGAACACACTATAGCTGGAGAAAGTGTAACAGAAAATAGGAGACTTTGTGTTTCTGTTGTTTGATTACTATTTCTTGTGTTAACAGAGTTGGGATTTTGTTCAGCTGAAGTGAACAAGAACCTCTCATTGAGTCTCACCAGTGTGACCAACTAATAATTAATGATTTCTCAATATTCAGGTAAGTGAGCTGCCTCGTTCCTTAGGAGTATTTTAAACGAACCGATCTGGAATTTCTGAGTTCAAAATCTGGATATTTTTTGACCTGCAAATTAGTTCACATGTCCCTGTATTCCTGAGAGGTACCTCTGAGTGCAAAGGAAGGACGGTGTGGGAAAGGTATTTCTGAGTACTCCAAATGGGGATGGTAGTCTCAAGAGATGAAAAAATTACTCTGGTTTGCTTTTTGTACCAAAGGGATGCTCTGGATAATCAGTTAAAAAGCCTTTGAAATGAACCTTCTAAAATTTTAGACTCATCCTTCCCTCATAAAAGGCCTTTTTTCCATCACATCAGTGAGATGAAATGAAGATAAAGGTTGCTCTGTTTAAAATTATTTCCTTCTGACATTAGTTTGAATTTGGCTTTTTTCACTCTCCAGCAATCTCATGTGGCACGGGCTGCTGTTCCCTTGCTCAGAAATTTTACATTTCAATGGTATGTTTGTATTCCTGGATCTAAGCAGATGAGTAGTGATTTGGGCATGCCCTGAATCTAGAATATGCTGTCCTGGAGTTAGGGAATAAATGTACTCGTCACGGGTTTGTTGTTGGTGTCCCAGAGGGAGTTGTGGCTGGAGGAGAGGATTCTGGATGTCCGTGCTGCTGGGCTGAGCCTTGCCCTGTGCTCAGGGAGTGCAGTGAATGCCTGGGTGGGTGGCACCTGCTGGGAGCCCGCTCTGGAGCCCACTGGCACCCACAGCAAGGCCCTGCTGGTCTGAAGGGGCTGCTCTGGCATGGGGAGGTCTTGGGCAAATGGCCATGATTGTCTGTGCTCAGCTGGGCTGTGAGGAGAAAACACAGGGGGCCTGCTCTTGGGAAAAGTGGAAGGTGTGTCTTGTGGGAGGAAATAACACATTCTGGGTGGTGCTGGGAGAAAGCTTGCAGGTTTCTCACTCAAATTCTTGATATTTAGTATAGTCACAAGCCCATTACTCTTCCTTTTAATTACAAATGATGCCTCAGGTATTAGCTTTTATATTTTTCAGGTTCTGTGTTGCTTTAGTGTGTGGGTCTGAACTTCATATGAGGGGATGGTGAGCTCTCTGCACAGAGCAGGGAGACAAAACAATTCCTTCTCCAGCTGGGCACCAAGGACAAATGATCCAAATCTCAGCCCCAAGAGCATAAACAGCATGAGCTGAAGACTGAAAACAAGAAGGATGGGACATCATAAGCTAAAGCTGGAATTGGACAATGAACTCCAACATGCAAATGGAGCAGAACTGATCAAAGTGAGAGACCCCATGAGAGGTTGTGCATTTTGTGACCATTTTGGTTCATCTTGGGTGTAGCCCTGGCTGGGCTCTTGTGCTGCCCAAGGAGGATCCACTGAGGCCTTTAATAAATCCCTGCTTTGTTCTGTCCAGTCTCTGTTCTAGGTCAGCCTTCCCAAGGCATGCCAATGTGTGTGACAGTGCTGGGGGTCCTCAGGTGTGTCCCTCCAGCTGGTGTCCCAAGGTTGCAGGAAGGTTCTGGGTGGATCCCCTCCTTGCAGGGAGCCTGCAGAGTATGTCCAGGCCCAGCCTGACCACAGGGGACACTCCCTTTGGGATGGGTGAGTAAAGGCCAGATTGTCACACAGGGAGATAAAAACCCAGAGCAGCTCCACAGGGGCTCTGTGCCTGTGCATTCTGCAAGGCCAAAGGCTGCCAACCTGTGCATTCCCACCCAAACCCATTTCTGTTACCACCCTCCAGACCTGCTTCTATTACAGACTGCACTGGCAATATTTCTTCACTGCATCAGCAATAAACTTGATCATAATCCTCCACATAAGCAGTGCTGCATTTCTCGTGCCTGAGTGAGAGCCTTCTCTCCACTGCTCTGCTCCAGTGTGCCAGCTGGGACCCAAATAAACAGGAGGGCTTTCTGGACAATGAGATTTTTTTCCCAACAGTCATGATCTAGAAAGCTTTAGGTAACAATATTCCATAAACTATCCATCCCAATTCCCAACCATTTCCTCCACCAATCTGCAGTAATTTCAGTGAGTCATCCAGAGCCAGGGAAAGGAGCTGTCACTGGGTTTGCCTAACATCCTGCTCCTCCATTTCCACTGGACACTGACCCTGGTAATGTCTGTGCAACAAGCCCCATTAGCAATTCTGCTTTCATCTTGTTTGCTGTTTTATTTGTCCTGTATGATAAAAGGTCCTAGCTATTTTTTCCTTCAGTTTTAGGGAAAAGCAGTAGGCTTGAGGAGAATGCAAATGACTTCTGCTTTGCTTTTTGTGTTGATTATGGATAAAAGGATGAGATAATAGTAGTTCCATAAAAGATCAACATTCTTTAAAGGTATGACAGATTATGCATTCTTTGTTATCTAAATATTTCCTTCTCTGCATTCTCTGTGTTTTGAGAATAACAGAAGTTATCAATCACCTGGAACTGTGCTGATGTTTCCATGGCAGTTTAACAATTAGGTCTCTTCACCAGGGGCCCCGATTAGTCCAATAAAATCCTTTGTGCAATTCTTTCAGACAGAATATCACCCTGTGTTGCTAGCCTAGGTATAAAATAATTTTTTTCTGGCCACAGGCACTTATTTTCTCATTGATACACAACACTTGAGCCTTAAATGCCTTTATTGTGTTCTTTTAGGCTTCTCAGGACAAGAGCCCATGACCAGGAGAAGAGCCCTGTGAACAGTTTGTGGCATTTTGCCCAGCTAACTTGCACAGCAACATCTAAGATTGCCCCTTCTCCTGAGCTCTTGTAAGCCAAACTTAGGAGTGAAGTGATTAAGTAATCTCAGTTTATTAGATGGGTTCTTCTACCCACTGTCAGTGTGCTCCCAAATCTGCCACGTGAGCCCCATCTTCACATGGCCTTGGCTCACAGGAGGAAATCCCATCCCCACAGCTGTGATGTGAGTGAGGTTTCTGTCACACTTCTGTTGATGTTCTCCTGTCCATCCAGGTGACATTGCTGAGCTGTGACATCGCCTAGGAAGCAACTGGTACAATTGACATGGGAAAAATTCCAGATGCACGTTGGACAGCGTAATATATTTAAATATAGTAAAGACAATATTGCAAGTAATATAGTTTTTTTGTGGAGTTGGGTATTGACACTACTTCTTTGGAGATATTTTAAATCAAAAAATTGATGTTTACTCTGATTTCTTTGAAAAATTCTCCATTCCATTACACTCAAAAATAAGGGTGTCTGTAGTGGATGAATTACATTTGCCTCATTATTTCTTGACATCTTCCTCACACTAGAAATTGGTGTGGTTTAGTTCTGTGTTAAGATGGTACAAGTCTGTGCTGAAGTCTAAAAGAACAGGAATCTTATGGGAGGGTAGATCCAGGTGATGCTGTAGTATAAATACTGTGGTATGCACTGGAAACCCTACCCTGGAATATTAGGTTAGAGTGGCAGAGATGGCTTTTATTGAAAAACAGACAAAAAGGAGATAGAGGGGCTTAAGAATGGGACATTGAGCAAATGACTCATTCTCGTTGATGCTTTTTTTCTGTCAGTGTAGGATTCCAAAGTAAAAAGAAACTTAAAGGTATTTGAATATTTAATTATTTTGTTAAATAATAACACAGAAGGGTATAGCACAGAACTCAATATCCAGCATAAGCAGAAAGGACTACTGGGGATGCAAGCATCATAAAGTCACCCTAGGACACACATCTGGTCTGAAAACTCGTCACCCTTACTTTGTTTTATGCTCAAGCAGGCAGCTTTTGGGTTTTCTTCCTGCCAATTAACATGACCTCTCCACGTCTCTAAAATACAGGGAAACCTGATGGAGTGTGAAGTTCTCATAAACAACTAGTCTGTGACCATACCCCAAGATGATCAATGCCAAGTGGAATCAAAATATGGTCATCCTCTTTTATTCAGGGGGAACAGGTGTTCAACCTACATCAAGAGTCCTTGGAATGCCTGAATATCCTGTTGAACCCTTAGAGATGGAAATGGGACATGCAGAGCACAGAGCTCTTATTAAGGTCTGCATGTGCATAAATATAAAGGTGAGGTACCATCTACCTGCATGCAGCCTATAATTTCCTTCAGATTGATTGGTGAGTATCAGTGCTAATTTAAGTCTTTCTGAGAGTGTATGTTGTGTTTTCTGTGAACTAAACAGCAGAGGCTGACCTTTGAAAGGTACCTTGAATTTTCAAATGTGCTCCCAGCAGCTGGAGCAATGCCCAAAGTTATCTGGTACAAAATCAGTAGACATTGCCACATGGACCATTTTTTTGAGCTTTATATGTAACCAATATTATTCTTATTTTGTAACCAAAATTATTCTTATCAGAGTAATGTATAGCTACAAAAGCTATGTCTTGTGGAGATGCTTTCCCTAGTAGATATCAGGGGATTACAAAGGCACTGAGGTATCTGTCAATATATTTGATGTATCTGAAGTATTCTTACAGATCTGTCCATGGATTTCTTGATCAGATAGCTGGTTATGTAATCACCATGATTATCCCAAATTAATGTGCTGAAAATTATAATGTATTGCACAGTTCATTTACATTATTTAGTCTTACTGGATTAACTCAGATCAGCAATGCTTGTTCTCTCCTGTATTGGTTAAATATTTCTCTGTTGGGTATACTGTTCAACATCAGCCAAGTACTACATGATTCAGGATGGACATTGGCACAAAAGCCCCAAATAGTCCCTACTCAGGGAAGAATGCTGGATTAATTTGGAGGCTTTTTGCATGACTGCAGAAGAAAGAAAGAAATATGAGGACAAGAGCTGTGGTAGGTACTGAGAAAGCAGAAGGTGGCAGAAAGTATAATGTGTCACAGCAGCCTCATATTTAATTTTGTGCTATTTTCAGACTACTGAGCACATAGATTTTGAAAATTAAATATTTTTACTGCAGTGACCATTTTTAAGTCAGGACTGTTGTCCATACAATTTTGTCCTGTAGTGCACTAAGCTGCCTGAGATTCTTCTAGCAACTCAATATTAAAAATGCAGGCAGCAGCAAAAAAAAAATCCTAATATAACACAAGCAAAACCTCTGTAAAACCTCCTTACCCCAATCACCTCACCTTGAGATGAGTTTTGAAATTGAACTTGATTTTAATGAACTGAAAAATTGAATGTTCACATTCAGACCACGCTCACCTTTGATATTGTACTTGCTCACCAGATATTTTGCAGTGTATTCATCTCTCCACACAGTCCATTGGAGAGTTCCATCAGCTGACTGCCTTGGTAGCAGCTCAGCCCAAGCTAACAATGTTTATCTCAAACACAAAGCAATGGCAGAGTTCTTCCAGTAATGCAGATTTTTATTTTGTTTAATGTCTTGTCATGTTATGCTCAGATGTCAGTTTTCAGTTAGATGAAATGAAAATTATATCCTTAAGCAAACAATGGGGGATTCTGCCAGTGTGACCTTTAGGGTCAATCATCTCATTAGCAGTCAGCTTTTACAACTGCATGTTATTTATATGAGAGGGATTTACAAGCTGTTGCTAAATAACAAATTAAATTGTCCATGAGCCATCGTCATCTGATAGAGAAATTCCCTGTGGGTAATAGGCTGCTGCTCTCTCAATGGGAAGTTTTGGAAAGATTTAATACAATTTATTTTTTGCCAGCATAACCTTTATAGGGAACAGTCCCTTTTTTATGATGACAGAAAACTGTGCCACCAGTGCAAACAGCTCCAGATGCACAGTGAAATTCAACAGTCACAAACCACAAGCCTCATTTTAATGAATGCTCACAGGCATCTCTCTCATCTGCTAATTGTTTTCAATCAAATTTAAAATACCACAAATAGAGAGCAGCTCAGTAGTGCATTTACAGTCTCCATTAACTAACATTTTTTATTAAATATATGTAAAAAGCAATAATCTGAGAAGATAGCTTCAGGAAAGAGATGCATCTCTGCATTTTGAAAATAGCAGTATTGTTTTAAATAAGCTGTCAGCTGGAGCATGATGTGATATAATAAAGAATTATGTTGTGACATCATACATCCCATGTTCTTGAAGATCAGGGAGGGCAGATTTCTGGTGTGTCTGATGGTGGTGCTTTACACTGACACATTTTTCTGTACAAGGACTTTAGTTACTTTCACAAGGACCCTTCACTTGGCATGTTTTGCTGTTTCTGCCTTAATCTTTCAGGTATGTCAGTCCTAAATACTAGTCTTCTCATGCAAAGTCTGTTGATTGCTCTGTTTGCTATCAAATTGCAAAACAATTATTATTATTTGCAATTAATTATTACTTTCAGAAGTCTTAAGCCATTGCGCTGTTGTGTGTTTGAGCTTACCTCACTTTCATGCATTCTTTTTCAATATTGTCCTTTAAAAAAAGAGAAAAAAACAACAAACAACCAAAAAACATGCTCTGGTCCTTATCTATAATTTCCTCTTGTTTCCAGACTTCATTTTTGACTGAGAAACATTGGTATCAAGAAAAGTCTAAAGAAAAGCTGCTTCTGTAAGTCACTGTGCTTGTCCTGAACTCTCTTTAGGCTGCACATGGACAGACAGAGAAGTGGAGAGCTGCATCCAGGGCTTCTGATCTCCTTACAGGCCACTGCTTCTGGAAAAGAAACAGAAAGAAAGAGAGTACAGTCAAGTACTTAAAAACAAAACCACCATTCCTACACTTTATTATTTGGTGTATTAGAATTTGGCAGGTGGAGTAGGGGAGACTCATCCCTGATGCTGTAAATCCAAGGAAAACGATGCTCACTTTGCATAAGAACTAAATGCAGTTTCTGAGATCTGCCTTAATCTGTGCCACAGTCCAGTCAAGTCAGCCAGTCCTTGATGATTCACTTCCTCTATGACCTGAATCAATTCCAGACTAACTTCCCAAATACAATCAAAGTCAATGATTTTTGAGAAGTCTGGTGACTCTGTAACAGATAACACCACCCACAGCAGGCCTGCATGCTGACCCTGTGCTTAAATTCATGGTAAGCATACAAAAAATACCCTGCAGGACATACAGCATGACATAAAACTATTCTAATTTCTTACACAGCAGGAATGTAAACCCAGTTATTTGCAGAGAGAACTTTTGTCAGGGTAGTAGCTCTGTAAAGGTTATGACATTTTTCTAGGTTTCCATGAAAAGATGAATCTGAGTTTAGACTGGTGAGAAGCCTAAGAGAATATGGAATTTTCACCTCTAGAAGGGCATGGTCTGTGCCTACCTTCTGATATATTTATCATGGACTAGAAAATTGAACAAATTATCATGGTCCAAGCTGTGGCTGCCCCTGGATCCCTGGCAGAGTCCAAGGCCAGGCTGGACAGGGTTTGGAGCACCCTGGGCAGTGGAAGGTGTCCCTGCCATGGCAGGGGGTGGCACTAGATGAGTTTGAAGTTCTTTCCAAACTGTTCTTTCCATTCTGTGATTCAATAGTTCTGTGATCAATTCTGAATAGCTCAAACCGATTCAATTAAACAAACTGTTACTCAGCCAAAACTCACAGTTAGATTTACATTGGGTTTTTCCCCCCTCATATGCCAGAAGAACATTGTCTAAACCCCACAGTTGGAGTTCATGTTAAAGAAAGAACTATATTTAAGGATAGCTGAGAGCTTTTGGAAAACAACTCAGCAGAAAAGAGCAAAATAATAATCGCTACTTTAAACATGTGCAAATGTTTTAGGAGCTAGGCATTCCACATTCTCCACTGATAGTACTGTGTACTCCATGCTCAGCTCCAGAATCTGCATCTCAATGAAAAACTTCTGCCAGATCCTGGCTAGCATCTGCTGACATCACTCTGTCCCACGTGCTTAATTCAAGTCCCTCACAATGCCTCGAGTGGCTTCTGGTTTTTATTTCTGCTCCCCTACCCCAGGCACAGCGAGCTGGGGTGTTTTGTTATGTGCGTCAGCAGCAGAATTGCAGCTGGGTCTCACTTGAGAACTTTTATTAGAAAGATGATGTATGAAGCAGAAGGAACACAGCTTGACTTTCAGAGCCCAGACTGAGGGTGTTGCTCGAGCAGTTGGAGGAGTTTTTGACATGCAAATTTTGCATGGTTTTGGTACAAAGGAGAATGCTGGATGATAACACCCGCATTCCAGCATGTACAACTTACAGTGTGCAGTCTGAGCCACACTTTGATAGGTGCACCGGGGCAAGGAGCCACACAGGCACTGTGACAGGGACATCAATGTCTACAAACAGCTGAGCTCCAGCAAGCCCTGCTGTGGAATCGACAGTGGCTGAAAAGGGCATAGTAAGGAGCAATAGTGTGAAATGACCACAAAAAAGGAGATGCTTAAATCAAACATTAAGGAAAAAGAATCTCCAACAACTAGAAAATTACACAGAGGAAGTAGCTATTTTTAGAGATATTTGAAACATCGCTCTGTGCTGCTCCAAAGTGTGATTTCACTTGACAAGGAGTTATAAAAGTTGCAGTTTCTTTACCCATTGTGTCTGTTAAGTCACATTCACTGATTTTTAGTGACAACAACTTGGTTTTATACCATGCAGTTCTTGTCGTGGGCACTGACAAGTAACAGAGGGAGAGAAAAAGTGAAGTTCACTGGGCTTTGGTTGAAATTGGGAAAACTGGTGTTCTTTAGGGTAAGTTGACAGTGTCTTTTGGATTCCTGAAATAATATTGGTATTTTTGGACTAATTTTGTAGTAATAGCAGTAGACACATCACGTGAAGTAAAGTGCAAAATTCAGCCATATGGCTGCTCTAAGCAGAAGCAAAACTTTAAAGCTGTGCAGTGGAGAGTTACTGAGACTTGGTGTAAGAGGGTGCAAAAAATCAAGGGGTCTTTTTTTAAGAAAAAAATCTTTAATTAAACTGCTGTTATTACTACAGAGCCTCATTTTGTGATCCAGCATGGTAGTGGCCTTTAGGTCTCAGTCTCATTTGCCAGTCACAATGGAAAATGGAAAAAAGTCCAAAGTTTGGAGTAGTATGAACATGCTGAAATTGGCACCAGATCCTTTCTATAAGAAACAATGAAGTTTGCATTCAGAGTTCCTTTTGTGTGATGAACTGTGGTAGCACTTTTTTTATTATGAGCAGTCAATACTTGACACTCATGGACCACAAGAAAAACATTTTTTATATATCTTTTTATATACATATATGGTATGGTAGAGCATTTAAAATTGTAGTATATTGTATTTAGCTTAGTTTATTTTAAGATAGATCAATAACACCTGCTGAATTTGAATTTCTTCGTTTCCAAGGCCCTTACTAGCATTGTAGCTAAGAAAACAAGTGCCCAATCACAATGTATATTCTTTTTTATCATTTAAGATAATTCCAGAAAAGCAGCTTATGCACACTTTAGAAATAGAATGTTAAAAGCATTTAAAGAGGATTCTAGGACGGAATTACTGAAATTCTGAAATCATGCTTAAAGGCCAATCTATCTTAAATATCTTATTAAATTATCTTACGTATTAAACTTTTCAAGGTGTTTTAACTTCCTCTTAGGTGATCATTTCACATTTGCTCATTAGTCCTGGGGATGAACTCCCATGTCTTGCCACTTGTAAATCACAAATCCATGTATGGATCGATGGCTGTTTCACCTTGCTGGGTCTTTCCTGAGTATGATTGTCCCTCAAGAAGGGGGATCTGGCTGCCAGTCTGCCAAACCGTGTGTCCTAGGTTGTAAGATAAGCGTGTATTCTATTTCCCATTTCTTAGAGGAGGGGCATTTTTCTCCTGTTCATTGGGCAGTTTTCTTTATCTCTCCCACAGCCAATCCTGCCTCCAGGAGATCTCTTCTGTTCATGGCCACTGAGTGTCCCTGCATGGCTGATCAAATTCCATCATCCCATGGGGAGATGCTCTGCCCAGGGCAGGAGCCAAGCATTCCTACCTGGATACAATCTGACCCTGGCAGCAGCACAGCAGCCTTTGCCCCCTGCATTCCCAGAGGAGCAGCTTTCTCCTGCCCTGCACTGCCAGAGGAAGAGCAGGCCCATCTCCAGCAGCCCTGGAGCTTCAGAGGAAAGCTCCACCTTTGTCCAGGATCCCTGCTCCAGCAGAACCACAGCTGGCCCTGCAGGAGGGCTGAGCCACCATGGAATGGCACTGCTGCCACCACCCTGACACACAGGGGGGCAGCTCCTGTTCTGACTCTGGCAGTGGTTTTTTTTGCTTGTACTATTGCATTTATATTTTTAGTTTTCCTAGTAAAGAACTGTTATTCCTATTCCCATACCTTTGCCTGAGAGCCCCTTAATTTGAAAATTATAATAATTCATAAGGAAGGAGTTTGCAGTTTCCATTTCAAGGGAGGCTCCTGCCTTCTTTAGCAGACACCTGGCTTTTCAAACCAAGACACACTGCCTGTGTTCAGAAAGTCTGACTGGTGTTGGTTTTGGGTTTTTTCCCATTTCAAGCATTATTCCCAGTATTAATGAGTCTGTTTGCTGAATTAAACTGCTGATGGCACCCCTTGCGCAGTCTGGAGCTCTCTATGAGTGTTTGGAACCCACCAAAATATTTTCATCATGTACTGGCAGTAGCAGCCCTCAGTTAACTCCAGACCATTTGGCAATAGGAATAAACTTTTGTCACTAGTTAGGTAGGACTGGGTCCATCTCTAGATGAGATTTGTTGAGGAGGAAGGTGCCATTCCAGCCTGTCACTTTGCAGAGCAGGGCAGTGCTGGAAACAAGAGCTGACAGAACACTGCTCTCCCTGGTGTCTGGGCGCAGCGCTCGATGCATCGCTGTGGAGCAGCACCATTTGTTTGCAGTGCAGCAGCCAGCTCCCAGGCCAGCTGGCTCCTTTCCAAGGCTTTTTGATTTACTTTTGGAAGATTGTGTAAGACATTCTGTCCAATGGTTTATTACTACAGAGATCTTGAGCCAGACCATCCTTTCAGAAGCTTCATTTTTCCCTGTATTTTTCTATATTTCAGTAAGGGGCACCAGCCCTGAAGCCAATTTGCAAAACCTTCAGAGGAGCTCTTCTAAGAGGACGAGAAAATCCTCCTACAGCAGGCAGGGACTATAGGATCCCCATCTCTTGTTGAGTTTGTTGTCTTCTCCCTTTCTTACACCTTCTAGAAATACTTCTTTACTCATTTGATATAGTTTTGTCTTATGATAAAACAAATAAAATTAATGAGAATATTGAATGCATTGTGGTGGACTTGATATTTTTTAAGCCTGCCCAGCTCCTAGATGGCACTGAGAGCTGTGTGCAGTCTTTTGGGGTTCAGACCTCGATTCCATTCCTTTGCCTGAACTCTTTGCCAAGACTTTTCTCCTCTTTCCTCCTTCTTCTCTTCCCCAAAATATGAATAATGAAACTGACCTTTGTAAACCACTTTATCACTCTGCTAAAAAGCACAAGTTGAAATGATTCTTTTTTTCTTTTTTTGGTAGGCTTTTTTTTTTTTTTTTTTTTTAAGAAAAAAGCCCAGAAAATAGTACTGAAGCATAAGGGGAGGGTGGGAGGACTGTTACATTTTAAAGCATTCTTCCCATGCAAGATGCACTAAACAAGATTGTCCTTTTGGGGTTAGCCTGACCACTCAGGCTCCTTCATATTAATTAAAAGAAAGGAGTGTTGTTTCTCTCCTAGCAATGTCTCACCTTTCCTTTCTCCTGCAAAAGTAGCAGAACAGAACCTGGATCTGTTTGGTATTGAGCAAGTTCTGGTGTTGGAGGGTTTTTTTCTGTGCTTCGGTGGGTGATCGTTCAAAAAAATGCCAATGTTTTCTTGCATTGCTGAGAAAAAGAAATAACAGGCTGGATAATTTTTAGCTTTCTATTTTTCCTAAAAGTGTAATGTCATAACTCTTCCATTTCCTTGTTTTCTACTTCCTGTTATGTCTAAAAGAATGAGTCAGAAAAATGGAAACAGAGCTGCTGTAAATAATTTAAAAGTGGTCTGAGAATAGCTAACCATTACTTCTGGTGATGCTGCTTGTGATGGTTACACAATGATAAGATTATCAAAAGGACTGTGGGAGACAGAAAAATGGAAAGGATGCATTAAGTCATGTAGTCATTTTTGCTACTCTGGAATTATGCCTTACATTAGTTTTACTAATGGCTTGTCTGGCTACCTTTAAAAAGCTTGAGAAAATGGATTTTCAGTATTTCTTTAACATTATCCCTATACCTCTTGCTTGCATGAAAAGATTTTTTTCTTGTGATTGTTTCATCCTATTATTATCCTCAAGCTGGTTTGTTCTGCTAAAGACTCTCCAGGTTAAAACAGTGATCATTCCCTTTTCCCTTCATACAAGTGATGAAAAAAATCACGCTTCAGATTTGTTGTGTAACAAAAAAAAACCACAACACATTTTCACGAAAATGACAGCATTTCATAGAAGTGAGTGAACTTACTGAATAAATGTCTTTTTACTTCTTTTCTTTCTCACCTTTTCTGCTTTGGCTTCATCCTTCCCACCACTGAGGGTAAAGTAGGATTCATAGCCCAGAGACTGGAACTGTTGTTCAGCCAAACAATTTCTGTTTTTCTATGAAAGTAGAATGCCACTATACTTATTCCAAATACTGTCTAAATAGTGAAAAGATAAGATAAATTTAATATTATCTTTGTCGTCAGTAATCCTCAACAGCTTGTGTAACCTCAGTTCAGTAAAAGTTTGATGCTGAGCCTGAGGATGGGACAAAATTTACTCCTTCATACTTGTTTTAGAAGGCTAACATCATAAAAAGCAATTAAAAATGAGTTTATTCTAATTTGATAACCAATTTCACAGTTTCTTTTCAGGCTTTGGCTTTGCCATAAACCACCAAATGCTGAGGAACTGTAAAGATCAAGTTTTATCAGGATGGGAGGATAAGACTTTCCTGACTGAAATTTCAGAAAATAACTACCACCTCAAAACCAAGCTTTCCTGTTTGCTTTTCTCCTGTTAACACTGTTTTCATAAGAGATTTTAATCCTTAACTCTGACAGAGAAAAGGTCTGGAATTAGAGATATAAATGGCTTAGGGATACAGATAAGCTTTGGGAAATTTTTTCTTCTGTGTTGCCTGCCGAAAGAGAAAACTGGATATTTCCCATTTGGCTTCCCTTTAATTAGTTGATTTCATTGTAACTACACAATTACCTATCTATTAGTACTGCTTGAGCCCTGCTAATTTCCAGGAAAAGTCTACCTGTGAAACTGGGTCCCTTTCTGTGGCTCTGCACTGAGCCCTCTTCTCTGGCTCCGAACTGCTCCTCTGCAGGGACACGAGCAGGAGGTGACTTGCCAGGGTGAGCCCCAGAGCTGTGTGTTTGCCCAGGGACACAAACAGTGACACAAACAGTGAGCCACCCCTGCCTGATCAACACCAGGAATGTCTCCTGCACCAGCAGGTGGGACAAAAAACATTCCTTTCACTTGAGGTTTAGAATTCCTCAGGTTTCATCAGTTCCTGTTGAATTTGTGAGGTCTCCAGGATGAAGGAGGAATTGAGAATCTGACTCCATGTTCTTAGAAGACTGATTTATTATTTTATGATATGATATTATATTAAAGAATGCTATACTAAAACTATACTAAAGACTGGAGAAAGGATACAGACAGAAGGCATAACAAGAATGATAATGAAAACCCGTGACTCCTGCCAGAGTCCCAACACAGCTGGATGGTGATTGGTCATTAAGTCAAAACAATTCACATGAAACCAAACAACCCCCTGTTGGTAAACAATGTCCAAACCACATTCCAAAGCAGCAAAACACAGGAGAAGCAATCAGATAATTATTGTTTTCCTTTTTCTCTGAGGCTTCTCAGCTTCCCAGGAGAAGAAATCCTGGCGAAGGGATTTTTCAGAAAATATGACAGTGACAAGTTCTATGTCTCCACCCAATGCTGTACTGATCTTTTATCACCCTTCTTGCTGTTCCAATGGAAAAAGCAGCTGGGCAGCCTCTCTTCCTTCACAGCCTGTGTCTAATGGGCAAATACAAACTGGGACTGATGTCTTGGAAATCCCTCTAAGTTTCACTTAGAGGTCGAGTAGTTACAATCCCCTGAAGTGGTCTGTAATTTAACCCTAACAGCTGCTGATTTTCAGCTGGCTTCTCTCTTTATCCCCCTCTGGACTATTTTTCTTCATGAATTCAAGTGAAAGCTTTAAGTCTTGGACAGAATTGCCCATTTGTTGTTGCTGCTGGATCTTTCAGCAGGATGAAATCTACCTCAGGGAAAGACATAGTCACCTCTCACTAAAGTTTTCAGACATTGTTCTCTACAAGAAACTACTTCTATTTGGGTTTGACTTCAGCAAGTTTCAATTATAAAAGTTAAAATGTTTCCAGCTTGGATGTTTCTCTGCTTTTGGGGTTGAGAGTGGCAGACAAAACAGGACAAAAGGTTTATGAAGCAGCTACCAAAGTGGCTCTTGGTTTTGCCTGTGTTGAGGGACAAAGGGCAGTTTTTCCTTTGGAAGTACTGTGCTTCTCGCATGTGGACTGGCTATTTTTCTCCTTTCTTGATTAGGAGATACCATTGGAATATTAATATCTGTGTGACTTTTTTCTAAATGAAAAATTCTGATAAATACCTTAGGGTCTAAACAGGCTTTTACACATTGAGATGTTCTGCCTAGACAATAATTTTGTAATTAAAATGCTGCCCGTACCAAAATTTCCATATTTGATTCTACCAAGCACATAGATTTCATCCTCATTTGAGATTTGAGGGGTCAAAGTTTTACCCCTTCCAATGCTAAATTTCAGTGCTGTGCTGTCAGCTTAATTTAAAGCAAAGTAAACTGATGAAACCATAGATTGAGGGGTCACAGAAAAAAAAAAAAAAAAGAAATCGATATCTTGATATCTTCAATATTCAAGTAGGTTTTCATAACTCCCTACAGCCTCTGTTTTCTAGTCCTTTCTGCTCCCTCCTTGCTTCCACAGGATAACAGATTGTTTCTTATTTTAGGTAGTGTTACAGATGGCAATTTAAGGAATGCAGAGCTTGGCCAAAACTGACCCTGTTGGAGTTCAGGTTTTGTCCAGAAGTGGAGGAAATGGTCTTTGACTCCACCTCCAGGCAGCCTCTTGGCTTTTTGGGGATGTTTAAGTCATCACCAAGTGGTGGAACCAAGACTTTCGCCTCCTGTTAGTGAACACTTGGAGAGCGATTACATTGTTAGTGCACATTGGGTCTGTGCTTTTATTTTAAAACACTTACAAATGTAATCTGAAATACTTGTGTTTTAGCTGGAGGGGGTAGGGAGGAATATGTAGTTGTTTCATATCCATGGCAACTCCTATTTTTTTTTATTACTCATTAAAAAGAAAATTTGCAATTCTTTAAGCTCTTGTAAAAAAATGATTGAAACAAAGACTCTTTGTTTTGTATCAAAAATATATTCTGCTTATTAAAATATTGAAGTAGTTCTTTCTTTTTAAAATAGAGTAAAAAGAAAAATTATTATGGAAAATGAAATACTTTAAAGCAGTATCTTTCTCATTTCAGTTCAACAGCATTAAATATTTCAATGCTGTGTGACTCCCAGTATATTTATTTTTTATGCTGGGGAAGTGAGGCCTATCCCTTTTCAGAGAATCAGTTATGAACTTTGGTTTGCTTCCAACTGCTGATAAAATCCTGCCTTTTCTATTTTTTTATCATTTTTTCCCTCTGAGATACATGTCCCAGATATTGACTGCTCTGTATATACCTTTTTCACATTTAAGAGGTGAAACTAATATAGTGCTTCAGCCCCAGCATGCATTTTATGGAAGGAAAGGAATGCTTCATGTTTTGGGTTTATTTTCTTTTGTTTGGTTGAGTTTTGGTTTGGTTTGGGTTTTTTTGGGGTGGTGGGGGTTGGAAAGAGAGGAATATATATATAAGAAAAATAAATCAAACCCTGTTGTAGTCAAGCACTAAAACAATGTTCTTTTTCATGTAGGCTCAAGTGCACAAAATATGGAATTAATCATAGCAATGCTCTTTGAGTGAGATTGGATTTTCATCAAATTTAGAAAGAGCAGGACGTGGAAGGGACAGAGCTAGTTGTAGTCTCTATATTACCACTTGTTAGGAGCATGTATGGATTGGGAATAACCTGGTTTAAGGTCTGCAGCAGTACCCTCAGGATAACAGAGCTGCTCCAAGCTGCCTTTCCTGGTGACCAGTCTCCAGGCTGGCCTCAGAGGTTTAATTTCCATCAGCCTTGCCATGTTTTCCGTGAAGAGTGATTCCAAAACATTGCTCAGGCCCTGCTCCAGCTGTGGGAAATGTGACTGATCCTGCCCTGGGAGCTGCTGAAGGAATGATGCTCTAAAGAGTGGCATTTGCTGTGCTACACTGTGCTTTTTGTCTGCAGGGAAGGGATGGGTGTGGGATCAAACAGATGATGCAGAATGGGTGCTTTGAGAAAAGAAAATACAGATTTCTTCTGTTTAATGAATTCCTGTCCTCTATCAGACAGGGAGTGGCTGGGCTGAGCCCATACAGGTTAAAGGGGTCACTCTAACATGGGATTTTTTGTAAGGTGTTGTAAGCAACAGTACAGTTCTGCTTTTTTAATTTTTTTTTTAATAAGGAGATGTATTTTTTTTTGTAAAGTGAACAGTTTTGACAGAAACATTTGGGTTTTGCTTAATTTGGCTTTTGCTCTGTGTTAGGCTCCATTGGTTTTGAGTGATGGCTGATGGAAACCTCCTGGAGGAATGGAGAGCCAGCTGCCCGGGGAGCTGCTGTGCAGGCACTCTGAGCAAGGCAAGGTTCAAGGGGCTGCAGGTGTGGTGGGAACAGTGCCACTGGAGCTGGTCATGAGAGAGGGAAAGCCAGCCAGCCTGGCCAGAGACAGCCCCGGCAGCTGCAGGTGGAGGCAGAGGGTCAGGAACAAGCTGCAGCTGAGGGAGTCTTCAAATGAGCAGCTCCAAGCTAGCAGGAGGGGCCTGGATGGATGCAGGAGGTAAGGAAATATTCATATTAATCTAACAGTGAGGAAAAACAATAGAGTCACAGTTGCTTTAATAGTTGATGAAGCTTGTCTTGAAGCTTTGCTGTCTTTTCTGTTGTGTTGTGTCACTGGCTTTTGTATCATCCAAGTTGCTGGTTTTAGGCTCATCGTTGGAAGGTATCTGAGAGAGGGGGCTTGAGACTATGAGGTGTACATTTTTATAAATGTCTTGTTCAATTTTTGGCAGCTGAGAGCTGCAGACTAGAATTTACACATAATTTGAAATAAGAGTTACAGCAGATCCAGCGACCTTAGGTTCTATTTACATATTCCATAGGGAGAGGTTGTGTGATCTGTACTTTATATCTGTAATTAGTTGTGTGATGCATTAGAATTATTGGGGTTCAAAGAGCCAGTTGTGACTATTCTTCCCAAATAGCTGTATTTGGTGCAGGGGGAGGGGAGGAGAACTCTTTATTTCAGAAACTCTGAAGTTCTTGAAGTGCAGGACGTTTTCTTTGGGTCAATTGATTATTGACATCAGAAATTCCCGTTTCTCAGATGGGGAACTGGAACAAGGCCTGCTTGGTGAGAACAAAGGCTGTTCTATTACAGTGGATTATTACACTTGCAAACCTAATTATCCCCTCTGGGACTCAGCACAGGCCTAATGCAGCTTGGATTATGGAGGCAGGTTCTTACTTTCAACTTTGTTCAATGGATTTCTGACAAGTCTGGTCTTACAGATGATTAAATTTCAGTACAATGATTAGAGAGTTTTCTGCAAAGGAATCACTGGAATTTTTGGAGGTTGGAATGGGACAACTCTTCTCTTTCACTCTGAGCTTTGCTTGGGCTTTTTCCTCCCCTTTTATTTTTATTCAGAGGGAAAAAGTAGGATTTTCTTTTCAAGCAGAGCTATCCTTCAGGTCTGGCATGAGAGAAGTGATTGATGTCCTGGGTAACTACAAACTGTATAAGGCTTATGTTTGAGGAATTAAATTGTCCTAAATAAGTGGTGACTGAGCAATATTATTGCCATATCTAGAATTAGCTTGGTGAGCAGCTGAATGTCACTGAGTGTGTCCCCAGGGCTGTCAGTGGAGGTGTAACAGGGTCTGGGTGGGTTATGGAGCTCCAGTGATAAAGTAACTTCATCCAGCTTTAGGTGTTTGCATTAGCTGATTGTTACTAAAGCTTCTAAAGGATGGAAGGGTACCTAATTTCCCAGAAGGGGAAAATAAATTAGAGGGAAAAAAAAAGGATTTTATTGAAATCTAAATCCTAAGTCTCAAACACTTACTTCTGAAGTATTAACAGTGTAAACATCTGTCCTTTTTCCAGGCTCTACTTGCCACTAAATGCATATTTTTATAACCCTAAGTCCAGCTATATATCAAAATTATCATGGTTTTTAATATACTCTGCACTTATGTTACCTCATTCTCGTAATGAAAGCAGGAACACTTGCAGTTAAGCCTGCAAACACCAATACTAGAAAATTTGTGAGGGTTTGTCTTGCAGAATTGCAAAATACTTAATCATGAGCACCCTTGTACAGAAGCCTTTCTTGTGGGCTTGCTTAGGTAGAATTCCTTGTATCCTTTTGTCCCTTAAGAAGGATTTTAATAATTTGTCAGCCTATCCCATTTTCCCTGAAATGTAAATTACTGTCATTTATTTGAGACAGACATCTCAAACAAAGAAAAATAGAAAGGAAAGAAAGTGGCCTGTAGATTAAGGAGTGATTGGGAGGAAGAGGTACATGAAGTGGCTGGGGTTTTTTTAGCCTTATTTCTGTGTAAAACTGGGCTAAAATATCTTTCCTTAGAGATGCTGTCTGTGAGCTACATGTTTTCTACACTGTAAGATGAAAAAAGCTCCACAGCCTTACAAACAGCTATTATACAGTCACAATTTTTTTTGTTGCCTGTAAATAAATCCTTCAGGTAATAATTTACTGAACAGTAAGAATCAATATGCGTAAAACTGATTAAAAAATTAAATTGAAATATCATACATTAATAAGATAATTTTTACTGTAGTTTGATGCTGCTAAGAATCTAATGAACTGTACTCTCTGAATGTTATAAAGATGTAGTCTGGACACAAATATTGGCTGTCCAAGTGTGTTATGCTCTCTGTGGGGTTGTGTATTGAAAAATCACTGCTGGTAGGGGGAGAAGCACCCAGGAAAATAGCTGAGAGTTCTCACTGCACTGCTCCTGGTATCCTATCAGTGGCTATGGAGTATTGGCAGAACTGAATGATTTAGGAAAGGGCTTTATGCATAACAATATGAAAAGGGTGTTTGGAGCCTTCTAAAAATAAAACCCCAAACAAGCCAATCTAAAGACAATGCAAGCAAACTCCAACCAAACTTTTCTTCTTCCATGAAAGGTTCTGGGTGGTCTGCTGTGTGTATTCTCTATCCCTGTTGGGTGTTCATCCACATCAGAATTCCTGAGAAATTCCCTATTTCTGTGCTAGATAAAGAAAACAACCAAATACTTTACCTTCTGCTTACTGGTAATAATCTGATGAGTGAAACTCAAAACTGATTCTTTCAGAGAAAAAACATGTTCAAGTAGTTTTGAAGGCTTGTACAGGATGGAAGGTTGCTCTTGGCATGGAGGTGTAAGGAAGTAGAGAAGACCAAGGTTTGCAATAACTTTTATTGGCCCAGCTGGGAGAGCTGGTAAAGGTAAGATGAATTTTAGAGCACATAAGCCCTTCTCAGAGTCTTAAATAGAAACAGGGGGTTTCAAAGCTAAATACAAGTAGAGAGAGATTGCTGAGCTTGCCTGAACTTTATGGAAAATATTCCATAGGTAGGATCCCTGCTGGATGGCAGCCTCAATGCTCAAGTGCACAGCAAGAGATTTGACTCCAGAGCTGGTATCTGTTACATCTGCTCCTCAAAAGAAACTAAAAAAGGTTTAATTTCTGTTTTGATGTGGAGCATGAAAATATGTGCAAGGATGTTTTTCAGACTCTTCAGCTAATAGTCATGTTACACTATTTTTCCTCATGAGAGTTTGTATAACTCAGACTGAAATAACTTGCACTGAATCTGTTCCTGTAAAACTGTTTAGTGTTTGGGCTTAATCTTTTGGTTTTGTAACTGTTTCTTGTGTTTAAGATCAGAATGAACACATTTGTACTGCAGAAAGGTTTTTTTGGAAAATGTAAATGTATGTGTTGAAGTATGTCTCAAACAAGTTATTAATTATTATTTCATGGTTTTTAATCTATTAATTTATTGCTTCCTAGGTAATGACAGTACTTAAAACAAATTAATTTGTTTACTTATAAAATACAATTCTCAGTTGTTCAGTCATAGGCTACTTCCTCTGAAATTCAATGGTAGTGGTAATTGGCTATAAAATAAGAAAGATCTAAGGGAAATTTAAAAAAAATAAAAAATAAAACAAAGAACAAAACCGAACCCCAGTGATTTTGTAGCTAAGTACACAACAATCAGGAAGGTCTGGCCCTTCTGTGTGTCAGGTTCTCCCTGTTGAACACACTGTGAGATCAGCCCCAAGCCTGGCAGTGTTTAAATCATGCTCTAAGAGAACATTGGAATACTGCCTTGAGTATTTCATCCAAGCAAGGGCTAAATTGCAGTATTTACCTTTCCTGTGCTGTGGCTTGCCAAAGAATTTTGCATTTTGTCCTAGTGTAAAGTCATGGTGTGATGCCAGGGGACCGTGTGTGCTAAGCCCTGCAGAGTTGGGACTGGATTTAGAGCAGGAATCTGGCTCTGACCTAAGCCCTGTGGCTCCTGCTCTCTGATATTTGCCTTTGGAAGCAACAGTTCTGTTGGAATAGCAGCCCAACATTGAGTGTATCTGATAGGAATCTGAAATTTCATCTCAAAAAGGTCAAGATGTGGAAGCTTTGGGCAAAATATTCAACAGGAACCTTTTGAGGGATCTGGTTTTTACATCACCTGAGGTTTTCTTGATGCCTTGAGAGGCTGACCTAGAACAGAGACTGGACAGAACTAAAGAATAAAGCAGGGATTTATCAGAAGGCCTCAATGGATCCACCTTGGGCAGCACAAGAGCCCAGCCAGGGCTACACCCAAGATGAACCAAAATGGTCACAAAATGCACGACCGCTCATGGGGTCTCTCACTTTGATCAGTTCTGCTCCATTTGCACATTGGAGTTCATTGTCCAATTCCAGCTTTAGCTTATGATGTCCCATCCTTCTTGGTTTTGGTCTTCAGCCCATGCTGTTTATGATCTTGGGGCTGAGATTTGGATCATTTGTCCTTGGTCTCCAGCTAGAGCAGGAATTGTTTTGTCTCCCTGCTCTGTGCAGAGAGCTCACCATCCCCTAATATGAAGCTCAGAAGTACACACTAAAACAGAATTTGAAAAATAGAAAAGCTAAAACCTGAGGCATCATTCTATATTGTCTTCAGTGAAGAGAAATTGATGAAATTCTCAAAAATCATCTGTGGGGCAGCTGAAGGCTTAATTAGTGGATTTTACTGACTTATGTTGATATCCGTTCCCATCTAGGAAATAATTTTGTTCAATGTAGTAGATTTCCACGTGGGTTGACATGTCTGAGTTTCGTCTGTTTTTAACCTCTGTGCTTATTTGGTCATTTTGCCTGAAGTGTTCAGCAGCTCAGAATGTTGGAGATACATTATCCCCAGGTAAAGGTTTTTTTCTGTCTTTGAAAGCTGCTTGGCTCTCTTCTTCCTTCTTCAGCTGCATGTAAAACATTGCACAGATGATGTAGTGTCTCATTTTGGTGTTTGTGAGCCAGACTGGAACTCACCTGTTTAAAAGGTGGCCCCCTCTTAGGATGTTAGCAATATTTTCTAAATAATTGTCGTAGTTAAAGTGCAAGTACAATGTAATTAAGTAGAAATGTCACTTTACAGCACAGAATTTAACACAGAGGCAAAGCTCGCTCTCTGAAAAGAGCAGAGAGCATGAAATGCAGAGCTATTTAATTCAGTAGGAAAGGTTTACAACCCTCCCACTTTAAAATACAGAACAAAACTGTATTATTGGAATGGTAATACACAATACTTCTTAAAGCCAGAGGTGTCTAACCTTCTTTAAATATTCTTCAGAAGCAATCAGATGGCAAACACACATTTTCACAAAAGCAGTTTCTTCCACAAAGCAAGCAAGCTTTATACAGCTGCTAAGCCTTATAAAATCTGTTATTTCTTGTGTCCTTTATACTCTAGGTGTTTTAGCTTTTAAAGTGATATTATCAGTTTAATTAAAAACTTATCAAAGCCTGCCTCTCACGCAGAAGCAGTTCAGAAATTCCAAACACAAACATCTTACCGTGTAAATTAGATGCTAGAATCATATCAAACTTCAGGTATGTTAATTATTTAAGAAAAAAATAAATCTCCCAGGCATTTAATGAACTAGATAACCAGAGTACCTTGTTGTTAAAGCTGGAAATGTCTTTGACCTCAGAGGGGATGGAAGCAGTAATCCCTTTGGTGCAAGTGAGCTTTGATTTTTGTACTTAACCGTGTCTAGTAGCCTAAATCTTTTTCATAGAAGGTGGTATTAATTATGGGCTGACATGACAAAAAGGCCATTGAGGCCTTCAGAAAATTCATCAACATTTAGAGGACTTTGGATCAGGTTTTCTGTTAAGGCCCGAGCTTCTGTAGCTCCATTTGTGGAAGAACATACTTTTTTTCATTGTGGTTAGATTGAGCACCAGAAATAGAACATATCTTTTTTTTCCTATGAATATAATTGATGAAAACTAAGATCATCTTATATCTATACTATTATATTCCTTTGATAAAGGACTTGCTTATGACTAAGTTTTAAAAAACAGTCCTTTTTGCCTTTATTATTTTTTTCCTACTTTTCCTTGAGCACCTTGTATTGCTTGGGTGAGTGCTGCAGTATGAGCTGATGCATTCGACTGAGCCATCTTTGCCAGGGTGTACCTGCAGCAGAGCAGAGCCAGGCACTTTACTGACAGGTGATCAGTGACTCTACTATTTTAAAAAATGTCTATTTTGGGTAAGATTGTCACTGTTACGTGGTGCTGCCAAGTCTTGGTGGGCGTAAGGTGAAAAATGAATTTTTTCTGTGCATTCTGGCATTCCAAACCATGTCAGGCCCTTGACAAGGATCTGAAAGGCTCTTCTAGGGTCATTATGCCCTAGGTAGAGCTTTAGTGTGCTGAAAATTGTGGGAACAAAAGTCCTGTCTGGAACTTGCTAAATAGGCAAAATCAGCTTTCAAATTTTGCCCTTTTTAAGTAGCTTGTTAACAATGGGTTGGTGGGTGTACATGTTTATTTTAGGAAGTCTATTTTCAAGGGACTGAAGTCGTCTCAAGCCTTGCTTTAGCTTATCCTGTACAGGAATCCTGAGCATTGTTATTTATTGTGGCAAATCACCTAGACAATGCCATCAAGTACATGTTTAAACCTTTCTCTCTTCCTTACATGGCTTCGTAGCTCAGAGTAAGTTGGAGTAATATGATTTCAATAACTAGAATTTACACCTTAAGCTGTATTTTTTAAACTCGACTGGATTATTTATTAATAACACAGTGTAAATAATTTACATTTTTTAATGTTTAGAGTCCAGACAACAGCCTGGCTGCAGATACTATAGGAATGCAGTTTTTCAGAGAAAAATCTTATATTGTTGTAAATTTCCATAGGTTCAGTGACTCATGGCATAACAGGTGTGCCCTGGCTGAAGATGTCTCTGTGGTTTTGGTTTGGGCTTTGTTTGGTTTCATTTGTTTGGTGTTTTGTTTGTTTGATTTTGTTTGCTTGGGATTTTTTTGTGTGTGTTTTGCTTTTTTTTTTTTTTAGTTTTTTAATTTGCATTTTTTGAGGTTTATAGGAAAGCTGGTAGGGGAAACTGAAGGCTTGTCTGCTTTAATATAAGATTGGAGTGTTTAGAAATCTAAACACAGGATTTATGGAATCACTGACTTATTTTAAATTTTGAGTTATTGTGGAAAATTACGGGTATTGTGGGTTTTTAGACATTTGAAGATTCAGCACCCAATTGTAAGCAATTATATGAGCAAGTGAAAGCAATGTAGTATCAATGCACTAAGTGTATGTCATATAATTCTCTGCTTTCAAGATATTTCAGTTTTTAGTGGCTCAGAGTACATCTAATCCCAGAGTAGATTGAAAGTTTACTGCTGTGTTTTTGAGGTGTGTTAGGGTTTTTTTTTTTTTGGTAGGGTTTTTTTATGCCTTTGATGTGTAACAAATTACTAATTCACTTTCAAAATAATCTCCTATATTTTTGCAAATCCTATCTAACTTTCTGATTAAGTATTTCTGTTAATACCAACTTTAGATAAGGGGATTGGATTTAGCGTGTCCAGGATCCTCTGGGGCCCATGGCTGCTGCTAGAGAGATGTTGTGAACCTAAAAACAAGTTGTTTCACAGTTGAATTGTCTGGGTTTCAGCTGTACACCCAGGCAAGCTCAGTGGAGCTGAATTTCTTGGGGGGTTTGAAGCCTTTAGGTAATTGCATGCACAGCTCAGACCTCACAGCAAGCTGGGAGGGTGGCAGGAGACTTTTCTTTATAGAATGGGTGTCAGGGCATAAAATTCCATGATATAAAAAAGAAATACTGGTCAGATGGTTATTAGGATGGAATCATTTTGCCTGGGCCTAAGGCAGAGCTGTTTTCCTTCTGCCATTCCTAGGAAATCCTAAGAATCAGAGGAAAACCATTGATACCAGAGGTGCTGCACTGCCTTTATTTTTTTTAACACGTGCTTTCTCAATATTTTTTCACCAACCCAGTCCCCTTGCCAACCTAATGGTACACTTTCACAGGGTGCATTACTCTGGGCAATTTTCATCTTGCTGATGAAAACCCAAACACTTTCAGGTTTGTAACAAAGGGTAGTTCCTAGCTGATATCCTCACACTCACTCCCATTGTTGTTGCTCTAAAACTGTGCTTTCTTTCACTGTGTGCTGTTTTAAAGTGGGCATGTGGTGTACTCTTGACTTGAATGGATGGTGGAGGAAGAAGAAAGGATTTTCCTAATGGTTCAGCAAGAGCACTTGGTAAATAATTTATCATCATCAAGTGCCAGCTTTATCTGAAAGCTGACAGGTCTTTCTTTTATGATTCAGTGGTGTCTGTGCTGACCTGCTGTACACGCTGCCCGTCAGTGTTTTAAATTTGTTCTGGTGTTATCCAGCCCCGTTACACTGATCCACTCCTTTTTATGCTTTATAAAGCATCTGCTGATATTTATGAGGTACGTGTTAGCAAATGTAAGAGTAAGTATTTTAAGGCTCATTAATATTTTAAGTACAGAAATACAACTTCTGTATTCGTGTGTGTGGCAGACGTCTTGTTTTATGAGAACTGTGAGAAAGTGATTTTGCTTATTGATTGACATTATCAGGCAGCCAGGCAGACACTCCAGCAGGTAGAATCACCTTTTTGTGTTGATGTCTGCCAGAAGTTAACAGCAAATGTGATGCCCTTGCTGCCAGTGAGAGCTAATGTGCACAGAGGTAATGGGTTTTAAAAATGCTGCAAACCTTAATGGTGCGAGATCAATATTCCTGCTGCTGTGGGTAAAATGCTACTGCATATATTATTAAGATCTTCTTCAAAATTGAATTACTTGAAGCACTTTTGGACTGTTGGAGGATTCAGTATTTATCTTCACAATAAAATACTAATGGGCCTGTATTTGGGGAAATAATATTAATATTTTTCCTCTTGCTTCGAAATATGAAAACTTATTTTTTCAAAGTAGAGATGAACACAGCAATGCCCACAGATGCATCAGTTTCCTTGCTACTGGCTAATGTTGGAGATTGGGAGAAAGTTAAATTAGCTGGTAGAGGAGCTAGGGTTACATATCTGCCTGTGTATATTTTTGTCTCCTGGAAAGGGAATGAGCAGGAGAACCCTGGCTGGTTCTCCCAGCAGAATGTTCATGACCTCAGTACTAAGGGGATGGGTCCCCAGTGAGGCTGCAGGATGTTGGAGACCTCAGATATTTTCCAAGCCCCAGTGCTTGAATATTAATGTGTGTGGTGACTCTGAGGTTACTTGTGTTAAGTGCAAAGCATACAATAGCTCCTTGCAGTGAATATTTTTTTTTCATTCCTTTTCTCAAGAATGTTCTCGTGTGTTCTGCTAATTATCCTGTCAAGATTTAACCTGGCTCATAGTACCTGCTCTCATTTAACTATTTGTTTGGAATTGGTGTTCAGATATTTTCTGGGAGAAGAGTTTTGCCTTCTTGATGGTTTCCCTGATGCAGCCAGGAGAAGCCAGTTAAAGTAAAAAATGAGGTTTCTGACTAGTTAGACAATCATTGGTTAAATGGGCTGGGTCAAAAAAAAAGGAAAAGAAAAAAAAGAGGGGTGGCTTAAATATTTTAACAAGAAATGAACAGAACTGGCATTTTTATCTCAAAATTTATATACAAACACATACTATATAAACCTTCTATCAAACTTTAAAAATTCTCCAGAAATTCATTTCCCAAAGCTTTGACTCAGGTTGAATTGACTTACCACTGAAACATATTACAAATCTGTAAATAATAATTGCAATGAAAAAGCTACTTGTTATTTTGGTTGGTTTTGGTTTCCAGACCAGTAAAGCAATTGCACTGAAAGGCTTCCCTCAGCCCCTCCTGGCTTTTCCCACTTGCAGCAGGCAGCGTGCTAAGCCTCCCTGGCAGGAAATGCTGCCAGCAGCTGTGCCATGCTTGCAGCTCTACTGCTGCTTCCTGTGCTGGGGCTTTGCCCCTCTCCCAGCACCGTGGGGCTGTTTCCCTGGGCCACGGGAGAGACACTCAGCTCCAGCATGCTCAGCCTAACACATGGAAAATGAAATGCTGCGCACAGTCTACTTCCTGCTCCTGGACAGATGGGCAGAATGATAATTCCCCAGAGCCTGAGCTGTGTGGCTGTGTTAGATCACTTGTCACAGTGAATGTATTCAGCGTTCCATAACATTGGCATAGTCTAACAGGAACGAGTATCAACGCACTCACTGATCCTCCCCACACCTTTCAAACGCTCCCTTTACTGCAGGGGTTTGTTCAAACACGGGAACAAATGGGACTTTGACGTGGACTGGTGGGAACAAAATAAAGCTTATGAAAAAATGAGGTATAAATATTGTCATAAGGTGAGAAGCACATGGAGTTCATCCTGCTCAAAGCCACGCTTGGCATGGATCTACCAGATCTTCTGCCAGCTATTTTTCTTTTTATGCTTTCCCCTCCAGTGCCAGTTGGAAAAAATATAAAAACTCTACTCATTTTCTCAAGAGAAAAGGAAATAAATTTTCCCATGTTTGTGTATATGCATGCACCCACATACATATGTGTGTGTATATACATATATATAAAAACCTGTATGTGTATCTGTATATGTTAAAAACTCTTTTTCCATGCAATAGGAAAAAGTTTTAGTAAAATAGGAGACAAAAAAAGGTAAGGGAAAAAAAATACAGACTTGGAGCACAGTATGCCTACTATGCTGAGGCATAGTATGCAAAATATGACCATTTATTATTTTTTACTCTCATGTTTGTCTACCTGCTCAAGGTATCTTGTAAATTATTTTCTATTTCAAAGTATGATGTTTATAAGAGACAAATTAATGGATAAGTTCGTTCCTGTAGTACTCAGGCAGGAGAAGAGATGAGCCATGATGGAAAACATGAATTTAGTCCAGTATCCCTGTTTGTCTTCTCCTTAAATATATGTGCATGTAAATGCATAAAAATGCAGTTAATATTGAACTATAATATGCCCCTATGTTTTATTGCTAATAAGTTTAAATCATTGCACTGCAGTAGGTACTCAATCCTGTTCAATATTTCAGTGGGACATGTTTTACAGTGATCTTTATTTACTTTAATTTGTAAAAAAAAAAATATTACTTTTTCTGCTGTGGAGCAGCACGTGTGTCACAACCTCAAACATTGTCAGCAGTCCTTTAGATGCAGGAGCCTCAGTTCTCTGCTGGAGAATCAGAAGTTGTGCAGAACATTCCTGCCATGTATGAGCTACCCTCTTGCAGAGTCCCAGTCTCTTTTAAGAGGTGAGGAACTGCAAATAAAGATGAGTTTTCAGAAAGCTCCCCTCATCTGATGGGCATGTGAATATATTTGTAATTATAATGAGTCTAAATCTATGGCTTAAGCCTGAGAGGCAAATGGCAGGGTTCCTGATAAAGAGGACTTAACAGTGCCCGCAGGATATGTGATGCTGTGATGTAAATGGGAGAACGGTACAGAATGCTGCATTTTCTGAATTAAGGAATATTTTGGGGTGTCGTTGACAGGTGTATCCAACCGGGTTCCTCTGGAGTTGCATCCAAGCAGGTTTAACAGCTGTGTCTGTGTTGATAACAAGGATACTTGGATTACAGAGTAGAAAAACGTTGAAACTGTATCTTCAGTCAAGGTTTTGTAGGATAACTTCCTTTCATATTTTAGGTGTAAAATACTTCAAGGTGATAATTCACTGTCCTCTCTGTAGCTTTAGATCAGGTCCTTGTAGCTAAGATGAGTAAGCACAGTAAATCTACTCACCTAAGGACCAGTTTCACTGCCCTTCAAGCTGCATTTACCTCAAGCTGTTGGCAATCTGAAAGGCTCTACAGGGAGCTTGGGCTAAAAATCCTGGACAGTGCAATGGACTCCTCAGAGTGGCTGTGCTGACACCAACTCTCGTTATGTGTGCACACACTCAAACCCTGAATAGCCCTGAGTTGCTTTTTATGGTCGCTTAATTCAAATTTTACCCAAATATTTGTGCTCTCTGCTGTCAGAGTCCCCTAGATAGGGACAGACCATTCCAGCCCTGGGCCAGCACAGGAGGGACCTGGAGCTGCTCAGAGAGCCCAGAGGAGGCTCCAGGGGAGCAGAGGGATGGAGCAGCTCTGCTGGCAGGAAAGGCTGGCACAGCTGGCATTGCTCACCTGCACAGGAGCAGCTTTGGGCTGAGCTCAGGGTGGCCCTGCAGGGCCTGAAGGAGCTGCAGGAAAGATGGAGAGAGACAATTGCCAAGGGCTGCAGGGACAGCAGCCAGGGAATGGCTGCCAGTGCCAGAGGGCAGGGCTGGATGGCATCTTGGGAATCAGGATTTGTTCCTTGGCAGGGTGCCATGGCAGGGACACCTTCCACTGTCCCAGGCTGCTCCCAGCCCCAGTGTCCAACCTGGCCTTGGGCACTACCAGGGATCCAGGGGCAGCCTCAGCTGCTCTGGGCACCCTGTGCCAGGGCCTGCCCACTGTGTTCTTCAATGGTTTTACAGTTTGCTATATTGAGCTTTTCTTTTTTTTTTGTTTCCCTTTTTTCTTTTTTTTTTTTTTTTTTGGGAAGTTAAGTCAGTACTTATCAAGTGTTTGGCCATTTTTCTGTTTTGTTGGAAGCTATGTATCTTTTAACCTTTTTTTTAACATCTGCACTTTAAACACATTTTGATATGAATGTGTAAATAATAGAAAACATGATTTCTTGTATCTAGTGGCATTTTATCTGCAGAAAAGTGTTTAGTTTTCCTTGAATTTCTAACCCTGTGACAAAGGCAAATGGTGTTTGCCTTTGTTACAAGTCTGTTTAAGCTGTAAATTCCCAAATTCTGAAAATTGCTACCATTGCCTTGTTTTTGTTTAGATACATCTTTCCTTCTTGAAGTGCTTTTCTGTGGGTGAGATGTAAAGGTGTATCTGTGCCGAGGTCACTGGCTGATGATAGACTTACACTTAGTTTTTTCATACACTTACAGATATTTTGTGCATAGGTAAAACTTTCAGAAGGTGAGGTTTAATTCTGGCAGATAGATGGGACCAAAATCTTTTCCTACAAAGGATGTGACTGCTTTCAGTTCACCCCTCTGTGCTGATTCTAACGCAGCTCTGCAGAGCAGCGTCCTGTCTCCTTGTGCTGTTTTGGAGGAGAATTTACATTAAGTGAGTCAACCCCACACAAAGGACACTTTGAGTGCTCACAAAGCCATAACTGCTAGTTACTGGTGTTTCAGCACTAAAATATTTGAGAGAAAGAAGGATTGTGTCAGCCATCTGAAGGTTTTTCTGTCCTCCTGAGTGCTGTCTTTCCTTGCTCTAGGCACGAGTAGCTGGTGTGCAGGGAAGAATCTCCTTCCTAATCTCAAGGTGATGGTTGCAAATTACGTGTTATTCCTTACACTTGGGTTCAGTTACCCTACAGGGCAGAGGGCAGCCATGGATCAGCTGAGAGGGGCCCTCAGCCCCGTGTGTCCGTGTGTGCAGAGGTCAGAGCTGGCCCAGGCTCTGCTCCAGGCCCAGCCATGGCCCCAGAGCAGAAGCATGGACAGAGGACTCTTTAACCAATTAAAGTTGAAAAGTGGAATGTTTACTCGACTAATCTCCAAAGGCACGTGCAAAAAATCACAGGCTCTGGCTCTCTATTGATCTAAAAAAGTCTTACATATTCATATAAATCCCAGAATACCTAATACATATTCATTGCCTATCCCCGCCCACCTGCTGCATATTAAAATGTCCTTCAGGCCTACCCGGTCTTTCGCTTCAGATGGGTCAGTGAATTCTGAAATGGGTCAGTGGGATCTGAAATGGGTCAGTGGTCTTCTGAGGTCACAGTGACCCTTTACTTTTGCCTTGTTGGCGGGCTTGGGACCCCTTGGCCATAGCTGAAGCTTCAGGCCCCAGGTGCAGACCATGGTCCTCTTTCACAATTAAATCCACATCCCATCCTGCTTCTTTAAACACAGTAAAGACAAATACATGATTTACATCTTAGCCTTAACTATTCCATCTGCTGATAATTAACTGTCCCTTATTATTTCTACTCTTCTTGCAATGCTTTTAATTGTTTCTATCCCCCTTAACTAAATCTAGCTAAACTTTTAACTCTTTCAGTTTCTTTAAACCCTTGACTCAGAGCCACGGGCAGGGCCTGAGCCCAGGAGCTGTCCCTGCCCAGGAGGCAGAACTGCTGCCCTGGGCAGTGCCCAGCCCTGAGCAGATGGTGCAGAGAGGCTGTGCAGTCTCCTCCCTGGGGATATTGCAGAGCCACACGGACACACTGCTGTGCCCTGTGCTCTGGGATGGCCCTGCTGGAGCAGGGAGGTGCCACCAGAGCAGCCCCCGTGGGCCCTTCCAGCCTTTTCCTGCTCTGGGATTCTGTGAAGGGAGGTTCTCACCCAGCCCGAGGCTCTGATGTTTGCGATTAGTGTGGCTTATTTGTGCTTGGGATCAAAACTGTGGGCAAATTCTCTCTTAATGCTTTTGCAGCGGCATTTGGGAAAATTGAATTTGGACACTGGTGGCTCACAGAGTCTGAAGCTGTACCCCGTGCCAGCAGTTGCACTTAAGCTTAGTTTAAAGCATATTTGTTAGAATTGAGAAGTGGCTTTGTCAGAAGTGTTTCACTGCTCTAAACCAGTGAGATAACTGTGTTAACTTAAGGACAAAATGGATGGAACTGTGGGGAAACAGGAGGTGCAGAACAACTGATTTCACCTTCACAGGACAAGTTGTAAATTTTGTGGCAGTTGACACAGAGCAATTCTGCTGTAAATTATTACTCATGAGGCACCTCAGAAAGGTGCTCAATATCTGATTATTCAAAAAATCGCTTGTTGCCAGAATTGCATGCTAGGTTTAGATTTTGAATTTTATGTGCAGTAGCCAATAAAATGCAACACTGATTTTGAAAATATACTTTGTATTTACCTCAGAAGTTGCATTCGAAAGGTCTTGATTTCAACCACATATACTGGACATGTATTTTATGTGTGTAATTATTTGGAGTTTCCTAGGGATGTCATGATTTGTTACACTGGGGGATCCAAAAATACAATGCTCAAGAAATTCAAGGGCCGGTGAAACTCATTGGGGTAAATACAAAGCACTAATGAGGGTGTACTGCTGAACTCATACGGTGAGCTGTTTTACTGAAATCTCTTATGATATGTGCAAAAATAAGATTTTCCTCTGCAACAGGAGTTTGGAAACGTGCATTAAATAACTATTATTTGCTATTGAAGACTTTTATGCAGATGAATTTAATGGATAGAATTCATAGTAATATAATGCTGTTCATGTTTTAACAAACTGAAAAGCCTGATTTTTGGAGGCTTTTGTACACAGATTTCCTTTAAACACTTCACCCTTGCAAAGGAATTTTAAGGGATTGGTGGAACTTGGTGTATAAACTGGTGTTTATACACCCAGTGTGCAATAAAGGGACAGAGGAGTACTTTTTGTGTTACTGCTCAACTGAGTTCACTGGAACTTCTGGATCAGGTGCTTCTCCAGATACAGAGTTGAATTCTTGAGGCCCTGATGTACAGTTTTTATTTATATCTGTACCTGAAGAGTTGTGTCAAAGAAAAATAAACAGCCTGAACCTCCAGGCTGCTTTATCTCAGCCCCATCATTTCCTCCTGTTATAAAATCTGTCAGCTGGCATAACAAGGCATCTTAAAGCCATCTTTTACTTTATTTTAAGCAACAGTCATTGATATTAAACAGCAGCTAGGGGAATGGAGTGTTTCTGGAAATTAAGCTGTTTGCATACACAAAGCCTCTACATTGAATATTTCAAATGTGAGGAAGGGAAAAAAGAAAAAGAAAAATACAGGCAGAAAAGCATGTAAGGATACAACGGCAGTAGAATGAGTCAGCAAATGTGATCCTGGTTACTCTAATTATGTAATGATAATGGCTGTCTAGAAATACAAGAACTCAACTGTTAGCAACAGTTGCTTTGGTGTTGGGTTTTAGCAGCAGTTGGGTAGAGGCTGATACTGGTATCTGTGCTATTAATAGTAATAACCAGCTTTGTATCCCTTCGCTCTTATATAGGCCTAGAGGTGTTGTGATAATCCCCATTTCACAAAGACCAGTAAGAAATGTGAGTGGAGTGACATATCAATGTCACCGAGGTGTTACCCAGAGCCTGAAATGGAACTCTGGTCTCCAACATCCAGTGTCTTTTCCTGTTAGGTTGTTGTGATGTCAGTGTTTGCATCTTGGAGGAGTAGAAATGTTTCTTTTCAGGGTGTGGTTTCTGTTGTAGCTATCAGTAGTTTCCATATAAAACAATCATTGTCATAACTAGAGTGTGTTGTAGAAGCTCCCAAAATATGAAAAGCTGCCAAAATATGAAGCAATACAGACTGTGGAATGTTGGAAACATTTTTGTCATATCTGGTGTTATTCCTAATTCACTTAAGGATCACAGAAACTCAGTGAGCTCAGTCATCAGAGCAAGGCATTGTAGTTTGATGGACACAGTGTCAGATGTATCACAAGGGAAAAGGTTACCACAGGAAGACAAAAGTAGATCAAAATACTCGAAAGATTAAGAAGATTGAATATGAAGATCAAGAATATCCAGAGTGAAGACAACATTTGTGTGCCTGAGATGTTTGGATTAAATTAAGAATTGCTATTACATCCCTGGGAGTGAGCAAGAGCTTGGTCTGGGAAAAATCTTCCTATACAGTTCTTTTGTCATGCTGGTCCCTTTAGCTGCAGTTTGTTGTTTGCTTGGTTGGTTTTTAAGCTGTTTCTCAATGCAGGATCATGTGTTTGGTAGGCACCATGATGGTGAGGTGTTTCCAAGCAAGGACAGGCTCTTCCCTGGGCTTGTGCCTTGGTTTTGAAATTCAGGTGTGTGCTAAGGAAGGCAGGAGCTTCCCCTGAAATGGAAAATGTAAACCCCCCCTCACTCTGAATTGCTATAAATTTTAAATTAAGGGGCTCTCAGGCAAAAAATATGGGAGCAGGAATAACAGTACTTTACTAGGGAAGAAAATTAAAAGAGAAAATAAAAAATGTAGTGCACTAAAAAACACTGACAGAGTCAGAACACAGCCTGACACCCTGTTGGTCAGGGTGTTGGTAGCAGTCCAACTGGAATTGTGGCTGCAGCCCTCCTGGAGTGTCAGGGGTGGTTCTGTTGGAGCAGGGATCCTGTAGAAGGGTGGAGTCTTCCTCTGAAGATCCAGTGGAAGAGAGCAGCTGTTCCTCTGGGAAATCCAATGGAGAAGCTGTGCTGGTGTTCCAGAATCTCCAGACTATATCCAGGTAGGAATACTTGGCTCCTTCCTCAGGGCAGAGCATCTCCTAATGGGATGCTGTAGTTCTTATCAGCCCTGCAGTGGCATTCAATAGCCTGTTATCAGCAGATGTCTCCCCGAGGGAGGAGTGGGTGTGAAAGAGATAAGGAAAACTGCCCACTTAATAGAAGACAACTGCCACACAGATGGCAAATAGAATACAATTTGCCTGCCAATCCAGGACAGCTTGGAGAATAAGGAGAACACTGGCAGCTCTTACTGCTGAGCCCCTTAGAGAAGGAAAGGCTGCTGGAAGTTCTGTCTTTGGTAGGTCTGGTGAGCTGCATGGTGAGGCTGCGTATTGAGTTAAATGTTTTATTGGGCATATCTCATAAAGGTTTGCTGGTTTGTTTGGTTTTGATTTTTAAGACTTATTCCATTTCCATGGAGCATGTGAATATTTTCTAGTGGGCTGCCAGGATTAGGGGAAAAAGATGCAAAATTGATTAAAAACAGTGGGGTTGATGCAGGGATCCTTGCACATATATCTGATTGCAGGCTAAATCTGAAACAGGGGCTGTGTCCAGGCTTGTCCTTTTATCATATTTCTTACTCACTTAGTCCCAAAACTTGGGTTTGTTTTGTTTGTTTTTTTTTTTTCAAATACATAAGCAAGAAAAAAAATATTCAGCAATTAAAAAAATGTTGTACATTGGGTTTTCTTTTGGTTTAGAGGTTTTTGGAGTTTTTTACAGAAGTGGTACTATTAGAGAAAACAGACATGAGGATTAATGTATATGTGTTTTAAATAGTTAATATAATTAAGTTAATATAATTGAATATCACTTATGATACTCTGGATTCAATGAGCAAACTCTTTGTTCAAAGAAGCATTATTGTGAACCCCGGAGAACACATTTTGCTTTGCTGATTGAAAAGGTGGTGTTCTGATTTAAGGATTACAAACCTTTTGATATGAATTTATTTTATTTTTAATGTTTAGTGCAAGCATTGCTGTTTCTTGCCCTGTAAATTTTCCAGGACACACTGGTGACCAGGAATTCCATCCCTACATAGAGAGAACAACATGTTGCTCTCCCTACAGCTGGAACCACTGCATTTCTCAGCAAGCAGTGATTAGCATTTTGAACTTGACAAGCACTTTCTTGACTGAATACCAATGTTTGAATGATTGTTTCTGCCCAGCAAGGCATAAACAGCCATTGCATCTATAGCTTGTAGTTAGCTCCTGCTTGCTAGAAGCATTTGATCAAATACTTGCACACTTGATTATGCTTTATACAGTCTTTAAAAAATCTTCTCTGATTTATAGTTGTAGAAAAGAAGAGTAGGTTTGTGTGTCTAAATATGCTTAATCAACTAATTCCAGGATGAAGTGCTTGATGTCTGAAAGAGCATCCAGTGTCAGGTGTTGAGATCTAATATGTTGGTGATTCATGCCAGTGCTCCCAGCTACATGCAAATTAACAGTATTCAAGTGTAACCACACAGCATTTATAGTCTACAGATTAGCATAGCCTGAGAAAAATCCAATTATCCTTTCCTTGCTTGTTTGCCTTCATTATATTTTTGTTTCAGGGTACCTCTTTTATTAAAATTTCAGAATTATTTAGAGGAATAAAATCAGGTTTATAAATAGCAGATGATAATACAAATCACCAGGCTGAAGGATGAGAGTGTTTTGTCTTTCTTTTCAGGAAAGGAAACATCTCACAAAGGAAGCCCAAGTCCCAGGGAGCTGGGGAACAGAACTTAAGCTTTGCAATATGTTTATATTTTGCTGTAAAACAGGCTCAAACACAAGCCAGCTTATGCTCCTGGTCCCATTTTAACTGCTGGAGAGAAGCCTCCTGTCCTCCAGTCAGGGACAGAACAGCTGCAGAACGTTGTCTTGTGGAGAGCTGAAAATAACAGAGGGAAGCTTCATGTAATTCTAGAATAGGTTTGGGGTGGAAGGGACCTCCAGGACCATGTGCATCTGGTCTGCCAGAGTGGCCCCTGGAAGGCTGAAGAGGGAAGGGTCCTCAATACCACTGCATCATGTCTGGTTAGGGTGTCCCATGTATCCGGGGGGCCAATGGCAGCCTCAAATGAACAGATTTGGTAGAAGGCTGGAGGGAGTTGAAATTGCAGCTCACATCCAGTTTGCTGCAAAAAATAAGAGCTTGGGCTGGTAGAGCTTCAGCTGCTGGGCAAGCTGAAGCTGATGGGCCAAGCTGCCTCTCAAACCAATTTCCAACTGGCCTGGAGGATTTCAGATTGTCCCAATGCAGTGGAAACTGTTTAAGCAGAGAAAAATGATACCACTTCATAGAAGTGTCTCTCGATTGCTGTAAGCCAAACACAGCCTTCTGTCCAGGAACTTTGTTGTTTGTGGTTTTCATCTATATCTGAGTCAATAGGAAGGAAAAATGTTTGGGAATTTCTTCACAGGGAATGATGTTAATAGCAGTCGAACGAAATGGATTCATTTGCCTGCTGATCAGTGCCCTGCAGCTTTATTTAATAAATAAAGGGAAATATGATTGTGACAGAGCTCCCCAGCTGTTGAGCCTGGGGGTGAGAAGGAGCCATGGCTCAGTAAAGAAACTGCTGACCATGCTCAGTTATGGATACCTGTGAGGAATTTAAATTATTGATAGGAATATCCACCAGCAAAGAGGCCTTAGCCTGTACAGGTTGCAGAGCTGGTTGATAGCTGGTGGCAGAACATTGAGAAAGATGCTAGTGGGAACCACAGGGGGACTGTGAGAATACCTTGAAGTGTAAAAAACAAAAGGGTGGCTTGAAAATTGCATGAAGAACAAAAATATATATTTATGTGGTTTCATAGAGGAAAAGAAGGAGATTAGAAGTACAGTGGAAGGGACCATGAAGAGCAGGGATGTTCATCTTTACATTCGCACATGCTTGAGCTTTTTCCTGGATGGGAAGGCCTTTACAAGGTCTCAGACAGCATTGGTTCTACCTGGGGAGTACCTGGTAGAAATGTAGTGAAGCATGAATGCTCCTGGAGCCCCTGTGAAATGGAGCATTCTCAAGGCATTAGAATTGGGTGTTGTGAAGAAATCTTTCATCAGAGTCAGGCTGAAGTAAATGAGGGAGAAGTACTTAGCAAGAAAATTCAGAATTAACAGGGTGTTAAATTGCTGCCAAAGACCCTTGTGACACAAGTGACCAAGGAATGCATAATGTCCTTGCAGGGAAAAAAGGTTCAGAAGGTATAAAATGGATGTGGCCAGAGCATCTTTGCTGCTGCTTGGACTGTGTGTCAGCACTACAGTTTGTGTTTAAGCTATTCATATAAGTTTGTGTGTTCTCCCACATTCTTCCTCTTTGAAAAGATTACATATCCACGATTTCATCTTAGAATGGAATTTTTGCAAAGAATTATGGAATGGGAGGGTTGGAAGGGACCTTAAAGGTCATCTCATTCCCACCCCCTGCCATGGGCAGGGACACCTTCCCTTGGACCAGGGTGCTCAGAGCTCTCTCCAGCCATGCTCCCCTGGAGATTATTGGGCCCCCTTTAAAAAAACAAACACAACAACAACTAAACACCCCACATTCCTAAGTTATACAACCAACCTCAACAAAACATGCCCTATCCCTTTTTTATTGCTCATCACACTCTACTCAAGTGATGAGAGTTTCCTTGGGTAGCAATTCTGCTGTTTCACTGGACCACCAGTAAATTTCTGCTCTGTAGAGAACAAGGGTCAGATGCATAAAACAGAATCCAAGCTGGTAATTCCATGCAGAAATCTAAGGGCCTTTAGTACATTGACCTCCTGTTTAATTTCTGTTCAGTACTAGATAAGTCTACCTTACAAATGTAAATGGTGTTAGTAAAGCTTCTCTTTGAGAGGAGTATAAAATACTGGGGTGGTAATTGATGATGAGATTGAATCCTTGGGGAACAGGCAAGGGGGAGGTGGGGGGTGTAGGACAGAAAAAATGAGCTGAGAATCCAAAATAGTTGTCAAGAACGTAATTATAGAATGTTTGAGGTGGTTGTGTAGCTAGTCTTAGTGGTGAAATAAGTAGGGAGGTATTTTCTAGACTACTGAGCTGTTTGTGAAGAACTAGATGATGAAATTCGGGAGGCACTGGGGACCCTTGGGAATAACAAAGCACCAGGTGCTGGTAATGTCAGGTAGGAACTCCAAGAATTATCGGTTCGATTTTGTTAGCTTGGGGCAAAAAAAGCCGAGGAATAGTGAGTAATGGCCATAATGAATAGAAGATAAGATTTTGATAGCACAGAGAAGAGCTGTTTATTTGCTAATACAGAAAGCAAGTGGCTGGAACTAACACAGGCCAAGTCTTGTCTCACCTCCTTGATGGAGTGACCGCTGAGTCACCGCTGGGCAGGGAGTCACCACTCAGATGGAAAGGTGACAGCCTGTGCTGCTTGCTGGAGTGTGAGGATTCTTGATCTTTCTGAACTGCCACTTTCCAACTCATTTTACATCTCTTCACGTCCATGTTTTTCTCTTAACTACTACCAGCTCCAAAGTTTTTGTTATTTTTTCCTTACTGCTGTAAAAATCTTCCAACTCTTTATTTTATGTGGGATTTTTGGTCCAATTCAGCAGCAGTCTTAGGCTTCAAAGCTGAGCAAAAGTCACAGAGCTGTGCTTTACAGAATTTGGCCGTCTATTCAGGATAGTTAATCCTTATTAAAGTGGGTTATAGTCCATCCATCTGCAAAACAAACTCAATGATGCCTTTCTTATTTTGCACCCTTCCTCCCTGCCAAGGATTTTCAGAATCATAGAGCAGCTTTGAGAAGTTTTGATGAAACACAATGATTGAATTAAGAAGTACAACAGTAGGCTAAATATAAGTAATATTAATTTCTCAAATCTATGACAAATTTTTTGTACCGGTTCATCTAAGTAGCAAAAGATTAATAATTCATATAAATCATAAAGGTTCAGTAAATCATGCATCAAGTTAAGATCCTACTTGCTATTACATTTTCAGACATTATGAGTCAGCAGCTTTAGAACTGTAACCATCAGAATTTCAAATGTTCAATGTATTTTTAACACTGCTTAAGACTGCATAAGAAATTATAGAAGGTCACCCTTTTGAAAAATTTACCTGTGCACGTGTAATTTGATATATGTAACAATCAATTATGTACATCAGTTTTGTATTGTGCCATTTTGTTACATTAAGTGCAGCACAAGCTGCATCTTATTTCGCTTTCTGCCAAGAAAGTCACTGATTGAGAGTTGCATTTTCCAAGGCAAAGATCTGTCTTTTGGAAACTTCAAACTCAGAAATGCCATTTTTACTAGATGTGTACGAGGCCAGGCCTCATTGGAGGCACAGCTTTTCTCGCAACTCTGCATCATCTTTAACAGAAAAAGAGTTAAGCGGTGTGGTCATGAGTCTGGCATCTCAGCCAGAAAGGCCAGGTATTAGAGGGAAGAAGTCAGCCTATAAAATCTGGTCATTTTTTCTCTTCCATTGGCCTGTCAATAATGATAATCAGACTATATCTCTACATGTTAACATGAAGGTGTTATTATTTACATAAGCAGTAATAGATCTATAAAGACTTTTGAATTCTCTTCAAGGACAAGGAAATTGGAGCCAATAATCCTTAACAGAGAGGTGCAGTTTAACTTTTCACTGCAGATGTTAAACCCAAGGGCAGTTCATGCAATGCTGTCTTTACATGTCACTGTAGAGACGGGCAAGACACCTGTTCTTCATGCACAACAGCCCATCTTTATTCTTCACAGCTCATATTTATATGGTTTTCTAAAGGCATTGTGTTTCATTTCAGTTGGTTAGTAACTCACTGCAACTCAGTTCATTGGTTAGTAGTTGCTAATGTAGGTGCCAGTCAAAACCTTTCCTCTCTAAGGATGTTTACATTCTTGGCTCCTGCTTAGAAGATGTGGGTAGAAGTATTTCTTCTCACAGGTGCAAATTCCTTTCTCACAGGAACCTGTCAGGCTAGCTGTCAGCTGTACTTAGCTGAAGTAGCAGGCCCGAGCCATAATTTTACAAGGGTAACAAGGCTCTTATTTTATAGGGCTTTACCTCTATGCAACATGGACATATGACCATTTCAATCCTAAAGACTAATCTTAAATTTCTTTCATGTGAATTTTGACCTTTGTAATATTTGTGTGTGATAGATTTGGAGTTAAACTCTCTTTTGAATTATCCCTTCATAGAATCATAGACACATCGAATCACTGAGGTTGGGAAAGCTCCCTGAGACCATGGAGTCCCAGCTGTGCCCGATGCCCACCTTGTCCCCAGCCCAGAGCCCTGAGTGCCACCTCCAGCCCTTCCGGGGACACCTGCAGGGATGGGCACTGCAGAGCTCCCTGGGCAGCCCCTGCCAAGGCCTGAGCACCCTGGCCATGGGGAAATTCCTCCTGCCGTCCACCCTGAGCCTGCCCAGGCCCAGCCTGAGGCCGTTCCCTGGGCTCCTGTCCCTGTTCCTGGCAGCACAGCCCGACCCCCCGGCTGTGCCCTCCTGGCAGGGAGTTGTGCAGAGCCAGAAGGGCCCCCCTGAGCCTCCTTTGCTCCAGGCTGAGCCCCTTCCCAGCTCCCTCAGCCCCTGCTGGGGCTCCAGCCCCTGCCCAGCTCCATTCCCTGCCCTGGGCACGCTCCAGCCCCTCCAGGGCTCTCTGGCCAAGAGGGGCCCAGAACTGGACCCAACACCCAGAATCACAGAATATTCCACATTGGATGGGACCCTCAAGGATCTTGAGGTGCCTCCCCAGTGCCTGGCACAGGGGGACAATGTCTTCCCTAGTAATGAAGTAACATGACCAAAGATGACTCAGCAAACTAATTTGATGACAGGAAGTAACTTGGATTAAGATACTTGAACAAATTACATACTTGGGTTTTAAAAAGAGGATAAAAAAACCTCAACATTTTCCAAATTTGAAGCTGCTCTTGCAGTGGTTTTGTCATGAAGTCTTCCTCTGATGGACGTGTGAGTAAAACTGAACAGGGACCAAGTGCTGTGCATGGTACTTCCATTCACATTGTGTGAAAAGTTTCCTAAGTGCTTCAAAACTGGTTTCTGGCTCAGAGCTGGGAAAGTCACCAAAATGAATAGTGTGTTGAAGTGAATGCTAGGAGGCCCATTTCTTCAGAGAGAAATTATTTGGGAATATTTATAGTGACCAAGTGAGCAGGTGAGAGTACAGTCATTAAAATGTATTTAGATATTGCACCTCTGAATGTGTGGTTTGACACAGGGCAGCACAATCAATTTTCCCAGAAGCAAGGTAGAGGGAAGATGTCACATTTACTGTCCAAGAGCATCACTGTGCACTAAAGTACTTGTATGGCACTAAAAGCACTGCTCACTTTGAGCCAGGTAAATGCTTCTGCTGGTGATGAAGAACAGTCAGTTATTATACCCTTAATAAAAACAAGTTAGTCTCCATAGGCAGAAATTGGCTTTATAAATCCATAGGAAGCAGCTCAGTGTTTCTCACGTTGTCAGGCAGTGTAAGGCTGGAAAAGGCAAACAGCAAAGTTCTCCCAAGGAGGGAAGCTTTGTGGCCAGCAGTAAATGGCAATGCTGGGACACGGGCAGCTGTTAAAAACGTGCTCTCAAACACTGAACTGCATTATTCATGGTGACACTAACTAACAAGGACTGCTTCACACGCTGAAGGTACCAAGGCACAGCCACACAGCTGAGGTCCTCTTCAGAGGAATTCAGGGACAGCAAAGGAGTGATGCCCTGTGTGAAATAACCAGGGGAACTAAATAGTCTTGCTGCATGAAAGAGATGTAACTCAAAGTTTGTTTTTTGGTTTGGTTTTTTTTTATTTTTTTTTGAAGTGCTGAGGTGATTTGGGGAATACAGAAAGTGAGAAGTTCAGGCAAAAATTAGGACTTAAAGATTTTTATTAGGAATCGTTAGCAGAAGGGGAAGAATGATGTTATGAGGCAGGAGCTGGGGAAATTTGGAGTGGTAGGGTGGGAATCAGGTTGTAAAGATATTAATACTGTTAAGCACAGCACAGAGCCATGGAGTAATGCTTAGGTTAATAAATACCTGTGTACTTCACAATTGTCACCAGAAGGTTCAGTTGTATGGATTAGACAGCAGGGAGAATCCACATACATTTTTATTTTAGTCACAACCTGAGCATTAATGACTGTCATGAGAGGGGGAGGAATCCCCCTCCTAATTATGGTTTAGTGTGTTTGACTTCTGAGAAGAATCTCAATATTTTCAGTAATTTAGGTACATCCCAACTGCCTGCAAGTAACAAATATTCACCATAACCAAATATTCACCAAAGACAGTGTTGATCTGTGGCATTTGCCAGTCATTTTTTAGTCTGGTTGAAGCTTAGGGATTGATTTGTGATTAAATTTTTAATCAAGACAAATATTATACATAAAATCAAAGAATGGAAGGTTTCCTTTAGCTCCTGTGCATGTACTGTGGTGATTCCCTTCACAAGGTGCACACGAGGCCCATTTTGTTGGAACACTGTGACATTACAAACTGACTTGTGCTCGGTGCTGGGCACTGGGGATGGACTGCTTGGGAACAGAGCTAAGGGCCTCTCCATAAGCAGGCAAAAGTCATGTGGAGTATATTTCACTTTATTTCAAAACATTGATTTTTTTTTTTTTTCCATCTTCTGGTTTTAATGTTGCTGGGTTTAGATATGTGGGGTTTTTTCGTTTTTCTTTTTTTTAGTTGTTGTAGTTAAATAAATGACTGAGCTCAGGGGATGGTGATGCTTTTAATAAGTACGAACAGCAATACTTAGGTAGGAGGTTCATTTTATAAAAATTATTGATACTTTCAGTGCTGACTTGCTGTATAAAATAAGTTACTGCATCAGAACAGGTAAGAAGAGCTATTCTCCTTCTGGTTATACTTTTTCTTGTCTAAGGTGAAAACAGTGTTCAAACTGGAACCTTAATGAGTAATTGACCCTAATTAGTCACTAATTAATAAAAATAACTTACATGACTTGAATTATTTTGTGTGCAGAGATTCCAGTTGGTTCCACTTAAGCTCACAGACTGTGCTTTTTGATCTTATTTCCTTCCATGCTTAATCCTTAAAACCTTATACTGTGCTGGTTTGTTTGTCAAAGCAAACATCTCTGGAGCACAGGAGTTATGTAAGGATGAACTGTCTCGGTCTTCCAAATTTTAATTTAACTGTTCCACTTGATGAGTGGGAAGCATGTGAAAAAGTAGGAAGGGCCCACTGTAGACTAGAGGTGTCACTCTGCTTTTAAAAATAAATTAGAATTATTCAGTTAAAGAAGTTGCCTATTTACAAATATAGTAGTGCAAGTACTTCCCAGTAGTGAGTTCCAACTTCTTGGAGGCTTTTAGTGGGAATTCCTTCAGGTCCCAGAAAATATTTGCAAAATTGTTCCTGTGAACTACAGCAACAGCTTTCTCCAGCATTCTGGAGCTGGGTTGATTTGAAACTAAGAGACCAGGCAACAGTTTCCAGAGCATCTTTGCTCATGCTCATGTGAAGCAGCTCACTTGTGATGATGAGTAGCGTGCACGTGAAAAATAGTTTTGTTTATATGGGTGGAAACTCATCACCTCCATCAAAATTTACAGATTCTACAAACCAAACAAAGTCATCTACTCTGGAAAATTTCCAGTAGTCAATGGTAACCAAGCCAGGATAATGGTAAAATGGTAAATAGTAAAAATGGTAATATGGTGATATGTTGATAAAGCTCCCTGATCAGAAAGTATGGAATAAAAGGGCAAGACAGCAAAGGAAATGGAAATATTTACTTTGTGCCTGACTGCTGTCATTGCAAAGTGCTGAAGTTCTCCTCCCCTTATTGATATCAAGCAATTTTGCAAAAAAAAAAAAATTCCTAAGATATTGAGATTGGGGAACTTTGTTCTCAGGTAAAAACCTGGAGATACTTTTTAATCTGGAGGAGGGGAAGAGAAGAGCAAAGGCTTCCATTGGGCTTGTAAATGGTATTTCCTGGGCAGAGCAGAAGCTGATATTGACTCTCCTCATCTTGATGGTATTTCAATAAAATTCCTGCTGTTTTCAGGTCTGATTTTTGGAATCACCCATTTGATGTTATCTTTTGTCTGAAGAAGCTCCTCTCATTCACTTTCCCTGTCTTCCATCAATCTCCATGATGAAACTAGAGGCAAACTTAAGCTGGATCACAGCACTGAGAGGGTCTGATGCCACAGGCATCTTTACTCTATCATTGAATAGATGATAAGGGAACTTGAGAGAAGATTTTCAGTCTATGTATGGCCACGGATGGCCAGAGTAGTTCAAAGCTATCTAATATATGTGGCACTCCTTAAGCATCTAGAAGGTTCTGTATGTGCTACCAATTAATTTCTAATTTATTTTGTTCTGTTTGAAGATTGCAGAAGTCTTCAAAGTCTTTAAACCTTGTACCAGGTTTATCACTTTAAGTTAGACTCATTACAATACTGAAAAATATAGCTTGGATTTTTTTATAAAGTCTTGGAAAGTGTCTGTGAAGGCTGAAATCCAAAACTGGCAGGAGGCTGCTTCTGTCTGTTACTTCTACAGTGGCTGCCCGAGAGATGCCCAGGAAGCCAAAGACTTTTTTTTTTTTCTCTTAGAGTTCTTTCTTTCACCAGTTTACTCAAAAGTTTTTTAGCTATAGATCGATTTACAAACTCAGAACACTCAGAACTGCAAACATTCTGGTAATTTTGGCAGTGATTTTGTTTTATTTGATATTCAGCTGTCTGTACAAGTAGCCTAGGCATGACAATACTTTAATAATTAGATATTATAGGGGCTTCCATACATTTTACTTATTTTTACAGGAAAATAATGTGTTGATTGCCTTTATATTTAAAAATTTATGAATTGGTTACAAGAGAAACCTTCTTACAATATTGGAACTAGATGATCTTTAAGGTCTCTTCCAGCCAGAGCCCATTCCATGATATATGGATGAACATTGGTTAGTGAGGGCACATTCAAGCAGATTATATGTTCACTGAGCTCTCAAACCCTACATTGGATGGATGTCCAGCTTGTTAAAGCTTGTTATTAAACTGTTAAAGCATACATTACATAAAGTGGAACAGATTATGTAGAATCCTATTGTTGCTAAAACAATGGTGGATTAATCACATAGGAACTCAATTATATCTTGTATTTCATAGATTTCTGCCTCGTATCATCAGTTCATGAATATTTGATATGCCAAGCATGCTTCATTGAAATAACTAATTACAAATGCTGTGATTTATTGAACAGACTTTACTGGAGTTTTAATAGAAATATCCATTCCAAAGTAATTTGAACACAGATTGTGTGTTTGCTTTTTAGAAATTCCATCCAGTATAATAAATTTGCTGCTTTAATTGCATATTAACCTTTGAGAAATCATACCTCTGGGAAAGCCTCCTACTGGAATATACACTTTCTGAATTTGGTGGTGACACACTTGCAGGCAACTGCTGTGGCACAAAAGCATAATTTGCTGTTCTGATCATGCTGGATCCAGACCCTTTTTTCTGTAGGCATTTGCATAAGGCCTCAACTTCTTACAAAGCTGCTTCAAGACTGAGTTATGTGATAGCATTTATCATCTGTTTATCAGTGGGGGTGGAAGGCCTTAACCTGCACCTGGGATCGAAATATCATGGATTTTTATTGCTGGGAGCTGTCTTTTTTTCAGGCTTCTTTAGGATTTTCAGGTAAAACCTCTGTTTCAAATGGGGAAAAAATAATGTTGCATTTGAAATGAAAAGCATGTGAACATTCCTGAGCCTTTCACATGGGAAAGAAGGGAACTCTGGAGTCTTGACCAAGGCTGGTATGATACTTGACCATGACGACCATACCTGCCACGAGCAGGTTTAGGAGACAATGGAAAAAGCCCAGGAAAGTTGTTTATGCTGATTTTGGTTGTTTTTTTTCCATGGGATAACTGAAGTAAGATGCTGAGAGGCAGGTTGGAAAACCTTCATTTTCCTCCACTGATGGATTTTGCTTTGTCTTTTCCCTTTTCTCTGAGCAGCTGCTCAATCTGTTTGGACACTTCTACCTCTGGCCACCGGGATGGACGAGTAGCTTTAACTCGTGCAGAGCTCTGGGCCACAGCACAGGTCAGCTGCAGCCAGGTGGTGTTGGATAAGCTAGAAAATGCCCAACCTTTGCTGCATAAAGGCTTTTAGGTACATAATTCCACTTCAGATTTTCACCTTGTGGCAGTGCGTCGGTTGTTGGTGTTTTGTAGGTGAAATGTAAAACCTGTTAATGGAATTATCATATTTGTACTTTTCCAACTGGGTGATTAGGCTACTGGCTCAGAGTGCCTTCTTGGTCATAGTTCTATAAATTCAGATTTCTGGAAATTTGAAGCAAATCCCTGTCTTGCTGTGTCCCAGGGAGATCTCTGCTGTCTGGTACCTGGTGTTTGTAACAGGGTAAAAGAGAAGCCCCAGCAGCAGGAGCTGGAAGAGGGTTTCTGTTCAAAGACCAGGGGCCCAAGAAGTGACCTGAACCTTGGAGAGAGCTCCTATCTCTTTGGCCTCCATCAAAGGTAGTGTCAGTGGAAATGTGATGCTGCATTTATGCCCTTGAAGGTCTGAAAGGTCTCTGACTTCTGTAACCCTGTGGAACGCAGATTTAGGTTGGTGCAAGATTGTTTCATTAAGTTTGGACATGGTGTTTGAGCAAAGTCTTCTTTTTTCTAGCTGGATGGAGAGATGCTCAAATACTGCTTTTTATGAAATTTAATGGTGAAACTGCTGTTAATTGCAGTAACATACAGATTAAGCTTATTATAAAATTTACCATCGCTGTGAGCAGACATAAATATTTTAATTCTTCTTCCACCTAATTGAATTGAGATCATGCTGGTGTGTACCTGTGCAGAACTCTCATTTGGGGTGGCAAATGGTGACTCTCCCAGGAGCAGACTTTGTGATAAAAAAAAAAAAAAAAAAAAAGAGAAAACATGTTCAATTCATAAGGGGTTTGTGGGGATTTTTGCCAAGTTTTTTACTGCAATTCCTAACAACTTCCAATGATTTTTGAGGGAGTTGTCCAGACAGTCTGGAGTACTTTTTTCTGGTTGTAGGTGTTAAGGCTAATTTTATAAGATTTAAAATGCTTTTTTAACTTGCTGCTGAAAGTTCATGGTTTTACTCCGCTATTCTCAGCTTTTTTCTTTTTTTTTTTTTAACTATCAGGACAAAACTGACAATGAATTTACTGAACTAATGAGCCAAGGGGATGTGGAGAAGGGATGTTGTCATTAATGTATTTTACCCCTTCATTCTTCCTTTCTGATGAGTGAAAGGCACTTGGTGGGGCCTGAAGACAAGACATGAAAGATGCAAGTACAAACATTGATATTAGAAGGACGAGTAGGTGGGAATTGTTGATTCTTTGCACTTCCTGTAAGTAAAATTAAAAATAACAATAATAAAAAGAATTAATTAAAGACTATTCAAAGCCACATGAAAATCATTCTAAAATATCATAAGAAGGGGGACAACAATTCAAAATATCAACCATATATCTTTATTGCTACTGGTTATCCTGTGAGGATACAAGTTTGGAGACAGGTAAAATAGAGGTGAGCCTTTGCCATTTGTCCTGCCCATGAAAGGAGGTGCGTTTTCAGGAGGCAGAGGTGGAGGGGGTCAGCTGAACAGGGGGATGTTAAAAGAGAGGGGGATGCTGGAAGCTCCAGTCTGAGGTTCTCATAGTGGATTTTCTGAAGTATTATGTTCTGGTATGTAAGTTAAATCTTTTGCACAATTTTTTTGGTGCTAATGCCAGCCCCTTCTCAGTGTAAAAACTGGGTTAACATGTCAGAAACAAAAGTAACACTGACTAAAGAATCTGCGAGCCTGCTGTTATACTGTTATTAAATATATTTAATTAAGAGTAATGACAAAGAAACTTCATTTGATTGTTGGTTGAACATGTGCCTATTGTGGTAGAATACATAAAGATAAATCTACTTGGCATGTAATTAATTTAAACTAGAAAGCTGGTAGGTACCTGACCACATTTCTATTGTTAGATTAGATTTCTGAGGATAATTAATTTAACCATTTAATTAGCATTTAACCACATATCTAAAAACTATGAGCTACTAAACTTGCTAATTAATTTAATAACAAATATTTAGCAAATATTTGTTAAATAATGGTTAAAAACCTAAAGACTTTTGATCCATTTTTAAGTTCAAGTGTTGAGCAAGTATAGTGTTGCATAATGTCATATAACTCTGGGTTACTCAAATGCAATGAAGGAATACTGTTAGCTGTTAAAATTTAGATCAGATGTCTGAAAACTTGGTTTTTGTGTTTTCAAAGTTTTCTGAAAATTGATGGCCAGCGTAACCCCAAAGTGAAACAGTTGTGGGCTGAAGGGGGTGGCAAGACGAGGGAGGAGAAGGTTGAACCATTGTTTTTACAGTAAAAGAGAAGGGGTCTCTTGTAGGATTGATTTATTGTTCCTGGGACAGACGTTGAGCAAGTTCACAAATATTGGCAGTTCAAAACCCAGGATCTGGGTTGTTTCTGTCAGAAGCAGCTGAACTGTGTGTCCCCTGGCCAAGGTGGTTTCTGTTGGTGTGAGGTGCTTTGTGCCTCCTCTGGGATGTTCTCCTGACGCTTGCAGCCTGGTGAGGTTTGTGCAGGAGCTGCATTGCCTGCTCTGTGCTGGTCCTCTGGGGAGGAGGCGAGACCCTTCCATGTCTGATCAAACTTTGGGCTCACCTGAGGTGAGCAGCTCGTAGCCTTTGTTTTCTTGACTGTTCCATCAGTGTTATTCAAAGTGGAATTGCTTGAGCCTCAGAGATCAATTATGCCAGGATGTGATACAGCCTGACACACCTGGCAAGGCTTGGAAACTTAATTTGAAGGCTTAGTTGAGAATTAGTCAGAGAGAAGGCTTAAACTTGAAATGTGTTGGTTCAGAGATGAACTAAACCACTCATCCTTCTTCATAACTTGTTGCAAACATTATATTCCATGATTCATTATGTCTTTTCCAGCAAGAAATCCAATTTATAGATCCTATATTGACTTCTGCAGCAGTCAAGAAGCTCAATTATTTAGCTAATTGAAACATCTCTGTTTTGCCATCCCGTGATAGTGTCGGAGCAGTAAAGTTCATTAAAGCAACAAAGCAAACCTTTTGAAAAGGGAACATAAGAATAAATGAAAAAGATCTGGCAGACCATGCATGATTGGGTTTAAAGGCCAGATTCTTTTGATAATAATTTTTTCTTGAAGCACTAGATTGTGTTTTCCCTCTGTGCTTTCCCACTTTTTTACTTGATGGTTGGCAATAGCACCTTCCTTGCATGCTTCTGCAAATTCATGGGTATTAACTTCCTAGTCTGAAAATCTCCCCATCTTTTTGTTTGCACTTATCTCAGAAGTGGGGTGTGTGGTTCCAGTCTGAGGTGCCTCTGTGCAGGTTTTTAGCTTACTGTCAGCTGCTTGGAGACATGCAAGGCAAGTTTAAAGGGAAAACAATAACATGGTAAACAAGGCAAAATTAATTTTTCATTAGAAAGTTGTGTAAAATGACCAACTGAGCAGCAGGGCACAGATGCTGAGAATCTGTCTATGCTCCTGCATTAAATCTGTTGCTTAAAGGGTTCTTTGAGAGGCTTCTGTTGCACAGGTCACTGGAGATCCTGGTCAGGAGAACTCCATCACTGCCTTCCAGAGCTGTTCTCAATGCCAGGAGATTATCCATTTGCATCTCAATGTTCGCAGGGATTCAGGACATAATATCCCAAGAAATTTTTGTTTTTTTCCAACCTGTGCAGAAGCTTTGTGCTTTGGCTTTAGTTGTTGCAGAATTTTTTTTTTAGATGAGCCTGGTAATGAAACACTTCTAAAATTTGAGAGATTTCTTTGCCTAGAGAAGGATATCAGTGTGTGAAGTGCCTTTATTTTTATTGACTGCCTCAGGCAGTAAAGTAGAATTGCAGCCCTGTGTTTTTTTCCCCCGATGGCTTGCATGCCACATCCTGGAAAATCTCTCTTAAGAGAGAGAAGTGGCAAGAGAGATTTGGCATCCTAGAACAGTTTTTCCTTTTGCTGGTATTTAAGGAAACTTCAGGTGGCACAGTGATATGTGCTGGGCCCTGGTGTCACAGCAAAATTTCAGCTGTAATGTTACATATTTGTTCTGTGTTTTGGTGGGGGTTTTCTTACCCTGTAGATGTGGTTGCTGGTTTGTACTTGGGTGCACCTGAAAATTGGACTCCCCCACTTTGAGATCCACTTTCCTGCAGCAAGAAGCACCACAAAGTGTGCATTACCAGTGGCTCCTTGCACTGTGAGTAATTTTATTTCTGGTGGTAGAAGAAATCAGAGCATCAACAGCTTTTTGTGTGTGTGCATGCATTCGTTTTTCTTTGGTTTTCCTCATTTTAGAGAAACACAGAATCATGGGTTGGGCTGGGTTGGGAGAGACTTTAAAGCTCATTCCAAGCCCTGCCATGGGCAGGGACACTTTCCACTAGAGCTGGTTGCTTCAAGCCCCATCCAACCTGGAAATAAAAATAGTTAACAGAAAGACTGAGAATGTGTGTTATAACTAAGTACCAGTGCTCCAACCTTTTACTTGTGGGATTCCAGGTTGTTAAAAAATTTCTGCTAAAGACTGAGGTGTTAGGCACAGTAATATTATATTTCTTCCTTTCTGATCTTATTTATAATAAAATGAAGTTGTGCTTAAGTACTTTCAGTGCAAGGGAATATGAGCCTTTTTGTAAGTTAGGAATACTGAGGATTTTTATTTTTTTGTGGAAACCAAAGTCTTAGTAGCCAAAATTGCTACTGCATTCTAAAGACTTCAGTAGAGAGCTGATTTATGTTCTCATCCTTACATATCTTTAATCACTGAGAACACAGATTTTTCTTTATACTTTTTTAAATCTTGCTTTTGTCCTTTCTCAAGGGTTGAATTTTTTTTTTACCCTTCCCAATTTCGTGTTCAATCCTCCTTTACACCCCTCCTCTTTTGTTAGCTGTATTTCATGCTGTCTGTTTCTTGAACTGCTGGCATGCTCCTGTATTCTTCCTGCTGTATGAACTCCTAATACACTGAAACAATGGAGAGGCAATGATGGAGACAAAGACATTAATAAATTACTAAAGACATTAAGAATCTTTAGTGATTTCCAGACAAGAGCTGATGAAATTGCACCAGTGAAAGTTGCAGAAACAGAGAATCGTTGCTCTTTGGTGTGATGTCGCTGCTGATGATAAAATAAGTGCTGGTGTCAAGGCTTATTTTCAATCAGGAAATACTGAAGTAGCTGTGTTGTGGCTTTTCCTGGCTCCAGTGGGTTGTATTGTACACAGACCTTGTGAAATCTGCAAAGCAGAGAGGGGTGGTGCTGTCTGTAAACACCAGACAAACACTTGATGCTGGATTTGGTCAAAGTCAGAGAACACCTTTCATGTGTACATATATATATATATATGTATATGCCAATTCTCACACAGAAGGCTGTAACCTAATCTGGCACTCCAAAAATAGTAAGCTTTTACAAAAAGTGCTGTATTTTATATTTAGTTCTGCATGCTGGACTGTGATTTTGGGGAAAAAGTAACCAGGTCTGAAAGTAATTTGGCAATCTTCTGAGAATTCTACCTCCAGAGCATGCAGGAGCTGGGATCCTTGGGTCAGTCTGAAGCCATGTACATAACATATGCATTCCTGCCTTGGGTATCTGATCCGAACATCAGCTCCAGAGCTCCCTGAGCATGGCTGATTCTTTTTTCTCAATTCAGTTTCTAGTTATCATATTTACAAATTTGTTGCTTCTTTGTGTTTTTTTTTTGTTTTCTTTTTTTAGTGAGGCTGAAAAATGCAAGGGTTAACATTGTGTAAAAATCTCATTCTAGATGGAACCAATAAGGATTCTGACTAACAGGTTTTTGTTCTTAATTCAGTGCCATGTAAATTCAAGGTAACCAGGGAAACCAAGAGCTTGCTATCCTTATATACTTTGCAGAGTGCTTTCTGGAAATAGTGTTCTCCAATCTGTCATGATCAGTATTCTTTGAGAACACAATAAATGAAAATAACACAGGTAAGAAGCAAGAAGACAGAGTCATCTTATGCGCAAGTAATCATGCAGTGCTCAAAACTTCTCATTTTGTTACAGATTTACTGGGGGCACTGGAAAATTACTAGATTGAAAAAAACCCTGCTGAATGCGTGGTAAAATAGGGTGTGTCACAAAGTCAGCCTTTCTGAGCAGCAGCACATGTACCTGGAGAGATGCAAATAAAAATGCTCTTCGTTAGGAATCAGCTTTATTTTAAATTTAGGTGCAGTAACAAACATGCACTCTGTTTGTTTCTGTGGGTTTCCTCACACGTGTTGTTGAAGACTTTGCACATGAGAGCCAAGAGGGGCAGATGCTTCACTTTTTTCTCGTACGTGGAGTAGTAGAGCAGATCCTCTTTCCTTTCCCTCCTGAATTTAGTGTGGCAGGAACTAGAGGCAGGTGTGGCCATGTGGGGTCTGGATAAGGAGGTCAGGACGGATAATAAATACCCAAAGCAGGGATCCCGTACAAAGTTGCAGACTTTACATCTCTGTGATGCCTTGTGGTCCCTGGGTGAGTAGAAGTGTGTTCTCAATGCAGGCAGATTTGTGCATATAATCAAGTGAAAGCCTTTGCTCTGTCAGAAACATAGACATAAAGTGCACTCATGCCTAGATATTGGTCTAAATTCAGATTCTACCTAATCAGCAATGCCAAACCAGCAGTAACTTTGATATTTTATTTTTTTGAGGGTGTGGTGTGTGATTAACAAATAAAAGAATAAATCTTTACCTAATTTTAGAAACAAGCTTTTTGTTTAATATATCATTCCTGAACAGCTAGAGGGCTTTTTTCATGGTGCACTTCAGGAATGGCCTTCACCATGTAGGTAATGGTGCTTCCAGAACAGAAGCAAACTCACTTCTGGGATCTGACATTTAGATTTCCATCTCTCTGCTATTAACAGATATGTGCTTTACTGTCTCTAAAATTAATTGTGAATCCTACAAAGATATATAGGAAATGTTTCAAAACAAATTAAAAATTAACGACAAACCAAGTCGGATTTTTCATTTGTGGCTTGTGTTCTTTCACCTCCAGAAAACTAGAAGCCATCAAAGAAGGCAGGCATTAGATTCTAATTTGGAGTGACTTATTGAAGGAAAATAATCACTAAAAAGCTCTAATGATATTTTTTGACAGCTCCCTAATTCTTACATGTTGCTAGTAAAAGCTGCATCAAGCTGGCTGAGAGCCCTGGCTCTCACCTAAGTCAAAGAAATGCATGGCCTGTGATCATTTAGAAGAAATGATACTTTTAAAAACACAGCTGGAGATGGTTTTTGGTTGTTTTCTTGGGGTTTTTTTTTTGTTCTTCCAGCATGTGGTAGAATCACAGCTGCTGGTTCTGCCATTCAGACTCTGTTGCATCCACTGCCCAACAGCAATAAAGAATAAGTAGGCAAAAATAGTGAGTCTTACTCATACTGCATTTGAAGAGAAAATCCAATACAGCCCAGTGATTCAGTTCATTGTTTGTGTCTGTATGTGCCAATCAATGTCTTAGGTATACCTAAAATGAGGGGTTTGTTCTTTCACTTTAAATTGCCTTTGCTTGTTAAAAAATAAGGGGTTAAAAAGGGTCTGTGAAGTTAATTTCCCATGTGGAATTGCTGTAAATTATGACAGCAGTAAGTGGGAAACATGGTTTTTCATTAATCTAATATTAATGAAAGGCCACCTTCTCTCAGAGTCTTGCTACCTTTGTTCATGTTTAATAGATGTGTTTGCATTATTTGAAGTCTTCATTTGCATCTGAAGATGCAAAGGGGGAGCACCCTTCAGTAGTGTGTAATGATCTTTTCTTTTGACCAACAAAACAGGGACCAAAGAAAGAATTTGAGAACTGAAATCACACCGGTCCTGTCAGAAAGATACAAGTTGCTTAATTAACTGCTGGAGAGATTCTTGTTTTCTGTGGTTCATGTGAATTCCAGTCAGATCTGCTGAGCTGAGTTGGGCAGGACAGTATAACCCAAGATACAGTGCACAACCACACTTAGAAGTGAGCTCCAGACTCTTTCCAGAATAGAAAAACTCTGGGATGTGGCTGCACATCTGAATCTATTTTATTACCTGTATTTAGGATTGGGCAACAGAGCTGGGGAAGGGGCTGGAGCCCCAGCAGGGGCTGAGGGAGCTGGGAAGGGGCTCAGCCTGGAGCAAAGGAGGCTCAGGGGGGCCCTTCTGGCTCTGCACAACTCCCTGCCAGGAGGGCACAGCCGGGGGGTCGGGCTGTGCTGCCAGGAACAGGGACAGGAGCCCAGGGAACGGCCTCAGGCTGGGCCAGGGCAGGCTCAGGGTGGACGGCAGGAGGAATTTCCCCATGGCCAGGGTGCTCAGGCCTTGGCAGGGGCTGCCCAGGGAGCTCTGCAGTGCCCATCCCTGCAGGTGTCCCCAGAAGGGCTGGAGGTGGCACTCAGGGCTCTGGGCTGGGGACAAGGTGGGCATCGGGCACAGCTGGGACTCCATGGCCTTGGAGGGATTGTCCAACATCATTGGCTCTCTGACATGAGGTGCATTTTACATATGGAACAGACAAAGCAACAATTTTATGTACTAGATAGTAAATGGGTAGAATAGTCACTTTATTGGCTCTGTTCCATAGGAGCATTGATTGCTTTTTCACCCCATATAGATCTGAAACAATTACAAAGCAGCTCAAAAATCTACTTGGGTATTTTTAAAGCACAGGAAATGAAAAAACACAGCTTCTTGAAATCTTTTCCCACCCAGTTTCTGTGATTCTGTTGTTGTGGCTGACATCCACACAGTACTGTGCTGCTGTTAGTGTAATTAGAGCATTTAGGTCTATTAGTGCATTACCTAAATGCCAATTAACATCTTGGAGCACATGAAGGGTAGTTTAGATGCCAGTAGTTTCTCCTTGAAGAAGAAACTTTTTAATAGAAGTTAAGAAGTTTTAATAGTTTAAACATTTTAATAATTTTCTTGTGCTGTGTCTCTGCAGGTGCTCTAATGACCTGTTGGTAAGAAGTGGGTGCATTAATGTACAGTGGGTTTAGATTTGTCATATGGGACTTAAAACAAGGGACATAGAAATGTGCCAGTCTATATCCACTGGATGCTGCAATTAGAGCAGGAGGTTGATATTCCTTTTGGGAAGATGTTCCATATTTATTTCAAAAGCTGCAGGCAGAAATTACCTATTTTCTTTACAGAGTTACTCATCCCATCATAAGCGGTATCTCCATTTTTAAAGTGTTGATAAAAGACAAAACCTTGACCTTTTAAACGAGACTTCTTAGCTTAGTGAATTTATTTTCACAGTTTGGTGTATCAGAAATAAGTGATGGCAATATTCTTTGCAAAAACAAACAAAATGAGAGCTTTGCCACAGTTTCCCATGTTTTTCCAAGGTATATTGACTTGACACAAACCAGCCTCCACACTACTTGTCACACAGGAAAATGCCACATCATTACTGCATTTTATTCCCTAGGCTGTACTTCCCATTTTATTGTGCAATGTTCTGGCATTTCAATCTATATTTTAAATAAAAAGAAGTAATATAAATACACATGTCAAATATTAAATCTTTCTTATGTAAATTTCTGTCGATGAATTTTTAGATAGGTTTGGGACTTCTTGCACTTATTTACCATTGGATTCTGAGAATTAATAATGCTAATTTTGAGGTAAGAGAGGATGTGTTATGTAAAAAACCTTGTCTAAATGATAACACACTCTCAAAGAAATATAGTGTTAAACACAAGCCTATAATTTGTTTAATAAATCACATTGGTAGCAATTTTACAAATCATCATTCCTGTAGAGAAGAAATCAGCTATGCCCTTTTTAGGTGTTATGTTAAAATGTGTCTATTTTTTTAGCCAAACCACCACGTTTTTTGCATTCCACCCCTTCAGATTGCCATTCCTGGGACAAGCTGGAGTATGGAGAACACAGTTTTACAGGTTTGGTGGAGATAAAATGCTTCAGTGCCCTAAAGCAAAGCTCCCTGACAGGGGGCCGAGCTTTTCCTTGATGGAGAGGGTTATGCTGTGCTATCCTGGGACATGGCTGGGAATGGTGATCCAAGGAAACAAGTGCACACTTACTTACCAGAGTAACATTGGTGGCACTAAAGCTTTGGGGACAGTAGAGATCTCAGCAAAGGTTTTTGTAGGAACATTTTGTGTGTTCACCTTCCTGCAGGTAATGCAGAGGGAATTTAAGAAATATATAGTGCAAAAGAACAACAACAGCAGAGATTATTAAAATAATGCTGGTAAGATGAAATTTAGTTACTTGTCAGAAAACACAGAACAACTACCATGTAAAGGAACTTTTAGCTATTTCTTGTGCAATATTTTACACTCAGCCTGTATTGCCAGGTCTCTGCAAGTCAGTAAAGTCCCTTCTTGTGTGTCACAGACCTGACTCTTTGACTGGATTTGTTTTATAAGATAAAATTTTATGCTGCTCGCCTCATCATAAACAGGAGGGTTGAAGCACAGAGGTATACAACAAATCCTGGTGAGTGGAATCACAGGTCTTACCACTCCAGATAGCCTTGGGATATGAGTAAAAAAAAAAAAAAGGTTCTAAAGCATGTAAAAGAAAAATAAAAACAACTTGAATTGAAGTTGAAACCTGTGATTGCAGAGGTGGGTTGTGTTTCTGTGTATTGAGAATTAAAGGCAGCGCAGAGGAAGTGAGAGAGGAGGTGCTGCGTTGTCCCTTGGGACTGAAGGAGACCCTGGGAGCTGTAAGGAGGCACCAGAGCTCTGATAGCAGGTGATAAACTGTAAAGTGGAATATTAACTTCCCAGGATTTGAATAGAATCAGACTAAGTGAATAATGAGCCATGTCAGTAATGAGTGAGAGCCAGCGGTTGGCGTTTGAGCCAAGCCCTGTGAGTTCCAATAAAAATCCAGCTAAATTTGATCTCTCCACTTAAAAGAGAGGGAGTAGGGGAGGAAGGAAAAAGAAAACTACAGAAACAACCAAACATCAGACAAGCAAACCAGCCACGTTCTTTCTGTAGGCAAAGGAAAACAACCATTTTCATTGGATTCTACACTTGTACCATCCTGCCTTGGAGAGGAACCATAAAACTGCAGCTGGATCTTATATTTTTTTCTTTATGCAGCAGCTAAACATACTCATATTCACTTGAAAAATGAACCAACAACTTTCTGTAGCCATTAGCTGTGCATTCCTTGAAGACACCCTCAGCTTTGCCCTCTTCAGCTGGGTAATTTGCACGGAGTTAAACTCTCCTGTGGATTCCCCTGGTCTGTGGTTTGTCACAGCAGACCACTGTGCTTCCTTTGGAGCCATTTCACCATCCTAATTAAATTTGTGGTTAGGCTTATTTAGCTGTTATTTGCTTCATAGAATCAAACGTTTGAGAGTTTTTTGTCTGCTCATGAGTGCACTAAAAGTAACTGCTTGAATTAAACAAAAAAATGAAGTTTGTTCTGTGGCTTGTAGTGCAAACATGATTACCAACTTCACCAGTCACTACTCATTTTAATAGAGTGGTATAACTGCTACAGTATGTGCTTAACTTTAAATTGCACATTTTAGAATGGAGACCTGCTCAGTTGGAGTTCTTTGTGTTTTAGGGTAAAGGTTGAAAAGCTCTTAAAAATGTGGACTGAAGTAAAAGTTATAATTTTTTTGATTGAAGTTGATTTTTACTTTGAATGGAAATATTTCAACTGTTCTCTTAAAAACTCTCTGAAACTGTCTCACTCATGTTTTGGGGTGGTTTTCTCAGCCCTTGGTGTTTTATTTCAGAAAATGAAGCAGGTTTTTTGTTATGCTAACACTATTTTAATACCTATCTAAAATTTTCAGAAGAAGCATTTCAACAATCCTTGTTGTCTTAAAACATTAAACTGATTGTTTGAGAGACATTTCCCAGATTTGGCTTGAGGCTCAGCAGTTTGCATTCAGGTAACTGTTGGCACTGTGAGTGACTTGAAGTTGGAATTATTTTTTTTTTAATGGAAACAAATAAATCCATATTCTTAAGGAGTAGAGAAACCATTTTAATGTTCATTTGGTTTAAGGGATGGAAAGAAACAGGCTGTGCAGTTACTGAAAAGAGCTGTTTATTAATAAAGTTATGATCCTAGGAGCTCACTGAAGCCCATATAGTATTTATCCATCTCTAGTGTGGGATTTATCTGTTTCTTGCAATTGAGTTTTAAGTGCTAATATTGTGTTTGTGATAATATTGTGCAGGAAACTGGAATTTGGATTAATGGTGAGGACAGTCCTTAGCAGAACTGCAGACTAAAGCAAAGCTGTGGAAAGCTGGAAGAATGGCTCTAAGGATGGCAAAGCACTCGAGGAGGCTGGATAAAATGATTGCTGTGTTCCAGACACGTTGCTTAGTTTGGTATCTAACATTTTCTCAGAGACAAATAAGTTCTGTAATAGCCACTTCAAGAGATGGAGCACAGCATGCAGATTAAGACATGTTTAAACACTGAATTTAAATATGCAAATCACAGGCTGAACGTAAGCTGCTGTTTCTACTTTTGTGTGGGCTTGTTTAGCTTAAAAACACACAATAGGCTGTGATGAATCAGTGCACCCAAGGGCAGAGTGATGCACTGTGTTCCTGCAAGATGGGGGTCCCTGGGAGTACTTTGGGATAAGGATCTCTGGTTAACAGGGGCAAGGGCCTTGAGAAGGGTCCTACTTGTTTCCCTTTTCTCAAGGAATTTAGCAAGCCATGAGGGGTCGGAATCCCTGCTCCACTGCCCCAGCCCCAGCTTTTGGCCTGTAGCTTGTTTTGTGCTCCTTATGTCAGGATTTTATCAGAAATTTCACATTCAATAGAGATATTTTAGCAACAGAAATAAATCAATAACTGTTTTAATTTTAGTAAATAGATATTTTCTGATGAACAATTCTTTTCTATTGAATTTCTATTGAAATTACTGGTACCCTAAGTACAAAGACCTCTGCATCAATTGAATCTCCTTCAAGGTTTCCTTGAAGAGGAGATTCTTTCCCCTTGTAATGAAAACAGTGCCTTGGGAAGACCAAAGGGGCTGTTTGGTCTCAAAAAGGGTTTTTGCAAAGGAGTCCCTTTCACTTTGCAGTGCAGAGGCATGATCTGCATAAGCAACAAGAGTAAAAATCTTCTAGGAATTGAAGCAGCACTGCAGGCATTGGCTAAATATTTTTAGCCAATAAGAATAGAGAAATAAAACCAAATACTTCTTTGTAAACTTAGTGCTGTTTATAAATCCAGAATTTTCCTTGTGTAACCAGATGTTTAATTTACCATGTCAGGTCTTGACATTTTTCTGATAAGTATGAAAGATAAATCTATCACATTTTTTCTTTTTAACTGCAATTGCATTTTCAGCATAGCATGCACAGAAATAATAGATTGCTTAGCAAAGTAAACAGAGGAAAATGGTGTTTAGAATTTCTGTGTAAGCAGTAATTAGGGAGCTGCTTGTCAGTTTTAGAGCATTGTGAAATATTATGGCATATTGTGACTTTATTTTTACAGAATCTGTTACATACCTGTCACGTTAATTCAGCTAGAAAGCATTCTTTATGACAATTCATATAATATCATAAAGGCAGCCAGTCATGTTTGTAACCAAATCATTGCATGTCTCAATGTTGAAATTGGATTGGAAAGGAAAAAGAGAGTGCAAGAAGATTAAGCTCAGTATAAAACACATTTTAAATGATGCAGATTTTAGTTTGCCATTCCTCTTGCAATCAAAAAATTCTTAAGATGTGAACTTGCTTAATTAGACATGTCCACACAAATTAATATTTTGTCTAGTGTTGAGAAAAGTCATCACATGAGCCATAAAAAAGTACCCAGAACTGATGGAAAAATGTAAAACTTTTATTGTTCAAATCTTACAGGGCAAGATGGGTTCTTATATTTATTCAGTGACTCGACTGTGTTAATTCTTTGTTGGTCCACATTTACTGTTGACCAAAGTGGATTTATGGCTGTTCTCTCATAACAAGATATAAGGATTTATCTAACTAGGTTAATTTTTTTCTAAGCAATTGGATGGACCCCTGCAAGTTGTGTGCCATTGGAAATTATCTAAGGTTTGAAACATGATCTTTACTTGTCCTTGTGAACTGCAGGCTACACAAATGAGACAGAATGATCCTTTATTTCTTAGTTTGGTCATTCAGGTTTTGGTTGTTTTGGGGTTTTTTTAAGCTTTTTCAGGCACTGTTTGGAAGGAATCCAGTTTGTTTGATTGGGGTCTCAAGCCGGTCTCTTGATAATAAATATGATTAGGTCTTGTCTGTGCCTCTTATTTGTATTGTTTCTGTCATTTACAGTTGTTTTTAGCAGTCTGTACATTGCTCAAACAGCACCAGGTGTCAGTTCAAGCATTTTTACTTGGGCATATCTGTGTCATCTGAGCTCCTAGGACAGGGACCATAAAAAGGTTTACAACATTTCTGTGAAGGGGATGTTTTGGGAAAGTGGGCTTGAAATCTCTGCAGCTACTTTAAAGAAGTTATTTGACTTTGTTGTGTCCTCACAGCGTGTGGGAGTTGAATTACCTGGAGTTACACAGGTGATGCTGGGCAAACTTATCACAGTTTCTGGATGGTTCTTTCCCTCTGTACAGCAGTTATAATGAATACTGTCTAGTGAAGCATCCCTCTACTGATTTGGTTTTATTAATATGGCCTAGAACAGTGATAGTCAATATCATTAAATATTTTTATCCTTCTTGGATAAAAGTAGCAGAGTGGATATTAATTGAACAAATAAAAAGGCTTTATGAAACGTTGTTATATAGATATCTATGTACTTGGGCTTTATTCCTCTCTGAAACGGTGCAGATTTTTTCCCAATAATGTTTACCACAAACTGAAGTATTTTTTACACCAGTTCAAAACAGAAGCTCTTATTAACAGTAATAGTATCTACTAAAAGGAGCTATTGCTCACTTGAAGGTAGTTTAATATTCAAAATTACTATTTTCTTTGCTTTCCATCTCAAAAAGAGTTGAGCATGTTGAGGCTTCTTGATTTTACTTCCAGTGTCCAGATTCAATTTTTAGAAGTCTTGCCAATGTTTTCAATTATAGCAGGACTTTGACTTCTATTCCTCATTCTGTGTCCATTTCCATCATGTTCCAAGGGACATAAGCTGATTTAAATGTTGTATTGATAACAAGAGAAGTACTTGGGAAGTGGGGACTGTGGTATTATTTTCTAAATGAAAACAGTAGATGTACTTCTATTTCTATGTTATTTGACTGTGCTTACTGCTATGTGCTGGGGTGCTCAGCATATGCACCCAGCTTCAGCTGGACAGAATACAGTCTTAATTAAATTATTCTGGGAAAGCTGGTAGCTGTACTTTTGGGTTCCAATGTTCTTATTTTTTCTGTCTGATTTCTATATTTGAGACAGGTTTTTGTTGTCCAAGTGGAAAATCTTAGGAGATGATGACTGCTGGCTTTGAAGATCCCAATCCTGTAACAACTGCTTTTGATGGCTCCTCAACACTAATTACTGCTCAAGCATTTACTCTCTTATATGAATCATTAAAAAATAAGAAACCATGAATAAAAGTCGTGTGGTTTTTAGTTTCAGCTGAATGTACTCTCTCATAAACGCAGGTAAGTTTTTTCCCTTTTGTTATGTTGTCTTTGCCACTAAATGATGCAAATATATTCTATACCATAGAACCAATTAGGATGGAAAAGACCCCTGAGATCTTCAGCCCAGATGTTAACATGGCACTGCTAAGGATATATATGTGTGGATATATTCGTGTACCTGTACACACACATGTACCTTTATACCTATATAAAAGTATGTATGTACATATGAGTTACTTATGAGAGGAACAGTGCATCTGGTGAGTTTTGGTTAATCCCTAATTTTAGGTTGCAGCCCTAAGACTGAAAAATCAGTTCTTCTAATTGAGGATACTTTTAATTTTTTCTTAAAATAAAAAGAATGGTATAGATTTTGTTCTGTGTGAATGGGGAAAACCCATCAACAAAAAAGAACACAACACACACACACACTCCCTTCTGGGAAGAATATTGTCAAATGAAAATTGAGAAACTAAGTCACCCTGCAGATGTTTTGAGACATGGCAGTCCATCCCTGCAGGTGTTTTGAGACATGGCTGTCCAGGGGTATTTGCTGTACACGAGGGGAATCATTGGACACTGAAAGTCTGGTTGAAATTACAGCCCACATCAGGAATTCTTTGCAAAATTTCCATTTTATCTTTTGATAGTTGTTGAAGAAAAGATGGTCAGATGAGGCAAGACACTGGTCTTCTGACAACATGGGCATTTTCACAGAAATCTCTTTTCCATTGTATTTTTTGAGGAGGATGCTTTGGGCTGAGTTCAGATGTATCTCTTGGCACTCCAATGGGGGAAAAGAAATATTGAGAATTATCTATTCCCTGGTTTCTGTTGATGAGGAAGGGGGGAAAAAAGTGGATGACACAAATTTTGCTTGGTCTTTACTCACATGCTAGTGCTCCCCTGAACTGTGTTTTGTTTATGTTAAAATGTTCCAATCCCCTTTTGTTCTGAAAAGCCAAAAGAGCTGCACCAAGTCCACAAGGATGGAGGCTTCCGAGCAGAGTGGATGACAAGGATTTAGCACTCATCCTTTAAAGGTTGGGGGTCCCTCTCTAAAGAGACAGTGCAGATAAAGCTTTCCTAGAGAAGAAATGCCCCCACTGGGCTGGGGTAAAAAAAAAATCTGGGTTTTGTGTACTTGCCAATGGGTGGAGAGGGACATAGGGACAGATGTGACTTGGCACACTGTGTGACCACAGTGATGGCATGGGAGTCATTCCTGGGAAGGAAGAATAAATAACAGCATTAGAGTGAGATTTCTTCCCCAGGTCTGAAAGAAAGGATTTCAGCTTGACAGGAAAAAATTGCATGGCAATACTCACTATTTTCAGTGCTTGACAGTTCTCATTGTTACCAGGAGTCCCATTTCATGTGTTATATAAATATTTCAAATCAAGGTCCCTTAGATGAAGATATTAAGATGCCATCATTTCACAGCAGAATGTCATTGGTGACACATAATTTTGAAATGTTCCAAACAGGTTTTCTTCTTCTTTATATTTTTTCTTGTTTTTCAGTGTTCCTAAATCCTCCCTGATTCCTTCCACACCTCTGTCTTCCCAGTCAGATTTCATGAAGAGGGTAGCAATGAAAATGCATATTAAAATGCTCTTGAAATTTAAGTATTAAATGAAATGTGCTTGAGTATTTTGCTGGGATTTTTTTCATGTAATCTACTACTTTTCTGGAGTTTATGATTTTTTTCTTGTTTCACTTGAGGATAAAATCTTGATATATAAGGTGAAGAGAGAAAATAAATTCCCTGGCTGTAGGAATGTTAAAGTAACTTATCTTAATTTAGGGTAAGGTCTCACTAGATGGATATCTTGTAGTGAAAAGTAAACTGGTTCAAAGTAATTTATCTTTTAATTTTCTAGGAGTTTTGGATTGTGACAAATGGAATACTCTCATTTTTCATAAGTATGTAATTAGAACAATTTCACACATTTGTTTTTGGTTTTCAAGAAGCTCTGATTTTGCTGTGTAACTAATGGCAGAGTGTAGAAGGTTTACAGTGGATTAATTTGCAGCAGCTGTTGTAACAACATACTAATAGTTCCAAAGTATAAAGGTAGGACCTGTTTATTTTTAATTGTGTAAAGTACATATCAGCTGCTAATAAACCTATGATGTCCAGCTAGACATGAAAGATGCTTCAGATATAAATTGTCTTTCATAATTAACTAGCTCTGGGCTGCAGATGATTTTGACCCACCTTCTGCAGAAAATATAATAATTATATGTTTGCTACTATGTTCTTCTTCCATGTTAGAACACAAATTTCAGTAAAAGTTTTGACATAATGATTTTCTAGTGTATTTCCTGAATGTGTGTGGCTAAGGGAATGAAGAACATGTTCAAGTTCTGTATGGAAGGAACTGGATTTGAAAGGTGGGATTAACAGATTTGAAGCAATCACTGAATCATGGAATTGTTTGGATTGGGGGAACCTTTAAACCCACCCAGTGCCACCCCTGCCACAGCAGGGACACCTTCCACTGTCCCAGGCTGCTCCCAGCCCCAGTGTCCAACCTGGCCTTGGGCACTGCCAGGGATCCAGGGGCAGCCCCAGCTGCTCTGGGCACCCTGTGCCAGGGCCTGCCCACCCTGCCAGGGAACAATTCCCAATTCCCAAGATGCCATCCAGCCCTGCCCTCTGGCACTGGCAGCCATTCTCTGGCTGCTGTCACTGCAGCCCTTGGCAAATGTCTCTCTCCATCTTTCCTGCAGCTCCTTCAGGCCCTGCAAGGCCACCCTGAGCTCAGCCCAAAGCTGCTCCTGTGCAGGTGAGCAATGCCAGCTGTGCCAGCCTTCCATCTGAAATGATCTTTAGGTCTGGGGCCACCAGTCATGTACAACAATGAAATGTTTTTTTCTTAAATTTATGAAGCTGCATATAAAAAGTTAGTTTGTCCTTAATAGTTTCTCATCTGAAACTGTTCGTAAAGGTGTTCCAGATTCTGATAGCTCTGATTGTGGAAAAATGTTGATTTCTGTCTTAAATCCATGAACCCTAATTTGCCTTGCTCTTTAAGGAAAACAGTTTTTCAATCCTTTAATTTGCTCAAACCCTTTTTTCATCTTTCTCCTATAACTTGTCAAGGCCGTGCTGGTAACACCCCAGAGTTTTACAGCATCCTCTGCAGATGCACCCAAAGAGCTTTGGGGACCAACAGCCTTACCTGGCACTACCAGGGAGCCCTGGGGACCAACAGCCTTACCTGGCACTGGCAAGGGAGGGTCTCTCTGTGCTGGGGCTGGCCCAAGAGGAGGGACACAAAGAGAAGATGCGAGCCTCTAGCAGGAAATAGCTCCAAGAGGCTGAGCTGTGCCTGCTCAGCCCTTTTATTGGCTGTCCTAGCAACAACAACAACAAGAAAAGGAGTTACCAAAACCACAATGCCTATAAACCATTCTCTGTGTGTGGCAGAGCAGTGACACAATGTGTGCACACCTCTCATGGGTCATTCACATTTAACATCCCTGCTGAGGCAGGAACAAATCCAGGTCATATTCTGTTTGCCCCTTCCTATTTGAGATGATGCTCTGGCAGTACACTTTTCCATAGGATTGATTCCAATACCTCTAGTGAATATAACTTGCTTTTAGCATTATAGCTTTGTGTTTGACTTGTGCAAACATGGTTTGCAGCAATAAGGGTGTTTTGCAGGGATGGCTTCTAATGCATCCATCTCCCTGTTCTCCGCAGCCATTTCTGATTGATGAGATCTTTGGTGCAGCCTAGGATTTTTCTTAGTTAGCTGAATCCTCTTGGCTTTTATACTTATGGCTTTCATTCCCTTTATCTTCAGTCATGGACTTAATCCAGTTCATTTGCCATGATATCTTATTTCTGCTCCTTATTGACACTGGTCCTAACTTTGTTTTAGCAGTGCTCATCTCTTCTTTGTGCCAGGGTAATACAAAGAAAGTGCTAAAAAGATGGGTTTCAAGAATAAAGTTGATTCTTTCATTTCAGAGCATGGTTAGGATTTTATTTTACTTTTTTTCATCCTAAATAACATTAAAATATCTGTCCTTTTTTTTTTTCCTCATGGTGTCTGAGTGGTTTTAGCTGAATGTAAAACAATACAATATGTAAGACATGCAGCTTTCAAGTCATAAGTCAGAATAACAGAAACCTTATTTTCCTATGTTACTACCATATATTTTATGAATATGGATGTTACATTTAGAGAAAATTCACTTCCTTTCTGGTGGAATTGTTATCTTGAAAAATATTAATGCTCCAATTTGCAGAAAAACTCAGTCAGCTACTTAAACAGCATAATGCCCTGTAAGCACTAAAATAACATTCAAAGAACATTGCAACCAGCTCTTTCATGCAGGTTTGGTGCCTTCTGAATATGTATTTTTCTTTGTCTCCATGGTCAACACATTATTCAGTACAATATTAACATCATCAGAATTACCTATTGAGATACAGGTGATGAAAAGGAAAGACCAAGAAAAAATTGAAAATGATGGAAAAAAATATAAGTGGCTACAGGGCTGTCTTTCATGACAGATTTCTGTCAGCTTTGTCTTTTCTCTGTTGGGCAGGGCAGACTTGATTCCGAGGGTAGTCAATGCAATATTGTCAGAATGTCTAAAACCTTCAGGGTGGTAATTATGGACATTGTGCATGAGGCAGAGTTCACATGTTTCTGCTGTGTGTTTAGGACTTTTGGGGAATATTTACTGTGCAGCATGGGGGTGGTTGTGTGCTTTGGGGAGAGGTTGCAGGTCACTTTTTGTTTATTTTTTTGTTGTTATTGTTTTTTGTTGTTGTTTTAAAGCTCTGTTTCAGGTTTGACATTACCTTATTCCCTCAAAACAAATCCTTTGTGTGCTTCCAAAAATGCTGCTTTGGGATCACTAATAGTGGCAAATTTCAGAATGGCTGTTGAAATACACAAACTTTGTGCAAACTCCCCATTGCTGGAAACAGTTGCCTGGTACCTCCCAAAGCTCTGCTGGCCTTGCTGTCCTCTGCAATTGACTCAAGTGTAGGGTAGAGTCAATATTATCAAGTGACACAGTGATACAGGGTGGCTGCAAATTTGGTAGCCATGGCAAGCTGCTTTTCCTCATTTTGGGTAGTATTTGGTAACCTCGGCTTGTAGCTTTTGATTTGATTTCTGGAAAAATGCTCCTAATGCAGCACAGGGTTCTACAAGCCATTTTCCTTCAGCTGGTCGGGCTTCTAAATCAGCTAACCCTGTAACATTGATCACTAATCAATCAATTTATTAATTCCATTCTAAAACAATTTTTAATTGCTTTATAGCTCAAGTGGTATATGTTGTAAATATAATTAGCTCTTTTCCTAAATGAGCAAAGCTGGCATTGACCTTTGATACAGCATTGTAATTTCAGACAATAATTTCAAGTTCATGGCAACCTTTATTCATCACCATTGCAACCCAGAGCTGAACGATTTTCCCTCTAGTCAAATTATTAATGGGGTTTTCTACTTAAATGTCCCAGTGTAACCTTCTGATAATTAACTCATGCACGGAAAAGTTTATTCTGCATTTTCAATACTTGGGCCTCTGGCTGTCTCTCAGATGTCTGAATGAAAATCCCTTACAACCAGGAGAGGGTATTTCTGTTGGGGGTGTGGTTGGAGTTTGGTTTGTCTTAATTCTTTCTTGACAACACCTAAAGTTCATCACACACTCCCAGCTCCCAGTACAGATTGGGATATAAGTATGAATCTGTGTTTAGAAATAGAAGTGCTCAATGCTGATGCTCTCCATGAAAATTTACAGTTTTCTCAGAACCAAAGATTGCAATTTGCTGACTGTAATCCAGTTAATTTTGTCAATATTGAAGTGGCTAATGCAAATGCTTATTTTCTGTGTGTGCTCTCACAAGATGTAAAATGGAGTCTATAATTAAGCACTAAAATAAATAAGATGTAATAATGACTTACCTTATTTAAAATGAAGTAGTAGTATGGCGTCTCTGTCATGAGGGTTATGAGATTATTTTGAATGGGCAGTGACTGAATTGTCTGCCTTTCTTGGGAGTGTCTCTATCATTTTATAAGACTTCTGATGAAGATTGTAGATAATACATTGATAGTTGTGCCTGTCTGCTCTAGAGGAACGTGTCATGGGCTTTGCAGAAATTTACATAATAGGAGAAAGGAGGGAAATCATTCTAATTGTGATTAAATGAAGGTCCATCTTGTAAAAAAATCCTTTTTTTTTTTTTTTCCTTGAGGACTAGATTCCCAGGCTTTAGTTCAGTCACAAGGTCCAAGAGTTTCTGTGACTTTCACTGATTTTACATGGTGATGTGGATGTTAAAATGTGTGAATTTGGGAGATTTGTGCATGTAATAAGTTCATAAGATGCGGTAGATAGAAGAAAAAGGGGGGGAAAGGAAGAAAAGTGAACACAATCAGAGAATAAAAATTCACTCCTGGATAGAAATCTTTCTGAAAGGTTTTGAAAAGAGGGGAGTTACTCGGGTGCATTTGGTATTGCTGGTTACGGGGAGAGACTGCTGGGTTAGTGTTTCACTTTTCACTGTGGAAATGTGCTATTTCTTGATTTGAGGAAATGATGCAGAATCACATCAGCTGTAAAAGTTGTTGTGTTCAAGCCATTTATGAAAAATTTATCAGACTTAGGTTTCCAAAGGAGAAATTTGAAACTTCTGCCTCTGACAGGGGGGAGTTTTTTATTTAGAGGGACTTGTCCATCAGTAGCGAGAGATGCACCAAACACAAACTGCTCCCAGGGCAGGGGCTGTTCCTCACCCTGGCCCCATCTCATTTCAGCTGCAAACACAGGCTGGTACCCAGGAGCTGCACTGAGAGCACACAGGGAATGGCTCCAGTGCCAGAGGGCAGGGCTGGATGGGATCTTGGGAATGAGGAATTGTTCCTTGGCAGGGTGGGCAGGCTCTTTAGCTATATACATGTACCAGCCAAAGTGTATCCCATTCTTTTGAGTCTTTAGAAGTTTTTATCAGCACAGATTAGACATCAGAATGGAGAAAAATGCTGTGGAAGAGAGGGAAGAAGAGAAAAATGGGAGGTGAGAAACAAACAGTTAAGAAGATGATAATAAATTATACTAAATTCTAAAGCTGTGTAGTTTCTTTCAACAAAAACAGCTTTAACTTCTTTTTTTTCACTTCTTCTTCAATTAATATAATAAGGTCTTACAGTTTAATTTACAGCAGCCAGCTAAACTCCCTGGGAGGTGCTCTAGTGGTAATTAGTCATCTGAGAAAATGTAGCAAAATCCAAATAACTGGCAGATGCATAAACACATCACACTTACAGTGGCGTTATAATTTTAGGGGTTTTTTTCTTACAGAAATATGTACATTATGCAGTGTGCAACGATGCACATGGACACATACCTAATGTTGTGGGGGAAGAGTTTAGCTCACAGGTTTTTTCCTAATGGAGGATGGAGAATTGATATTTTCCTTGTGAGCGAGAGTGCTGGAAGTGATGTCATTACCCATTTGTAAAACCTTACCTGAAACTTGGGCCAGAAAAATTGAGTTTTGCTTTTCCCCTGTTTTTAAAAGACAGTGAGTGTGGAGCTCAGGCTGAGCTGACTCCAAGACAGGCACAGCTCTGCTTTGCAGTGCTGCAGGTAACCAGGGGAATCCCTCCTGCTTCTGGATGGTCCAGCCAGGAATGCCCCACCTTGCAGTGAGCAAGAAGGGATGTTTAATGAAAAAGTGGTGGCATGGGGGGAGAGTGGGGAAAATAATCTCCTTTCCAAAACTGAACACATCACTGCAGGTTTATATCGGGGGAAGTCTGGCCTTTAGGTCATAGTTTTGGTCTCTGGCTGTCAGCCCTTTCACCAAACAAATGCTGTGTATTTAAGCCCAGTTTTCCTGCCTTACAGTATGATTCATTGAAATATATTATAACTGTACATTAGTTTGATTATATAAAGTCATGTTAAACTCAATGGTGCATGGATTTTTCCCTTCAATGTGACTTTGTGTAGTAAAAATGCATATAGTGAAAGGAATTCTTACTGAACCAGCTGCCAAGACTTCTCAAAGAACAGCTAAGGGAATGAGAATAAAAATTTATTATCACATGTTAGCACATAATTTACCTTACAGTCACAGCCATATTTTTCTATATTTCTTTTTCTGAAGCATCCACAGTTTGACAACATACCTCTTATTCTTCTTTTTTCTCTAATAAAGTGTAATTGTTTTAATAGTTTAGGTTTGGGCTTGATATTGGTGATGTACAAAGAGGGGAATTGGGAGAGGAACAAATGATTTTCTTGTGGAATGAAGTTAAGCAAGGAAGGAATTTGTAGGTAAATGAATCCAAAAGGAAAGCAAGAAAACACACTTTCAGTGCATAATACCTAACAAAATTATCTTTATAAATAGAAACAAAACCAGATACAAATAGAAAACAAAACAGAAATACAAATAGAAACAAAACAGATACCTCGAATTAAATTCAATGTTCTAAATCATCACTGCAATATTATATTGGCTGTGTATGAATTTTCTGGTGAAGTTTAAGATGTTCTCTGAGATTTAAAAGCTCTAAATGTAAAAGAACATAGGGTAAAGGAAAAAGAAATCTTTCATTTTTTGATGAAGAGCTAACACTGAGGCGTCTCAGCAGTAGGTGCTGCTGCCTCTGTCCCTACAAAATATTTCCAAGTTTTATTCAGGCTGGTTTGAAAAGCCTAAATTGTAAATTTGGGGGATGAGATCAGCTGTTTAAAGTTACTGTAGTTGGGGTATATTTATAGGTTGAAAAAATTAACTCTTGAATCTTCTATGAATTCAAAATAGGTAGACTAATGCCAGGAAATTAAGGTCTTATTTTCACTGTTTGGCCTTCAGAATCCCATTCTGCACAAACCACAACATGGATTATTGCTCCCATGTCTCCCTTGATTGTGAAACTTGAGACGTGGCAATTTAAACGTGGTTTTAGCAAGTCAGCTGCTTAGCTACATTCATTTTTTCAGCCCCCTTTTCAGTGGAATCTCATTTTATCCAAAGAACTTGCATAGTAAATGAAATTCAATGGGCTCGTTCTCAAACTTAAGCTAATGTGAGACTGCTATGCAGAAAACCAGATGGAACTTCTTGTGTGTGTTCTGCAGTGATGGATCTAGGAAATAGATCAGTTTGGCTTTTGTTATGAGGGGTTTTTTTTATATTGAGAAAAGTTTTTAGATTTTTTTTTAGTTCTCTAAGTTAAGAATTCATATTATTTAATAGACAGCTCTCTGTAGTTGGTTGGTTGAGACACAGTTCTGACCTTTTAATGTCAGCATGAAGGTTACAATGAATGAGGTATCAATTCTGTCCTAGAGCACAGGGAACATCCTGAACATCTTTCAATTTTTTGATGAAAAAAATTTATTTTTTCAAGTAAAAGATGCAACTACACACTGCTTCTCCCTTTTTGACTGGTGTGCTTTAAAGGAAATTAAAAATATTAGAAATGTTCTGAAAACATGAAATTAAATATAATTAATTGTGTGGTACACAAGTTTGATGCTGTACTAAAAAGATGCTTAAGCAGTGCTTAAGTACCTTTAAGGTTCCTTCCCTTCTCCTCCACGGTGTGGTAAATGTGCCAAAACATTCAGCATTATTCATACTCAGATTAAGTTCTGTGCAAGCACAAAAAGACATTGAGAGTTTTTTGGGATCGAGACTTGTGGAAATTCTGGGCTAAAGGAGTGACCATGGCATTACTAAGCAAAAAACAAGAAATCACTAAGAAATTAATCTATACCACGATTGAGTGCATCCTCGTGTTTTCCGCCATTTTGTTTTCCGCCATTTTGTTTTCCGCCATTTTGTTTTCCGCCATTTTGTTTTCCGCCATTTTGTTTTCCACCATTTTATTTTTCCACCATTTTTTATTTTCCACCATTTTTTATTTTCCACCATTTTTTATTTTCCACCATTTTTTATTTTCCACCATTTTTTATTTTCCACCATTATTTTCCAATATATAATTTGGTTCAGTCTTTCTGCTGGAAACCTGAAATAATATAATTATTGTTAATGGTGCTATTCACGTATGACTAGAGGAGAATTTGGATTAGGATTTTGAAGAGCAAATCTTAATGGTCCCCACGTAGTATATTAACTGCTAATAAAAGCAGGTCTTGCTAAAAGGCCTTTATTAGGAAAATTTCATCCCAGCACCTTTTCAATATTAAATAGTAATGAAATTGCTATCAATTCGGTGTGCTAAATGGAATTGATTACAACACTGTTCATGTTAGCACACACAGAGCATAATGTGGATCAGATTTTGAAAGCTAAGTGAATGCAACATTAAAAATGAGACTTTTCCTTTCCACTGAAATCAGAACATTTATGGTTCAGAATAAAAACCTTAATTTTGGGCATTCTAGTTCAAAGTATTTTATAGAATAAAACTGTATTTTGTAAAAAGATTAGTCCTAAGCTATTTCACACTTAATTGTACTGTTCTGTCTCTTGCAAATTATATGTGTGCAGTTTCCTCAGACATTCTTTATTCTGAATGCAGTTGGGCAAGGTTAAGAGATATAAATACGTAATCAAACACCACTGGTCTGTTGCCATCTTCCTATGCAGCTTCTCACCATGCAAACCCTTTAGAAGTTAGGTTAGCAGCACTGACATCCAGTTCCAGAAGGGAACCTGCTGGGATTTGTGCCCTGCTGATAACCCTTGTGAAGGTGAGAGAACCTTTAGGATGCAGCAGAAGAAAAATCACTCTTGTCCTAACTACAGAAGGAATGATACTAGTCAATCCTTTCTGCCCATGCTTGACCAGCCATCCTTCAGGAAGTGTCACCTCAGTTTGTGAGGAAGAAGCTTCAGGAACTCCTAAAAGTGAGAGAAGTTTCCTCAATGGGCAGCAGCATCCTGTTTGCTTTTCTGATTTCAGGACAAGTACAGCTGTCAGTGTCCTTTGTAGCTTGAGTGTTCTCTGGATGGCTTCATTGCCCCTCCCAGATCCTGTCCTAGATGTTTGTTGCCAATAATTTATATATACACACATACATATATATGTATATACACACACATATATACATATATATAAATTGTGTGTATATATATATGTTAATTATATATTTATGTATTAATGATATAGAATTACATTATATATATTTAATATATAATTATATATTTAAGTTAATTATATGTGTATTTTATTTAATATATAATTTATTTGTATTGTATTATTATATAATTAATAATTTAATTATGTAAATGATAATAGTATAAATTAATAACAGTAATTTATAATTATATAATTAATACATACATTAAATATATTATATATATATATACATACACACACACATAGTTATTCTGGTGCATGCAGTTGTACTGTTCAACACAGTCCATCTCTTGGCAGTGAGTTTCCTCCATTCTCCTGCCATCTATTTGCCTTGTCCAGAGCTTTGTTTCCAGGTTTCAGATCTCAGTGCTGTTGGCTGAGTGCTCTCTGGGCAGGTGCAGCCAGTGCCCCACACGTGCTGGACCAGTGCTCCCAGTACCACAGTGCACATTTTTTCCTCTCTCCTCCCTGCATCTAGAATTTGTTGTGTTTTCCTTCCCATCTGCTCATGGGATTCTTGCAGACCACACTCCCAGTTTCAATCTGCTTGGCTTCCAGGGATCTTTCAGAACTATTTTAACACCTACTGGCTTGGGGAACTGTCTGGCTGTTAAACTTTCTGTTCTGTTTAGAAGTCTTGATTATGTTCACAGTATGATGAGCTGCTAGCTCTGCCCTCCTCTTCACCTTCATTTCTAGTCTCTTCAGATGATAAACAGAGCAGGAATATTTCTTAATTTTTAATGCTGTTATAATTATATGTAAGACAAAATTGAGACAGAAAATAATGATCATAATTTTATAAAACAACCTATGCTACACATCAATTAAACATGACATTGCCATGGTACTGCTTGGCTTCGGGGAGTCAAACTCACCCTTTTTACGTAGGAATCAGTGCTCTGTGTTCTGACACACGAAACTGATTGCAAAATCTACAGGACAATCTTACTAGGAAACAAAATAACTGACTAAGTGCAAATGACAGGAGAGATGGAGGCAGGTAGGATGTGATTATCTACACTGGGATTTTGCCAGGGCACTCTTTCTAATATTGGAGAGTTGCAAAACTTAGGTATGAACTTAAAATCACAGAATCATGGAATTATTTAGGCTAGAAAAGACCTTTAAGACGGAGTTCAACTGTTACCCAGCATTGCCAAGGCCATCACAAACCACAACCCCCAAGTGCCCCGTCTGCACATCTTTTATGTTGCCTCCAGGGCTGGTGACTCCACCACTGCCCTGGCCAGTTGTGCCAATACTTCAGCACCCTTTTGGTGAAGAATTTTTTTCCTAAAATCCGTAAAACTAGTGTGTTGCTTAACCCTTGGTGATCTGTCAGTTATTAACTATTTTAATATTCTAAAACTGTGTAATCACACGCATATTTTGGTAATATCTATTTACATGGAACTGTCATTTCCAGAATGACAAACTGTTACTTATGTATCTACTGTTGTCAAAATTTTTAAGTATTTGCGTAAGCTATATTAAGAAAATTGCTATCTGAAATATCTCTGTGGAACACCTGGCATGAGTGCACAAATTATTTAATGGGACTCAACATCTGATTTAAATAGTCTCCTCTCGAGCAATCTGCACATCATAAACTTAATCCACATGGAAAGTGCAAAACTGACAAGATAATGCACTTGCCATAAATTTAGCTGAACTATTCTGGGGAATCTGGGTAAAACACTCTCAGGTGCAGGCAGGGCTATGGCTCAGAAGGATGTGGTCAAATCTCACTGACCTCTAACACCACATTTCACTGCAGCATCCTGGGGGTGCTGGTGGGTGGGAGCTGGCCGTGCACAACCAGCCCAAAGCCCTGCCCTGGGCTGGGCCCGGCGGGGGCAGCAGGGGAGGGGATTCTGCCCCTCTGCCCCTCAGGGAGAGCCCAGCTGCAGAGCTGCCCCAGCCTGGGCCAGCACAGGAGGCACCTGGAGCTGCTCAGAGAGCCCAGAGGAGGCTCCAGGGGAGCAGAGGGATGGAGCAGCTCTGCTGGCAGGAAAGGCTGGCACAGCTGGCATTGCTCACCTGCACAGGAGCAGCTTTGGGCTGAGCTCAGGGTGGCCCTGCAGGGCCTGAAGGAGCTGCAGGAAAGATGGAGAGAGACAATTGCCAAGGGCTGCAGGGACAGCAGCCAGGGAATGGCTGCCAGTGCCAGAGGGCAGGGCTGGATGGCATCTTGGGAATGAGGAATTGTTCCCTGGCAGGGTGGGCAGGCCCTGGCACAGGGTGCCCAGAGCAGCTGGGGCTGCCCCTGGATCCCTGGCAGTGCCCAAGGCCAGGCTGGACACTGGGGCTGGGAGCAGCCTGGGACAGTGGAAGGTGTCCCTGCTGTGGCAGGGGTGGCGCTGGATGGGCTTTCATGTTCTTTTCAGCCCAAACAATTCTGGGATCTTGTTATTTCTGTGATGAGCAGGGTATTGAGCCATTTTTTTTGCCCTCAGTGGGTTTTCCAGAAACTGCTAGTGAAATTTAACTAATATCAGTGGTTACTGATGTATTGACTACTTGGTTAAGTAGTGTTGTCTTTGAGGAAATGGAATAAAATTATTCCTGTAAATAATTTATTCTATTTAGAATATCATCTATATTCAATGTAAGTATTGTTATTATTAAGGATTTAACTCAGTTCTACTTATTAAAATATTTTAAAAATATGGCATTTCTATATAGGAATAAATTTCACCTTTAGAGATGTTTATTTTTGTGTAGTTTGGAACATGAGAGTGAGAGCTAGTACAAAAGGCTTAATGCAGTGATTTAAGCTTAAAACAAATCACCTTCAGATAGGGAACGCTTGTAGTCATCATTCTGCTTTAATTGCAATCTCAGCCAATATAAATGCTCAGCTTTTGACTTAAGAATCCTTGGTTTTGGTACAATCAGCAGCTGTAACACACCACTGCTCCAACCCCAAGCCAGTGCTGTCATTTCTAGAGATATAAGAAGTCATCTCATTTTCAGAATGGCAGAATATTACATGAATTGGTATAATTGCAAGCAATATATGCAAATTATATTTAAAATTAAATTATACCTCTTATATATATAACCGTAACCCATGTATTTATATCTGATATGTGTATATATATATATGTATTTATAAAGTGAAGTGTTCCATCTATTTTGTTTAGATGATTTCAGATTCACAGTACAGTTAGGCACTTGGTTATCCAGTGACTCCTTGGAAACAAAATTTATGCCCAGTTTATTACCTTGTGCAACCTGAAATTCATTATAGGGATAAACACTTCAGGGAGGTTCTCCCATGTAAGATCAGAAGCAAAAGATTTGTTCCCTTCCTTTTGCATGCTCAGTGCCCAGGAAGGCCCTTCTGGTTGGCTGCTAAGTCAACACAAATCAAAGCTGATCACACCAGTTTGTCCTTTATGATTCACTGCACATGCTTCACCCTATTACCCAATGTCCTTCTCCTGCTGCTGGGAGCTCTTTCTCTTGGCAGCTGAGGTATTTTTTGGTTCTGTACTTGATATTAAAGTCCAAACGAATCACAATGATGCACAGATTTAAGGTCATTCTAGCTTTTAAATGCTAATTGTCCTGCCAGCAGTTCTCATTTACAAGGGTTTTTAAAGGCCACACACTCATTCTATAGGATTCGATAGTTGGGTATTTTCTGAAACCAATTAAGAAATGTAACTGGTCTTAAAAAAGAAACCATATGCATTTTGTCCTGGGCTGCTGCTTTCACTGTAAGGAGATTAATTTAAAAGCCATTTTAATTAAATTGTGAAAGTTTGGAGTCCATTTAAGTTTATACTTTTTTTTTTTCCCCTAAGTGAATATTTTATTAATAGAAGGAACCAGAGATGTTGTGATATTTTTTCTTTTTTCTTCCATTCCTCACCTTATCCTCTTGATGAAGGAGATAGAAATAAGTCACTTGACAGGCATCATATTTTAGGGTGGGGTTTTTTGTTTTGTTTTTATTTTACCTTTTATTAGACATTCAAGACTTGACTTTATAAAGTATATTTTAAAGCCTCCAAAGAAATAAGTAGATTTCAAATTACCATCAAGCTTTCGGAAACAGAGTATGAGGGTTTTTCTGTGTTAACATGCAGGAGATGAGGAGATGTTCTTGGAGATGACACACAGTATCTGTTTGACTGATGTTTGACTGATGTTTGACTGATGTTTGACTGATGTTTGACTGATGTTTGACTGATGTTTGACTGATGTTTGACTGATGTTTGACTGATGTTTGACTGATGTTTGACTGATGTTTGACTGATGTTCGACTGATGTTCGACTGATGTTCGACTGATGTTCAGTCAAGATTCTATGAAGATCTGTGGAAATCCACAAATGCTTGCCAAGTTTTCAACTGAGATTTTCTATGTGTGCTCTTCTTTTTTTTTTTTTTTTAATTTTTTTTTGGTGTTCTGAAGATCATAAAAAGAATTTTAAAGTAGCATGTTAGGTATGTGCTCATAGAAATACCAAACTCCCCATAAAAACTAGGACTACAAAAGGACCACCCTAGTGAGCCCATTCCTGCAGCAAAAAGCAATTGGATTATCAGTAAATTATTTATAAATAGATATTCACATATTGAATGTCAACGGCATACTCTCTTTGTTAATGCTAAGCAAAGCTGTAAGTACAGTGGTGGCATTTTCACAGGAAAATTATTAATGCATTGAACAAATCTGGAGTGAAAAACAAAAGGAAAGAGGACTCGGTTTGTGAGCTGCCACCAGGATTGTGTAGGTATGATTTAGCTGAGTTTATTTGAGCTGGATGCCAAGATTATGTTAGTTCTCCACCTGTTAGCAGTTGCCTCCAGGGAGCTTTAGTCACAAGCCCTGGTGTCACACATGGATGTGTCTTACAAGTGTGGGGAAGGGAAGGCAGCAGAGACCAACTGTGCCTGGGCTGCAGGGCAGTGGTGGGCTTGCAAACAGAGAAGGACATTCCTGGTCTTGCTATTAAATTGTCCTTGGAGATGTCAAGGTTATGGAAAGCCCTATTTCAGTTCCTGGAATGGAGAGAGCGGAGGCAAACAGCAGAGGTGAAGGAGAGCTACGGAATCACGGAATGGTTTGGCTTGGAAGGGACCATGGGCAGGGACACCTTCCATTGATCAGGTTGCCTCAACCTGGCTTGAATGTTCTTTTCTGCAAGAGGTTTAACAAATGCACAGAATTACTCTTCGAAGTTTTAGGATGTTTATTGCAAATGTTTTTCTTCCTCTTCATTATTCTCCTCTGTAGGTGCTTACAGGACAACCATGAGCATGTTCTGGCATTCAGTAGTGATATTTCCTTCTGTTCTGTTGCCATGCTGAGTATGATTCCATGCTGCCCTGTGCTCCTGCTATACAGACACTGTTCTTTGTGATCAGCACTTTGTGACTCTCCTGTCAGTGCAATATGGTCAGCACCTCAAACTGTTTACGTACGACTGGTGAGAAAATGAGGTTCTTCACTTTGCCAAAGTGCTAAGGTTGAGGTATGTGGTAGAGCAGTCATCCTTTAAAATCTGTGATTTAACAGCAAATGACAGTGTGAAAACTGAATGCATTTGGATGCTAAAACACTTGACTCGAAGATAAGCTCAGTTTTACTAAAGACACCACTTCTGTTTCCCACAGGAGAGAAGGCACAGTGTGCCTGCAGGTTGCACATATACTTTATTTAGTTGAGCACACCAGAACTATTCTGTAGTTTGTAGCAGTAGATCATATTTCATCCACTTCTGAAGAAAAAGCTCATATACAGTTCACTGGCTTGTGTTAACATTCATACAGAAACTTCAGAACTCCAGAGCTAAGAATGTTGCAAGGCCTCATGACTACCCACTGTCTGCATGGGGTCTTAGCTTTGTTATCTCCTCCCCTTTTATTTTGTTATGGTCCTTTCCTCCCCTCTCCTACCTCCATTACATGAGTCAGACACATCTGAAAACAGGAATCTACGTGGAACTTTTGTAAATCTCATATTTGCATTTTCTGTCTGCAGTGTAATAACTTTCTATAATTTTCTATAGATTTATATAAAATTCAATTACCCTTGTGCATTCCTGGCCATCCCAAACTCTCTTCAGAAAAGCTGGCTGAAGCATTTGCACTGGCTTTGCTTCATCCCCTTCCAAATCTGTTTGGAATGTGGGAGTGGGCACTGCAGGGTGGATTGCCACAGGGGCTGAGCCCCACAGAGCAGACCCAACCCTTCTTGGGGCATTATTTGTCACAGCTTGGCTGTAAATTATCCTTTCAGGGCTGTGCCACTGAGTACAGCACTGACTGTCAGGAATAACAGTGTTATTCTTCTCAGGTGCTAATGACTCCGAAATGTTGGAAGTCACCGGAGAATAAGACCCTCTCTGAATAGCAAAGGAATTGTATTTTCTGCTAACTCTGACTCATGGCTTGGAAGTTAATGAAACCATTCAAGTTGAGTACTTTAATCTCGCAAATTGGTTATCACAGCCTTGTGGCCACTTCTTGTTTTATAATAAAGCATAACACAAAATATCTGTGAAGGCTTACAAAATTAAACTAAGGGAAATATGTGCAATTTTGAGCTCATTAGGAGCAATTCATATTTTCATCTGTCTCATTAGAGATGTTTTCATGAACTAGGAAAGTACTTTTGAATCTGTGATTTTTAATTTCCCTGCCAACTGGCGTGAGCTTTTTGGGATTGTTATTTTCTTTTAATTTATTTCAAAATGTTAAAAGGAGGAGGAAAAAAAAAAAAAGCTCAACACCACAGGAGAAATTAGAAGAAAAGCAAGGCACTAAGAAACAAGTGAACTGCATGAACGTGATAAGAAATATTTTATAGTAGGACTTTCATACCTATATATATATATCTCCTGTTTTGGTACTTTGATGACAGTGCATGAAAACAGAGCATGGTGGAAATGGAGTCAGAAGATGCAGTTTGCATTGCAAATGCAGAGGCACAGGTGACGTACGCCCGCTTAAAGAATGACACTTGACCTGATGCTATGTATATTTATTGAAAAACTGTCAAATTTCCTTAAGTCAGCTATAACCTCAGTGTAGCTGTGCTTTTGCTGTACAAAACAGAGGAGTCTGGCCTTTGCTAGTGTCGGCAGTGAACCACTGAAAGTGTTTTGTTTGAAGGATGGAGGGGGAATGTGAGAGCTCTCATCTCAGGACTATAGTGACTGACAGAGGATATTTCAGCTGCTGCTGGGCACATAATGCCAGAGATTAACCACTCTGTAGGACTTCAGGTTTCAAGGTTATTTTCTTTTGAAATGTAAATATTCAGAACCTATAGGTACATTTGTTCTTTTAAAGGTCTATTTTAATGCCTGAGAGAACCCTGGAGAAGAATAAAGCCGCGGTCCTTCGTTTCTTTGCATGACACTGTTGTCCATACAGTGAAGTCCCTGTTGTGCCATTAATCCTTGCTTTAACCTTTATGTTGAGGTGATCTCCCTGCCAAATCTGTGCTTCACTTTAGTCATGGCTTTCACCATGTGGTTGTAAGCAGGGCTGGAGACTGAGGGCAGAGCTCAGCAGCAATTCCCGAGGGGCAGCTCTGGGCCAGGGACAGCACCCAGGGAACGCTGGAGCTGGGCAGAGCAGGCTCAGGCTGAGATCAGGGAAAGGTTCTGCTTCCCCAGAGGTGCTGGCACTGCCCAGGCTCCCAAGGAATGGGCACGGCCCCGAGGCTGCCAGAGCTCCAGGAGCAGAGAGAACACTTCAAGCATAATTTCCTTTGCAATTTTTCACAGAAAGAGTGATAAAGTTCTGGAATGGCCTGCCTGGGGAGGTGGTGGGGTCACCATCCCTGGACGTGTTTCAAAAAAGTGAATATAGCACTCGGTGGCACGGTGTACTTGAGGTGTTAGAGCATGGGTGGGACTCAGTGATCTTGAAAGTCTCCCAACCCAGTCATTCTGTGAATTCTGTGAATTGAGGCTCCTGCTGAGATTGCCAGCAAGGCTGTCACAGTGCTAGTCAGGATTATTCTCTCTATGATGCCAATATCTTTATCAGCTGAATAGAGGCTGCCAATTTGTATCAAGGACATCACCAAACACCAGTAATGCCATTGATTTTTACATGTGCAGCTGCAGGACCACATGAAATAATAGCAATGCTCTAGTTGGCTATTAATTTTTTTTTTCTTTATAACTCCCAGTGTCTGTGTGGTAATCGTGGCTAAAAGCACTGAAATATGTAGTAATTCATTGCAAATTCAGCTTTTTCACAGTGACAACCTGTCAACTGATGTTGACACAAGTGTCTTCACAGGAGCTGTGTCCCTGTTTTGTTTTAATTTACCCATGAGCTGCAGTTAGGCCTTGCAGAGCAGGTATTTGCTTTTCAGGAGAAATCACTTTGCATTGTGTTTTAAACCATGCTGCTGGAAATATGTGTGTGGTGGTTAGACAAGGCTTGGGAGAAGCTGAACCCTCCTCTGCATTGTACCACATCGAGTTTCTTAAACTGTTTCTGAGGTCTTGCCATGCAGTGTAGATTGAAATGCCTCCTATTTCCTGCTTTTCCCAAGCATACAGACATAAATCTGTCATACACTGCAACTCGGTTTGGCATTATATACTGAGAAAATGAACTCAATAGCAATATAATCTTACTTTGCAATATAACCAAACTGCAGAAAACATTTCTGGAAGTACGTAGATTTAGGGATCAAATAAAATTTAAGTGTGCTGATATGTAGGAGTTTATGAAGGCACAACTTCTTTGTTGAGAGGCATTTTTCCTTTTATTAATTCAAGTAAAACTCATCTTTCATTGTAACTCTAGTTTATTTCACTTTCCACTCTGCACAAAGTAGGACTGGGTTTTTTGTGTTTTTTCCCTTGATGTCCTTCGTTAGTACTGTGGTCTAATTGAAAATGTCACTGCAATTAATTTAGTAGCTATTTATTTTTTTTCTATAAATCAGAGATATTAAGTTTCTACTGGAAAGACATGTTCTGTCTCAAAAAATGACAGTGTGCTGAGCCATTTGTACTTGTGTCATTTTAAAACCTCAAACTACAGTTGTATTCTCTTTGCATTTTTTCAACAAAGTCTAAATACATTTGTGAATTCTACTGCCTGAAAGGGCAGGTAGGAGACTTTATATGGGGCAGTTCTTAGCTTTCTACAGGATAGCTTTATTTTTGTAGAGGAGTATTTTTTAACAGTTTTTAGTATTTTTATTACAACAGTTGAGTTTGGTTGCAAAATTTTATATCTATAGATACAAACTTCTTCTAGTTGCAGTGGGGAATCATTTGCCCAAATAAATTTTCTGTTTTAAAGGCTGCTTCAGTATAAAAAACAGCATAAAACGTGTCTTTCAGGAAAGCCTGAGAGTTCTGAAGCCCTGACCATAGATTATGTAGTTCTACAGAAGCTGTAATGTTCTTTTCACAATGAAAAAGCTAAATGGAATTATTATTTACAGAAACTTTTCTACTGCCCAGCTCCAGTCTCAGAATATGGGTTAAACAGGAAAGTCTGTATCTTACTTTTTGGGTACTGACTGTGCAGGAATTGGGGTGGTGTTCCAGGTCTGGAGAGGCCACGAGCATGGTCACACAGTTAAACTTCACAGAAAAGTGTAAATCCAATTTCATTCCTGCCTGTTAATGTGTGACCTCTTTTATCTGAAGTGGATCGAGGTCAAGTGCACTGATAAATGATTGTGTTGATCTCAAAATACAATATTTTAATAATTTCATGGGACACACCTCCAAGGAAAGGATAATACCTAAAATTGCTGTAGATAGTAGTGCTTTTTTTTTTCCCCCTGAGTGTGCACTTGGTTTTCACAGCAGCTCCAACTAAACCGCCTCCTCCATAGCGTGGTTTGCACACAGGCTGCGTGTCTCACATGCCTCAGCTGGTGAGCAGTAACTCATTAACTGCAGTACCTGGAGCACTTGTGATGCTCTAAACAGAATCCTGGAGTAGTCTGAGAATTTTATATTTAGAAAAATAGCTCTACCCATGAGTATTTAAATGTTAGGAAGCGATCAATGTGTATCATGTGCTTTTAATGGGAAACTTAGGAAGCGGTAAATTAAATTTTTTGAATTGTCTTCAGCATTCCAGTAGATATCAAGGGATAATGCCACACTTAGTGCTTTGTGGGCATTAATAAGGAACACAAAATAGAATGAGTTGCATTCATCTTACTGTAATTAAACATAGCAACAGTTCAAGCTAGGAGTGCTCTTTGAATTGTTGAGAGCAACTGCGATCCAAACACTGGGAAATAAAAGATCTGAAATAATCTTTGCTGGGTTGGGATTTTATTTCTCTTGATTAAGTGCAAACATAGACACATAAAATCTGTATATTTCTATCTATGAGAGAGATAATGGTCAATTAGAACCTAATCAGCTTTGTTGTGCTTAGGACTTTGTATCGTAGCATTCTGTCACATTTTTTTCAGTCTGGAAAGCCCTTGGTCCTAGGCTGGGGATACATTTTAGGTAACCCATGAAGTTTATTATCCTATAGATCACAAGGCAGAGTCTTCAAAACTCTTCATAATCCTGTGAAGGGTTTTATAGCACAGCCTAGCATCCCCTTTTGAATTTAAAGAATACACAATCATTGCCTGTCAATAAAAGGATTTATTCCTCCCAAGTGGTACTTCATTGAATTTAGGCTGTGGAAGTTGGAATCCTAAACTCCTGTGAACTCTAATCATGGAGGCATCCTGGCAGTGCTGTGGATGTATTTTTACACTAAAGCTCATATTATATTTTGGAACATCTCAACTTTGACAGACTGGAGCAGATCAGGATTTATCCCCCATATCCCCTGGATCCAAAACCTGGGTATTACATTCCATAATGCCTAAACAAGTACCTTTATCCCCTAAGAAATATCAGACTTTGCTTGTAGTTGACTTTAAAGTGCAGTTATAGAAGTGTAGAAGAGCTGATGCTTCGTTATAATTTAGGGCAGCTGGCTCCAGAAGACAAACTAGGAATTGTAAATAAAAGGTAACAGAGAATGTTTTCACTCTTACCCTATTCAGGATATTTCTAGAGTCTATGAGGAGGCTGCATTGAAATGCTTCCTGTTAGGGCAGAAATTTGTCAATATAACCCTTTCAGATCCCACCTCCAGGCTGCATGAGGAGTTTTTTTGATGTATAAGTTTTAAGAAAAAGGGGGTAAATTACACTAAAAAAAGTACTGGTTAGAAGCAAAGCTTGATGTTTCTCATGTGCACGTGAACATATACAGAGTATATCTTTTTCACAAAAGGCAGTGTAGGAGCACAGTGATGTGCAATTGATATCTTTTCACCCTTGTTCTTGATCATTACTCAGAAGTTTTAGCTGCTGCTGCACAGTTAAAAAAAATTAAATAATAAGAATAAATTGTTTACAAATGCAATTTAAAAAATTATAGGGGATTTGTGCCCTGGTCAGCATAGGCCATTAGAGATCCCAAGTACTTTAAAGTTCATAATTTCTGTAGTGTTCTCGTGAGAGCTGCATTTGTGAAGAGTATGGGATCCCAAGGATTTCTGCTTTGCTTTCCTATATTTGAATTCCCTGACACTGCAGTCCTAATTCCCAACTTGCCTTTGTTACTGTTAGTACTGTTTATACACAGCACACACTTCAGGCTTTGAAATGATGTGAAGCTTTCTTGACTTTCAGATGTAGTTGTGAGCAAGACGGTTTTTTGAGCCACAGCAGGGTATTTCTTAGTGCAAATAAATGGAAGTCATTAGAGGGATATCTGAACCTCAGATGCAATATCTAACCACACTCAAATTGCACATGGAAATCCCTGCTGGCCTGGTCTACTCTGTGAACAATCATTAAGCTCCTTAAAGTGCTTAGTATGATCTCAGAAGCATTGTTGGGCTGAGGTTCTAACAAAGTTATCCTCTGCTTTTAATGGACACTGCACCAGAGTTTGGTATGATTTTATATCCTTCATTAAATTGCTGCCACAGGTCTGCCTGTGGACATGCCCATTTGGCCGCTCTGGAATTGGCTACTATTTTCATAGAATAAATGAAATAAATTTTAAAAAAATAGTTGAGCTGAGATTAAGAAGCAGTAAAGTGGCAGGGCTTCTAGTTTGCTAGAATTTTCTTTTATTGCTGTGAATTAGCCAATAATTGATTTTAATCTAAACGGGACAAGATGATGTTTTTTTTTAAAAGCACCTGGGGACCTGGAAGTTCAGAACTGTGAAGTTCAAGGTCTGGTAGCATGAAGAGCTGATCACAAGCAGGGCCTGCAGATATTGTAATAATGCACATAATTCATGAAATGTGAAACACGTAAAGAAGAAAAAAGATTTTAAAAGGATGATGGTCTTGCAGAGAAAAAGCAGCAGAATTCTGTGGTCTTTGGATCCTTTATGAAATCTCAGTCTGTCTAACACAGTGAAAGATCTTTAGAATATCGTTATTTGACTTTGTCATTTGTGTTAGAGCTGAACTGGTATTTTGTTCCATTTTCCTGTCTGTCTCAGCAGTCTGTGTACACACAGACAGGGAGACAGAGAGAAGAGGTCTTTAGTTTAACTTGTGGAAAGTGTGTTCAATATGTCTGTTGGACCATATGAGTATGTTTGAACAAAGTTATTTGGCACTCTATTCCTGTTGTGCTCTTATTAGCCCTTAGTTAATTAGCTACAGGTTTTCAGTCAAGAATCTCACATTTAACAGCTGAAAGGAGGAAAGGAGCACTGTGAGAGCACTGAAGGACAGTTCACTGGGGAACTGGAAAAACAGCTCTGAAGAGGTAAAAGCTCTGGGAACAGCAATGGCCCCAGAGCCACGGGCAGGGCCTGAGCCCAGGAGCTGCCCCTGCCCAGGAGGCAGAACTGCTGCCCTGGGCAGTGCCCAGCCCTGAGCAGATGGTGCAGAGAGGCTGTGCAGTCTCCTCCCTGGGGATATTGCAGAGCCACACGGACACACTGCTGTGCCCTGTGCTCTGGGATGGCCCTGCTGGAGCAGGGAGGTGCCACCAGAGCAGCCCCCGTGGGCCCTTCCAGCCTCACCCATCCTGGGATTCTGTGTGATTCTCTTCTGTCTCAGGGGGAAAGGGCGTTTTCCAATAAAAGCAGAATTTCTAAGCAATTTTCTCAATGTTGTTTTCGAGCTTTCTTCCCCTAAACCCTTAAAGAATCACCTGCTTCAGTCTGGTTCTTAGAATAATCCATGGCACTTTAACATACTTGCATTATGGTTGCTCTTGTCCCTTGTCTGTTTTCTTTCCCCAGGTCAACTTAGAATAGTAGAAAAGGAGAGGAGAAAAAGAGAGAAGGCCACCAGTATTCCTTATTCATAACATTTGTGGCTTTCTTCCCCATCTCCCTTCATACCCTCACTTATCTTCCTTGTCCGTATCTGCTGAGGAGAGAGAAAAAAACCAGATAATAGAACTGTAATTGAATGTTGAAGTTCTTTCCGGACAAAGGTAGTGTGAGCCATTCTCTGCTGATGCACTGATGAATGTCCATCTGAACTGATTGCTAGAAAAAAATGGATGGTAGTAATATCTTGGAGTTCTCCTAGAGAGCATTTGGAGTGAGGGGATTTGTTGGCCGATGTGAGAAGGGCAGTCAGGAGAGGCTGGAAAGATGGAAAGAGTATTTTGACAGTGTCAGTAAAGGCTTTGCTTTTAGAACCAGGTTTGTGCGTGATACCTTCCAACAGAGAAGGTGAGAGCAGCTGTGTAAAGAGTATGAGAGAATATATTCAATGTTTACCATCAACAAGTCTGGTTTTTTTTGTGTAGTATTGATGATTTATCCAGTAATGGTGACTTATCCCTACCAAGAGATAGAGAAGCAGGAAAAGAGTAAAAACAAGTAGGGTGAGGGAAAATGCAAGAAACCCACCATTATACAAACTAAATGAAGGCTAATCATGCTGAAGAAGATATTAAAAACATTAGATTGGCAGAGACACCGATAAATGAATCTCTGGCTCCATGGTGTTCTAATGAAATTATGAATGAGAATAACTTTTCCCAGTTAAAAAAAAAAAAAAGGATTATCTCTCAAAGAAAAATAAATATATCAAAAGAAAAGTAGCATCTGACACTTTGAGAAGAGAAATTAAGTCTTGTAAGACATGGGTGTTTACATTCATGACAGCCAACTGTGTAAGGATAATTGCAAATATGACAATCATGGCACTGTTGATTTGCATTGTAAATATTAGTAATTATTTATATTTAATCTGTCTTCCACCTACAGATCTCCCTCTATTTGTGGTCATAAACTATTAGGCCTCACTTGCAGCACTTTTGCTTAAACTTGAAATCACCAGCCAGTCCTGATTTAGCTTGGATTAATGATTCTTCTTTAATAAAAATTTATGAATTGTTTCAATGTAAAACAATAAAAATCAAGCTAAACATGTTTAGTAAAAGATCTATTCCAACTAGCAATTCTGGAAATAAAAGCAAATTGCAATTATTTAAATAATGGAAGTACCAATTGAGCAACAAAGTGGGTACAATGTGCATGGTGGTTACTCATAATTGATAACCGTTCATAATTCTGTGTTTACTGTGGAGGAGCAATAAGGCCACTGGAAATACATAAAATATATCCCACAAGCAATCCACTGTGACACTTTTCTGAGTGTTATTCAGTGAGGGAACAAGCAGGTTTGCTGCACCCCTTGCCTTGAGCATCTTGCATCTGGACATTTCAGATCTTCTAAGCCTTTTAAAATTGAGAGGGCTCCTCCAGGCTGGGTTTCTATTTTATCCTTTGGCATCAATGAAAGACAGTAAGAGAATGTTTCCTTACATACAAGATAAGCTTTTTACTTGCAGATAAGCAGTAGGGAGTGTGAATCAGCCAATATTTATACTGCCTGATTACAGGGAGTACTGCACACTGTTTATAAGTTGTTGCAGAACTTCTGACAAATCTTTTGACTTTTAATATTTACTCATTGAAAGTAGAGAATATAGGGGGAAAAGTCTGTCTTTAACTTGTTTTCCTAAAACTTTAAGGAGCAGCAGACTTAGGCTGGTAAATTGTCAGAAACAAAGATACATTTTATTACAAGTGTTCTAGGATTAAGAGAATGCAGGATCTGTTCTGAGAAAGCTGTCTCTGTATCCCACACGGGTACCCAGGGAAGGCCTGTTGCAAATGTAAAAAAATGTAATGTAAAATGTGAAAAATGCAAATGTAAAAAATGGATCATTGCTGAGAAAACAAAGCCTCACCATTTCCTCTTGGAACCTGGAGCTACAAGGTGTTATTTTGTGTTGAGAATGATAGAAGAACAGGTGAGAGGTAGTATTGTAGAAAGAGTAAAAGAAGGTTTTATTTAAGAGAAATGCATGGTTTATATAGAATGATATGATATATTTTATTTGATTGGTTAGTTAACAAAAACACTTTTTTTCCACTGTTTTTGAGAAGAACAGAAAGACAACGTAGAAAAACACTACTTGTTACTTTACTGGTTAGTGATACTTGCAGGATGAAAATCTGGATTGGTAACGAAAACAGTGACATTAATGGAAGGATTCATTTGGTGAACTTGATGGGCAGAAACAGCTCTTTGGACTTTTTCTAGTGCCCGTTGCACTGCAGAGGTTAATTTTCAAGGTGATCTCAGGTCAGGGTCTCTTTTTAAAGTATCATACAACAGGGACAACAGTTTTCTGGTCAGTCCCAAGTAAGGACACAACCAGTTGATGACACCCATCACTTTGGGTAAACAATTTCTATATTGCATTCTACTTTGGCACAACACAAGAGCAGCGAATGAGATAAGAATTGTTTTGATTGTTCTTTTTCTCTGCTTCTCTCCAGTTCAGAAAATGTGAATCCCATAGCAAGGGTCTGTTCAGGACTGCTCACCACCATGGTGTGGCAGAAACTCACAGGGACAAGGGATCAAGGAGAACAGCAAGGGGAATTCTTTCCCAGTGGGATTGGCTTATTCCTGATTAAACAGGCCCGAAAGTTCAGCTGTTGTGTCAGGGGTGCAATGGAAGCAGATCACTAAATGTATGAGGAACTACACATTAAATATAATCACTAAATATATTATGTACTTGGTGTTACTTTCAGCTTTGTGATAAATCCCAGAATCTGGAATATCCTGGGTTGGAAGGGACACACAGAGCTGATGGAGGAGAACCCCTGGCCCTGCACAGACAGATGTTGTGCTTTTCCTCTTGTGATCGACCATTAGCAGTGTACAGCTTTGTAGGACAGAGCTTTTCTGTAGTTCCTGATACTTTCCCAGGAATTTGAAGTAACTCTTGTATTTTAGGGACTCAAGTGGATGCCCTCTTTAAGCCACTGAGGCAAACTTGTAACAGGATTTATTGTTGATGCTTGATTCAATATTTAAGAAGAAAAATACGTAAGAAATTATTGATGGACTGTTGAAAAGAAATCAAACTTGCATCATTGTCTGCTGTGCCTAAGTCTTAATTGATCTACATGATAAACCTCCAGTTCTGTCAGGGGGAATTAATTTATAATGTATTGGGTATTACACTTGCTATATGAGAAAAGCCTCAGGACAAGAAACAGAAAAACAACTCTCAGTAATATTTACAACTTGAAACACATTTGAAATCTAAAAAGAAATTATGAATGCTTCTTGATTTGAAATCTATCTGAAAATAAAGCAGGTTTTCAGTCTGATGAAGGTAACCTCCTAAATTTTGTCTAGAAATAGCCCACACCATTTTGTTTTAAATGACAGACAATTAATTTTTCTTTGATTTCTCCCAGAAAATATTTTCACTTTTTCTCCTCATTTTAAGTAGATAATGAGCCAGTGTAAGGTGTTAGTGTCAGTCACAGATGCTCAATCCTATTTTCTTTCTCCTTACAGTTAAAGTGTAGTGCCCTGGAATGACAGGCCTAAGGCATCATTTCCAAAAGCACGTGAATTAGTGTTCCTTGGCACTATTTTAGAAAATAATCCAGGAATTTAGGTTCATTCTTAGGCATTGCAAACAAGTATTTTTGTTCTTCATGATGAAATGGACTGGCCGTGTGGACAGTGCCACTGGAGAATTAGACAATATTACCAGGATTATAATGTCAGCTTCCTAATTGTCAATTAATTGTATTATAGTTTGCCTAAAGCAAAAAGTGCTGTGTAGAACATCAGAGCAGAGTTTCCCCCAGTATTTCTGTGGCATGTTGATAAGTAAAAATTTAATTTTCCAGTGCAAATAAGTGTGAAATTAACTACATATGAAACACTTTTTTTTTTTTTTTCAGCAGAAGTATCTTTATTGGCTACTTTAAAGTTTACTCAGCAATCTGTTTGAAAAGTCACTTTGGTTAGGTGCTTACAGGAAATACAGTGCAATGGATTAATCCAGTTTGTAGGCTGTTTTCCAAAGAAATGCTTAATAAAAAGAATTTCATGCAATATGCTATTAGAGCTTCATTTACATTAATAAGACTCTGTTCTCAAACTATTAAGCTACCTTCAAGATAAAAAAAACGAGGGGACTCACTGTACTCTGCATGTACAACCACGGCGATTAGCTTCTGCTGCTCTTGTACCCTTCTGAGCCCAGTGTACAGGAGAGAAAAAACAATGTTTTTCTCACAGCTGAAGAGAAATCTTGCTGCCATGAATTTCCACTCAGACACACCAGGAACATCCAGAAGGGAAGTCAGCAGTTTGGTTTGCTGTGGCTGCCCTGTAGTGGCACTGGCTGCTGTGGGAATGAGCCCAAGGGGTCAGAGAAGGAACGCAGGGAATTCCGTGCTGCAGAGTGAGCACAGGAGCTGGGAGCGTGTGCACCAAGGCCACGCAGGCTGTCCACACAGCAGCCAGCATGGAAATGCTGCTCCCCAGGAAAGTGGCACATGGGGCACCCAAAGGGCTGGGTCAGAAATTGATTCAGTGCAAATGTCAGCAGGGATGGAGCAGCTCTGCTGGCAGGAAAGGCTGGCACAGCTGGCATTGCTCACCTGCACAGGAGCAGCTTTGGGCTGAGCTCAGGGTGGCCTTGCAGGGCCTGAAGGAGCTGCAGGAAAGATGGAGAGAGACAATTGCCAAGGGCTGGAGGGACAGCAGCCAGGGAATGGCTGCCAGTACCAGAGGGCAGGGCTGGATGGCATCTTGGGAATGAGGAATTGTTCCCTGGCAGGGTGGGCAGGCCCTGGCACAGGGTGCCCAGAGCAGCTGGGGCTGCCCCTGGATCCCTGGCAGTGCCCAAGGCCAGGCTGGACACTGGGGCTGGGAGCAGCCTGGCACAGTGGAAGGTGTCCCTGCCATGGCAGGGGTGGCGCTGGATGGGTTTAAAGGTCCCCCCAATCCAAACAATTCCATGATTCAGTGATTGCTTCAAATCTGATAATCCCACCTTTCAAATCCAGTTCCTTCCATACAGAACTTCAACACGTTCTTCATTCCCTTAGCCACACACATTCAGGAAGTACACTAGAAAATCATTATGTCAAAACTTTTATTGAGATTTGTATTCTAACTGGAAAGAACATAGTAGCAAACATGTTGTGGAAGGAGGTGCAGTGAGATTAACTTTAATGCCCCTTCCTACCCAAACCATCCTGTAAGTCTATTAAATATTCTCTGTTATAATGGATACCCCTGAACACCATAGAGAATAAACTCAAAATTAAAATATGTATCAATTCAAAACAATAGACTGTAGATTTTTTTTCAATGTACAAAAGATGAAAAGTGCACAAAGGTGATAAGTAAACTGCATGGATATTTAAATACTTATTTTGCACGAAGGATTAATATGACAGAATTTAGACAGAATTTATTTTCTTGAGCTGTTAATGATCTGCCATTTTACTCCCTAAATTAGTTCTCAAAGGTCAAAATGAGATCAATTATCCAGTAATTTGGATCTCTTAATTGGCTCAGTTGTGCTTGAAAAGCAAAGCTTCTGGTTTATTTCTATAGCTTGAAAAAGATGCTGGAAAAAAAATTCAAATTATGGTTAGAATGACGTTATGGATTGATATGCAAAATGAAATTATGTGTAGATGCTTTTTTGGAGTCTTTTCAGTGGAATTTTTAAATTCTTTCCATTACGCATTCAGAATTCAGGAATACCAAATGTAGTGTTTTTCCTCACTCGTGTACTAAAGGAAAAAGGGAATTTAGGCAGATTCCCTGAATTTTAAGGGACTTTAAAGGAAAGGAATAGTGAAAAGCAGAAGAAGAATAGGAATAAATATAGAGGGGGTTTGGATTAATGCAGTGATGAATTGTCTACAGAAGATCTCCAGTGCTTGAACAGGAATGGGGGCACACCACAGTGTTTGTGTACAGCACTCCTGGGCCTGAGGTGTGGAGGGTGATTTCAGTGAGTAATGAGAAAAAGAAAGCAAGAGTTGGTATTTCTCTCTGCATTCCCTACTGTCACAGGTTTAGTTAAAATTTGGATTAAATAAACAGGTTTGTCAATAATTTTCAAGTTAAAAATTACCATCTACTAAAGCCATAAGTATATTGGAAGGACATGTATTTGTATCCAAATTTTCACTGAAATTTTCATTAGTGGTTTCATTCCCAGTTCTATTCTTTGTGTTTCCATGTGTATTCTGGAGATGAAACATTTCATTTCCAATTTAAATTCACATAGATAATTTTTATTCTGTTCTTTCTCCTCAAGGTAAAGAATATAGAAGAGATTAAATATCTTTTGATGTTTTATTTTTTAGTTTTAATTAATCCTCTTGTAATAGTTCTACTAAAAATATAAATATTTTTATTTCAATTTTTTAAAAAATCAGCTTTTGATTTTTTAAAGAGGGTTGAGAAATCACTTTTTGGGAACTGGGCAAGATTATAAAGAAGTAAAGCAGTCACTGGATCTATTACGTTCAGAGATAGTTGCAATATTCACATTTTCTGGAATATGGTATTCAGAGTTCTTGCTTTAGCATTTTTACAAGAAAAAGTCTTTGTAAACGCTTGGAAAAACAGCAGCAATTTCTTACTCAAATGTCTCCTTTTGTTGTTACACCTACGGGTGGACTGATTTTATTAGTGGCATTGCAACGCTGCTGTTAATGTGGTGCTACTGAAAATCAAGTTTTTAACATGCCTGTGCCAAAATATGCTTGTATTTTTAAACTGATCTTTTTAATCTTCATAGTTTTAAGGAATAATCCTTTTTTTTTCCTTTAAACTTTGTCTTTTAGTCTTCCCCAGCCTCTGGTTGGGCTCCTTGGGTGCTTCCATGAAGTGGATATTTCTGCCTCATTACCACACACCATCTGATTTTATTGGAGCATCAAAGAAAATTATTTTTTTCCCCCTTATATCAAGATGTTTAGATGGCAGATGTTCCTTAAATGTTGGTAACTGGGAAATATGGATTCTTCATTACTTACAAGTTGTTAAGTTTCTGCAGCATGTAACTAAGTTATGTTTGATCACTGAATAGGCTGCTTCAGTGGGAACAGTGGAAAGGTTATATTATTTTTCTCTTTATTTAGCCAACTCTTCCATTGGGAGATTATTCAGGTGCATTGAAAATGGAAAATCACGTTTTCTTTTTTAAGAGCTTCAGGATATTTCCATCATAAAATTGTGCCAATTCAGTAAATGATTACAGAAAGTTTGCAGCTGCACTTGAAACAGTACTTAGAGTAGACTGATTCTTCCTTCTAGCTGATAGAAAATATATTTTCTAAAAGAATATAAGTTTGTGGAGCTAAAAATAAACACTGGAGTAACATTTTATCCCAAATGTCTGTCACATTCTTTCTGTTTCCAAAAGCATTATCAGTCATGCCTATAGTGCTGGTAAAGAGCAGCTACAGGGATTACTTTCAGTACTTAAAAAAATAATTGCTCTCTAATCAAAGATTTCATATTTTTGTGCTTTTTATGGTTAGAAGGCAAAATATTTTGTTTAAAGGGACCTGCCTGTTTGATGTATTTTTCCAGAGAGGGGTTTAAAATTACTGAAGTCCTGAAAAACCCTTTGACCTCCACTGAGATTATATAAGCACCTTGTGATTGCTTGTTGGCAAAGATCACCCTCTGTATTCCTTCATGGATTATTTACATTAATATGTGTCCATGGGCATGTACTTATTTTTAAGATAAAATTTATTGTCAGAAAAGGAGAATCAATATGTTATTGCCATAGTCTGTAGTGTATTTAATTTGCATGTTGGCACATTTACCAAATGCTTTCAGAAACAGCACATCATATTAATAATTCTGAGAGTCACAAAGGGGATCCAGCTGAAACTGCCTCACAAAATCATACCAAAAAATCATATATTATTGAAGAGAAAAGGACTACAGCAATTTTGTATTTTCTTTACATTTAATTGCTTTTTGTATTCAGGGATTTTACTCAATTCTAAGTTACTAAGTGCAGTATGTTAAATACAAACTTTTAATGACTATTTGTGTTTATTTGCAAGTCTGAATATGCCCTGTGGAAAAGAAGCTTGACCATTGTTGTTTGCAGAAATTTAATATCTTTTGCTTTCAATCCCTTGTTTTGAACCATCAATCAAGATGGATTGAAAACACTCTGCTTTGTGTAGTACAAATTTTCCTCCCCCTTGTTTTGTTTTATGACTCTGCCGTGTTATTTTTCCCTAGGACATCTTTAACCTCAAAGGAAATGCACATTATTTTTCTGAACTGCTGTTCCATTTAAGAGTGGATGAATTATAACTCGTGCTAAGTTAGATGTGTATTTGACTTGCACTACAGATCTATTTATAGAATCCCAGAATCTGTGAGGTTGGAAAACACTTCTGAGACCATGGAGTCCCAGCTGTGCCCACCTTGTCCCCAGCCCAGAGCCCTGAGTGCCACCTCCAGCCCTTCTGGGGACACCTGCAGGGATGGGCACTGCAGAGCTCCCTGGGCAGCCCCTGCCAAGGCCTGAGCACCCTGGCCATGGGGAAATTCCTCCTGCCGTCCACCCTGAGCCTGCCCTGGCACAGCTCAAGATGATGCCCTTACCTTCACTCTCTGGACATGCACTGGAGTGGATTTTAATATCAATCTTGTTGTAATTTTTAATATTAGCCTTTTTTTTTTAATGCTACTGATGAAAGAAGCCCTTTGTAGTTACTTTCTGGCTAATTTTGTGTATAAGATGCACACACAAGAATCACTTTTGTTCAGGTTTCAAGGCACACACAGAGGTCAGGGTTTTTTACAGGTATTTCCTCTCAAATACACTTCTATTTCTGTCAGGTAGATTTGCCTGACAAAATAGTCCCCTCACCTTCCACAGCAGGAGGAGATGATGCAGATGTTTGGGAGGGAGTAGCACCATCCTGAGCTCAGTGCTGCACCCTCGGTCCTTGCAGGCAGGGGCATGTCCCTGCCACCCTGTGTTCCTGCTGGGATGAACATCCCTGAACACCTCTGTTCTGCTGGGATCAACATTCCTGAACACCTCTATTCTGCTGGGATGAACATCCCTGAACACCTCTGTTCTGCTAGGATCAACATCCCTGAACACCCCCCTTCCTGTTTGAGGGGAACATCCCTGCAGAGCCCTGTTCCTGCAGGAGGGATGAACATCCCTGCATATCCCTGTTCCTGTTTGGAGGGATGAACCTCCCTGCACAGCCCTGTTCCTGTTTGGAGGGATGAACATCCCTGCACAGCCCTGTTCCTGTTTGGAGGGATGAACATCCCTGCACAGCCCTGTTCCTGCAGGAGGGATGAACATCCCTGCACAGCCCTGTTCCTGCAGGAGGGATGAACATCCCTGCACAGCCCTGTTCCTGTTTGGAGGGATGAACCTCCCTGCACAGCCCTGTTCCTGTTTGGAGGGATGAACATCCCTGCACAGCCCTGTTCCTGTTTGGAGGGATGAACATCCCTGCACAGCCCTGTTCCTGCAGGAGGGATGAACATCCCTGCACAGCCCTGTTCCTGCAGGAGGGATGAACATCCCTGCACAGCCCTGTTCCTGTTTGGAGGGATCAACATCCCTATACACCTCTGTTCCTGTTGGGAAAGGAATATCCCTACATACCCCTGTTCCTGCTGGGCTGCTCGCACTGCAAGAAGTGCTCCTCAGTGTTGGGGATGCTGGGGAGTGGAGAGAGGGCTCCAAATGCAAATTTATCTTCTTGTTATGCAGGTAGCAGCTGTCATCCTTGGTGGCCATTTCCTGAGAGGAAAGAACATCTCTCAGTGCTGATAGAATCATGTCTTATCTACTAAGGCCACAATCAAGGGCTCCCTGACAACATTCTGCATGGCCTGAGTGATCTGTCTGGTGGGAAATCATGCAGGTTTGGGAACAAGAGCATAGTATAATTCAGGTGTGGGAGGGGATTCTAAGATGTTGGTGTCTGGGAGGGGAGCAAAGGGAACCTTTAAACTTGAGGTGTGTAGCCAAAATTCTAGCTAAATACAAAATGTGTGGAATTTGTGTCTTGTTTATATCATGGATATTGCAGCTATCTGAAAAAAAAAATATAGATTAACATATTTTTTATTCTAAATTCTTTCACTACCATGCTGAAAAAAAAAAAAAGGTTTGTAAAGAGTTATTTTCAGGCTTAGAATTTCAATTTTACATAACTTTAGGTTTTTAATATTTCCTTAAAACACTTCCTTGCATACATTCTGGACATTGGATCCAGAATTAAGGATGCATTATCTAAATTATATACTCTCTTTTCATATATAGAGTACAACTAAGTATTAACAGGATTTCTCATAGGTCACAGAAAAAGAATGAAAGCCCTGTGGAATCTGAAATGACAGCTTGTTTAAAATTTTTAAAGCCTTGAACACTTGAAAATATGATGATATAATTATGACAGTGTAATTGCTAACAGACATAACTGTATTATTGTTAAAACTTGAATATATGAAATTAAATAGCTGCAAGATTTAAGATCTCAAGTTTTGCAGTGTATAATGAATATAATGGAAGATAACACCAGTGGAAGCCCTCAGCTAAATGGAAGAGAAAAATAATTCTAAAATATTTCTAAAAATAATCCTAATGGCTTTGCTGTTTCTTCTGGTGCCAAACAAATTCGATATTTTCCTTATTTAAACAAAGAGAGACAAACTCTTTCACTTTGAGAACAGCTCATGCATCCCCTATTTTGCATGTGTTGTAGCACAACTCTTTAATATTAAGGTAAGCACAGCATTTAGGATTGACTCGAAAGTGTTCAGCAAGGATAAAAGCTTAGGGAACTAATTCAGGAAAAATCATACTTATCTGAGCCAATTTTTCTAGCTTGACATTTTATGATTTACTTCCAAGCAGCTAAAAGAGCTTAAGAAACCTCTTCCTTCTGGTTCCTTTTATTTTATTTATTTTATTTATTTATTTATTTATTTATTTATGTGCTGCTTAATCCTGCCTGAAATATGTTTAATTAATATCAAAACAACCAGTTTGGGTATTGGCTGTGAGAAAGCTGAGGATGTGAGAGATGAGAAATGGTCATGTACTGCCTGGGAGTTTTTAATACATGCTAACATTGGTACATCACCCAAAGAATGGAAAGATACTGAGAAGTTTTCAGCAAAATAGAGCTGAGGCTCTGCAGTAGCATTGAGGATTTCCAAAATTTTGTTAGCTTAAAAAATGGTCCAAGCCAATTACACACCCCAAAAATAAAGAATTTCAATCTTTTTGCTATTCTCAGTCGGCTGGTACTGGCAATAAAACTAGTTAAGCTGTGCAGGAGCTTGAGCCTTGGATGAATCCCTTATGAAATTTCTAGGAACAAAACCATTTACGTGCAGGAAAAACATCTGAAGCAGTAAATAAACAAGGAGAAATGGGCAGTTTCCTTTCTGTATTAGCCTGACACCTGGAAACCTGGAGCAAGGCTTGGTGCTAAGTCCAAGCATTGAAATGTAAATGTCCACAATCACAATTAGGGGAATGGCTGCCAGTGCCAGAGGGCAGGGCTGGATGGGATCTTGGGAATGAGGAGTTGTTCCCTGGCAGGGTGGGCAGGCCCTGGCACAGGGTGCCCAGAGCAGCTGGGGCTGCCCCTGGATCCCTGGCAGTGCCCAAGGCCAGGTTGGACACTGGGGCTGGGAGCAGCCTGGGACAGTGGAAGGTGTCCCTGCCATGGCAGGGGTGGCACTGGATGAGCTTTGAGGTCCCTCCCAACCCCAAATCATTCTGGGATTCTAATATATAATCTGTTAAATGCATACATTCATCTTCCAATAATTACTTTTGCTGTGTTCATTCTGAAGATGAGGCCTCCACTCAAAATCTCCAGTTATGGAAACATTGTGGTGGTGCCCAGCAGACCATCCAAAAATTTATACTAATTTTCACCGAGTGACTTTTGTCACCCTAGAATATTGCTACATGGTACCAGAGTGTCGCCCTGATCTTTTAAGATTTTTCTAAGCCTTCTGATATTTGCATTCTTGTAATGAACTTTCTCACACAATTCTATAAATAACTTATTGTTTTGCATTCTTTTATGGAGGAGGAGAAATTTGATGGACTGTTGGTTTGTCCAGTGTCATTGGAGAGCTGGCACTGTCATCCTCCAGTCCACTGTCACTTTTGGAACACTATAAAGTTGGAGTCAGAAAAAGAAACTCCCCTTTTTTTCTTCACCTTGAGAGCAGCAGTGTGCGTGTCGTCATTTCGTGTCCTATCGTGACACCAGAGTGCTACTTTACATAGAACCTGGCCCATTTTTTTTCTTTTTTAAATTTAAAAACTGACAGATGGAAATGTTTGTGCCACCTTTCCAAGGGAATGTGTGGTGTTTGTATGTAGATGGCACAGTTCTCCAGAAGCTCTGCACTGTGTTGTCTGCTCTTTTCCAGAGCTATTTCCAATATCTCAGCTAGAAATACAAGACATGCAAAGATAACAGTTTGTGCTACTGAACATTGTTCAAGAATGTGCTGAATTTTTGTCCCCTAAATATAAATAAATAAAATGCCAGTTTTCTGGAATCCCATCACAGACTTCTTTGTAATTATCAGCACTTGAGATTTTTGCTAAAGCTGTACAAAGATTACATTAGCATAAAATGTTGTGTTCTTTTGATTGAATATATTATTTGAGAAAAAAATATTCCACAGTACTAAAGGTAGGAATAAGAAATTATTACCTGCCAGGTGATAAATAGTACTCTATTGATGAGAAATATTTTTTTAAAATGCTAATTGCTCCGTTGAGGTTGACATTTAATCCGGTTAAAAATATGCCACAAATCCAGCTTGGAAAATTCAGTATATAAGTAATGGGGCTGTGTGAATTGTAGCAATTACTGGTTCAAATTAGTGGGTTCTCCTTTAAAATTTCCCTGTCACATCATATTTTGTCACATCATGTAGTTCTTCACTGCACTTTGGCAGGGGCTCCTGATTGGTGAGCTGCAGGGAGATGATCAGAGCCCCACTCTGACTTTGGAGCTGGTGATTGGGAAGGAACCAAACACTGCAATGCAAATCCCACCTCTGACTGATTGCACAGCTACAGCTGGTAGCTTTTAGTCCAAGACATCTCTGTACAGAACTTTTTTCACCTTCTTAACCCCTCAGAGGCTCCTCATAAATTCCTGCACTTGGTTCTGAGCCTTCTGGGGTCGCTGCACAGTGGGAGTGCAGTGCTGCCTGCTTGGGGTCTCTCTCCTCTCACCATTGCTAACTGCTGGCATGAAATAAAAATGAGTTCATCAGGCTTAGCAAAGATGAGAGCACCAAACTTCTGACAGTAACTGTGATGTCTCTGAGTGTTCAGCTGCTTCTGAAATTGGTGATGCTGTGTCTGTAGGATTGGACCTCTGAGGAATTTTCTGGTTATCTACAAACCTTAGAAACTGTCTTCCTGCACAAAGCAAACGGGAATCCTTTCATTTAATCAGCTTCCTTTGCTGATCCAGAGCAGAGAACGTTTCACTGGATGCAAAACAGAGGAACTTAGCTGTAGTAAAGTAAGTCTTTGTTTGTTCCTAAAAAAAAGCCCAGAAGGGAAAATATTGATAGGAAACCTCTATTCTCTCCTTTATTCAGACCAATCAAAACTCCTGTTCTTAGCTGTGGAAGTGAAGCCAGCACAGAAAGCTTCAGGGTATATCCTGGTTTATGGATAATTGGTCAGAAGTGTTTAGATTTTTCCCTAATCCATATTTTCTTGGTGAACCTGCCTTTTGCAAATTCTTTAGACAAGAGTCACTATGGAGTCATTTAATGCCACCTGGTTTTGTTGCTCCTCTGTTGCAGTTGTTGGGCTGGAATACAGAAATGTAACCCTTTCCATAAGAGATGATTTGTGAAGCTGTCTCCACTTGGATGCAGAGAATTTTGGAAAAGAAATAGGGGTCTTGTGGCTCACCAAAAAAAAAAAAAAATAAACCAAACAACAACAACAACAAAAAAAACCTATTTCTGGTGCTGGTGTTCCTGCTGTTTGTACTTCTTGAATTTCTCCACAAGATTTCTTTCTTTCATAAAAAAGATTAATTACTGGGCTTTAATCTTCCAGGCAGTAAGATCTTCCACTTTCCAATCAGATGAGGAAATTGTGCTCAGCCTCTGAATTTTCACAGTGCCTTGGGTAGGCAGGGAGCTTTGTGACCATCCAGTTCCAGCCCCTGCCATGGGCAGGGACACCTTCCCTGTCCAGCCTGGCCTTGGACACTTCCACCTGGAGCATTCCACCTGGAGCAACTTGGGCTGGTGGAAGCCCATGGCAGGGGGTGGAACAAGATGATCTTAAAGGTCCCCTCAACCCCAAACCCTTCTGATGTTCCATGAGAAACTACTGGGCTTTTTTTCCTTGAACTTGAATGTGGATTGTTGCTTGTGTTTGTTTTGTTGATGTTTTTAATTGCAAAATCCCATCTGACTGCCTTATTGAGATAATTTAGCTTTTTTTCATCCACGTTTATAAAGCAATGTTATAAAGCAAAGTACAATGATTGTAGAGAAATAAGAAATTATAATAGATTATGTTCTGTAAAAATGGCTAGTGATTTATCCATTTACAGCAAGAGGAGTAAGGACTGTGCACTGTCCCTCAAACCTTCCTTTCTCTCCCCTGCTTCTTGGGTTGGTGGTTGGGTTTTTTGGTTGCGGGCTAAAGCCTCCTCATGCTGCAATGTAAATAAGGTGCTTTTGGTGAGGAAGTTTTAAATAAGAACATTTATTCTGGCAAAATAAATTTAAAAAAAAGCCAAGGAAGGAAAGGCACTGCCCCATGTGTGCTCCATGATGAGCTGCTGTCCTCATTTTTCACTTGGAGCCAATCGTTATGGTACTGAAGTGAGCAGTGCCTCATCTATACATATATATCATTTTTCCAAAGGATGCTCTAGAGAGGATGAAGATCAATATAAATTCATTTTTTCTGGTAATGGAAAACATTTGAACTGTTCAGCTATCAGGCCCAAAGATGACTTCTGGGGGTGTCATGCTTGTGTTTTAAGCCACTGTCCTGACAATTCCTGGCGTGTGTAAACTTACAGCTTTGTGTGCGCCTTGACAAGTATTCTGAAGAGAGCAGAGTTACTCTGAGAAGGTAGAATGCTACATAATTAGCAGAAAAACAATTTTCCTTAAATAGACCGTGTCCTCAGCATTCAAGTGTGTTCTGCTTATTGTAGAGATAACCACATTTGGAAAAATTATAGCGGTTTAAAAACCACTGCAGGAAGTTCAAAATGCTTTCTCACACACACTGTACAACAAATACTGTGATGGTGCTGGGATAAAACTATATTTGAATTCATGAAGAGCACACAGAAGTGCCAAGGTATTGAGTTTGGAAGAATGATGCACCAGCCCTAAAAGAATTGGCTTTAATTACAAGACGTGCTCTGCTAGTTGCCTGCAACATTATCTCCTTAATCATAACCATTCAGCAATGGACATACTTACACAAAGACATTTCTATTGGGAAGACACTTTCAAACTACTCAGAAACCTCAAAGCAGGACAGGAAAGAATAATGCCACGTTTAAGTGGAAAATGCTGACAAAATCTGAAGTGCATTGCAGCGGGGATAGAACAAGTAATTGCTGTGTTATCATTAGGAGGTTTGGACAAGGAGGAAAAGGGAGAAGAGAATAGAGACCGGAATTTGAATTCCTCAGTTAAGCTTAGTGCCTTTTGGAGGAAGAAAACAGTGTACGGCTGTTACAGGCAGTGTAAGTGTACTTTTTTTATACCTTTGGCATATGTGATTTCTGTGCCAAATAGCTCGAGAGAGATGCTAATTTTATCAAAAATGTTCCATTTTGAAGTTGCATCTCATTTAAACCTGAACTCTATTTAGTGCCTGTATCTGGTAGGAAAGGGGGGAAATGCATTCATTTTGTAAGTCATAGGAGGAGGGGCTGAGGGAGCTGGGAAGGGGCTCAGCCTGGAGCAAAGGAGGCTCAGGGGGGCCCTTCTGGCTCTGCACAACTCCCTGCCAGGAGGGCACAGCCGGGGGGTCGGGCTGTGCTGCCAGGAACAGGGACAGGAGCCCAGGGAACGGCCTCAGGCTGGGCCAGGGCAGGCTCAGGGTGGACGGCAGGAGGAATTTCCCCATGGCCAGGGTGCTCAGGCCTTGGCAGGGGCTGCCCAGGGAGCTCTGCAGTGCCCATCCCTGCAGGTGTCCCCGGAAGGGCTGGAGGTGGCACTCAGGGCTCTGGGCTGGGGACAAGGTGGGCATCGGGCACAGCTGGGACTCCATGGCCTCAGGGAGCTTTTCCAACATTATTTGTTTTGTGATTCTATTTATATTTTTTTATTATCTTACATGTGTTGAGTATTTAAAGGAGTTCTAGGTCTTAAATTGTAGAGCATTAAGTCATTACTACTTGAGGTTTTTCCTTTTATTTTTTAATTTTATAGCACTTCCTCAGCATTCAAGAAGTTTCTTCTGCAGATGAGTGATTATTCTGTGGGATTTTCAAACGTCTAGGTCATACAGACCTTCTCTACTTTTCCGTGGCAGTTTAAAAGAGAAAAATATGTTTGTGACACTTTATAAGCTATAGATTACTGAAGATGATTTACTAGTGCCTACTTCAGGAGATCATCATACAGCAGAGAGGGTGACTGGCAACATGTTAAAGTTTCAGTAATCTGTTTCCCCTTCATACTTCTGGCTTGGCTATAAGTATTTAATAAATTCAACTGAAAATTACTGCTTTGGGAAAGTCCTTGTAAGAACTTTAGTAGAGGAAAGAGCTGAATACTACACAAAAATATTCTAAGTGTCTGGGGAATGTTTTCTGTCCAGATATTTTTTGTTAGTTTCTTTTTTTTTGGTGTTTCTTTTCCTTTTCCTCCCTCCTTCTTTTTTAGTTTAACTGAGGAAAATCTGTAGAACGAAAAACAAAAATACTCCATTAAATACTTCTTTTTTTTCCTGGTTCACAATACTTAGAGTCAGGGTACCATTCTATATTAAACCCCTGAGAGATAGAAAGAAAACAAACCCAATTCTCATATTGAACAAAAGGAGCTTTAAAAATTGCTTAAAGAAACCAAACCTGCCAAGCTTTGTTTCACTTTCCTCCATTCAAGAGGAAGGAGTTTGGCCTGAGGGCACTGAGGTCCTCATCCAAGCCAGGCTGGAAAGAATCCCTCATGGTCTAATTATCAGCAGCTCTGGGTAGAGAGAGTGCTTATGGAATGCTCTTTAATGAGGGGAAAGCAGGGGGATTATCTCAGGAATGGCCTTAAAACACACACATTCTCTTTGAAAATTAACACCTTTTCCTAGAAGCTCGGTGTATTTATTTTTCTATTATTGCTCTATTATAGGAATGTAAGGCTTTATGAGCATTCGATAGATTTCTGTTAGTTTGAAAGGCTTTTTCAGACATTTGAAAGAAATACTTAGACTGAGGGGGGGGCTTGACACAAGCACAGGAAAATAGGGGCTCAAAGTGTATTTCCTGAAAGAAGTGTTGACTTATCCTGGGTTTTAGGGCTGCATGTATGTGTTTTCCTCAGCGACTCAAAGCGGATAAACCACCTTCAAGAGGACTCTCTGCAGCATTTACTAAGAAACAATATCTTTTTTTGGCAGATTAGGGCTGTTTTCATGGGTTTCTGCAAAATTCAGTGGTAAGAGTCGCTGCCTGGAGAACCCTGGGAATGGACCCTACAGGAGATGGGAATATTGAGGTCCTCACCTGAATTGCAGCCTGGCTCATCCAGCGGGAATGTGGCTGTGGAATGTGCTTCACTGGGAATGTGAGGCGGGAGCAAAACCAAGCAGCAAAACCTCTTGTCTAGCTGGTGTTTGATGATGGTCCTGGCTGGAGCAGCTCAGGAATTCACAGCTCCTGGAGCCGAGAGAAACAGAGTGTAACTTGCTCTCCTAAAAAGCTTTGGCCTCAGCAGGTTGGTAGAGAGGAAATAAGGATCAGAACCACCCATCCCCAGAGCTCAACCGGGCTGTGAGTCTGGTTTTGAAGGGGCTGAGCTGGTGATCACTAGTGTTTTTTAATTCTGTCTTTTGCTTCAGAGATAAGTTCTAGCTAATGAAGGAATAAAGATTTAAACCAAGTTTGGGAAAGCAAAAGAAGAAGAAATCCAAATTCCAAGTGCTCAGAGCCTCATCCAGGTGAAGCCAGAGCAGTTTCCCTGGAAGTGCAGCAGGTTCCCTGTGCCCTTCACCCAGACCCAGAGCATGCACACCTGCTTTGAATTCTGCAATCTGGCACTTGGGAGCTTCTTTCTGTTGGTGGATTCCCTGAATACAATCTTTGAGGTGTCTTTGAGAAGAATTTCAAATCAGGAGAGGATAATCTGGAAAATATCTGGATAACCCTGAAAATCTATTGATGCTCACACGGCTCTAATGTGATGGAAAAGCCAAGAGCTTTCACTGTTTTATCAGAGTATTCACAATTAATTCCATAGGCAATTGGAATCTGTCAAATTTATATAAACCTGCTAATTCATTAATTTCTTCCAAAATATACATACTTTTTATTACTTTTTCTATGAGTTGGTGTATATATATATACACACACACATATATATATATATGATGTTTCAAGAGAAAAACCTGTCAGACATTGGATTGGTTGGTTTTAAAGCCATCAGATGAGTTAAAGGAAAACAAATGTATGGAAATGAATTAGAGGTAAAAGGATTTAATTGAAGGTTTATTGAAAGTAATTGAAATTAACAAAGGCTATTGACAGAGATCAGAAGTAATTAAATTAATGTGAAGAAATTGGGTTTAATTGAGATTTAGTTGAGAATTACTGAAATTGAATGAAAGTCAGTGAGAGAATCGATAAGCTGTCTGCTGATTTTTAAAATTGATATTTATGATATTCTATGATGAAAAGCTGTTCTTTAGGAAATTATATAACAAAGATATATAAATGTGATTTTTTTCTTAATGAAAAAACAGCTATTTTACTGGCATCACAAATTTTATTAAATATTCAAAGTATCTAAACACAAAATATAAGCTTGATAAATAAGAGATTCATGAGCTGTACACAGAGAATAGAGAAATGTTCCATGATTTTCCAATTTCTGTTATAATTGCTGATGAAAGAAGTGAAGTACTGCTAGATAAAGAACTACCAGACTGGTCGTAATTCTCAGTTATCATCTTTTAAACAAACTAATCCATCATGTTTATGGCGTGGCATTTTCCAGTGGTATTACTTGCAAAGGCTGTTAATTGTTTCAAAGTGACCCTAGTTTTATATGGCAAATAGGAATACAAATAGGTAATTTTTGTCATTTTAGAATACAGATATCTAGATTCTGAAAAATATGGGTCTTTTTACTTGGTAACCATGGTCCTGAAAGGGAAGAGAACTTATTGCTGCCTTCTTGTTGGGAACCAATACCCAAAAACAGAGGGGATTTGGGATAGCAAAGGGTAAATAAAAGATGTGTAAAAGAAAAAAATCCTTGCTGTTTCTGATTCAATGTGTTAGCTTTCTCTAGTCTCTGTGTAAGAGGTGGTAGTCCTTGGAATGATTTAATATATTAAAAAATAAAATATCTGAAACTGGAAGCTCAGCCTCAGGCATGTGTTGCTCATGACAAGTGTCCAAGTATTTAGAGTTATATTTTCTAGCTTCAAAAGAACACATAATTTGAAAAGCAGCAACTACAGCCATTAAAAAATTGCCTTGGTGCTGATCTTGAAGAAGATGCTTAGCCTATCTCTTCATTTAGTGGTAGAAAGTCTTATTTTATTTAAAAGAATATGTTTCTACCTCCTATGCATTTGATAATATTGCCCCTTTCAAATATTTTCAGAAAAAGTAATTGGCAGTGCTTCCAGCAAAATAGACAGACATCAAAAAAACCTTCAGGGGAGGCAATTGCAGAAAAGGACTCCAAATCTGCTTATATAAATTGGATTTTCCTAAATTCTCAAAATTAAGGTAACTGTGCACATTCCAGAATGAAATGCAGTTCAGATTTTGAAAAATACTCTTTCCCTTTCAGATATTTTAATGTATATATGTATAATACATATACATAGTTTTATAAAATATCTCCAGCATAAATAAAAGCTGGAGCTTGCAGGGATTTGACTTTTTTCAGTCAGGTTTTAATTTCTTCTGGCACCTTGGAGAATATAAAAGAGCATGTGGGGAAGTATTGTCATGTCTGTAATTCACATGTTTTAATGTAAGAAGGAAAAGCATAAAAGCTATTGAGGTTTTTTTCCCTTGTTTTTGTTTTTTTATAAATTTATGAATTAGAAATATTTTTTAAAATTTAATATTCATCAAAATTGTATTAATTTTATAGGGTTTTTTTTCCCAGTCTAACTGGAGTGCTGATTCCCTGGGTTTTTTATTTATCCAGAGGAGAGACATCATGAAAGGAGCATTAAGCTGTTCTGGAAAGGTCTGTGGGATGTCAGTCAGTCAGAAATATTCTGTAGAAACTACTGGCTCACTTTCTGTCAGTGGGGTGTGATTTGACACCTTTTCTACAAGAGATCTGAATGTGAAGAGCTCAGGCAGTTATCAGGGTATCTCACCATAAAAGCTGCTGTGGTTTGGGGTTTTTAGGGCTGGTCAGGTGCCAGAAGTTTTGTCCTGTTTGGTCACAGGAGTAGAATGGCAAGTTCAGGGTTCTGCATTTCATTTCTCCTGTGAGGCCTTTCTCATTTTGGTGCATTATGTGTTTCTAGGACATCTATGAAGTTCTGGTCCCCTGAATGCAGCAGTTCTTGCCCCTACTTCAAATTGTTTTGCTGAACAATCTCAGGTCTCTATGGACTTTGCTCCTTCTCTGTGTTGTTCAGACCACATTAGATGTGTCCTTGCTGTTTCCTTTATCAGCTTCTCTCTTTGCTACTTTTAATTCAGATATGAACCTTCAGGAAAAGAAAAAAAAAAGTGCAGTTAATTTTCTCTAGCCTGAATATGACTTTTTTAAAAAAAGAAATTAATCTGAATCCTACCGTGACTCTTTATTTATATCCTCTGCAGTGAGTCTATAATGTATAAAGATGTTTTCATATGCTTGTCTCAATTAAAAATCATATTGCATGTTGAAGAACACTGGGCTATTCTGAGGTAAGCATGAAGGAGTTTATATGGGTTTCTCTCAGAGAATGACTTTTAGCAATTCATCCTAACTGAACATATTGCACAAGGTCAGATACAATGCTCAGTCCCACAGAATTATTTTTTGTATTATAATGACTGTATTTCTGTAGGAGAATTAGATTTCTACTCCAAGAATATGGAAAGTTCTGTCCGGTGTAAGCCAAAGGAAAATACCTCAGCTCACAGTGAAGTAATATTTATGTCATGGTATGACAAAGCCCTTATGACAAAACCTGGCCTCTTCAAAAATGGCAGTAGTTACAATAGCACGAGTACAAATAGCTCACTTTGGCTGCCTTTCTTTTCTTATTTATTTGTTTTGTGTACCTGTGCTCCCTGCATGGAGGAGAGTTTCATGGCAGCCTGTGGTCACGGTGCCTGTTGGTGGTGTTGCCTTTTGCTGCTTTTCTCTCAGATGTTATCTTTTCATTTTGAAAATGTCCCAGGAAAGGTTGAGCTGCTTTGCTGTTGTTAGTGGTTTTGCTGGTGTAACACTTAAAAATAAACCTTGAGTGATCAGTCAGCTCAGGGCAGCCATGTCTCATTAGAACACCCAGTCATTATTTTTCTGATTAGCAAGTCTAGTTGTGCAGTACATTTATTTACATGAAAATACCTGCATATTCACCTTTCTAAGGACATCTCTGCCATTTCCCAAGTGCATCACAACTTCCTTGCTGCACATTTTTGGAGTAATTACAATTCAGCTGTGACTTTACATTCCATTCACAGATAGAAAGTGATATTTTCTTTATTTTCCAGCAAAGCTTTAACTTAGTCTCTACTGATGACAACATTTCTGTTCTCATTTTAGCTGGGAAAGCTTTGAAAATAAGCAATCATTTTTAAATAATAAATAAACATATTTGCACAAATCAGAGTGGGGATGAGTTAGATGGGAACTGCAAGCCCTGTGCTGGCTGTACCTCACATCTTACACGTGTTCCTTGTTTAAAGGCAAGCCAAGCATTTCAATGTGAATCCAAGGACAGGCTGTGCTCTTGCTGTTGCTTTGATCAGTCATTTCTAGACATGCTGTTTCCTCTGTCATATTCAGAGATTACATTCGGAAACTTATTTGATTCTGAAGCTCATAAATGAGTAAATGTTTGTATTTTTGGATTAACTGAACTGTGAGAATTTCATGGAAGATAAGAGTGGATTTAGAGCTACAGCTGAGAGCCAACAGCCAGCTAAAAACTTTTGGAGTAGGCAGTTATAGAAGGCTTCCCTCAGATTTTGTGCAATTTAAATACAATTCTCAGAGAGTTACATGAGTTACACTTAGGGTAAACCTTAGCAAAAAATAATTAGAGATTAATTTTCATAGCTAAGCTCTATACTTTCATTTCCTTTGCTTCATATAAAGCAAACCAATGATCTCCATCCTTTTAGTAGCACAGCCCCCCGTGATCTGTGTCCATCTTGCTTTGTTGTGTATACATATTAGGTAATGATCAAAAGTTTTAATTCTTGTAGCAAGAATTAAAATGGGTTTTATGCACTTTATTTCTGTCTCATTTTGACTGCTTTGCTCTGTCTGCATTCAAGTTTCTTTGCATTTCCTTTCTGGCAATTCTCCCCCCCCATGAGGTACTAAATCCTCTCCTATTCCAAACTCCAGCATGTTATTTAAAGTGGCTGAGATAACTGTCTGTAACTTACAGCTCTGGTGAGGCAGCTGTGTTTTCCCTTCAGTTTCTGGTTCAGCCAAAACCAGAGATGTTCTCCAGGTGTGCGTCAGGTACCAGTAACAAATACAGCATCCACCAACACGTGAACTCCTAATCTTGCAGCAGGCCCGGAACTGACAGATCTCATGGCTTGAAGTTACTTTTATGTGCTTTGATGCTCCATCTTTATTTCCTGTCAGGATGGTTTTTAAGCATCTTTTAATGTCCCTCTCCTTCTACTCTCTGGCCCCTCTCAGCACAAATATGTTTGATATTTTTTGAACTCCTTGAAGAGTGGTATGTTCTTTTTGGTATAGGTAATGGAAAAGGAGAATATCTCACCATCTGCTTTGGGTAAAATTTGGAATCAGTTTTAACTCTTCTTAAAAAAGCTCCTAAAAAAATAGGATCACACTTTTCTGTCACATTTTCCCAGTGGTTTTGTTTTGGTTTGGGTTTTTTTCTTGTTTTAAATCAATATCCTCTTAAAGACCAGTGTTGTCAGAGAACAGTAGAAGATGGCACGTACATAGGTTGGTAATAGGATGAGTAATTTTTCAAATAGTGTCATATCAGTTGAAATCCAACAGTGATAAAATCACATCTGGGTGGCTGTTTGATGGTTTTTAGGACATACCAAGTTCTTAATCTGTTTCTTAGAGAGAAATAATTACTGTGTAACAATCCCTTCCATCACACTGCACCCTGGAACAATTTCTGTGGCAACTGAAAACCAGAACTGGGAAGGAAAATGAAATCATTTTTCTACCTCTTAAGCTGCTTCTGTGGGTCTTGCATCCTCACAGCAGAAGGGGAGCTGGAACTGCTTGTAAGTAGCTGAAAACCTACAGAAATTTTTAAGAATGTAACTGGCATTTGCAAACACCAGATTGATTTGGAACAATTCAAACCAACAAAACCTGCCATTCTGAGTTTATGAAGTCTGTGTCAAAATGATTGTGATGTATTTACTCTTGTTTCATAATTCTGTTGCATCTGCTTGATTAAACATTTAAGCTATTGAAAAAGGGTAAATCATTATTGAGCCTAACAAATGTACACAAGAAAAATCAGCTGACCTTCAGCTCCGACACTTCATCTTCTCTTGACATTTCCTTTATTTTGAGCACCTGCCCTAGCAAACACATTGCTAAGTAATTTCAAAAACTGTTCTGTATTTAGTCAGACAAAATGAAGTTAACAATGGAATGACTGCTTGGGAAATGAAGATTATTTGGGTTAGAAGAGACCAAACACACAGTATGAACAGGAAGTGTGGCTGAGCTTAAGCTAGCACATGACCACTGTATTTCATCTTTTATGAAAACTTATGAGGAGATACTTTATTTAGTGTACAGTTCTGTAGTGGAATGTATAGAAAACCCAGGAAATAAATGGTTTTATAGGGTAGTGGGGGGGGGAGGAAAGATTATGTGGCGTCTTGTGGAATATGTGTTGTAGTTCAGCAGAATGTATAGAGAAGGAATCTTTAAAATTTAATGTATCATATGGTGGTATGTTTCATACTGTAATTAACTTGATTAACCCCGAGGCAACAGGTAATTATCTGCCCTATAAGTCAGATCAGTCAATGTCCAGATAAGTACTAAAATATTCTTGGGTATTTTTCAGAAATATGTTGCACAGCCCATAATTTGTCTTGCAAAACAGGAAAGAAGGGAGCTAGGGTTTTTTTTGTTTTTTTAATCCCAAAGAAATACTTATTGCTGCTGTTTTGAAAAAATAGGGATGAAAAGGTAGGGATTCCATTCAAATCACTCCAGATTTAATTTTATTTTTGGTAAAGGGTAGTTAAGTAACCCATGAGCTTTCTGCCTGTCTTAAAAGCAATGGGGTTTATGGTGCACACCACTTTTGGAAAGGATTTCGTGGCAAGTGATGTGAAGAACTCCCCCTTGCCTCACATCCCTGAAGTTTAAAGTGGACTTTATTCCCTTACTTGTTACACTGAGCTTCCAGCTGAGCAGCTGATAGTAGAAATACTGGATTGTTGTTAGCCTAAAGGTAATCCTCAGAGTGAAGTGGCAGGATCTGAACTTCAGGAATTCAAAATTTGTAAGTTGTAGCCACCTACCTAAAACTGTGCTTGCGAAGATCAGACATATCAAACAATTAGCAGGTCAGCTTAATACACAGAATAACTATTACTACATGCTAGCACTGAGAGTTATGCAGATTAGAGAATTTAAATAATAACTTTATCCCAGAGGACACTCGATAATACAGACTTTGACCTCATTAATAACCCTGCATTAGATAAAATACAGATACAAAGTGAACCATGAACTAAAAAATATGAAACAGGAGATGAACTTGAGCTCTTACTGTCTGCCTAGTTTTATCAGAAGTTATCACAGGCCAGTGAAACACAGAACAGAACAAAATCCTCCATGATCTTTTAGTATTACACCCTTGGAAGCCCTAATGCCATTGACGTCAATGTCAGAAAAGTTTGGAATCTGGTGCTTGTTATCTTCCACAGGATAGCAGGTGTTCAATCAAAGTTGTTAATGTATTTTCTGTGGATCTCATATACTTTAAAAGCAAGTAATTAGAATTATCCACAGATACTTTGTAACTATGAATAATTCATTTCCTGTGCATCAATAAAATAATTATTGCATATTATCATTCTTAGCTTTCTACTTCAATAAAATTGCTCACATCATGTCACTGTCATAGTAATGTGCCTTTTTATTTTTCATATTAATGAAAATTACCAGTAGAATGAGGAAAATTGTAATAAGATTTTATGTCACCTATAAGCCTTTTCCACTGTACTGCACTGAAATTAGACAATATCTGGATTCTGGTTGATTGCAGATGGGTATTCTTGCCCACCTTAGACACTTTTAATGCTTCTGTTCTGAAATGATTGTTAAGTGTTTTAGAGCTCTTTCTTTAGCTTAACTAACTCAATTACCAACTCACTTGGTAAAATTTAGACAATTTCTTTATGCTTCTAAAGAATTTTTTCTAATCTCGTTCCTCTGTTTGTTTAGAAATTCACTACAGTCTTGATCCAGAATGATTTCACACATGAGGATTATCTGCTTTAAAAAACAAGTCTATATATTATATTAAGCCATCACTTAAATCTGTGCTGGCTTAAGATCAACTTCAATACGAATTTATTTTTAATGACTTATCTTTCAGACTGTATGTAATGCTCATTAGAAATTAGTTCAGCTTAATATATATATTTTTTAATCCTGAAAAAACAGAGCAAATAGTTTGGGGTTAAAATAGAAATTAAAAAAAATATATCGACCAAACAAAGCCAACAGTCTGAAATAAATTCTTTGTTGGAATACTTAAAACCATATTAAAATATTTAGGTTTGTTTTAAACTGTGCACTGCTTTCTTAGGAATTCTTTGTTCTTTTCACTATCAAAATGGCTACAACATTGTGGCTTTACCTCTTTTGCAAGATTTAAAAGGATCATTTTCAGGAATGGAAGTAGATTCCGTAATGTGGAATAATCAGAAGCTTGGAGAGCCTGGAGCCAGGTGCTGCAGTCACTGTTATTTGGATTTCACAGAACCCAGCGAGGCTTTCCTGGCCGTGTTCTGGTTAAAAAGGACTTGGCCAGCCCGAGCTGCCTGGTCTCCATCACACCCGTGGCACCTTGAGAGGCTGACCTAGAGCAGAGGCTGGACAGAGTTACAGAATAAAGCAGGGATTTATTAAAAGCCCTCAATGGATCCTCCTTGGGCAGCACAAGAGCCCAGCCAGGGCTGCACCCAAGATGAACCAAAATGGTCACAAAATGCACGAGCACTCACGGGGTCTCTCACTTTGATCAGTTCTGCTCCATTTGCACCTTGCAGTTCATTGTCCCATTCCAGCTTTAGCCCAGGCACTCCCATCCTTCTTGTTTTTCTCTCTTCAGTCTACATTGTTTGTGCTCTTGGGCCTGAGATTTGGATCATTTGTCCTTGGTCCCCAGCTAGAGAAGGAATTGTTTTGTCTCCCTGCTCTGTGCACAGAGCTCACCATCCCCTCATGTGAAGCCCAGACCCACACACTAAAGCAACACAGAATCTGAAAAATATAAAAGCTAAACCCTGAGGCATCAGCAGGAGGGGAGGGGGTGGCCCCAGCACTGATGGACAGTCGTGGTGTGGGTGGGGAGGGGGCAAGAGCAGGTGGGGCCCTTGGGTGGGGACATTCCTGGTGGGAATAAAGAGCAGCCCCAGGCAAAGGGAGAGGGGCATTGCCCCAACCCAGCCTGGGGCACCTGCTTCAAAGAAAGGGCTTTAGCTCATTGACTTTTGGGTTTTACTTATTCTGTTATTCCTCTTGATTGCTAATTGTTCTTTGATACTCTCTGAGCATTTAAAGAAGGGGCTGAACCTGAGTGTCACCTATTGAAACCCCAGAGTTTTTCCCATTAGAATTAAATCATAAGCACAAACCATTGCAGGATTGGGTAGGAAGGTAAAGGGATCCTGTGCAATTTTGGGCCAGGTCAGCATCCTGAGCCTAGACTACACCTTCATTTGCTACTTTCTTGTCAGTTTTCAAAACAATACCAAAATCAGGGGTAGTTTCATGTATAGCTTAATTTGCATTTTGAATTAATGGTATGAAATGAAAAAAATAAAAGGTTCTTTCTTGAAAATTACTGAGGTTTAGCAAAGTATTGATGAAAATAAATCCAAATATACTGTGTTTTGTAGGGAAAAATATATCCAGAATTTCTCATAGCCTTTCTTCTCTTAGGTCTTTCCTGGTTTTCTTTTCCAGACTGCATAGATAATTACAGATGAAGCATAAATTCATCAAGCAGCAGCTGACCAGGCTGTTCTAAAAGGGGAGTGTCATGGTCACTGAAATATGCATTAACATCTTCAGGGTAGGACAGGAGAGAGAGGGGGGAAATAATGTGCATATGAATAAAACTGTACCTTGAGGCTACAATTATCTACACCAGCAACAACCTGATGTTCTTTTATTTTCTGTATTAGAATATTTCTTTGTTGCCTTCAACATTGCTTTAGTGATTTTTGTAGACCAAGCAAAAAGTGTATTCTGCTTATAAGAGAAAGTGTGCTCAGTTTTCTAAAAGGCCTTAGAAATATTTTTTATTTCTACAATTCACAAGCTCAGGTTTTCATAAAACATCTATTGCTGGTCTGAACTTTAACTGTTTTCCCTCCCAACCTTTGCTTAATTTAAAGGGTAAGTGCAATGAAATTAATTTTTAACTTATTACATGTGACCTGTAACATAATCCAAGTACTTGAAATAATTTTCTCAGAGTGTGGAACAGAACCAAAATTAGCTAATAAATACAAAAATGCAGGTTGTAAGCAAAGATCAAAAACCTCCCCAAATTAGGCAGGCATCCTTAAGAACTGAAAAATAAAATAATTGTTCTGTGACATGCTCAGGAATTTAGACTTAGCAGAATATTAAGTAAAATCTTTTATTCTTCCCATTACTGCAAGGTGAACAAACCTTTTGTTTGCAATCTATAATTTAAAAATATTTTTGATGTTAGAAAATGTAAATATTCAACTTAATTATGTGGTGTGCACCAAATGCTTTGTGCCTTATCTGTAGTACCATGGCTCTGCACACATGTGGTGCCTTCTGTTATTTACTATTGTCTTAACTTCAAATTTATTGTCAGGAAAATATCTTCCTTTTCCATCCTTCCATTTGCCGAAACCTGGAACTCAGTTCTTAGCTCGTGACTGTTTGAAGCACAAAGATACAATTGTTCTGTATGGTTTGACATCCAATTCAATGTGGGAATAATCTTAACAAAGTACTATGGAAAATGTTAAGGGTGAGATAAAAAATGCTGTATTCAGGGTTAAAGAATATCACTGCCTGGTGACACTCTTCTTTCTTTTCTCAATTCTGTGCTGTGTAGCCACAGGTTTTGCGCTCAAATATATGTCAAAACTGATTAATTCTGAATTCTACTGCTACTTAACCATCTTTCCAGGCATGACCACATCAGTGTAATCAGTGACAGTGATGTCAATGTAAGTGAATCCTTTTGAAATACATTTCCATTTAGCACTGATGCAATCACACAATCAGACTAGTAAATAGTCCATGAAATGGGGTGTGTGTATTGATCTCCTCCAATTGAACATGCCAGTGTAGTAAGAATTTCCCAGTTTTTAACTTCAGGATAAGATTCACTGCCTTGGGCTCCTCTTGCTTGCCACAGACACAGAATCCCAGAGTGGTTTGGGGTGGGAGGGGCCTCAAAGCTCATCCAGTGCCACCCCTGCCATGGCAGGGACACCTTCCACTGGGACACTGCTCCCAGCCCCAGTGTCCAGCCTGGCCTTGGGCACTGCCAGGGATCCAGGGGCAGCCCCAGCTGCTCTGGGCACCCTGTGCCAGGGCCTGCCCACCCTGCCAGGGAACAATTCCTCATTCCCAAGATGCCATCCAGCCCTGCCCTCTGGCACTGGGAGCCATTCCCTGGGTGCTGTCCCTCCAGCCCTTGGCAATTGTCTCTCTCCATCTTTCCTGCAGCTCCTTCAGGCCCTGCAGGGCCACCCTGAGCTCAGCCCAAAGCTGCTCCTGTGCAGGTGAGCAATGCCAGCTGTGCCAGCCTTTCCTGCCAGCAGAGCTGCTCCATCCCTCTGCTCCCCTGGAGCCTCCTCTGGGCTCTCTGAGCAGCTCCAGGTGCCTCCTGTGCTGGCCCAGGCTGGGGCAGCTCTGCAGCTGGGCTCTCCCTGAGGGGCAGTGCTGGTGCCTGCTCTGCCTCTGGGACTCAGCTCAGGCTCTTCCTGCTCCAGGAATCCACACTCCTGGTTCTGTGCTTTAGAACAGGACAATTCCATCAGCCCTAGAGACAGCACAGAGCATGGAGGGGGTCAGTTTTCTTTTTAGGTGCTTATGTTTGTCATCCAGACTTGTATGATCAGCAATAGGAAAGGAATGTTTTCCTAAGTTAGACTGGGATGAATCTGGGAAGCCCTTCAACATTTTTTTTTCTTCTGGAAGCTTTTAAAAGATCTTCTTCACTGCCCTTGCAGAGGCTTTGAATATTTGCAGCCTCTTAGTCTTGCATCTTGTCTGCTTTAATTTCAAAAAATATGGTGGGGATTCTTTTTCTGGCGAAATGGTTTTGTGGATTTGGTAAAAGCAGTGTCCAGGTGAGGGAGATTGGCTGGTGATCAGGTGCCCTGAATTTGCTCCTATGAAACAGTGAAACTAAGTGAAGAAATTGTAGATCCTGTAATGTTCATTCAAACAGAAAGAAATTGAAAAACAGCTGCACCTGGGGAAAAAGATTTGGAAAGACACCTGGATATGTTCCAAATGTGTGCTTTCCTAATAATTAGCACATCATACACCTAGTTAGCATCTCATAAATAACCATAAAGTAGTCATTTAATGAATCATTTTACTTTGTGCTGTCAGAGGTTACAAAAAAAAAGCAAAATACTTTGTTTATTTTAAGGACAAGGTGTGACTCTTCTTTCAGCATCATTTAAAAAACTGCAGTAGGAAAAGTGGTGTCACCTTACAGAGCAGCTGGGGTATTTTTAAGCTACAGAGCATGAGTTTTGTGCCATCAAGTGCATCAGTGGCCTCGGTGCACTGCTGTTTTGTGTAGTGCTGTGGGGTTTGGCACCTTGCAGAGGGTGGCATTGCTGGGACATTTTTTGGCAGAAGTCAGACCTTGGTTTGTAGCCTGAGCCCCCGTGTTAGGCAGAGAAGCTCCTTAGGCTTCTCATCTCTGTGCTGTTTAAGTAGACTGAGTTTATTGGGTGCTAACCAAAGCACCAGCACACCCTGACATCCTGAGCTGTGTAGGGCTGGGTCTCATCTTGGGGGCTGTGAGGAGCAGTCCCAGTCCTGCTGCCCTCTCTGGGACTGAAATCAGCTGTGGCAGAGGCACCAGGCTGGGCTCGCCAGGGACCAGAGGGGCAGGATGTGTCCCATGGCTGTCCCAAGCTAGGGGGGGAGGGGGAACCCCACACTTAAAGAGTCAGCTCCTTCCTGAAGATTAAAAACCCCAAAGCTGTGTTTGGAAAGCCAGACTTGGATCTTTTCAGGATTCTGCTGCCAGGGAGTGTGGATTCCCTCAGCAGGAAGGGATGGGGCCTTAGTGGCAGCAGGGTTGCAGGAAAGCTGGTCAGTATTCAGGGGAACATCCTCCAAGCTAAAAACAGTCTAGCCAAAAACAGGACACCCAGCCAGGAGCCTGCAGGGACCAACAGGCTGCTCCTGGCAAAATTCAAACATGGAAAGGGAATACATGGAAGATAGAAGCAAAGAGAAAGACAAAGTTATTCCTGGGAGGAATATAGAGAAGCTGAGCATTCAGGGGTGGGCTGAGGAAAGCCAGAGCCCACTTGGAGTCAAATCTGGTGAGAGTTGTCAAAGGCTACAAGAAGAGCTTTCATAAATACATCAGGAGCCAAAGGAATACAAGGGAGCCTGCTGCAGAGCTGGGCAGGGCCCTGGGGCACAGGGGGTGAGGAGGCTCAGGCATCAAACATCTCCTCCACCCCAGCCCCTAGCAGCAGGGCTGGCCTGCAGAAACCCAGGGCCCAGCAATGCCAGGGCGTCTGTGCCGTGGTGGGACCAGATCAGGCTAGGGAACACCTAAACTGCACAGCCAAAAGTCCCTGGGCCCTGGTGGGTTCATGCACAAGGCTGCTGCCCGATTTCCCTGTGAGGCCACTCTCCACAACCCTGGAATGGCCATGGAGCTTGGGAGAGGGGCCTGAGGACTGCAAATGTCCTTTCAGTGTTCCAAAAGGGCAGGAAGGAGGAGCCGGGGAGCTACAGCCAGTCATCCTGGCCATGGCCACCACCCAGGGTGGAGCACCTCAAGTCCTTTCGTCAAGAACTTTCGTGGCTATTCTTGTTATTGTATTTTTAATGTGTAAAAAGATATACTTCTGGAGGAATTTCTTCCATAGGAAAAGTATTCAAAGTCTGCCTTCTACATACAGGCTTTGAAAATTAAAAGTAGCCTGATTTTTAAGCCCTTGGCCTTGGTGGTGGGTATGTGAACAACTGGAAACTCAATTTTGAGAGAAATCAAACATTCCTTTACAAGTCCAGGCCAAATTAAGGCTTAAAACTTTTCGGTAGTAACTGTTTTGTTCTAATGCTATGCTGTATTTGTACAGACTAAAAGCCCTAAATTATGCATAACTTAAATTTCTCATTGGAATTAACAATTACATTTCCAGAGAAATATCAAAGTTGGTAGTCAGCTTTGCAAATTCTTTATTTTTTCCTTTCCTTCATAAATAGGGGAAACTTACCACTGATACAGCCAACCAGAAAGAAAAGAAAAAAAAAAGGAAAAAAAAAAAGGAGAAATTTAGGGAAAATATTATATTCTCTTTTTCTTCTATTCAGAATTAATGATAATGTTTGTGATTACTCTGTCGTATAAAATACGAATAATTAAATACAACAAAGGCCTCTGTATTTAGAATTAATTAAAAATAGTTAAATAGAGCACATCACTAAGGAGCTTTTCTTGTTTGCCTGAAGTTAAGTAAATATGCTCAGTGTTGTAGGATCCTGGTATATAAACACGGGGAAGAGAAGCAAAAAGGAAGGTTTGGAAGGTGGAGTCTGTATTTGTACTCTGGGCTTGCTGCAGGTCAGGGTGGCTATTGGAGGTGTGAGTGGTGTCCGGTGTAAATCTGATTTTGAAGCTAATTTATGTTTACTAAACTCTCTTATATCAGGCTGATCCCATTTCTATCTTCTGGTTTTGGCCTCTTCAGTACCTCCACAAGTTTTTTTTTTTCCTATTGCACAAACAAGTGAAGATACTTTTTCATATCCTAATGTTTTATTGTAAGCCAAGGCTTGAGTTTAAATGCTGAACATAATAATTGTGTTTCTTATCTAAAGACAAGTAAAAATTGATGAAATTCTGAAGTGATTCAGCTAATACCATGAAACTAATTGTGTTTGTTGGGCCCGTAGAGTAGGGGAAAAAACAACCAACACATAAAAATCTGTTGAAGAAACTTTTGGATAAATAAACAGAAAAGTATCCTTGGAGAGCCTTTGACATCCATCAGCCTTCTTTACTTGGTAAGTACCAGTAAATGTTTGTGGAAAGAAAAACTTGGAATTATCTAATGTGGCGAGTACAGGGAAGGTATTTTTGGATTTCTTAATGTAGCTTTCCATTCTGCAATGCATCATTAAGTGTTATAAACAGCAAGGAAAACTGCCAATCATCTTAACAACTAACTGCTTTTAAAAAGCCATCTAGTGACTTTAATTATGATTAAGTATTTATGAAATTAAGTTATGCCGAATACACAAATTCCATCTGGTAATGATCAAGGTGTTTATTTTCTCCATATTGTTAGGCTTTGCTTTTACAGAGCACTCTGAGCACATGCACACTTCTGAAGTTAGGAGAAGCCTCTTACATAACCAGCATATTTTAGTTACCTTGAGAAATAAACCCCGAAGACCTCCAAGTCCCTTTTGTTTCTCCAGTAAGCGGCTGTACTCTTTACCTCCCAATTTTATTCAATATTCTTTCTGTCATTTACCTTCCCTCAGAATTGTTCCCTGGCAGGGTGGGCAGGTGCCCAGAGGAGCTGGGGCTGCCCCTGGATCCCTGGCAGTGCCCAAGGCCAGGTTGGACACTGGGGCTGGGAGCAGCCTGGCACAGTGGAAGGTGTCCCTGCCACGGCAGGGGTGGGACAGGATGAGCTCTAAAGTCCCTTCCAACCAAACCACTCTGGGATTCTGTTTTGGTTTTGGGTTTTTAGCTTTATTTAGCTTTTGCTTGCTTTTGTTTGTTTGTTATTAATAACTGGTTTGTTATTTTGCAGTCTGAAATAATTGAAATAGTAAAGATGAGTGAGAGTGGCCCTGCAATGTTCCCTAGCCTGGGAAGAAGGGTTTGGAGTAAGATATCTAACATTTTCCTTGCTTTCCCATTCTACTTCAACTCATCTAAGGGCTTTACCCCAATAGAATTAATTATTCCTTTCACTTTATGCTTTTAATTAGCAGAAAATAAAAACAAATAATAAACTGAAATGCAGACACTTCAGGTGGATGAACCTGGAAGTCTGCAAGAATTTTTCAATCAGTGCTAGCTGAGGATTTTTTATTTTCAACAGTTATTTACAAACTGTTGGGATACCTTCTGAGTAGTCATTTCTAAATCTAAATAATGCAGTATTTTGGAAAATTTGAGGGTCTGGTCAGGACTGGATGAATATTGTCCAAACACATGGATGAATGTAGGTGGAAAACAGCTGAAAAAACCTGTGTGACTGAAAACACAGTCCCTGAGGAATTGAGAGACTTAACTACTGTACAGCTTTGTAATCAATGAGAGTAATCAACTGTTAACATGTCTTGCAGCTAAGAGCTCAGTACCATTTGTTAGGTACTGAAGTATCTTTGCAAATCTGGCTCTCCATCCTTCTGGCATATGGAATCCTCCTCCTCTCCCTCACTTGTGCTGTTGCTTTTGGCAGCACGGGTAGCACTGCCCTTTTTACTATTACTCCTCCTCCCCGTGCAGGAACTCCAGTTTAATGTGCTGTGAACTTCTGCTCCCTGACAGTCAGAACGCAGAACCACAGTGGGTTGGAGCACATTCACCTCTTGTCTGACCCACTGCTTCTCACTGCCTGTTCTTCTCCTCCCCTGCACATTTCCCTTTGCCAGGGTGCACACTGGGCACCATTTCTGTGTTTGGAAGCATTTAACTACTCTTAATTTTTTTTTCATTTTACTTTCCTTTCTTGGCTCTGAAGATATTTTGCTGATATACAATTGTAACTCTGGGAAGATGGGAGCAAAAAATTAAATCAGTTCTCCTGACCTTAATTACCCTTATTATCCTCACCTAAACTTTTTCTGTTAGGTTCACTGCATATACATACACACAGAAGAAAACCAACCACTAGTCCTCATTGTAACAAATTCATTGACCTGACTTAGCCATCAGAGGTTTTAAGTGTTGGAATTTTATACTGCCAGTCAGCAATCTAACACAACACTTCCTTAGGCCTCACCTTGATGGACCAAATTAAAAAAAAACCTAAAAAAATAATTCAAACTTAATTTATAAACATTATATTCCAAATTCTGTAGGCAATTTCACCATTAGGCAATATGCCTTAGTGCAGTTATATGTGTTTTCATTTTCAGAAGACCCTTCAATACATATTTAAAAAGAACTAACATTTCTCTGAATGCATTTTTGTGCTTGTGCTCTTTCCCAGGCACTTTTTCATTCTCTCATTTTTATTTTTTTTTCAGATTAATGTTTGAATTAACCCTCCATTTTGCCAATGATTACCCTGATGTTTAAAACTTTTTTTTTTTTTTTGAAGAACTCTCCCAAAAGGGAACATATGCCAAATTGTGTGTTGGCAATTACAAACGTACATTTCCATCGTTCAGTAACCAGACAAGTCTAGTGTGCTTATTTCCTTGCACTTGCCAGGCAAGAGAGCTTACATTAGCTCATTAAAGCACCCAACTTCAGTGGCAGTAACAAACTAAACTCAGCAGAACACCAAGGGCTGCATTTTTTGCAATGAATAGCAGCTAAAGAACTCAGTGACATACATATTTGTGTTTTCAAGTAAATAACCCAAGCTGCCGAGTGTAATAGAATGATTTTACAACAAGCCTTGGCTCTGAAACAAATGGACAAGAGAAATAGAAGGTAGATTTTAAATGTTATTTGTCTCCCTGTAAATTATGCATTTGTATTTTAAATGACTTTGCTCTTTAAATAATTAAATAAACACTGGGTTAAAGCCACTCATTTATGTGTCATAAGACTGCTCAGTGTTAAATGAGATTAAACGAGTCTTTCATTTTTGGTTAATAGTTGAATTATTAATTGTTCTTGTATGCCTCTATAGGGATTATTTGGAGAACAGAATTTAGACTATGTTATCCTAAGGAATACAGAGTGTCTGTTTTTAATTCACTGCTGAATTAACTGTGCTGGGGTCTGAGGAAAAGGCTGCTGGCCACCAGCCAACAGCAATTGCCACAAGTCAAAAGAGCTGCAGGCAGCAGGTCAAATTTAAAAAGTACAGAATGCTAAAGCTCAATTATTTAAATCAAAAAACCTAGTGTGGATGATCAAATAAGCAGTTGAGAGTACTTGATTGGGAGCACATGGAAACCATCTGTTCCTCTTAAAGCAAACTCCCTGCAATAAATACAGGCAATCAGTGCTGTTAGCTGGCTACACTTACTTAGGACACTAGGATGCCATTCTCTGACAATTTCTAAAAAACATTTCAGATTATTTGTGGAGAAAAACATGTACATGTGCACATGGGAAATGCTCCACAAAAGTGTGAAGAGTTTTACCTGGTTATTCTTCACTACAAATTAATGTTGTGTAAGTGTAGATTTTTTCTGCCTTTAAAAAAAAAAATTTCTTTTTCTTGATCATCTGTCCATTCCAGATAGATTTCCAACAGAGAGTTCTGAACACTGTTATTTTACATGTAGTCTTGTTGGATGGTCAAAAAATGTCCTACATTTATTTTATCTTTTTATAAAAACAGTGTTTGGTCTTTGGTGCTGGAAATGATTGAAAGCGAAGGAGAAATAGCTCTCTGGTTTGATAGCAAAATATTCTTGATGGCTGTTGTGATATTTAATCCATTGTTGCTTGTTATAGGAGAGGTTTGTAATAGTTAAATTCATTACCACTAACTGGGATAATAAAATGAAATCAAGTATACAGGGCGCTTGTCCTGCAGTCATTTTTCTAAGCTGTAGTGCATATTTCCTGCATTTCAGACCCATGGCAACCTCTCTCCAGAAACAGGAGTATGTTTGGTGCTTATATGCAGCACCATTCTGAAATTTTATGGAAAGTTTCTTCCAAATAGATGGGACTTCTGTTTGTGGAATGATTGCAGGGAACAAATGCAGTGATCAGGCACCTGAAACTGCACAGAAGTATTGGAGTGGGCTGATTTTTCATGAGTGTACATCTCTGATATTACCTAAATATCAAATCTTGTTGGCATTAGAATCACAGAACATTCTGGGTTGGAAGGGACCCAGGAGATTCACTGAATCCAAGTAGCTCCTATGGGGATCAAAGCCATGACTTTGGTGTTCCTGGCACCATGCTCTGGTACTGTACAGAATAAAGGAGTGTGTTCCTTACCTCCAAAGTTCTTCAGTCTGCCCAATGGCTTTAAAAATATCAATTTGCACAGGCAGAAGGTGTCAGTGGGAGCTCTATGAATGTTGAGGCTTGATTGCCATAGGGGTATGCACAGATCCCCATCTCTTAATCCGTTTCAAGTATGAATTTACTTGTTAAATTCTTCCTGTCCTTTCCCTCTTTACATTCAGTATCTGATCTTTTAGTCAGTAATTCTATGTGCCAGGCAGGAGTTTTGGAGCTCTGCTCAGCTTCCTGATGCCCAGGCACCTGGGATAAATAGCTGTTGCATACACAGCAAGTGCAATAATTCTTGCGACGTCCCTGAAGTCTTTTGATAGCTCTGTGCTGCCCAGTGCCTAAATTAATACCCAGTAGTTCTGTTGTGGATGGAGTTTAATTGCTGCCAGTCACTTCAGAACCTGAAGAGTATTTTAGATGCTTCACATAAGCAGAGAATTGAAACCGCAGGAAGACTTTGGGTCAAGAAAAAGCACAATAATGTCAGTGCCTTTCTAAGGGGTCTGTTTCTTTTCAGGATTTTTGTGCTTGTGAAAGCAGAGTAGAAGAGACAAGGAGTCCTCAGTGAAGGAGGCTGGTATGAAACCTCAAGTCCCACCTAAGCAACCTCATGAAGTGCTGTCCAAAGTGAAGCTTAGGAGGGCATTTTTAGCATCAGGAGCTGATGGAGGAGAGGGTTGAAGAGTGGAATGAAGATGTCATATCTTGTCACTTGTGTGCTGCTCTGAGAGGGAAATTTAGTTTTAAAAGTTACAGTGAGTGCGTCCAAGAAGTTACAAGCTCCTTCCACTAGTCCTGGTAAGAGGAACAACTGGAAGAATTCAAACCAGGTGAGTGACTGAATCATAGTTTGATACCTGTGCAAGGAAAGATTAAAGGAACCAGGCAAAGATGTTCTGAACATATTTACAATAAACTGCTTACCTTTCAAAACCAGGGCATCTATATTTATGCCAATTATGTAACAATTTCCTAGGTTTATTTTACAAATTTAGAACTTCATATTTATATATCATGAGAGGAAATGCCCTCTCACTTCTTTTTTTTTCTCTTAAATTTCCTTGGTACTCATGGCTTTGGCTGTGTTGAAAGGATTTAGGGCGAAGAAAATTGGTAGAATAATATAATGGCCTTTATGTCTTCTACCTTCGGGTGGTAAAGATTAAAGTTTTGGGCAGTTCTGCTACATGGAATTTGACAAACTGCTTGGTGATGGAAGCTAAATTTCTGAAGCAGCAAAATGGGGCATATTTCTTGCTATTTGTGAGTGTAATGTGTCCTCTGTGCATCTTTTGAGTTTCATGGGCAGGAGAAAGGCTAGACTGAAGTTCAGGTCAAGCAGCGTAATAAAAATGTAAGTCAAAAGTCAAAAAGCACATTCATAACCTTCTTTTCTGGGAGTTTTGTATGAAAACATGTTTTGTTTTTCTTCGCTGTGGTGCTCACTCATTTTTCTCCACCTGTGCAGCTGTGAAGTTGCACCAAGGGGGAGACCTCATGTAAACCTCTGTTCTTTGAAGTAAAAAATCTTCACTAAATAAGAATGGCTCTAAAAAGCTTAAAGGCAAGCAACACCATGTACTTGATGGAAACAAAAATCACTTTTACAGCATTTTTGGGTAGTCCTTCAGAATGTTTTTGCACAAGTCAAACTGAAAATCTGGAATTTCAAATGCAGGTGCTGTTGTGATCATTTGTATAGTGATCTTTCAGTAACACAGTGTTTTACTTCAATGTATTTCAAATATCTTTGTTCAGTTACATAAAGTTATGAATCAATTAATTACAAGTACAGATGGGCAAAGCAAACCACTCAATGTTGATGACTCTAGAAATAATGCACAATAGAAGCACTTTGAAATTTATGTAGAGGTGGCAGCACGCTGCACAATTTTTTTTGTACCAATTGTTAGGCAACTAATTACAGTGCTCTGTATTTGTGCTGTCACTAAATGGTTTCACAGTGTGTAGCCACATCAGTTCTGTTCTTGAATTTGGCAACTTCAATTATTGCTGATAAAAGCTGACTTGTTCAGAAAGTCTAAACTATGGGAAGTATGCTATTAAATTCTCCAGGGATCCTGTTTTCATTTAAACTGTGTTCTTTAGTATCAAAAACTTGAATTTTCAATGAACAATTGAATAAAAAATGTCAATTATTAAGCAGAGCTCAAATCTTAGAATGTGGAGTGCCCTTCTGGCTTGTGTAGGAACTGTTTTATTTCAGAATAAAAGTGCTGCAAGGTTCCCTAAAGACAGTTAAACATTTTAAGATGAATTTTCTCCTTTGCACGAGTGAGCAAAGTAAAAACTGTGCCTTTTGTGAGTTGCACGAGTGTAATGTGTTCTTGCAATGTTCATTTAAATAAGGTAGAGAAGACAGCATGGTTGTGTGTTACTGAAAAGCTTTTAGAGCTAAAATGTAGATGGGGTAGATGGGAAAACAATTCCTTCCTGTGGAGTGAACCTCAAGTAAGGCTGTAATTCTGGAGTTGGGGGTCAGACTGAAATCCCATGGAACTCGTAGCCTGCAAGTAACAAATTATATTAATGGCAAGGAAACAGATATTGGTGCAAGCCCAGTGCAGAAGAGGTGCCAGAGATCAACGGGTAATCCTCTTATCAAAGAGTTTGTAATGAACACTGATAACACAGCAATGGAAATGATGTATGCAGCAGTGAGTATGAGTAATATGATGCTAAGATGCTGTGTTTTTTTTCCAGAATTACTTTGTTTGTCAGGGAAGAGGAGTAAAACTTGCTGTGTGAAGGGTGACTGGTGAGAAATAGGAGTAGAATGAAGTGAGGGCAGGAGGAAGAGTAAAGGCCAAGGGGTTGTGAAGACAACAGAAGGGAAATTTGGGGCTAATGACAGAATTCCACGGGGGAGGGAGGCAGAGAACTGGCTGATCGCCTGGGAGAGGCAGCTGCTGTAGGAAGCAGCAGAAGCAGCACAGATTCCGTATGGGTTAAAGAATATGTCAGAAATAAAACCAACAAAAGAAAATTTCCCTTTCTGCGTTGCAGTGCTTGGGTGGTGCTGATGCACCTTGCTAAGCATCTTACAAGGTGTCGGGATGTTTTGTGTTTCAGGCCATTTCCAGCTTAATCTCCTGATAAGCTTCCTAACATCTGTTCTGAACCTGACATTTATTTTCTTTTCTATGCTATCCTTGAGGTAAAATTCTTTTCTCTGGTCCCACTGCAGCTCTCTTATCTACACTGCGGATCTTTTTAGGAGTTTACATCCATTGACAGGAAGTTTTGCATACCAGTCAAGCACAGAATGTATTTAACGATTCTTCACTTTCTCACTTCAAATGTTACAGAAAAGAGAATTAAGGAGGTTCTTGCGGATTGTTTTCTGTTATTGTTGCTGCTATTCTGGGTTTTTTTTTTTTTTTTTCTTTCACAACTTTTCCAGACACTTAACACTTGATTGTGGAGAAATAAATGGCCAGCTATTGACAAGTAACATTCATTACTAGTGTCATTTTTGGCTGTGTGCACTTTATCAAATCCGTAATCTGGCAAGCATTTGATTAGGAAGTAAAATGCTGTACGTAATTTTGAATTTAAATTTTCGGTTGCTCCTGGGGAGTTATCACATTTCTTTATACAGTGAACCTCTTTTAGAGGACTGTGGACTTTTGTTGTCAGTCAGTAGAAAAGCTCATTCATAATTTTTGTGGTGACCAAAGCATACCACGTTTTTTGGTTTTTGTCAGCACATTTTAGTCCCCGAGGTGTTTACAGGAGCTGCATGTCCTTCACTGAGTTTTTCACACATTCCTAAAAAATGGAAAGGTGCTTCCTTTGAACAGCTGAATGATATGAAAGATGTGGGGGCGTGGGGTTGATTTGTTTGTTTGTTGTCTGTTTGAGGGTTTGATGGGTGCTTTTTAGGTGAAAAGAAGATTCCTCAATTACATCTACTGATAGGAAGGAGGTATTCCCTAGGATAAACAGGCATTCCTCAGGGATTCCCAGGGAAAGTGGTTTATGAGAGAGCAGAACAAAGAAATTGTCAAGATTGACAAATAATGAGATATCTGCAGGATGAAAACACTTTGTTTTTAAAGTAAGTGAACATTAAAATACCAGTGCAGAGCTCTTTTAAAAGACTTGATAGAAATTTATGGAAAACGGAGTTTAAATCTTTAAAGGATCAGTTTTATACATAGTTAGGAAGTACTCAGAATATGTGGCATTAGTAGTAATCAATAAAATTTTATCTTAAACTATCCATTTATGATTTTTGGTAAAGCCATTCTGAACATTAGCATGGCAAGTAGGAAAAAAATGGCATCCAGCTCCTGAGGAACACATTTCTGGTTTTAAATTAATAGGTAAAATAGGTTGCAAAAAATGCAAGAACTGGTACAAAACACAGAATATTAGTGATATCAATTAGAAAATGAATCAAGAATCAATACAAACAATTTTCCAAAGTATTTTTAGCAACAGGTAAATTTTCCCTGTCAGTGGTGCATTCTAGATAAAGTAGTGTATAATACAAGTGGAGAAAAACAAGTGTTGGAACCCTGGCTGCTGAGAATTTTAGACTTTCTGTGCTGGCAGGCACTGACACCCAGGAGAACACTGCATTTGACCTGAGGCTGTGGAGAAGCTTTCAAAATGGAATGATAGAACTGGGATTGTGGGTGTGGAGTTTGAATAGAAGTGTGTAAAATCACAGGGTGGAAAACTTTAAACTCTAAGTTTTAGAAAAATAATAATATATATAAAACAAGATAGAAATTTCTAAGGTGGAAGCTGGTCCTTGTTCTTTACCTTCTGTTTCATAGGTTTAGGTAATATTGCGTGATTGGATAAAAAAGTCTACATTGCACAGCACGAGTAGTTAATCTTTAGGCTAAAAGTAAAAATAACTTAGGTGTCACTTCTTATTTAGACAGTTTATCCTTGTAAAGCCTCATAGAGAAAAAGATTCAGCTCTAAAACTGAACTAAACTAAAATTCATTTTTAGTTTGTGTGTGAAGTACTATAGAACTCACAATTTATAAGACTATACTATAGATAAGAACTAATAAACATCTGAATATGAACAAGAAAGAGCATCTCACACATTTAATCCCAACCTTAACAAAAAAAACAAAAACAAAACAACAACAACAAAGAATCCACAAACAAGCTGTAACTGCCAAGATAATATTTTCCCAGTTCTGTTCAACCCCAAACTGAGATCTCACTTTTTATTAAAACAGTAGTCTATGGGTTTAAGACCACATTAAGATCTTTCAGCTTGCTGTATTTACTGCTGGCTTCTCCTATTGCTTCAGTGCTTTCAGTTCAGTAAATGAGCTTTTGACATGTATAAGTCCACTGCATTTAGCATGGTCAGGGTGGGTGGAGAGACCTCTGGCCATTCTCTGAGCAAAGCAGGATATCAGCCCAAGAGACTTTGATTCTTTATGAGATGCCACTCCTTCTGGAGTAGTGTCAGACCCTACAGAGCAGAGCTTGGTGTGGAAATGCCACGACCATGTCAGCTAAAACCTGCTGTTGTCACAGATTGAATTAGTCTGGGGCTGTTTCTTTAAAGCAACATTTCAGTCAGAGACATTTGCAACTTATAAAAGTCTGTGAAATTGTTTTCAGGCAGCTTGTGATCCTCAGATCAAAAGGACTGTTCAGTTCTTTAGGCACTCGGGACTCCTTTTTTGGGGGACTTTTGTTTTTCAAATACAGCTCAAAAGATGATATTTTATTTTATTTCAACCATTATAAGGGAGTAATAATTCACGGCACGGATCTCTATTTGGATTTCCAGGGTCAAATGCCCTTGAAACACTGAGCTTTTCCCAGAATCTTAGCTGATGCCAACCCCCCAGTGTCCATAGGAGTCTAAATGATGGGGCTGTAGCACTGTGGATTCATTCCCTCTCAAGGTCAACAATGTTCAAGGAGAGGGCTCTCCTATGGATTTTCCAGTGTGGTCATTGCTCCTGGGATGACTGGAGGCCTGGCAGCATGGGATCCTGAGAGTATTTGGAGAATGCTGTGTACACCCATCATGTTTCTGGATAGTTCTGCTCCATGTCCTTTTGGCTTGGACATAGCATCTGCAATGCATGTAATTTTTATTTGGATTTTTGCTTTATTTTTCATGAAGTATGTAAGCTTTCTTTCCAATAGCATGGAAAGCTGTAGTTAAATAGAATTGAAGCTCTGTCTTTTTATTCCACTTGCTGAAAAAAAAAAAAATAGCAAAGGCCTACTTAACCAAGTTCTGGTAAGTGCAATTAGAAGAGTACTCATCAAACTTACCAGCTGGACAGTGAAGAGAAAAAAAAAATATCCCTTTATGCACTAATTTTGTACTTTTGGGAATTGTTCTTTATGGTTTTTACGTGTCTTGGTTGTCATTTATGGCAGTATTAGAAGGTTAGAAATGTAAGCTATGAACTTATATGGTCCAGGATACAAAACATGTGGCTCATGGTTTGAGCATGATTTTGAGAAATTTATTTTTCCATGAGTTTACTAAGTTTGAAAATTCAGTGCTGGCTTGAGAAATGACTTAATAACGACGTCTGCATCTTATCAATTAGTTATATTTGTCTGCCCTTGTTAGAAACAATATTGTTATTCATGATGCAACCTAAAGTCACCTATGCAAGGAAGACCCCTTTAATAAAGTGCACTCTGATTGTGATTTCCTTCAGGATTCCTCAGGAGATAATAGGAATTTGAGAGTTGTCATACACTGTATCTTGTTCCTAACACCTTAATCTGCAGAATTTTCACTAAGTGTTTCCAGAAAGAAGGATTAGAAATGTTGGAGGAGCAGAGTGACCCTTCCCCTCTTTATTATTTGAGTTTTTAGCCAACAATGGAGCAGATTTATTGAGTAGGAAATGCCTTGAAAAGCATTCATTGCATTTGATTGTGACTTTTGAAGAATCTTCTAGGAATTATGGCTCAGACTTTTAAAAAATATTCTTGTGTTTCACCATATCTTGTGGCAATGAATTTCACGATGTAACTGTGTCCTGTGTTAAAAATTGCTTTAAGCATTACTTTCCATTTTGGACTTTTAATATGCTACCTAATAATTGCATTGATGGTTTCTCAGTTCTTCTACTGTGAGAAAATGTATTACCCCACGTTTATTTTCCTCACTATTTCTCAGGATTTTACTCTGTAGTATTCTAATGCCTCTTTCTCACACTGTTCTAGCCAGTCCTTCTGTGGTGTTGTCTTCCCTAATCTTCTTATTCCACCTTCTCTGAGCTCTGTGACCAGACTGGCTGCAGTATGAGATGCCATTCTTCCATGAATTGAAATCAAGGAGAAATCCTGAATATAATGTAATAAATGTATGGGTTGTATTTTTTTAATTCTCAGAGAACTGGCCACAGTGAGATAAAGATCTGTTTTCTGGTGGGTTTGGTTCAGTATAAATCCCTGAAAGACTCTTTTTCTTTAGCATGGACTGCTTTGACTTAACTGATATTTATCCCCAAGGTGGTCAGGATATGAAAAGCTCTTCCTGCAAGTCTTAGTCTAGTTAATGTGAGAAAAAAGAAAAAGTGTGTTGAGTGTATAATTCCAGAATAATCTCTGTGGCGACAGTTATTGGTGCTGGATTATTTTATTTCCTCCTTTCCAGAAGGAAAGAAACTGAAATGTATGAAGTAAGTAGAGTGCTGGGAAGTCAAGTCAGAGAAAATAGAAGTTCTACCATGCCTGCCAGTGCTGTGAATGATCTACCTGTCAGCACACAGTCTGCTCATGAAGATGAACATGTGCTCTCCTGCAATGATTTACATGGCTTGGTATGTTTGGAGCATTATTTGCCTCAGTGAAGATGTCATTTTTCCTGCTTTTCCTAGATTTGTGTAGACAGATGACTTCATGGCCAGAATTCTTTGTCTCTGTGCTGAATTGCTGCAATACTTTACTGTCTCTATGGCTTATTATGGACTGCCTGCTGTGCCAACACTTATCAGCAGTACTGTACATGCTGCACTTCACATGCACAACCCCTGCAGAAAGCTCTACCAGAGGAACTGTTTGATGGATTCGGGGGGAGATGCTTTTGCTGTTGTGCTTTTCTAAAATGGGTGAGCTCTGAATGAGCCCAGAGGAAGCTCCAGGATGAGCAGAGGGATGGAGCAGCTCTGCTGGGAGGAAAGGCTGGCACAGCTGGCATTGCTGCAGCTTTGGGGTGAGCTTAGTGTGGCTCATCTCTGGAGATGTCCAAGGCCAGGCTGGATGGAGCTTGGAGCAGCCTAGGATGGTGGAAGATGTCCCTGCCCATGGCAGGGGCTGAACAAGATGATCTTTACTGTCTCTTCCAACCCAAACCATTCCATTCCATAATTCTCAGAGCAAAACCAGCAGAGGTGCTCGTTCTGAAGAGTGCCTAAGTGTACCCTTACTCTAAGCAAGTGCCTGATACTCTCCTTGAGATATGAAATTACCAAAATCCACACAATTTGTTAGTGGGTGATCTAGCAGTGTTTCATTTTGTCCCACCTGTTTCTCTTGAAATTTTCTCAACATTTTTGGAACTTCTTACTTCAAAAGATAAGTCCTATGAAGAAGCATAAAATACCTGGAGTTATTTACTTTAGCATTTTCTTTTTCCTGGAGAGAAGCTGTAGCTTGTAACCAACCAAGTATGTTGGTTCTAGTAGCTGAATGCAATAGTGAATACTAACTTGAGCAAAGGGCTTTTACTTTAAAATCTAACTCTGCCTTCATTTCTTTGATACTAGGTTATGATTCTTTCCCCTGATGGCTAAGATGGATGTTTTCAACAGAAATCTGCACTGTGTGCTCCCCAAACCCTTCTTGTGAACTTTGTCAACAGCTTGGAAAACAGGTGTGCTAAGATTTAACATAGAGATTTTGATAGGACTTAAGAAAAACTCCCTTTTTCTTTCTTTTTTTTTTTTTAATACTGCTATTACTGTTACAAGCTACCATGTTAAAATAAGCAGATCTTGAATAACAGTGTTATAATTGTGAGGTTTTCTAAAACAAGCTCACACTTCAAAAAAAATTCCATACAGTCTGAGAACTGTGCTTGCACGTATCTCTATCCAAAGCAATTTTAAAGAAGTGAATAATGTCACTGTGGTTATCTAAAACGTGCCCTTTGTCCATTTTTACATATTTTTACATCACCAGGGTTGCACGGTTTCTTAAAACTCAACTTCCAGAACACTCCTGGTTCCTTTACAAAGACAGATGGTTATTTGCCATGATACAACTTTGCAACTTTCAAACAAAATGGGTAATATTTATTTAATATAAAAGATATGCATCATGCCTGTCTTTTTGTTACCAACATTACCATTTATTTTCATTTCTCATCTCTCTTGTCTAGTGCTGCTTGCAAGTGTAGCCCATTCAGAAGACTCCTCCCTGTGATTAAATTCCTTGGGCAGAATATGCATCAGAAGAATGAAGACATTTGCAGCTTACTCACCTTCAGCAGTGGACACTGTGAGTGTCCCAGAGGGAAATGGGCACAAAAGGTGAAATAATTGGCAGTTGTCAGCTACATATCTCTGTTCAGAGCCAAGGCCCTCTGAGAAGGAGTGTTTGTGATTGTGTGCTCCTTGTGAGGGCCGATGGCACCTGTGACAGGGAGCAGGGGCCTCACCTGGCTGGAAATTGACACTCAGGTGGCAGCAGAACAGGGAAAACAAACTCCAACAAACTTCAGCAGGCTCCTGATGGACTGACACAGGTTTCCTCTGGAAAAACTGTAACTACTCACTGAACAACTGGGGCTATTGTTTGTTCTGTTTGCAGCTAAAGTTCTGCCTCTCCTCAGCCTTTGAAGGAGTTCAGCCACCACAAGGCCTGGAAAAAGGGAGGTAAATGCACTTGCAGTGACTAATTTATAGAGGTTTTTTCATCACTTGTGCTGGGGATTAGTCAGTCCTCAGGTACCATTCTTGACCTTTGAGTCTGATCCAATTTGCAGTGAAGATGTTGGAATATTCTAGGGGCATTTTTGAATGAGAGAGCCATAATCATAGAATTACAACATTATGGAATCTTTCAGGTAGGAAAAAACCTTTAATATTGAGTCCAACAATTAAGCCAGCACTGCTAGACCCACCACAAAACCATGTCCCTGAGTGCCACATCCTATATGGCTTTTAAATACGTCCAGAGATAGGAAACTAGTGTTTAAAAATTAGTGAAATAGGCTTTTCTCTAGACAGTATTAGGCTTGCATGCAATAGTAATCATTGCACAGGATATTTGACAAAAGGAGATATTTCTTGATAAAGTGCATTCTTATTTGAATTTTTGTACCAAGGAATGTGTTTTTATTAACAAATTACTGTTTGTTTATATCCTCTCTCAAATGCAGTACATCTGTATTTTGTGTTTATCATAGTATATATGCAGTACAAGAAACATTAAAACAATGTTATTATTCATGCACATGTGATTTTATTACAGAGAATCTAAATAATCCTGGGGTTTGTTAGCTTTTTTTTCCAAAATAGCTTGGGTTTGATTAAAATTATCTACTTCAGAAGGCCTCTATCACCTGCTGTTGTCCTTGTGTGCAGTGGTGGTTTTTCTGAGCAGATTGCTCAGGTTCTGTGCATTGGGCAGCTTGTGTGGCTGCTGGAATGTTTCAGAGGGGTAGGGAATGGTCTCCCAGTGCACAGACAAACTCTCTGGGCACCCTTAAGCTATTCAGGCTTTGAAATGTCCATGATATTTGCTAAAGCACTTTGTGGTTTGACCTTCCGCGACTGAAACGCTTCTCCCTGCCAGGCCCTGCCTCTTTCCTGCACCTCTTTGCACTTCAGGACAGTCTCATATTGTGATGTTCCCAGAAGGCCCCTGAACAGGTTAAAATCTGCTTTGCTGAAATTCAGAGCTCTAATTCAGCTGGGCTTTTTTCTGCTCACTTCTTTCAGGATCTTAAGCTCCATTGTGTGATCTTTGCAGCCAAGGCTGCCATGGACCTCCCCATCCTCAATTTTTCCTGTTTATGAAGTCCAGTGATTGTTCAGCCTGCAGAACCAAGTTACCTCCTGGTTAACCTGCTGACCACAGCTCTGAGTGAAACCTTCCCTCAGAAGGTTTTCCATCACTTTTAAACTTCAGAGTATATGAAGACCAATGGGGTGGGGGAGAGAAAACATCCAAAGCATTGTGTGTTTTTTCAGACTATTCGTTAATGCTTCTGGTCTTGGATTCTCTTTGACATCTTCCATATTTCTCTTTGTTTTGTCACTTGGCTGTAAATAACACAATAATACACTTTCCTGGCCCTTAGGAAGGCAATGTCTTGTAAAATGGACGTATCATTGAGAGGAGCATTTCTGGCAGCCCCTTGAAGAGCTTTAAATTGAAACATCCTTTCAGTGTGGAGTGGTAATCAAAATGCTCGTGTGCTGTATGGGAGAGGAGAAGTAAACGTTTTTCAATTTTATGGCACAGAGTTTTTCCCATTGTTGTAAGAGTTCCTCCATTAAAGAAGCCACCTTAAATTGCCACAGAGGTCCCAAAGAAATTCTAAAACCCATTTGCTTTTGGAGAGCAGTGTTTGGATCAGTTGTAACTGTAATTGTACCCTGTTGTCACAGGTTCTCTGTGTGGCTTTGCTCTGCATGTTCTCCTTCATCCACAAAGTACATTTGATTTGAAGCATTTTCTCCTAGGTCCTAGTGTGAAATATATCATGTGATTTCCTCTTATCATCTCCAACAACAGTGCATTGTTGAGGGTCAGGTTTTCTTCTCAATAAATATCCCCTTTTTGTATGATTTTAAAAAGTGGAGCACTGATGCTATATGCATTGCAGCAGTGTGCCCTGTGTGCAGTGTGTAGTTTGGCAGCAAACTATAAATTGTAGTAAGTGCTGCCATTACAATATTGAGTGTTTTCCCACAGGAGGAAACTGCTCTTTGTATTTCTTTGGTAAGAGTTTTCAGGAATTTATATTTATATATGACCTAGCTATGGGGGAGAACATGAAAATGAGATTTTTTTAAACAAATTTATTTACCAGATTGTTGTAGTAGCAATAGGTCTTGCATTTTGTGACTTTTTCCCTCGTTCCATTTTTCATATTATCTGATTGGAAGCATTTCATGTAAGTGGTTTCCATTTTTATGAGCTCATAATGAAACTTCATTTTCTCTTAAATTGCTCATCTGGCTCTAGATGAATACAGATGGGTTGCCAAGCACCCAACACTTCTTAGGTCATGTATTTGGAACCACTTGCCATGTGATTTCATAATCCATGGCTTCTAGACTAGATCCCTAGGCAGGCCAACTTGTTTGGCATCTGCTCTCCAGATTTCCTGACTGTGGGGGATCCCTAATGAGCTGTGATGGGAGTTGTGGCAGGTGCAGACTGAAATTAAGTTCCACAGTCAGAATAAAAATCTCCTGTGTTAGTCAATGGTGAATAGCCATGGAAATGACAGATATTTTATCCACATCCATATATTTTATCCATATCCATCTAGAACTGCCAAATTTGCTTGGAAGTCCTGCTCTGATTTTTAGCAAGTAGTTTGGTACCTTGAAGTGGTATTTCATTCTAGAATATTTCATTCTAGAAATGTCATATTTGGCAATAAGTCCATACTCCCAAGTTTTAGCTCATTGTCCTGATTCAGTGTTATTTTTCTAGAAAATAAAAAATTTCTGAAAAACTGAAATTTCCTTCCTGAACTTGCTCTCAGCACGTGTATGTTCCACCAAATATAACCAAAATAAAAGTGACACTCCACTGTACTTGCCTCTAAAAGCTGAGAAATACCTGGCATTTCTTGCAGGTACATTATGATTATACCTTGTTCCCCACCTAGAATGGACAGACTACAAAAGCTGAGCTCTCTTACTCAGCTCCTTGTTGTTTCTGCCTCCCAGCTCTTTATCCTTCAGAAATACTAACTAACCCTGGTTTGTTTGGGATTGGGGTTTTTTTTTTTTTTTTTGCTTATCATCAACCTCCTCTTCTTTAACAAGTCAGCTTTTTGGCACATTCTTTGCACCTTCAGACTGCTCCTTTTCTTTCTTTCTTTAGCTTGTGATTCAGTGGTGTCAGAATGCCAGCAGAGTGCAAGGAGACAAAAGATCTCAGCTTTTTATGCCAACACCTGATTTTGTCTTGTAACACCAATTATCATAAAACCCTTTTCCACTACCAAAGAGCAGGAGGTGCTCAGTGAGCTCAGGGCATTGGGACATGAATTTAATATCCACTTTTTCCCCAGAGACACAATGCTTCTAAAGTTTGGTCAGCAAAATCCAACAGTTTGAGCTGTGAGAGGCTTCAGTTCCGTCACTGAGAACAGATTCTTTCTCTTGTTATTCTTTGAGCTCCTGCTTACATGTGTGGGAAGTGTGGAAATGCTAGCAGGCTTCAAAACAAAAAAGTCTGGGAACTGTTTTACATGTGCAAAATTCCTCTCTCCCACTGCCAGTCTCAGAAATGGCTGAGCAGGAGGAAAGTATCAAAAATGAGAAAGAAAAGCTCAGCCAGAGAGAGAGAGAGACCCAGTGTAGGAAATGCCAGCAGGGCTGGCTAAAGTTTGAGCCAGAAAAAACAGGATGTTGAAGAAAGAGCAGCCATGGAGTTTCAGTGTTCAGTGCTGCCTGGAGTCCCCCAATATCAGCACTAAATAGTCTTTGTTTTTATTTTGTATGTTTAAGTGGGAATAAAGCTCTCTGCTAGAAATTCCCATCCCTTAATTTGCTCCAGGTTTTGGAACCTAGCAATGGGACAAGTGAAATGGAATTGCTCATCTCTTTCCTTTCATCACGAGGTATTTTGTATTGCCAGGGTTCAGAGGAAGTGTAAGAACTATATCACCTGAAAATCAATTAATTTTACTGCTTGGTTTATTTTGCTCCTTTACCTTTATGGTAATTTTGTTTATTGCATAATTCCATATTTTTAAACCAGCATGTGAATCTGCTATAATGATACATAGATTCATTTTGAAATAGATCCAAACTTACTTATTTGTCAGATATTATTATAATGTGTCTTAACAAGTCTAATAAACTGTGCTGAGGTGGTGTCACTATAAAAGTATTCCCAGAGATGTCTGCATTGCTGTGAAACTGTTTCCTGACTATTCTGATTTGATCAGAGCTCTGCAGCCAGCTTCACATCGGGTTCTTCCAGGCTTGATCACACAGATTTCCATTAATTTTTCAAGCCTTTCTCTAAAATCTGCTTTATTATTTATATGGCTGTTTCTTTGCTACAAAGAAATCCAGTGGAAAAGGAATGTCTAAGCTGCTTAATCATGTGCCTGGGTCAGGTTTTTCACTGCTGAAGCTCTACTTTGGTTTTTGGCTGCAAGGCTTCATGCCAACCCACAGAGCTGAATCCACAGCTAAGCTATGCATGAAGCTGGGCCTGTGCATGGCAAATATCTCCATAATCATTCATATGGACAAGTTTGAATTTCCTTATTCTTTTCTCAGACCTGAAAATTTGAGAGGAAAAGCCATTCATTAATAGCTGCTGCTTGGAGGTGTGTTTATAGCTGCCAGGCTTTCAAATTAGCTCTTCAGGAAGATGATGGCAGTTATTTCTTTTTGTGTCACAGACCTGCTCATCAAAATCAAATTTCTACATCAGAAATTATATGGCATCCCAGCACAGGACTTTGCTTGGACCCAGGAGAAGAATCACCTTTGGAGTACTGGCCCCCTCATTGCTGCAGGAGGTACTCAGGACAGTGTTAGAGATGCCTCAGGTTTTAGCTTTTATGTGTTTTAGAATCTGTGCTGCTTTAGTGTGTGGGTCTGAGCTTCACATGAGGGGATGGTGAGCTCTCTGCACAGAGCAGGGAGACAAAACAATTCCTGCTCTAGCTGGGCACCAAGGACAAATGATCCAAATCTCAGCCCAAGAGCACAAACAGCGTGGGCTGGAGAGAGAAAAAGAAGGATGGGAGTGCCTGGGCTAAAGCTGGAACTGGACAATGAACTCCAATGTGCAAATGGAGCAGAACTGATCAAAGTGACAGACCCCGTGAGCGCTCGTGCATTTTGTGACCATTTTGGGTTGTGCTGCCCAAGGTGGATCCATTGAGGCTTCTTAATAAATCCCTACTTTATTGTTTAACTCTGTCCAGTGTCTGTTCTAGGTCAGCCTCCCAAGGCATCATTAACGGGGCTGATCTCCACAGTGTGGAAGGGTTTTCAGCCTTCCCTGCCAAAGCCTACATCCAAACCTTGCTCTCCTCATTCCTGTGCTGTTCTGTGCTGTTCTTGCTCCGATGTGAAAGGAGAGGAGAGCCTGGAGTGGGAGAGACAATCACTTCCTTGGCTGAAGGATTGCAGCACATCACCGACCTCTGTGGATGTGAGTGGTCCTGGGGCTGGTGGGGCAGGCCTGAACATAAATGAGGTTCCTCCAGAATGCCCCATGAGGCGCCAGAAATGCAAGACCATAAATGGCAAGAGAATGTGAGTGTTGGCAGACAGGGTTTTTACAGCTCTGAGTACTTTTGTTTAGTGCTCCTATTGCACAGGAAGTTCGCCTGAGGAACAAAGAAACAATCTCTTCTGAATGACACACCAGCAGAAATCTCTGATATTTTCAAATGCAGTCAACTATTTCTTCTTCAACAGATTTCTCTTGAGCTGAGGGCTGTGTTTTTCTTGTACATTTGTGTTTTACAGTTGTGAACTGCAATATTTCTATTTTATTTCAATCCAATAGAGGAATTAGAAACTAACTCTCCAAAAGGCAGTCTCTGTGTTTATGGCATTATATTTTCCTTATGTCCCTCAGTAGAAAAATTATCATAGATTTAACTTGTTTTCCTATATTTGAACTCCTGATACAAGGTATATACACATTGCATCTTGAGGCATGCAATGTTTCTAGTGCATTTCACAAAATGTTAGAGATTTTAGCAAATTTATGTAATCCTGACAGTCTTTGAAGGAATTATAATTTCAGATCTACTCATCTACTGCAGCTAGGAACCTCAGACCATTGCCAGATGGGTGATGTATTCATAAATCTTAGAGCTCTGATGCTTTGCCTTGTAATATTTGAATATTTAAATCAAAAGAGAAAAGTGATAAGCAGGATGCATGGATATTATTTGGAATACTTTTTATACACAGATGGCGAAGTGGAGAAGCTGGTTGGGGAGCTGTAGGAATATCTCAAAGAAGTTCTGAAATAATTGGATAGCACCATTGTGAACAAGAAATGCTGGAAATCTTTGGGCAGACAGAGATTCCAGACACATGCTCTCCCAGCTTCTTGTTCACCCCCTGCTCCTCAACTGGATGGGGGGAAAAACTGGAATAAGAAAGTTTTGGAGCAAGATAAAGAGAGGGGAAATCTTTACCAGTCACTGTCACAGGAAACAGATACTCAGCTTGGGCAAAAATATTTTTAATTCCCAATTAAAGGAATTTAAAGGGGAAGCAGAGGGACAGGAATTGATCTCTGCTCCCTGGGCCAGGGACAGCACCCAGGAATGGCTGGAGCTGGGCAGAGCAGGCTCAGGCTGGAGATCAGGGAAAGGTTCTGCTTGTCCAGAGGTGCTGGCGCTGCCCAGGCTCCCAGGGAATGGACATGGCCCCGAGGCTGCCAGGGATGCACAGGGGGGATTTCTGGGGGGGCTGGGCAGGGACAGGGGCTGCACTGGATGATCCTGATGGGTCCCTTCCAACTCAGCATCTTCTGTGATTCTATGATTCTAAAATAGATTTGGTTTGTAAGAAGCAAGAAGTGAAGTGATAGACACATCGGGAGAGCTCCTTGTGTGGAACTGGCCTGGGAACTGTCTGGTGAGGTTGTGCAGACAAATTGTAGGATGGTTTGATATTGTAATTATCCAAAAGACTGCACCAGACCACCTGGAGAAGGAGAAGGCTGCAGTGCTGGATTTATATAGGACAGTCATCTCTGAACAAGTGAGTTATTTTACCTTCCTGTATCTTGTATTTCTGCCATGTGCCTGATGCAAGTTTATCTTCTGCTTACTCTGTCCAGAGAGTTTTATGTGCAGTTAATTCTCTGGACTATCAGCCAGGATATTTTTGCAGTGTGCATGTATTTCCCAGAAGTGCTGGTATATGAGGATCTGGGAATAAGCCATTAAGATTTTGTGAGAGCTTTGTTCTTTCCTACAGGGTGTTGTAAATAACTTGCAATAATTTGGACTTAAGCAAAAAGGAATTAAGAAGTTGACTGCTGTTAATGAATACTAATGATTGCTGGAAACATGATCAATGTGAGGCACATATTATTAGTGAAGGTGCCCTTCTTAAACTTCATTAATCACCAAGGTACCTGGGAAGCAACAAATAATTCCTTGCTATTTGGCAACAGCTAAAGGAAGAGCCAGTTTGTAATTGGTGTTAAATTCTGCATTCTGTCTCATGCTGATGTAAAGGAAGATTGCTGTAGGTTTGTGCTGGCATAAGCAAAAGATGTTTAATGCCCAACTGGTGCAAAGGTATCTGACTAATCCTGGTGGAGTCATCCAGGTAAAGGGTGAGTTTATGGTCAATCCAGGATTTCAGAACAAGTCTGGAAGGGCTCCCCTCTGGGCAGAGTGAGGCTGTGGCTGTGACTAGTCAATGGATTGTAATGTCTTCTGGAATCCCATACCTTACAAAGACACACCCTACTTCTTTTCCCTAATTAAACACTCTCTTCATAACAAAAAAATTCTAACCACATTTGTAATAAAATATTAAACATGTTTAGCTTATCATATGGAGGCTTGGCTTTTATCTTTGTCCATGTTATTTTTTTAGATTGCAAATTTTTAAGCTTTCCTTACTGTACATCAGGTATTCCTTCCTCAGCTCTACTAATTTTTGACTAAGTGAGATTGTGCCAGGAAAATTGCTTTTGCTGTTGAAGTTATTTCCAATGCCTATTTTCAACCTGTTACTCAATTTCTTTGCTTTGTCAGTCTTATTGATGGTATTAATGATAGGGTATGAATTTATAGTGGAGGCATCAGTTGTCTTAAACTTATTGCTGTCCAGCAATATTCGCATGTAGCTAAGCTAAAATATTCTATTTCTTTCTAGGAATCTCTGCAGAAAGGTTTTATGGTGTTCATTTATTTCAGGTCAGAATTTCTTTCCCATGCAATTTTTTGATAGCCATGTTTGAAGGAACTCTTCTAGCCCAGTCAAATTGATTTTTAACTTGTGGTTAGCCCAGGCTTGATTTTAATTTCTTGATTTACATTGTTACCTTCTGTTTCATCTCAAGAAAATACTTTTTCACCTCTTTGTCCTCACTGACTTGAAGTTTCCTATGCAGCTCTTTCATTTCAGTAACAAGCAGGCCAACTGTGTCAGGAACTTCAGACCTCTCCAGCACTGTGTGCTGTCATTTTACTCTGCAGTAATTAGTTCCTTCAGCAATTCACTCAGAACTGCTCTTCCTAGGAAGTTCCATTAGATTCCATTGATAACCTGCTGTGGAGGGTTCTTTGAAGAAGTTTACCTTTCCCAAGTGTGATTTTTCTTTTTTTTCTGGGCATTCTTGTGTTCATTTACACTCCCACAGTAAAATATCTTGTAGGAGGAATACAAAGATTCTCAATTGGAAAACTTAAATGCTGTAAAAGAATTGGCTTTTTGCTATTCACTAGGGGTGAAATCAGAGTTGTTTGGATAATCTCTCGTAATTTCCCAAGTAAATTAGATTTGGTGCTTAAAAAAAAGAAAGGGAGAATAGGCACAGCAAAGAGAGAGCCTTCTTCTGGAGAGCCTCACAGCATAAATTCTCTGGGAATATTTATCTTTGTCACTAGATTTGGAAAACAAAGTAGATTAGTGACATCTCCTCTGCGCCATCACCAGTGCTTGCAGGAAAAAAAAAAAAAGGATAATTTTCAGGCCCAGAATGAGCTGTTCATTGCATGGCAGTGGCAGAAATACTTTTACCTTTATTCTTAGGCTCGTGTATTAGACCTGTGGTAAATTTAGCATCTTTTTCCTCTGGGGCATTTTTATTTTCTAGCCATACAGAGAGTGCAGATTCTGCTCAGGGTTAACCTTCAGATCCCAACCCTATGGATCATGGCTTTCTTTTAGATCATCACTCAGTGAAATTTCAAGGGAAGCTGTTTTTAGCAGCGAAGTAACACGCTCGCTTTCTTCTCATGTTTGCTTCCCTCTTTGTCTCTACAAGAAGCAGCTCCTGGGAGGAAACTTCCCTGTGAAAACTTTAATGTTGATTCCCTGGGTGAGGCACAGAGAATTGCAGCCCTGCTGGTGTCTGAGCACAGCGTTTCAGGGGAAGGAAGTGCTCTGTGCATGGAAATGTTTGTGCCTGGGCTTGGTGGCTGTGGCAGGAGATTTATGCTGCCAGGGCAGCTGGGAGTGTGTCTGTGCAGCTGCTTTTCACTCAAATTTAGAATATCTGAAGTGGGTTAGGCTGAACCCAGGGGGTTTTAGTGTGGTAATATCTTGTATTTGCAGGGTTCCCAGATGGAAGAAGGAACATCTGACTCCACGTTCCTAGAAGGCTAATTTGTTATTCTATTCTATTCTATTCTATTCTATTCTATTCTATTCTATTCTATTCTATTAAAGAATACTAAACTAAACCATACTAAAGAATACAGAAAGGATACTTACAAAAGGCTTAAAGATAATAATGAAAACTGGTGACTCTCTCCAGAGTCCCGACACAGCTTGGCCCTGATTGGCCCAAGAGTGAAACAACTCCCAGCAGAATGCAATGGAACAATCACCTGTGGGTAACAATCCCCAAACACATTCCACATGAGCACAGCACAGGAGAAGCAAATGAGAAAAGAAGTGTTTTCCTTTTTCTCTGAGGCTTCTCAGCTTCCCAGGAGAAGAATCCTGGGCAAAGGGATTTTTCCAGGGAATGTGACGGTGGCAGTAATACCTGATCATGGAGGAGTTCTTGTCTCATTCCCTTCATTAAACCTCAGAAGTTTTCAGGCCTGGTTTCCTTCATTTTTACAAACTTACATGAGGAAAAGAAAACATTTATACTCCATGGTATTCTTAATGACCAGTTATAAAAAGTAGCTCAGTTACTCCATTTGAGTGAACAGCCCAATTCTGGAGTATTAGTTCTGTGTTTACTCACAGAGGTTAACATAGCTAAGTAAAAACCCATGGTTACTCTCACACAGAGATGATAAAGCCTGGTTTATTAATCTGAGTGTAAAAGATAAGGAAAGAGATTGACTGTGGTTCACAGCAGTTTGCTGTGGACAAAATTCTCAGCACATTATGGTCACAAATTGTCACTCAGATGTTTCAATGATAAATATTTAATTACCCTGTAATCATTCTGTAATTTGTTTTTACCCTTTATATTGCACAGTGATTATTTTATAATTAAATATTAATTTAATAACGTGATTATGTTTGTGTTGTAGCACAGAATTAACATTGAGTTAATTATGAAATTTTTCAGATGAAGCAGTTTGAAGTAGTAACCTCTCCCTTTTCCCAGAAGAAATGAAACAGGAATTGTATTCAGAACATATTGCAGAGTAGTAAAATGAGATCATCTCATGCATGAATTATGACAGACCTGTGGGGACTAAGGTAGTTTATTGGCATTTAAAAACGTGTAAAGGAACAATGCTGCTTTTAACACAGTTAATACTTCAGCAAGGCCTGATGATTCTTGTTCTAGTGGTTGTTTTTAGGAGAAATTAGCATTCAGATTCTATTATCTGTGTAAGATGCTGATCTTCATATGCAAAGACATCACAACTACACTGGAAACATTTTGTAATGGAATTATGGAGCTAAAAAAATGTCCAGCCCCAGGCTGGCAGGGAATGTTCATAGGATACTGAATAGATCAGGTATTTTGGTTTCTAAATTAGCCATGTCAGTGTCTAATGAATTCTGAAAAAGGAAAACATTGGTGGCTAGGTCAATATTTAGAAAGGCCCAACTTGTTTAATTCTTAGAAATTAATTCTTGGGGCAATATTAGGAATACTAAAATGCTGTGGAAGGGTTTTACCTAGCTAACAGTAGGGCTTACCTCTATTTATACCACCTTTTTTGCATAATTTTAAAACCAAAAACAGAGAAAGTAGTTACCTTTAAGAAATAAAACCACTTTCTATACCACCAATTCTTGGTGTGGAATTATGAATTATGTGGGTTTATTCCAATCAGAAGAAATATCTTCATTCTGAAGTTGGGTTTTTTGTGGAAAAGATTGCTTTGCAGCAATATGGAACAGTGTGTTTGAGGAGACTGCAACTCTAAAAACATCATTCTACCCTATATTTTTTAATATTAATTTTTTTATTGTATCTCTCTTTGCCAAATGGCCTTGTCTGCTTGGGCTGAGCTTTGTGTTACTGAAGGTGCTGCCTAAAGTCACTTAACACAGGCTCCCAGGCTATTCAGGGAATTATTTAAAAAAATCAGGCTATTTCAAAACAAATTCAACTTTCTCTTGCAGAGACAAGAGTTGTTTCTGCTCTTTGTTATCCCAGCACATTTCTGACATCCTTTGCACTCGTTCATCACAGGACTGAATTCAGCCACATAACCTTGGCATTCTCAGTGCATTCACAGGAGTGGTTTATATTGTACTATCTGAAACAGGGGACAGTGTTTCATAACCTGTTTTGCTCCCTCTGCATTGCTGTTGTTCCTTATCAATCTGCTGCAGTTGCAGAGTGCAAGCCTCAGTATTGGAAGCTATTTATAGTGAGCTTTGGGAAAGGTCAAGTACCTTAGGCTGTTTAGATGTTTTCATTAGCAGTATTATTTCCTGGTTTATACTGTTTGAAGATATGCCAAATCAATATCTTTTTTAAGAACAATCTTTATTTTTTTAAGAGGACTGTTTTTTGATCTTAGCTTGATAAATTAGTTGCCTCGCAGAAAAAGCAGGTGATAAAACTAATTATTGTTTCTTTTTACATATTTTATCTGATTTTAGATGTACTATAAATATAGACAGCATTATTCATAATTCATCATTGGATTTGGAACTAGACCCTTTAGGTATCAAATAAAGGTGTTCAGATAATGAAGAAACCTGGAAAGCTGATATAAAAACCTTAAAGAATGAGAAGAACCTAATGCTACCCATTAGATAGCAACACAAATATCTAAATACTCCTCTTCAGCTAAAGCCAGAACTGTTTATCACTTTCAAGGTTGCTTGGTCACTTGTGTCTGTCTGGAGGCTGGTGCTTTGCTGACCACTCACTAAACTGAGTCAACCCCAGGAAAAAATAACCCCAGCCCCATTTCCTCCTCCAGAAAAATCATACTTCTGGGTTAATATATAGATCCTCAGCAAGGGATCAGTCAAACTGCAACCCAACCACCTGGAAACTGTGGCCAGGAGAGAGGTTGAACATGAAAAAGCGTTTTGTTGGACAGAAGAGGGAGCAGGAGATGAGGTTCCCAGCAGGATGTAAAGTGCTTTAGGTGCCTGTACTTGGACCTGGAGAACATGAGGCAAATGTGCTGGGCTAGGAGAGAGAATCCCCTTCTGTAGTTTAGTGACAAATGTTAATGTACAAGACAAACATTGCTGAGGTAAAAGCCAAACAAAGGCATCCTTGCTCTGACTTAGGTCTCGTCTCACCAGAATATCATGTCTGTAACACCTGAACTATTACTGGTGAAAATGTACTTGCTTGAAGGGAGTAGATGGGAATTCTGATCCTTGCTCTTGAAGATTGAAGCACATAAATTTCCTTTAAATCTTAATTCTGGTGCACACATCCAACTTGGAATCTGCTTGGTCTCTTGTCTACCAGGATGAGATTTAGAAAGGCACATTTGGTGTTTCCAATTATGGTTTCTCACATTTGAAAATGCAGAGTGTGTTCCCGGTAGGATTTAAGGAAGTGGTGGTGTGGATCTTAGGAGGATGAGGCACTGAATTATACAAAATGACAGACAAACCCCTTAGAACTGGTTGAAATAGCAGGAAATACTGACTGCAGGTGCATGGTTGTTTGGGCTGTCACCACACTCATGAACATGAAGCTCTCAGGTTTCTGAGCAATTGTATTTCCAAGAGTTCTTCACTTGATTTAATTTTGCATGTTCTCTTATAGAGATAGAAGAAAGGGGTAGACTCAATAGAAGGAATAGACTCTCCTACTACCTTTTGATTTTCCAAAGGCCTCAGTGAAGCAGCAGCTTTCACCTGGGCAGTGTGGGTGCCAGCTTCTTTTGCAGCTGGTGGAAAGCTCCTCCTCCTCCTCAGAACCAGAGTTGTGTCCTCTCTGTGCAAGTTGACCAGGTGGTTTTGGTTCACTGCTTTTCCAAAGAGTACAGAGAAGTCACACACCAAAAAGAACCAACCAATCTGGATTTTGTCTGGGCTTCCTGCAGGTTTTATCCAGTTTTCCAGTTGCAAGATTCCAGTCTGGAATCTTGAAGCAGTGGGTTGTAGCTGTCTTAAAAATGTTTCCAAAAGAAGGAAGCGGAAAGCAAGTTGCTGTGGTTTGACATGGAGTTGAAAACTTGCACGTGTGCTTTATGGAGTCTCTGGATATCCTGGCTGTGAGCAAGAAGAGGCTGAGTCACACAGATGTGCACTTCGGAAAAGACTCTGAGGCTCCTCCTGGCCAGCTTAACTCCCGAGGTCTGATTTAATACTGAAACCATCTCCTGCCCCTTTCACGTGGGTTAAGCTCTTTTCATCATGCCTGTTTAGGAGCTGTTTATTTTTCACTTAACCTTTCCCTTTGCATTTGTTTAATTAAAAGATTTCTCAAGAAGTCACATCACCACAGTGCCACGTTCCACCGCCTTTGTCAAGATTATATAGAAGTGCTTCTCTAATAATTGTCCTGGGATTTAGGAGAATTCTGCAAACAGGTCACCTCCCTGCCTCCAAGTCTGTTTCCCATATTAAACAGATTGCCTCTCTGCTGTAATACCTTGAAGTCTGGTTTATCACACCACAAACAGGTACAGAACTGAAGGAAATCTCTCTCAGATAGCTGTTTACATCAATTGCTAGTGTTAATTTATGATCACTATATTAAATCCATTTGGTTTGCAAAAGGACTGTAAATTAATTCTGTGATCTGGGAACACACTGAAGTTATTACTGCACAGCATCTTATTAAAACATTTGAGCACTTCTTGCCTGTACAAATACACTGTGATGCTCTGATAGTCTCAGTGGTTTTTAACTGTGCTACTGCTGCACTGTAATAAATTTCTTTAAGAGAAAATTTGGGTGATGATTAAATATTTTTTGTTTAATTATATGCTATATTTGATTGCACATATATATTGAACCTCTTTTAGGTGTGATTCATAGCCCTTAAGAGAATACTTTCTTGAAATTTAGATGCCAAATTCAATATATTTTTTTTGCCATTGCTATTCAGACACAATGTCTGTAGACAATTTGTTAGTGCAAAAGGTGCCATGCCATGCTGCAGGGGGCAACAAGAAAAACACCAAATTCTGCACTGCTTTTCTTCCAAAATTTCTTCTTTGAATCCATTCTGTGAGACAAGAAATAGCCTGTGAAATCATTAAAGATAAATTTATTAAAAAGCCTCTCAGTATTATATTCAAAAAGGCATCAGTTTTTGTGTTGAAGTGTCATCACTGGTATAAAACACAGGACCTTAATGAAGTGGGAGCAGCTATCTTGCACAGCAGAGATGTGAAAAGGTAAATTTAACACCTAACAGGTGTTAAGAGCCATAAATCACAAAAGGCTCAGCAGTAATTTAATCCTTTGTCAATCAAAGTATTCGCCATTGAGAAAACATCTCGCTGAGAATGCTATGTTTAATGGAAATGCTTGTTAGGTGGAGAGGCAAAGTGTAATTTTACCAGCATAACACTGAGCGTGGTGCATTTTGAAACAGTTTGTGAACCCTCAGATATCAAAAAAGAGGTGTTTTATTGCTGGTGGTCATGTTTTGTTGCTAGTTAAGAATTCTACTTAAATAACACAACAGCAAATAGACAAAGCACTTCCCCATTCAGAGCCTGCATAATATTTAGTGGTGTTCTACATTGGCCTTCCTGCACAATGGATGAATAATTCAAAGGATTCTCAGGAAAGTACTTAAAATTGTAAGGACAGTAAAATCATTAAAATCCAGGTGAAAAGACCAGTAAAACATTTACCAGTTCTTTGCCTTGGGTTTATTACAGCCTGTTTTTCACAGGGATGGGCTCAGTGGAAATGAGGGGAGGTTGGGGGCGGTGGGAGAGGAGAGGGCTGGGGATTGCAGCCCTCATCCAGCTGGGCTGTGCTGGCTCCCAACTCATCAACAGGCACAGGTGATGCCTTCAGTTTTAGCATTCATATTTTTCAGATTCTGTGCTGCTTTAGTGTGTAGTCCTGAGCTTCACATGAGGAGATGGTGAGCTCTCTGCATAGAGCAGGGAGACAAAACAATTCCTTCTCTAGCTGGGCACCAAGGACAAATGATCCAAATCTCAGGCCCAAGAGCACAAACAACATGGACTGAAGAGAGAAAAAGGGAGCTGGGGTTGTTTATCCTGGAGAAAAGGAGACTCAGAGCTGCCCTCATCACTCTCTACAGCTCCTGAAAGGTGCCTGTGCTCAGCTGGGGTTGGGCTCTTTCTCCAGGCAGCACTGACAGAACCAGAGCACACAGCCTCAAGCTGCACCACGTGAAATATAGGTTGGATATCAGGAAAAAGTTTTTTTACAGAAAGGGTGATAAAGTTCTGGAATGGCTGCCCAGGAGGTGGTGGAGTCACCATCCCTGGGTGTGTTTAACAAAGCCTGGATGTGGCACTGGGTGCCAGGGTTTAGTTGAGGTGTTGGGGCTGGGTTGGACTCCTGATCTTGAAGGTCTCTTCCAACCTTGTCATTCTGTGAATTCTGTGAAACAAGAAGGATGGGATTTCATAACCTAAAGCTGGAATTGGACAATGAACTCCAATGTGCAAATGGAGAAGAACTGATCAAAGTGAGAGACCCTATGACTGGTCGCGCATTTTGTGACCATTTTGGTTCATCTTGGGTGTAGCCCTGGCTGGGCTCTTGTGCTGCCCAAGGTGGATCCATGGAGGGCTTTAAAAAAATCTCTGCTTTATTCTGTAACTCTGTCCAGGCTCTGCTCTAGGTCAGCCTTCTCTAGGCATCCCAGGCACAGACAGCTGTGCCAGGCTGCAGCTCCCTGTGCCTCTAGAAGCAATGATCTCCTGCCAGTGATGCCCTGCACCCCCCTGCTCACCCCTGCAGGGCCAGCTGTGCTCCCCAGCAGCACAGCTGCCCTCTGGAAAGCTCCCTGCCCTGTTCCAGGCCGCAAGCTGGGTTTGGAGAGACTCCTCCAGAAACTGGCTGGAGCCACCCTGACTGTTTGAGGGAGGATGGCACTCAGAGACAGAGCTGTGAGAGGAGGAACAGGCACAGGGAACTTGGCAGCAGCTTTTGTCTGGCACATCTGGGCTGGAAGGGAGCTGTGTCCTCAGCTGTTCCCCAGCACAGGCTCTGTTGTGGCTGCCAGCCCTGGCTGTCTCCTGCAGCATCACAGCCTGGCTCCTGGGCTGTACCAACCCCTGGAACCACCCCCGGGCCCAGCAGAGCTCTCCTGCTGGACTGATGATTGTGTGGAATATGGATCCAATCTCCAGGACAGGCTCTGAAGTGTCTTTTTCTTCCCTAGATGTAATTAAGTATGGTTCAGCAGGTTAATTCCCATGCTTAAGCACATTTATGTTGAGGATTAGAGTAAAGCAGATGCAGACACGTAGTTTTGCCATAATTGACTGCAGTGAGGTGAAGTATATTTATGACTTCAGTGATCATGAGTGTATAGAAAGTAGAAATTAAGCTTCAGAAACCTCTAAGCAAAGTTGAGTCTTCTGTTTTGATAAGGACAATCACTTGTTTGTAGTGACTTAAATTCTCAGCATCCCAAAAGGAAACAAAACAACAACAAAAAGTACAATATAGGTATTTTTTTTTTTTAAAGCTGAGGAACAAAGTGTTTAAATTTTGCCAGGATGAGTGTCCAGAACACAGTATGCAGGTACAAATACAAGTTTTTGGCAGTCCCTTCTTAGTACTCCAGAAAACAAGACAAATAAGAATTGCATACTGTTTATATATGTTTTCTAAACTTTCAAAAAGTGAGTTACATTTTTGGGTCATAATTTTGCCAGGGAAGATCTATTTATTATCCAAGTGTGATGTCACTCAGCAGATACCCTGCTGGCTTCATTTGTGCTAAGCAGTTCTGCAAAAGCAGAGACAACTCTTTTCCTTTCCATCTGCTGCTCAGTTAAATCCCTATTACGTGGGGTTGGTATTTCTATAAATTGCTGGTAAATTCTTTGTCATTGCTTCAGATGGTAACTGTTCAGATTTTGAGATCCCTTTCCCCAAATTAACAGTGAGAGCTCATGCTGTTTTCAATTATTACAATTCATTCTATTTGCTTTGTAAAGAATGATTTTCTGCATTCCAGTGAGGCACCAAAAATAAGTTTTCCATCGAATCACTGGAATACCACTAGTGTTTTTCTGGTGCTGCCTGTGGCGTGGGTCCCTTTGGGCTCAGTGGTTCTCTCTTTGAAAGCCAACCCCTACTGAGCTCAGAGGGAGGAAGGTCAGAGCCTCAGTGAAACACAGAGCAGCCTCCTCAGAAGAGCCTCAGAATTATCCCTGTGATTCCAGCACGGGCTAAACTAGTGGATTTCAGTACATCTGGCATCACACAGTGAAGATGCACACAAGAGTGACTGGTGAGAGCCCTGGTGGCTCTTTTTGATTGCAGGATTTCATTGCCTGAGCTGCTCACTTTGCATCCACTGACTCGGGGAATAGGTGCCCTGTAGTGGCACAATCTCAGGAGAAGGCAGCTGGAGAACTTGCTTGTAGTATTTAATATCCTAATTTATGCAACAGATTTTGAGTTGCTGACATAGGAGTGTGGGGTTGGGGTTTCATTCCATTTATTTTGTTTGGGATTTTTTTGGCTGTAAAGGCTGCTTTGGCCCACTTGTGTTGCTTGCATGGAACTGAAATAGTATTCAGAGTGGTGGGCAACAGTACAACACCCACAGTCAGGAAATAGAAATGGGTCTAGAGCTGCCCTCACTATTTCTGTGTGCGTGGGAAGTGTGTGCAATCCTAGGACAGGCTGCACTGTGGTCAGTCACTCGCCCTCATCGTGGTTCAAACCATCCACATGCAGGCTGTCAAGGGTGACACATTTATCTAAGGCCTGGTGACAGATTCAGCACAGTCCTGAGCTGGCAGACACACTGTTTGGACCAAATGTTCCAACACCAACGCCTTAGGCAAGGAGCCAGCAACTGTTTGTCATGCAAATATAAATAACTGATACCACAGCAGTGCTTTCTTGCTGCAGAAAATCTGCTTTCTGCTACAAGCAGAGTTCACTGGTTCTGTTTGAACCATAGAGGTTGAAGGAATATATATATATATATTTTAAAAATCGCAGGTTAAAGTGTCAGAGAGCAATTGTTAATGTGGCTAAAAACTCTGTGGTGTTTCAAAAGTTGAGCTGTGTATCCTTGGAGTCAGCTGGGACCGTTCTGTGGGTGTTTGAACAGTGTGGGGCAGGGTTTGGACCCCTCCCAGTGCCAGTATGCAGGTTCCAAGGCAGTTTCAATCCTCCTGCCTGTGCAGACCTGTGATCACACAGGCAGGGGGAAGGCTGATCCCTGGAAATGAACCCTGCAGTCCTGGCTGGGGTCCTTTCCCACTTTATTTCAGAGGTACTTGCCCACTGCTGGCCCGCTGCTGGTCCAGGAGAGCAGAGCTGCTCCTGTCTGCATCTCCTGTGTGTCCATGTGTGGGACAGGCACCCCCTGCCCTGTCCTGGGTTAAGGAGAGCTGGGGCATTCCCAGGATACTGTGCCAGGACGCAATCAGGAATGCATTTTTCCAGGGAACCTGCATTCCCAAGGTCTCCTCTTACAGCAGGCTGGATGTTTAGAGCCAGGCTACCAGGGAGAGGGAAGTTGTAAACTAGCAACAGGTTTACTCGCAGCATAGTAGATTACTTCCCATGTGATACAGGATATTAAGGAGATAATGACCAACATCTTTTGGGTACAATAATTTAAAAAGCTATTTTTAATCCTCCCTGATTAAGACAGCTCTTCTGTATTTGCTTTCCTCCTTATAAGTGGAAGACCTGATAATCTGAGGGCCTAGGCTGTATCTTTATTTGGTTTGGAACACTGTTAGCAACTTATTGAACCAAGCAAAAACATTTTAGTGTAATATCTCTGCTTGTGATAAAAGTTAATAAAGTTACAGCCTCCCACTTTAAACCAGCTCTTCTATTCCTAATTTGTTTGTCTCTTGTCCTAATCAATAGAGGCATTGCTGCAGTGAAACTCAGCAGGTTTGGTAAAAACCAAACCTGCTACAAAAAAATGCTCAGAACAAAACTGGAAATGCAAAACAAGGTCTTTCTGGGAAGGGAAATTGTCCTGACTGCCTGAAATTGAATTTGGATTGGTGATCTCTAAGAGGACCTTTATTCATCAGAAAGAGTTCATTTCTTGACTTTCATAGAAGCATCAAGAAGCAGATGAACTTCTCTCTCAGAACCTCTTCAGAATGCAAAGGGTGAAACCACTGATTCAAACCCTGCTTCTTAAATAACTTGTGTGTCTTTGGAGAGTGTGTGGCATAGCCAGAGCTACTGTTACACTGTGGTGCCTTTTGGAGGTGAGGGATTGTGGATCCGTTCTCTCACTTTCCTGAAATATTTTTCCCAGTCTTGATTTTTGTTTGTTTCTAAAATACACGTGCCTCAGTTTCTGGGTAAGCTGTGTTTGATGATGAAAGCTGTGCCTCTGCTATCACAGAGCAGTTCCTTATCCTTCTCTTTTGCTGTAAACAAGGATAAATGGTTATGCTCCCTTAAAGCTGAAGTCTTGTGTCAGTCACACCATATAAACATGTTCTCTTTTTCTCATGCATTAGTGTCAGGGAAGAAAATGACAGCACTGCTGATTTCCTTCATCCTTTTACTTGTTTCAAATCTTGGAGTCATGATACACAAGCAAACCCAGGACCATTTTATCCAGCCCAAAGCTGATGTGCAAAATGTAATTATCTTGGACAGGGACTTTTCTCTGTAACCTGCCTACTCAACACGTCAGCCCTTTGTTCTCTGGCAGTGTTAAAGCTGGTGTCTTATTTCACTTTATCTCTGCCATTGCTCTACGTCTTCCACTCCACCTCCAATGTTTGTTTCTGCAATGCCTTGCTCAAAAATGTAAAAGGTGTCTCGTCATAAGCAAAAGCACCAGAAACGTGTAGCAGTGAATACACAAATTGTTATTTGGCATCCTTCTTAAAAGTTGTTATCTCCCTGTCTTGGCTGTTCATTAAGACAGATGCATAAAACATCTGTAGTGGTCATCGTTCACTGCCAGGATGCTGGCCACCGCAGCACAGCTGAACAGCCCATTTCAGTAATGGAGGAGAGAGTTAGCAGCAATCATCCTGACAAGAATGGTTTCATGGCCATCCCTCACTGGGAGGGAGGAGCTGCCAATGTGCTGTGTGCATGTCCTAAATAACATCACCCAGGATTTCACAGCCTACAAAGCATTCGGAAACATGAGCCCTGTTTTAGAGCTAATTATTGCATGGCAATCTAGCTCAATATTCAGTGCCATTATTGATGTAAAGAGTAAAAGTTTAATTGCAGGACAGCTCTGAAAATTGGAGTCCTGCTGGGTTCCTCTCCAGGTACATATTTTATTGTTGTATGCTGGATATTTGCTGTGTTCACAAAATATGTAGATATTTATCCAAAAGATCTCACAGTGCTTTGTGCAGCAGGGATTGCAGGCATACAAGCAATATTTAACCCAATGAGTAAAAAAAATTTTTCCCTCCTTTTATGATCTGTCACTGTCACATTTTTAAAAGTGTGAATCTCTTTTGAATCCCCCCATTAAATTTGCAAAATGAGAACTTAACAATAATTTCTATTAAGCTGTGAAACTTGGTGCTATGTTGGAACTTGGATATGTATTTTATGATGGAGATACTTGAAGAAATTTAATCAAGAATGTGGCTGCTGGTCATGAAATCAAAACTGAATATTTTCTTATTCACGGAAAAATTTCATGTGGAGGGGAGGTGCAGAAGGAGTGCTACCAGCATTCTTTGGAAATACAACTATTTCTCCACAAGCGCACTTAATTTAAATTATTTTTTAAAATTTTTGTCAAACTTTTCAACTGATTTTTTCTAAAGTCTTATACTGAAGGAAGGCTTTGTGGTTTAGAAAGCCACATGAATAATATCTGAAATTCACAGGAAAAAAAAACCTTTGGTCTTGAATAATGTCCCTAAAATTGCAGTGAAATTTTCTCACAAAAAGCTTTGTCATGAACAAATGACTCACAAGTTTTAGAGTTTTAGTGTCATGTACTTGGATATCCTAAATTGAATAAGTGCATTATGCATTACTGGATGTGTTAAAAGCAGTAAATAAAAGTGTTACCCTCCTACCTATATATATTTTTTTCTTCCATCTTTGATGGATTCAAACTGCCAGAGGGCAGGGCTGGATGGGATCTTGGGAATGAGGAATTGTTCCCTGGCAGGGTGGGCAGGCCCTGGCACAGGGTGCCCAGAGCAGCTGGGGCTGCCCCTGGATCCCTGGCAGTGCCCAAGGCCAGGCTGGACACTGGGGCTGGGAGCAGCCTGGCACAGTGGAAGGTGTCCCTGCCATGGCAGGGGTGGCACTGGATGAGATGTTGCCTCTTCAGCCCTGCCTGGTATCCATCTTCTGCTCTGCAGGTCCATGGAGCACCACAGTTCACAGCTACCATGGAGTTTGTTCTTTAGGAGGGGAGTGGGTTAAAGCAAATTTCCTTGTTTTGAATTTTAGTTTCCTATGGGACGTGTTTGTGCAAAAACAAAGGAACTGGTAAAATAATCAGCATAAGTGCACAGATGTGCTGCTGATGGCAGGAGTGTGTGGAAGGAAGGAGCACAGGTGTTTGCACAGCCCTGCACTTGCTGGTTGTGGCAGGATGTTTCTTGAAAACTAAGTAAAATGTGCAAATATTTATGATAGTTCTTAGTTTATAAGATTTATTCCACAGTCCTGAGGTGTCCCAAGATAATTCCATCTCTTGAGTAAAACATTTTCAGTGTGCCCACATTGATTTCTAAAGTACTTACTGATTAGAGCACAAACATTTACAGTAAATAAGTTATCTGTGAATTCAAGTAGGGGTTTTGTCTTTAAACAGCTTGTGCTTTTAACACATTTCTTCTCAAGCCATAATTATCCAGTAAGTCATTTCATGATTCTTATTCCCAAGACAAGCAGTGCACTGTAACATTTCATGCTGAAGGAGTCAGGAGCAAGCTGGTGATGAGGGCTGGAGCCCGGCTGCTGTCAGGTCAGGAGGAGGGAGCCCTGCTCTGCAGTGATTGACTGGCTGTGATGGGCAGCTGAAGCTCTGGGAATGCCTTCATCCTCCCGAGACAAAGCACAAATACTGAATTTGTGTTGCCCCCAGATGGAGGAGGGAATGATGAATCTGACTCCATGTTCTCAGAAGCCTAATTTATTATTTTATTATAATATTTTACATTAAAAAATACTATACCATATGAAAGAATACAGAAAAGATAGTTACTGAATGCTAAAAAGCTAATAATGAAAACTCGTGACTCTCTCCAGAGTCTGACACAGCCTGGCCCTGATTGGCCCAAGAGTGAAACAACTCCCAGCAGAATGCAATGGAACAATCACCTGTGGGTAACAATCCCCAAACACATTCCACATGAGCACAGCACAGGAGAAGCAAATGAGATAATTATTATTTTCCTTTTTCTCTGAGGTTTCTCAGCTTCCCAGGAGAAAAATCCCGGGCGAAGGGATTTTTCAGAGAATGTGAATGTGACACACAAACTCCAGAGCTGATGCTCTGAGGGCTACTCCTCGTTTCATGTGTCAGTCTGAGAAGGGGTCAGGGTCTGGGGAAATTGTCTAACAAATTTAACTGTAGTGTTTTGTGCCTTTGGGGGAAGGGAACTCCCTTTATATTCAGCATTCCTTGTGCAATGAAACCAGCTGGAAGATTGGAGGTGCCTTCAGAGGAATCCATCCCTATCCTGGCTGTTCTACACAAGGAAACATTTGCGTGGGGAATCAAACCTCACTGTACTGCAAAGCCTGATGCAGTCCCATAAGATGTGGAGAAATCAGGAAATGTTTACCTAAAGAAAGTGATTTCTCCAGTGTAAAAAATATGTAAAAAGTAGCAGAAAGTGGTGGTGTTTAAGCAAGCACAGTTTTTACTTTAATAACTTGAATAGTGCACAATCTAAGAGTATTAAGCTTAGTTTCATATAAATATATATGATCATATATAAAAATAATTATAGGCATATTCATATTTATTTATATAAAATATATATTTATGTAAATATATTTTATATGTATAAATATATTTTATATAATATGTAAAATATATATACAGATATATATGTGTGAGTGTATGCACATATACATAATACATAAAAAATACAAAATGTGTTGATTGCTCTAATTAGGTTACAGTGATCAGTGTCCTTAGAAGGTGGAGGTTCCATGAAATAAATGTAATTTCTCCTCTAACTGGCTGCAATTTTCATAACTCTTTCTTAATTTATCTTACTCTTCATAACAGCTAGAACTCAGTACCACAGAACTTTAGAGACAGAACGCCAGATGTTTGAAGTGACCTCCCTTCTTGTACCTTCTTCTACATTTATTTATATTTTATGCAGTGCATGTGCTCAGAATTAAGTTTGTTACAAGATTTTTGCCTGGGCACATGTCTTCTCTTTAAAGAATGAAGGGCAGAAGGGTTTCTTTCTTGGTGTTGCCCACAGATCAATTGCACTTAATTTAATTTGGACCCCAAAGCTTCTCTTTACTAAACATCACAATATAAGAATCCAATTGTACTTTTGATGACTGGAATAAAATCTACTTAATATTGTTCATACCTCAATGAAAGTTTAAAAGTGAACTATGAAAACCACATGGTCCTTTTGCTTGAGACAAGTGATAAACATGAACCTGATATCAGAAGGAAAAAACTGCAGAGGAATTGTGCACTTTCAGATAAAGTAGATTCTGTGCAGAGGATCCCATTCCTATTCCTTTAACTCAGGAAGAATTTATTTTCATAACAAGGCAAGAAGGGTTACATGCACTTTTCCAAATAAACTCAGTATTTGGATTCATTATTAGTAGTAAGATGGGAGAACAACATTGTGTGGAATCCCAGAAACAAATAAAAATGCTCTATTTTATTGCAGATTCCTTTCAAGACTTTTTTTTTCTTCCTCCTAGGCTAAGCTTGTTGTGATTGACTCCCTGACTGAGCTCAGATTTTGTTTGATGCATTTTCATCTTTGTCATTAGGACAAGCACAGGTGATAGCCATGAGACGCTTGCTAGAGCTGGTACCCTGAACACTTCCACAGTAATTCAGAAAAGTGGCTGTTCTGCTTTCTGCCTCAATCTTGTTGCAGTCCAGTGTGTCCAAAAAAAAAGAACATATTCCTGGCATGATAATTGCTAGAGGTAGACATAAGTGCTTCTGATCATTAAAAGAGGTTTTTCTGTATACCTCTTACAGAGAGCTGAAGTTAAATGCATTGGGATTTTTCTATATATTGTGTTAGATTTAGAATCCTGTGATCTCAGTGGAGAAATTCCCATTTTCTTTACTGGATTTTAGATATAGCCTCTCATAAGAAAGTCTCCTGCAATTTTTTCTTCTCTAAATTATTGTGTGTGTGCCTTATTCCTTTGGGAAAATGCGTGAAGAAATGTCTCTTCCTTTTGCCATACAGTGTAACACAGACTTTATTTACCTCTTCATCTGCTTAGCAAATATTTTACCTGATATTACTCAGAGTGGAAAAAAATTACTTTTTATGGCAATTAATATTGTTCAGCTTGGATACATTAAAGGTATGTAGTGGGGCTTTTTATGCTTCTATACAAAATGTCTCTATTTCAATTTCAAGTGATAAAAAATTCTATTTTCTGTTAGAGCTTACTGTGTATGTTAACAAATTTCAATTCTACTTTCAGCAAATGGAATATAATAGTTATTTACTTGGTAGGATTAGAGCATAAAGATATATAGAGAAAACTTATTTTATATTTTTCCATCTTTTTCCCCTTCATGTTTCCTCTGAGAAATTTATCAACCCTCTCATATTTTATGATAATTCTGCCTATAGATCAAAGGGTTGAGGGGCTGTGATGTTGCAGAGACTTGAGGAATGTGCCCAGTCGATAGCAGTGGTGCTTGTACATAAACAGACAATAAAACAGGTGATAAAGCACAATCTGTTTGCTCAGTGCTGTTGATACCTTGATCAGGATGTGAAGGGAAACATTTCATATTGGTTTCATTTCCTGTTCAATAGAATTTAGAACAAATCTTTCCTCAAAAAGGAAAGGCTTATCTTTCTCATTCAATCATGTTTGATGTGTGTTCTAAGGCAATTAAACAAGGCAGATCCAAATAGCCTGAAAGTACCTAAAGCTGCAAATGTTTGTGTTTGAACAACAGTGAGTGATGCAGGTTTGATGTTCAGAGCACCTGAACACCAATGTGTAACAAAAAGGTTGTATTTTCCTTAAAATTCTGCTCAGCTGCTCAGAATCTGGTGGAAATCTGGTTTTGTTAATAGGGCAGTTGCAGCTTTTTAAGACACAGAAATTGTAAATAGGCTCAGTGCACTTTAACGGCTTGGATTTTGTCACAGTTGGTGGGTTCTTGTGTTGGACCCAGTATAATTCAGTTTTCTGTGTAAATTGTATGCTGTCTAGTAGAGACTGCATTCTCCTGCTGCCACTGAGGCTCCAGGGGGGATTTGCTGAATCATAAATCTTTAACAAGCACGAGGGATTTAAGATGATGCTGGCTCTGGTTGCATCCCACCTGTGTCAAGACAGGCTGGCTGAACTTCATGGACTGTCCAAGCAGAGAACTTCTTTATCTCAGCTCTGGTTGCCACCAAATCCAAACCGTAAGTCAAGAGTAAATACTAAAATGTTCATCAAGAAGCAGCCTGGAATATTGTTTGGAATGTACATAGTATGCTGTGAGCTAATGCAGTGTAGAAGTTCACAGATGTGCTGTGGCTGGAGAGGAACAAGTATTACATTATTATAAATTATATTTCCTTCCTCTAGAGAATTACAGAGGCCAGCTGAGCAGGACAGCAGCCGTTCTGTACCAGTAATGACAGTTTCATCATGATCAGAAAAAAATGCAGGTGTGAAACTGTTATTAGACTGATCCCAGATCTGAGCAAGAGAAGAGCAAGATGGAAGGAGGGAGGACTGCTGTTCCCTGTTGGTGTGGTTCTCCTTTTCTTTGGCATGGCAAAGGACCATTTGTGGCTTTATGCAGGGAAAAGGAGGACACAGTTTGGAAAGATCATGGACATCACATTTCCAAGCTTCCAAAAAAATAAGTCTTGTGTCAATTGAAGGCAAGTTTGGGGGCCTGTAGAAATAAGGAAAGAACTGGAAGTGGTGCTGTTGTGGGCCTCTATAGAGCTGAGCAGGACAAGTGTGATAAACATGGATATCTCAAGGCTTCTGCTGCTGCAGTTTCCATGGTGGCAAGACATAATCTCTGCTGAATGTATCTGCAAACAAAATTCCAGAGGACCTGGCTGGATTTGTCTTGTTTTATCTGGACTCCTACCTTGGTCTGCTTCATCTCTTTAAGAGTCAGCCTGTTCTGCTTCAGAATCCTCAAGATTTTCTGGATTTATTAGGAGTTAGAGCAGAAGAAGGAAGCACAGGAGGAAGTGGAAAACTCTAAAGAAAAAGAATTATCAAGGCACTAATGAGAAACATGACTTGTTATTCTGCTCAAGAGCATCATCACAAAACTGGTGCATTTGGATGAGCATATTTCATATTTGTATGTGTAATACCAGACCCACTATCACAAGTTTTCTAGAACTGTCTTTATATTTTCCACAAGTTCCCTCTTATGCCACGGAGCTGCTATCACAGCAAAAATTCTATTTGAAACTCCTTATACCCCAAACAAGTGATTGGATCTTTAGCTTGAGAGCTGTGTGTGCTCAGCCTCTATAACTAGGGCATCTTTTTAGATACTTATTATTGTTTTAGGTTTCATACATGTTTGAAAAGCCCTTGTGACTAAGTGTATCATTAAAGGAATAAACACAATCTTCAGTCATAGAAAATATTTTCCCCAAGTTTTATAGATACTCCAGCACTCAACTTCTATCAGATCTTTGTTTTTTCTCAGAGATGAAGGGCTGAGAAGAGCCCTGTGAATGAAAAGAAACAAGTTTCTAGTCCCTGTCCCAAGTGATCCTTCCTGATATTTTTGCAAATTTGCAAACTGTGGTAGGAGAAAAAGACAAAGCTAAGAGAGAAAAGTAAATAACCTTGTCTGAAAATAATTTCTCCTCTCTTTTCCCAGCCTGTCAGGATGATTAGATCTGTGGGGGCTTGTGGGGAAGCCCAGGGGTACCCTTGAAGTCCCTGTGTGAGGAGTGGTGGCTGTTGGACCCAGTGTGCAGCCCCACCTCCCAGCAAGAGACGCTGTGCAGCTGGAGAAGGAGAGCAGCAGGAGCTGAGCCTGGCACTGCTTGATTTTTTGGCCTTTTTTGGACTGCTATGTCTGTCTTTTCAGTTAAAAGCTTCAGCTTAGGAGCAGCTTCCTGCTGGGGTGCTGCAGGCAGGGTGAGCAGGGTTCTCAGCTTTGGCCAGCTGTTCCACAGCAGCTCTCCAGCACTGTCCTATGGTAGAAACAGGTGATCCCCCAGCCAGGGAATATTGTGCTCTGAGTCCATGATTTCAGAAGGCTGGACAATTGCTTTATTAAGCTATGTTATATTACACTAATAGTATACTAAATTACATACTAAAGAGATACTATATTACAAAGATATTAAAGAATACTATACTAAAAAGATACTAAAGAAAAACCCGTGACTGTGTGAGACAGCCAGGACACAGCTGTGACCCAACTGGCCAAGGAAACAAAACAACCTTCACTGGTGTCCAATTAACAAATCACTTTGGGTAGACAATCTCCATAACACATTCCACATGTGCAAAACAACAGGAGCAGTGAATAGAGATAAGAATTGTTTTCTCTTCTTCTCTGAGCTTCTCACTGCCTTTCCCAGAAAAAATCCTGGGAGAGAGAATTATGTCTCTCTCTGTTCAGAGAATGTGAATGCCACACTGTCCCTCCCAGACACCACGGATGGGTCCATGCAAGGCTTCCCTCAGCTTGCCTTCCTACCCACACCACCCCTGTGGGCTGTGACAGCTCCATCACACCCTCCCAGGTTCCTTGCACTGAGTCAGGTCCCCAAAGCACTGAAGTTTCAGGGCCCTACAGAGGCTCTAAGTGGGGCAGAGGGGCTCTTGTTGTAGGTATCTAAAACATTTCCTATTCCAGGCAGTGATTTGTGTTACAACCCTGGTGGGAACCATGACTGGCATGCTGAAGATGAAAGCTCCACTGCAAAACAAACCCTGGGAAGGGAAGAGTGCTCTTCTGTTTGATCTTGGTGCTCAGCCGCAGCTCTAAATGTCCTTTCTATAAACTGTGGCACTTTGCCTGCATTGCTTCTGGCTTTTTAGCTTTATCCTAGCCATGGTTACCAGTGGTGGTAGCAGCAATCTTTCCATCTCATGCATGTGGAGCTGCCACATTACGTAGGGTTGTTTATCTGCAAATAAAACCTCTGCATGTCTGTGTGTATTTGGTCTTGTATATGTGTGGGCATAAAAATGCAAAGGGGAGAGAACCAGAAAGAAGCCCATGCAGAGAAGTAAAGGTTAAGATAATTTTTTGTGTCTTCCTCTACTTTTATGCTCCCCCAGCATGAGGACAGTTTGAACTTGATTTCTCCCTGTATCTGGTAAATCCTACAGCTTACAGTAAATGAAATAAAACTAACTCTGGAGCCTGACTTACCAAAGCCGTATCTTGCAAACAAACTGCAATTTGAGGAAATTGTAGGGAGAGTTTTCTGCAGTTTCATTCCTCCTTCATGTGCCTGTGACTTTGGGAGCATAAATACATTTTGTAGCTAATATCCATCAGAGAAAGCAGAAAGCTGCCTAATGTTCATAGAATCACAGAATGGGCTGGGTTGGAAGGGATCCTCAAAATCTTTTTCTACCCTCTGCCATGCCCTTCCACTGTGCCAGGCTGCTCCCAGCCCCAGTGTCCAGCCTGGCCTTGGGCACTGCCAGGGATCCAGGGGCAGCCCCAGCTGCTCTGGGCACCCTGTGCCAGGGCCTGCCCACCCTGCCAGGGAACAATTCCTCATTCCCAAGATGCCATCCAACCCTGCCCTCTGGCAGTTTGAAACCATTCTCCCTTGTCTTGTCACTCCAGACCTTTGCCAACTGTCAATCTCCACCTGTCTTGATGCTTCAGGTACTGGAATGCCACAATGCAAGAATATGTAGAAACTTTACTTAAAGCTGTAATTATCATTTGAGAAGCAGAGAAATATTCCTCATAAATGTGAGGCAAAGGCTCAAATTTTTAAGTGGGAGTTGCAACATGATCTGCTATTTCTTTGTTCTGTATTCTATTGTTCTTTTAAGGTGAACTGAAATCAAGCAAATATTTACATGCTGTTCTTATTGCTTGGTGATCAGCAACAGCATTGTTTTTATCTTTAATGCTGCAGCTCTGTTAAAATTCAAATTTTGATGGATTACTAATTTTCTGTGTCTTTTGAAAAACTGTGCATGCCCACATATTAATGTACCTTAACTATGCATTTAGCTTTTATAGTGGCATGCAGGATACTGAGGCCATTGATTTTCATACTGGATATATCCAAAATACCTCTGGAATGTGAGTTGGATATTGTAACTTCAGTTTCAGAGGGAGAGCCCCTGAGCCAGCTTATAAGGGGCAGTGGTGGATTTCTAGATGGTTCCTCCTTCATACTGACATTTGAAGAAAAAACATAGATCTGTAAATCAGAGTTATTCTAAATTCAAAATATTTGAATTTAGGTAATCTGAGGTGAAAGGGGAAAACCTGTTTTCAAAATATAAATGATCTAACCTGTCTTTAGCATCTTTAGAAAAGAGCTGTCAGTGGGAATGTTACAATGAAATCCTGATTTTCCTTTCTCTCACCAGCCTGTTCTACTTTCAGCTTTCTTGCCTTTCTAGCAACTGATTTTTCTATAGGAACAAACTTCATGCCACTCAGCTTGCCAACTTTAAGGTATTTTTTTTCCATTACTGTTTTTACCTGGGATCCTCCACAATGGTTTAAGAGAAAAAGTTAGCTGGCCTTTAGTTTTTAGGAAAACAGCCTGAAAGTGAATAGCTTTCAGTCGTTTATTTTTTCTGCAGTATTTAAGAGCATGTTGCAATATCCTACAGTAACTCAGCAAAGATAGTGGAAAAGGAAGTTGTCACATATGATCTCACACCATGTGTGTTTGTATACCTTGACTGAAGCTGAAATATCTTCTAAAGCAGTGAGATACAGCACCCAGAGATATCAAAGGAAGAATTTATTACTGTTTCCTCAGTACAGGACCATTCCTTGAGACCAAAGTGCAGCAGCTTCTCCTCTGAAATAGAAAAACAAAATTATGGGGATGTTGCCCATGTATGAGCTTGAAGGGAGGTCTGGAAAGAGAAACCAAGTGCCCAAGTCACTGGAGAAAAGTGTGGTTTCAGAATCAGGCAGAAAGCAGCCATTGCCCGTAAGTTTATAAAAGATAAATTATGTTATGACTGCACTGAGCAATAATTAAGAATCTTTGGCAGGCAGTGCTTGGAATTGAAAATAAACATATCAAAGGAATTCAATATGAAACTTAAAATCAAGTTTTGATTGAAGTTGGAGCAGAAGAAACCTTTATTTCATGAGAGAGGGAAGGAGAGTCTTTCTGGCTTAGGACAGTAAATAAACCTGCTGTCCATGGCTATTGATGTCTATGGATTAGATATCAATAACAATTTATTAAACTGCACAGGATATCCGCTTCACAGAAAAGATAGTTAAACTGCTAGACGGGCACACAAGGATTTAATTGAAATTTTCTTGTGCTTGCACAAGCCACTGACCAAATTTCCAAATGCCAGTGGACACCAAACACTGAAATCCAGGCAGTCCTGCAGTAAAAACTGAGCTGCAGTGGTAACTTAAGCCAAGTTGTGAAACGTTGTGGAAATGTTTCAAGAGAGCCAGACACTGAAATACTGGGAAATTTGATTAACAATCCTGTTTTGGCTCTTCATTTTCAATTGTGCCTCTTTGCTACAAACAATTAGTATTTTCTCATCTTTTTCAAGACAGATCTAAATGTATACAAATTATAAATTTGTGTATAATCCATACTTCTACAGGGTTTTAAAACTTCATCATAAATGGCTGCTTTTGGGCTTTCCATTGGCAGTCTGAGCTCTTTAAAAGAATCAGTAATAAAACACAAACTGTTACAATATGTTCTAGAAACAGGGCTGGCTACGGGGTCAATTTCATTTTAGTGGCAGAGAATTTTAGGAATAATTCACTGGCTAACTTGTTGCAGCCATCTTCAGCATTTAAAATGTATGCTTGACTTGAAATCTTCATTAAAGGGAAGTGGATAAACCCCAAATTTATTCTTACTCTTAATGAAATCTAGAAGAAAGTCAGATTAGATGATAAATTAATATTAGTATTATGGTAATACTCGAGGACATTTTAGTTTGGTTTTGGTCTTTTTTTTTTTGGCTTGGGGTTTAACATGAAATGTCAAACTATTTTTTATTTTAGTAATTTTATTAATATTTTTATGATCTGACTCAGATGTCATCACTCTTAAAAACAACAACAACAAACAAACAAGGAAAAAAAACCCACCTGATTTTGCTATTTTGAAAGAGAAGGGAAAGAAAAAGGGATTTGTATATACCAGAGTGGTTGGGTAGTGGAAGAAATCTCAAAAAACACCACAGCAATAAGAGACCTTTCCTTTGCTACTCTGAGTGGGGTTACAGGTTTACTGAGCTTATAGGTTGTAAGCACAGGATAATGCATGAGCTTTTTGCTTTATTTCAGAAGTGGAATATCATGAGAAATACTCTCCTTTGATTATTACCTGCTTTATTCTGTGAGTTGGCATCCAATTATTTTCTCCAAACCACTCTGACCCGGCTGAAAGCTGTGCTGCCACTCAGTCCATCTTATCCCAGTCAATAGCCACAGGTTTGAGACAAAAAGCACCAGATCAAGGTTTGTAGACAGCTGTCCTTGGCCAGGTTGGCTTTACTCTTGCCACCGTGTTCTGTCTGTGTGTTTGACACGCACTTTATGAATTTTGGGACACAGGATGCTGCTCAGTCTGTTGCATCCTGTTCTAGGAAATTCTGGAACTTCTTCCTGTCCTGGTTCATTCTTCTCCAGAACAAAATTTCATGTCAGCTCCCAGTAAAATGGTGGGAACTGCTCCTGAGTGTTGTCAGGAGCTGGAGCATCTGGGATTTACAGATTTACAAAGGAGCACAGTTCACTGACGGGCAGTGTTTAAAAGTTCTCCAGTGTTTCTTAGAAATGTGCCCTCAATACTTGGAACTGGACATGGGACAGCATCCTTTCATTCCTGTTGATTCCAGAGTCCTTCCAGGTATTCCACAGAAGGCATTTGGGTGTGTTAGAAGTCTCCACATTTCCTTAATGCCCTGCTGTCCCTTCAGTGCAGGGCAAACTGAACCTTACCATATTGACATCTTTTCTCTTTCAGATGCTGCTCTGTTGCTGCTAAACCTTCTCCAGAGTAGGAGCCACACCTGGGCTGAAGCTGTGAGTTGAGCTGGTGACAGGAACTGTGGCTATGGTATTGAGGATGAGTGAATAAAGTGACATAGAGACTCCAAAGTCTCAGAAGGCAAAATGTAACCTTTATTAGAAATCACACACTCTTCTTCTAGACAGTTACCATAAAGGTGGACCTGGTTGGTCCTTAATGAGCACCCCTGACACAACTGGCTAATTGGGAGCAACACCCCTCTTGTAAACATCTTACATGTAACTTAAGTGCCAAACACCAGCTGCAGGATTGTTTAAATTCTTCCTCTGAGCTTTCTCAAAACCTCCCAGAGGAATGTCTGGGAAAGTTTATCTGACTTTCTTCTCTGAGCAGTCCTCAGCATCCACAAGGAAGCTTATTCAAAACTCTCCCAGATTAATTTGGCTTTTATGAGCCCTAAGCAACGAAAGGGAAAAAACAGCTAAATAGTGTTTAACAGGATATTCCCTCTCTGTGGAGGAGTGATGGACATGTCAGTGAGCCTTGAGATGCTTCTCATTATTCCTGTCCATTTGTCTTTCCATGCAGAGCCTCACACCCCTCAATGTGCAATTTTTTGGTTTTCTGGGAGCTCCCTTGCAGAGCCACTGGAACTGTCTTGACTTCAGAGCTCAGCTCAGACCCCACTAATGTCAATTATTATTCTTCCCTTTTGCAAATAGGCCATGCAGATATGATTTAATGCTTGCATTTCTCTCAGGGTACACCTTCAAACTTAGGAGAATGAGCGAGCTAGGAAATAACTTGGGGTTTTAATTCTTAATTAAGAAAAAACTGTTTGATTTAAGACAAATTACCATGATCCCCTGAGGGAAGCCCACAGAAGAAGGTAAGAGGTCATTGTGCACTGGTGAAATTAGGTCAGAACACGCCCACATTTTTTTCTATTTTCAATCCAGGTTTGACTGGCATTAAATGATAATGGGCAGATGGAAGAATCCCATGCAAGAGGTCACCTAGTAATTTATTAAATTATTTTTTTGGCCAGGTTGACTGCAAATCCATCAAAATCTCTTGTTGTTAGAACTGCTAATGGGTTCCTAATTAGAAATTAGCCAGCCATATTAATAATATATAATGTTTCTTAAGTCTGTCATCTAAGAGGATTAAACTGTTAACAGCCTAACTGCCAGGCTGATCCATGCTGATTTAAGAATATGATTTTGTATCCAATTTGGCCTTTTACCTCATCATGACCAAATAATTTTGAGGTGTGTTGTAGTAATTTTTGTCAATTAATTCTACACCAACCTGTTTTAACAACCCAACCTGAATATTTAAGAACTTCACAATAGTGGTGGTGGCACTGTTTGTTGAATAGCAGTGTTTGTATGGATCTAGTAATTTCAGTAAGAAAAAAAGGTTGCCTATTTGGCAATTCTGAAGTAGAGAAATAAGTTGCTTTCATCAGGAGATGTGAAGTTATTAAACCTGCTGATTTTGGTTGGTTGATTTTGTTTGGTCAATAGAAAATAATGTTTTGCTGGGAAAAGTCTAAGTTAAATCAAGGTGATTACAATTAAATGAAGTATTACTAGGATAAGAAATAGGGATATTTCTTGCTTTAATTTGCTTCTTGAAGACTCTGTGGATTAGTTTTATTCTGTACTCCATTTGAGACAGAAGAAATGGGCACAGAAAAAAATTAAGAAATTGGTTGGAAAGTTTACTTATTTACTTATGTCTACTTCATTGGAGCAGTGTATCTTTATATAAGTGAGATTACAGTTAGTGTTACTGTTGGGTTGTTAAAAGAAAAAGAAGTGTTAGCATCAGGCAGACTGGAGTCAAGTTTGGGGATAGGAGGGCAGGGAAATTTCCATGCCTTGTCTGGTTCTGCAGGGGATAAATAGCAAACATCTAAACCTGTGATACAATTTTGGGCTCATTACTTGTGTCCCAGGTGATCCTGGGCCTTGTCTGTGTCCTGAAGAGCAGGGATTTGGAAAGTGCCATGACACACACAAATCCAAACCCCTGTCAAGTACTCAGGTGTCCCAGGCAGCTCCAGCAGAGTCCCTGGGGTCACCCCAGGCTGGAGATCAGGGATGGCCACTTTGCAAAAGCTCCTGGAAATATTTCAAAACCTTTTAGCCAGGACATTTCAGAATAGACAGAACCAAATAATGTGTTTGTTAATGAACAGCATGCACAAAGGTGTCCAAGTTGGATATCATGCAGAATACTTCTGCAAATCATTGAGAAATGTAACAGAATTTAACAGAATTGGACCCTGATGATTTTTTAAAAAGCTCTTTTTGAAAGCAGTGGGGTGTTAAAATTTATGTGTGCTACATAGAACCTCACATGATGAGGATATTTTGGTATGTTTTTCTGGTTTTTTCTCTTTAAAAAAGTGTTATGAATCAAGATAATGGTGGGACTCAGTGATCTGAGAGATTCTTTCCAACCTAAATTATTCTTGTGTTTCTAAGAAAGGGCAAAAGAGGGAAATACTTTTATTCAAGGGATTGATGCTCATCACTTCTTTGTACCCTGATATTTTCAAAAAGCCACTTGCCTCAAAGTATCAGACAACTGAGGAATTGATTTAGACTCGTAGGTGAGTTCAGAAAAAGGAATGTGTGTGCTGTGGTCAATATTTTAGCTTTAATGGGAATTTGAGTATTCCAAAGCTCACTCAGACATTTAATGGGCATTTTAGACCTCACTGAGGCCCAAAGTAATGTTCTCTAATTCTTGCAAATAAATATTTTAAGGTTTTTCTTTTCTAATGTGAGTGCTCAGATAATTGAGGCAAAGTGTTGGTGTTTAATAATTGCAATTAATTTTAATTGTAAATGTACATTTCCAGAGGAAAAATTACCCAGAGCACCTTTGCAATTTTTTCAGATGTGAACAGTAAATCCTGAAAGTGCCTAAAGCATTAAAAGCAAACAACAACAAAGGTCCCATAATTGTTGATTTAGGCTACATTAAAATTGAATAAACTCTTAATAAGAAAAAATAAGCTAAAGTGAGTACTCATTAATCTCATTTTAAGTAACTAGAAGCAAAAGTAACTGTGTTTCGAGTTTTGGCAGAGGTGCTGGTGAGTTTTTTGTTGGCAGAGGAATGCACAGACTGGGGTGGAATATTGCCTGAAATCTGCAGGAGCGCCTCATACAGTGGTGCTGATTCACACAGTACAGCAGACTGCTTATTAAGACTTATCAGGAGTGGTTGGAGGGTCCTAATTAGTGTTCTGTGCTTGTTCCTGTGATGACACTTGAAGGTCAAAAAAAAAAAAAAAAAAAAAGAAAGAAAACAAATTAAATTAACTGAAAGATGCAGGGACATTTCTGCATCTTCCTTTTCAGCAAGTAGGTCCTTTGAAAGCAGTAATTTGTATGACTCAAGATGGGGACACAGTGGTTTTGCTCTTTAAATATGGTTTTATACAACTTTGCCATTAGGGAGTTGGCAAGATGCTGATAATTTAAGCTTCTTTTGTATAATATTCACTGGGGAAAAAAAAAAGTGCTGCTTTTTGGGTTGTAGGGGTTTTAGCCAAAGATCTACAGCCTTGCTGGAAATAACAGGACTTTGTGTGAAGAGGCCAAGTTGCTGTGGCTCAGAGGTAACCTCAAATTAATATTAGGAGGTTGTGTTGGGGTGATAGGGAATGATATTTTTATTTGAAACTACAGATCTCTGTCTGGGAGTGGTTGTGCTAAAGTGTTTCTTGGCAAATTTGAAAAAAACCCCATCATTAATTTTGCTTTTGAGGATATTAATGACTCTATGGTAAAGCTTAATGAAAACCCCAGTATATAATAACTGTTCTCTTCCCTTTTCTCTAGTGCACATGCATTTATGATTAGAGTGGTCATTTTTCTAAGTTCTAAGCATGGGTTCTGCTGGGGAATGCTCAAATGCCTAACAGAAAGATACCCCCCAAATTTGAAATGGCTTTGACAGAAATTCAGGGTGAATAAGCCTTATCCTGTTTGCTGAGGAAACCAGTAGAATTTGTGTCACATTTTTTCCCTGCCTGCCTGCAGGCAGAGCTTTGGCCAGACCACTTCTGCATGGTTTAAGCCACAAATAATTCAGTGGAATCCCCAGGAACTCCTCCAATGGCCATTGTTTTGGTATCAGAAACAACATAAACATAAAAACCCCCACCAAAATAACCAAGCAAAAAACCCCAAACAACCCCTAGAAGAAAAAAAAAAAAAAAAGTGAAAAAGAAGCTGGAATATCCAAGGTATATTCTGGAATTAGCCCAGAAGCTGTGGTTCTGTTTCCAGGATACACTGTCAGCGTGCAAACATAAACTCTGCTGCATTGTTAGCCCAACCTTGCAGAAGCTCTGCAGCCCAACGATGCTATCAGCAAAGGTGTGAATGTGTCACTTCACATGAGAGGAGCTGGTACTTCTCATGATCTGTTTGTTTACAGCATTTTACAGCGTTAAAGCAAACTGTGTTAATTCCTAGTTTACAAATTGAGGAGGCCTTTATCTTCCCTGGATTCATGGTGAAATTCGCATTTTAGCTCCTAAGTGGAGCCAAATAAGACAAGCACAGCTCAGTTAAATATGAATGCAACTAAAAGCAGAAACTACTGTGAGATACTTCTTATTTTATGACTTATCCCTTTTAAATCTCTGTGTAATCTGAGGGAATTCTGAAAACTGCTCAAGATCTGGGAGGAATAGATGAACGTGTTTATGGATGGCCCTTTCAGCTGGAGTTACTGAGTATGAATTAATTCCAGCAAATAAATTTTAATTAAAAAAAATTTCCACGGGCAAGTTTGATTGCTACCATTGACTTTGGAGAGCTCTGACTGGGAAGCTTTGCTGAAGTTCTTTGTTGGCCTGACAATTAGAACAATTCACTGTCAGAAGACAGAGCCTTGCTGCAGCAGAAAAGAGCAACTTCAGGAGGAGTGTGATGAAAGTTAAAGGTATGATCTACCACTACTTTGTTCTTACAAAACCTGAGGGTTTTTTTCTGAGAGCCAACAATATTTCTGTCCCCCCATACACACCTGAGTCAACTTCAGACAGTGCAAAGTCATTTTAAGTACTCTGTATTCCCTTATTCTTAGAATGCTCTGCCATTGCCAAGAAAACACAGCTGGTCATGGAAGAGTGGTCTAGAAGTTGGTCTGGCATTTCTTTTAGGCAATTGTAGCCCTTCAGAAGCTTGGAAGGTTCGAGTCCCAGCTTTGAATTGCAGTTGCAGTAACAGCTCCTGCTGATCCTGTGCTGAGCCACACTGCACTGAGAGATATGTGCTCACAGGTTTATCTGCTCTTCTTACCTGGCAGAGCACCATAATACCAAATGAAAATGAGGCCACAGTCCCTGTCCAGACTTCTGTGGTTGTCAACCTTTCCAAGACAGGGCAGCAGCCAAGATGAAAGGATGCTGAATGATCAGTTCCAGCTCCTGGACCATCACATTTCAGGTTAAGAATCACCCAGTCTGTAGATTTCAATTTGGAATACATTAAGAAACTGTATTTTATTTTGATTTCTGTAATTTTCATTAGCAGAATTCTGTATGTCCTGATCCAGTCCTCAACATCTCCAGTATTCCCAAAAACATCATCTTCTCAATCTTCTGCTTTGCTCTTGCCCAGCAGCACTGTGGGTTTCTGAGATGTCCTTGCAGGACTGGATTTCTGTTTTATTCCTCCTGCAACAGAAATTCCCCCTCCCCACCTCCCCCTTTACACCCCCTTGCAGGGTCATTTGCTGCTCCCTGGTGTACTGGAAGAAATGCGATTATGAACTTGCAAAGAATTTTTTTTTTTAATGAGTCTTTCAGATCCTTCACCTCTCTCTTGAGCTAGGAGCTTGTCAGCTTCCCCTCACCTTCTTTCTCTTTTATAGAATCTTTACCACCATTCATTTGGAAAGAGTAAGTAAATTCCTGGAGTTCCAGACCTGTTTGAAGTGTAAGCAATCTGCCTGCCCTTACACAAACCCGTGTTAACATATCAGCACAAGCACAGTCACCTTGGTCACTGGCTAAATGCCCTCAAAGGGGGTGAAACAGGAGGCAATAAGGGAAAAACCCCCAAATTTTTGCACAAACCTAATATTACCATACAAGGAAGAATCTTGTGTTTGTTTGTTTGTGTATTATTCTGTGTGCAATGGACCTCTCACAGTCAGGCTCAATATAAATAGACTCAAAAATGTGAGGGAATGTTTCACAAGTGGTTTTGAAACAGAGAGAGAGAGAGGCAGGAGTTAAAGACCTTCAGGAATCTGTTATCTCCTGCAGAACTCTTGAGCTGCATGTTACTCCCAGGAAACGTGCTGTCCCATTCCAAACCCAAATGTGCTGTCCCATTCCAAACCCAAATGCGCTGTTCCATTCCAAACCAAATGCGCTGTCCCATTCCAAACCCAAATGTACTGTCCCATTCCAAACCCAAATGTGTTGTCCCATTCCAAACCCAAATGCGCTGTCCCATTCCAAACCCAAATGCGCTGTCCCATTCCAAACCCAAATGTGCTGTCCCATTCCAAACCCAAATGCGCTGTCCCATTCCAAACCCAAATGTGCTCTCCCATTCCAAACCCAAATGCGCTGTCCCATTCCAAACCCAGCGTGGCAGCCCCAGCCCTGGGCTGGGCAGGGATGCTGCCAGCTGCCCTGGCACAGGGGCAGGGCTGGCTGCAGCCACTGCTGTGCCCTCCCAGCCCAGCTCTGCAGGGTGTGGGAGGCTGAGGGCACCCTGTGAAACCCCCCAGAGCTGTGGGGGTGGGAAGGCTCCAGGAGCTGCAAACAGTGATGGAGGAAAGGATGTTTGTAATGAGAGGTCATGAGCAGGGGAGCCCCAAAAGCATGTGCCAGCTGTACACAAAATGGGATTGCAGTCATGTAGGGATGTGTTTCAAAACTTGTGCTTAAAATGGGTAAGAGGAATATGAATTTGAACTGCACCAAAGGTCTAAAGGCACAAGGATTAGGCTGAGATCAGGGAAAGGTTTTGCTTCCCCCAGAGGTGCTGGCACTGCCCAGGCTGCCAGGGAATGGGCATGGCCCCGAGGCTGCCAGGGATGCACAGGGGGAATTGCTGGGGGGTCTGGGCAGGGACAGGGACTGGGTCAATGATCCCCGTGGGTCCCTTTCAGCTCAGGGCATTCTACGATTCTAAATACTGTAAATAAATATTTAATTTGCAGATCCTGAAAGCTTGTACCCTGTACTGTTCATTTTGTTATTCCCTGGTCAGGATTTGTGTGGTGCAATCTGCTGCTCAGACACACAACAACCTGAAATGCTCTCAAATGAAATGACCTTTCTTCTGAGATAACTTGGTTAAAGAAGTAGTCACAGGAAGGAACACTATTTTTTCACACTTTTATTTGAAAATTTTATTTGAAAATTACAGATGTGGAATAGTGGATGTAAAATTAAGTTATCTGAAAGAAATGTTGAATTTAGATTTGGACTTTTTACTAACATGGCTGTTTTTAACAAGAATAAGCTTCTTCTTCTTCTTCTTCTTCTTCTTCTTCTTCTTCTTCTTCTTCTTCTTCTTCTTCTTCCTATTATTACTATTACTATTATTATTATTACTACTACTATTACTACTAATATTACTATTACTATCATTATTTATTTGTTATTATTGAGTAATCCTTAATCTTCTGATGAAGATGTTAGGCCAGGATAGATGTCTCTGGAAGGAAGTTAAACCCACAAGGTGTTACCAGGAGTACCAGTGTGGAATCTTGTGCAGGTTGGTTGCCACCACGTGTTTTTGTGTGTTTAATCAATATCAGGAGGGTTGCACTGTGCCAATGGGGTTTGTGTGATCAAGGCACACAGATCAGGCCGTGTAGGAGCTGTAAGGCACATTCTGCTGTCTGTCACACCACAGACACATCATAAGAAAATGCTCAAGAATTTCAGCCAAATGAGAATCAGAATATCTGCCTGTGCTCTCTGCTGCTGCGTGTTGAGTGACAGAGCTCTGTTTTGTTCTCCTGTGAGCTCCCAGCAGCTCTGACAGCCTCTTCCTTTGGAGTCTGTGGCAAAATGAAAGCCTGTGTGTGGAGCTGTCCATCAGCACCCATGGCCTGGGTTATAGCAATGCACCCAAAGCCACCAGGGGAAGCACCACGTGCTGCTCCCTCACCTTTGGCCAAAGCCACATCCCACACTGGAGCATCCTAAGTGGGGAGCTGATCCATGCATGTGGAATTTATGTTTTGGAAAGCCAGGATGTTGAAATACCCATGTTCAGCATTATGACTTAATTGCAGAGTCAGGAAGGATGGAAAGGGAGGTGGGGAAGGCTGTGATGAGGAAAAGGATTGATTTAAAGGCCTCCTGCACAAATAATTGGAAATGGATGTGAGCTCTCATCAGGATGCTCTGTGAATAAGGAGCTTGCCTTATCTTTACTGGGACTCAAATCTTGGCTGTTTAAGCATGAGGCACATGACTAAAGTAGAAAATATTCTCATTTCCCTGTCTCTGCTCCAACTGGAACGGGTGAGCTGGGGCAGGAGCCCTTCACTGGTTTCTGTTTGATGTCTCTGATCTTCCATCACCCATTTCTTGGTCAGGACACTGGGTCACCTGTCCTCCTCCCTCTGCCTGGGGCCACTCAGGTCACCACTGAAGGCTCAGAGAGGGCTCCCTGCCCTGTTCTAATAATCCCTGGGCTGGTGGAAGAGAATTCAGCAGAATTTCATCTGCAGCAAACTGCCCTAGAACAACACCTCCCCAAAAGGCTCTGGGAATCTCTACAGCAAGATGTGAACAAACTTTCATTCTCTTCACAGGAGCCCAGCTGCACCCAGGTCAGTGTGAAAACTCCTTTTGCCTTCTTGGTCCACGGAGCACCTTGGGGTGCTCCAAGCATGGTCTCAGTTCTTAAAGTTTTCTTCATCATTCTCTATCATTATATGTCCTGTTAGGTTGGTAACAGTCAATTGGGAATGACAAACAGAATAAATGTTGCCTCCTTCTGGCTTTAAAAACTCTATATTTAAACACTCTGTCCTATATTTTGATTTTTAATAGCTTTAAATAGAATGGGTCGATTGCCTAGGAGGAGCTAGAATTAATTTTTTTTAGTTAGAATTCACATGCCTTGTTTAAGAAAAGCACCTGAATGTTGGCTGTTTGGTTAAAGTGAAAATTCTTGCTTAAAAAGTGTCAGGAGTGCAACCTGATGTTGACTCAGCTTATTTCAAGAAAATGGGATGGGAAAAGTAAAGCTAAGAGGCAGAGAAGTTAGTAGTTATTGCTAACAATGGATTGATTTTTGTATGTAGCATGATCTGTACTACAAAGAAAGAAAAAAACTTAAATTCTGGTCTTAGCTCTTTCTACTTCCTTTGTAGAAGTTAAGCTTAATTTCACTGTGCTGTTTTCTCTTCCTGCCAGCACAGAAGTTCCTGTCTCATATTTCCAGTGCTCCAGTTCCACTCCTGTATGCTCTGGGAATGGGCACCCCCTCCACCTGAAGTTAGTCAAACAGTGCTTCCTTTTTTTAATGGAATCTGGAATCAGGAACTTTGTATCTTCTGTATTTCAATTCCTCATTTTTACATTGCTTGTGCCAAAAAAAATGTCCTTTGTCAAAAATTCCCTACTGCATTAAAAAAAAAGAAGAATTTTGTTTTGCAGAACCAAATTATAATTTAAGATTTATAAATCCTTAAATTCCACTGAACCCTTGGTTGAAATACCATGAAATCAGTCATTGCAACTATTTGGAGAATTTGAGATAACAGAGTAGGCTGAAGTGGTTAGGTTAGAGGTTAATCTGTGTTAAATATGCTGTGGGATAAAGACAAATGTCCACACAAATTGCCAGCACTCGTGGTGTCCCCTAGCAGTTATTCCTGCTCCTTGGTGCTGTTTAAGGCAGATTCCAGCTTTTAATGTCACTTAGAGATGCCATAGGGAGATGACTTGGGTGGCACTACCAGCCTTGTTGAACCAAATATATCTTATTTTACCAGCTTCACCTTCAGAACACAAAATGTGTCACTGTAGCTGCAGTAAGAAACCCCAAAATCCAGTACCTACAACTCCACTTTATGTAAAACACCTTTGGTATCTCTGTCATACTCGGGGCTGCAGACTTACCCATAGCAGCTGAAATTCTACAGGAATGCTCCAGGGCAAGGCTTTGCACAAAACCCCTTCATTGTGATCCCATAATTTATGTTATTTTTTCTGTACTGGTGTCTGTTCTGTCTTGGTTTGAAAAGCCAGGTGTCTGCTAAGGAAGGCAGGAGCCTCCCTTGAAATGGAAAATGTAAACCCTTCCCTCCAAATTGTTACAATTTTGAAATTAAGGGGCTCTCAGGCAAAGATGTGGGAATAGGAATAACAGTTCTTGACTAGGAAAATTAAAATACAAATGCAATAGTACAAACAAAGCACTGCCAGAGTCAGAGCAGGAGCTGCCCCCCTGTGTGTCAGGGTGGTGGCAGCAGTGCCATTCCATGGTGGCTCAGCCCTCCTGCAGTGCCAGCTGTGGTTCTGCTGGAGCAGGGATCCTGGACAAGAGTGGAGCTTTCCTCTGAAGCTCCAGGGCTGCTGGAGATGGGCCTGCTCTCCCTCTGGGAATGCAGGGAGCAGAAAGCTGCTCCTCTGGGAATGCAGGGCAGGAGAAAGCTGCTCCTCTGGGAATGCAGGGGGCAAAGGCTGCTGTGCTGTTCCAGGCTCAGATTGTATCCAGGTAGGAATGCTTGGCTCCTGCCCTGGGCAGAGCATCTCCCCATGGGATGATGGAATTTTATCATCCATGCAGGGACACTCACTGGCCATGGAGAGCAGAGATCTCTTGGAGGGAGGATTGGCTGTGGGAGAGATAAATAAAACTGCCAATGAACAGAGGATAACTGCCCCAGCTCTGACAGATGGCAATAGAATACACACCCAGCTAAACCTGAGACGTGCTCCCAGGTGATGCCCTGCATTTGTACCAGGCTCTGAATACAGATTTTGGGCACAACAAGCCCTGCAGAGCAGGAGGGTTTTCCTTGGATTCCCTCTCTTTGTCCAGCCCTGCTTTTGTTGGGCTGTGATAACAACCTGTATGTAATTGCAGGGTTATCCCAGTATAAGTTAGAGCTCTGCCAATAAAACTGATTTTACTGCAGTCTCTTGTTGAATTTAGATTTGGACTTTTTACTATCATGGCTATTTTTAACAATAATAATAATAATAATAAGAGAATTATTTTAGTCAGAGTAATCCTTGATCTTTTGATGAAGATTTTAGACCAGGATAGATGTCACTGGAAGGAAATAGAATCCAAAAGGTGGATCCTCATCCACAGCAGGGTTCTGCCTGAATTTCTGCCCCATCTGAATCCCTGATTTTCCTCCTTGGAGGTGGAGAGAAAGACCCTCTGGTCCTGACACAAAATGCCATCTTTCTCCTGCAGCCTACAAATTAAACCCAAATCTGCTCTTGCCAGGCTTCCTGGAGGAGTTGCTGGAGAGTGATGAGTTGCTTCAGGAAGAAATGGAAAAAAAATTCATTTTCTGAAATTTTTATTTCAGAAATTTTTGTTTTCTGGTCTTGTTGCCCTTCAGTGGTTTGGTTGCAGATGAAAGTGTTACATGAATGCATCCAGTGCTGTGCTCCATGGGGATGTCACTGAAAATACAGCAGGGTTGGTGACCAGCTGTGAAAGTTCTTGCTCTGATGTTTTCAGATGTTTTACAGCATTTCTGTAAAAAGCTGCACCTTATATTTCAATATTTCAATTGACAGCATTTGGCATTTCAGCAGGATAAATTCAATTTCTACAAGATAAAGCCTATCCCTGCTCTTGAAGTGCTTGTAAAACCACCTGCTTTACTGTGTACATGGTGAGTAGTCAAAAATAAATATTTCTTCAAGTGACCTAGTAATTATCTACAAAACATCTGCTAAATTTCATGTGGTTTGAAACATTGCATGAGACTTCATGACCTACTAATTAACTACGAACATCTGCTAAATTTAATCTCATTTCAAGTATTTTCTGAAACAATGTTTTAATGAAAACTTTGCCATTTTGTGCTGTTTTTATCATATTCCTATATGTTGGCTTGAAATTCAGTCCAGCTATTGGCAAGGAAAAGTGTTTGGAAGGAAGTGGGTTATAAAACTGTTTTTAAATGATTTAATTTGCAATTGTTACAAAGACTTATCTGAAACGTTTCATGCTGTGATAGATCCTTTAAATATTGTGATATCAGAGACAGCTGAGTGATGTACTGAGAGCACAAATTTATCAGCTCTTGCCTATTATTATGTTATAATCTCATCTGAGTGAGGGTGAACCTGAATGCTGAAGGAAAGCAAAGGGAAAACTAAACAAAGTCTGAAGTCCCAGTTTTTGCTGGGCTATCCTCTCACAGCACATCCTCTCACAGCTCCTGAAGCTTCTATTATTTTTTAAAAATGTAACTTCACTGAGACAAAATCACAGTGTTTAAGACTATACTTCACTTACCTTTTACATGGGGCATGATCTTCAGAAGCAATAAATTTTATTCTTGGACCGGGTGACTGCTAAAGGTGAGAAATCTTAATTTCTGATCTGTTTTCTGAAATGTTTTGTTTGCTCCTAATAAGCTTCAGTACAAGCACTGAAGGAAGTGAAGTGTGTATTCAGATCACTGTAGTGATCAATAGATTTTATGACAAAGGAGGAATTGAGGACTTTTATTTTATTTTATTTTATTTTATTTTATTTTATTTTATTTTATTTTATTTTTTAAGAAAAAATATTTATATCTCAAGTTAGATGAATTATTTTTGCCACAAAGATGTGTGATCAGCATCTCCCAGTTACTTGTAGGTGTTGTTTCTTTTCTGGCTGATCCAGTTGTGTTGAGTGCTTGTGTGTTCAGGTGCTCTCTCCTCAGCCCACCAGTGGGGTGATGAATTCAGTGATTCAGAACCCAAATTACCTGCCTAAATATCAGCACAAAAAATCCCTCAGTCAACTAAATGCAGTGTCAGGGCTGTCTTACTGAAGTATCTCCCACTTGTTTGGTCTGTGGTTGGTTGGTTGGGTTTTTTCCTTGGTTTTCATTTAATTTTCATTTTTTCAAATCTTGGTTCAGCAAATTAATCAAAATGCAGCCTATGAGAACAAAGAAAATAAATGTGGCTATTCCAGCCCCAAAACTGACACTGCTCCTCAGTGTTGGTGGTGACTGCTGACTCAAAGGAGCTCTGGGCTCGTGGTCCACAGGAGCTCCCTGTGTGCTGAGCAACCCTGCCATGGCTTTCTGGTGCTTCTGGCAGGCTGTGCCATCAGTGCCCTCACTGGTGTTCCCTCCCAGAGATTCTTGTAAAGTTGCCATTATTTGCTTCCTCCCCATTCAGCCACATCCACAGAGATGAGAGGATGGAGACACTTGCAAGGATTTTAATTGTGCTGGAGTCTAATTAGTAGGTTCTGAAGATGCCCAGGAATTAAAGCAGAAAGGTGGGAAGTCTCAGGGGGTGTTCCGGTGCTGGCCCTCCCATGACACAAATCATACACCTGGGTTCACTGAGCACTGGGGCTGAAAACACATCCAGAAACTGCAAAGGAAACACATTGGAAAAGTTTTGATTTTGAAAAGAAAACAATGAAGAACAGCAATTAGCATTAATAATTAAGGGAGAAAGGTATTTGACAAGATTACCTTTTGTTTAAAGGGTCTGTTTTGACAGAATTAAAATTCTGATGCAAATTGAGTTTCCTTAACACTTTAATCATCTTGTTAATTCCCTTTCATTAGGAAGTCCCTAGCCAGAAGTTTCTCTCAGAGCCCAGCTAGAGAGATCTTTAAAATTTGCCTTTATTGCATGTTTATTTGTCTCCTGTGTGGATTTTCCAGCGAGCAGACAGAGAGAATGGCCAAATGCAGGGAAAGGATTGGAAGAATTCCTGTCAGCACTGTGTGATCAGGTCAAAATTCCCAGACTATTGATGTCAGGATCCTACCAGCCTCTGAATGAAGTGGAACATCTTCTTGGGAGAGAAAGGTGGGAGCAGGAGGGGAAAACACGTCTGTGTTAAAACAGAGCTTGGCATTTTCCTTTTGCTTGTTCTTCTGGAAAAAAATAAACCCAGAAAGGCCTGCACCCTTTTCCTTTTTTGAGGGAACAGTTTTATTGACCCACAGGTTTTATAACTGTTATTCAGATGAACAACAAAGGCTGAAGGAAAATGTTACAGTGCAATTTGTAGGGAACATCCTGTGTACATTGTAATAGCATAAAGAAAAGCAATTTAATATCTTTCACGCTGAATTAGTAATGTAGAAAAAATTATAATTTGGGATAGAATGTTACAAGAATTATAATGGATGAAAATGTGCCAGAGGAAAAATTATTTCTTCCTAAAAACTGAAATAGAATTTCAGTTTCTTGAATTTTACGTAAAGTGACAATTATGATATTTGCAATAAAACCCCCCAACCCTATAAGCAATAAGTTGGTAATTTGCACTTGCTGAAAACATGCACTCTGCATTTTTTAAATTCCCTAATTAAATCCTAATTAGCATGTGCACTAGAGTGTTAGTTCTTGCTGTTATTCCTCCAGGGTATCCCTACACCTTCAGGAACATAAGCTTACTCAGATATGTAAAAGATAATTATCAATAAGTAGGACTACAACATCCTATGTCCATTATGGTTCCTATTTCATACATGCCTGCTGGTCCGTGGTCCAGAAAATAAAATTTGTTTTGTTTCTGGTTTTGTATGGAAGCACTCAGCTTTGTCAGAGGGATACCACAGCAGCCCAAAAATTTGCCATCATTTTATCAGGTAATAACAACACTGGAGCAATTTTTGTCTGAAAAATCTAAGTTTCATTGCTTGTGTGTTCCTAAAACCTAGAAATTCCTGTTGATAGGCTGCAAAATAGAGAGGGGAAAAGGGCCAGCCTAAACTAAGCTGCCAATTCTCTGTTCCACAGAGCTTGAGGTTATTTCTATCCTCTTGCTAATATTCCACCTTTCACACTACTTGAAGTTCATATCAACCATTTGGTGGCTTATTCATCCTTCCAAGAAGCACAAATTATCTTAATAAACAAAAGGTATCAATTAAACATCTATATTAAGGCCTAACAAATCAAACTCCAGACACTGTAAATACAAAGAGGAGCGGTGGGATTTCTTGGCTACCGGGAATAAATCAGCCAGTGGGGCTGTGGTAGGGTCAGGGATGGGTTCAGTGGGAGATGTTCTGAGCATCCTCCCCACAGGGCTGAAAATCCTCCTGACACTGGGCCTGTCCCAGCTCGCTGGTGTTTAGGAAAGGACAGGATTTGGATTGGGTGGTAAATCATTTATTTGCGCAAAACAATCACTGGGTACCTTTCTCTGCTGATCATGATAGTAAAAGGTTTTAAAATCATAGAAAATTTGGGGAGTTAGAAAGAAACCTAGGCTTAGTGGGCCCTGGGAAAATGCTAAAAGTAGGCCCTGAGAAATGTAGGCTTTGTGTTTGTCAGATCATGTGAAATTGTACCTGCATAACCATTATATGATAAATGATATAATTGTTAGATGTGATGATTGTTTAGTAATTAAATATAATTATTGTTTAACCGTAAGAAGAATCATGAGAAAACTATGTTAGAAGTTTGAGGGGGACCATGAGAAACCCATGCTTGGATGAAATCAATGTATGCAATAGAACAATGTAAGTTTAATAATTAGCATGTAAGTTATATAACAATAGAATATAAAAACATGTTCATCCCGAACCCATGTCTGAGTCAGATTTGGGTCTGTACCCCTGACAGCCAGAGCTCTTCAATGAAAGCACCTGCATAGAATCATTCTGTGGTTATGTGTTCCTGAACGCTAACAATCAGAGCAGGTTTAAATGATCACTTGCACTGGCAAGGTGAACATTTCTGCTCCTGGAGCTGGCATTAAGGTTGGGTTCAGTGGCTGAATTGCAGCCTTCCATGAAGTGACTGGAAAGAAACGGTTTTCTCCCATGCATGTTTCTGTCCCTCTCTTCTCCCTCCCACAGCAGGGATGCTGTCACCTTATGTGATGATTTGCAGTTCTTTAAGTTCTTGTCCTGGGTGTCAAAGGGGCTCATTTTGTCCACTTTTTTAGAAGTTCTTTGTCAGAAGTACTAAGTTCTGACATTTTTTTTCATTACAGTTACAATCAGACTTTGAATATAAGGGGTGAATCCCAGTGAACAACATAAGCTCAGCTGTCCTTGCCATTACATAACTTGATCTGTAGTAACAAATTATTATTGGGAAAAAGTTTCCTCTAAAAAAAGCAAAATCAATAAAAATATGCAGTGTATTAGGGCTTGCCACCTCTAATGAGTTTCAATCACATTTAGAATTGAATATCTTTTTTTACTCTACTAAGTCTTTTAGTGACTTTCACTAAAATTGCAAAGATTAATTTTTCCTTAAGGATTTAGAAATAATTTCTTCAGTTTGCTTAGAATTTTGTTGGTCTAGAGTTGCTCTGGCTGTAGCAAAATAATCCATTAACTACAGAAAATTAAGGCTAGGATGCCTGTAAGAAATCATGCACTAAAATAGCTGTTTGTCTAATGTGTTCATAGCAACAACAAATCAAAAGGGTTTCTGCAGCCTTTCTAGAAACCTCTGAAGACTTAGTACCTCTTTTAGTCAGAAAACTTTTCCTAATATCTAAAGTAAATCTTTGAACCAAATTATAATGCCTGTCATTTGTTTTTTCCTGCCCTGCTTAGGATGACTGTCATTTTGCAGATTTTTGCATTGTAAGTCTCTCATGAATCTCGCTTTAATGTTTCCTTTTGTAAATCAAACACGTCAAGTTCCTTCAGCTCCTCTTTATCTGTCATGTTCTAAAATCTATTGTCTTTATTGTTTCCCTCTTGCAGAACCTGAAATCTGACATCATCTATTTTGGGATTTCAGAACCTGGCTCATCCTCACACTTGTCAGGAATACTTGTCCATATTTCACAAGTCCTGCTTGTGCCTTGAGAATGAGCTGGGGCTTGAGGTGTTTTACTGCTGTTCAAATTCTACCTCATCTATTCGTTTCTTCAGTGTTGACATTTGACCCTTTTCTTGTTAGTTGTTCTTGGTGCATTTCATGACTTACTCACACACACTATGACTTGAATCTGCCTTTGCCAAACTTCATCCTAGAGGTCTTTATTGACTTTGTTTCCAGCTTGTAAAGATCATTTTGGATCACAAAGATCCATGCTTGCATGTCCTCCTGCCTTCTTTCCCCAGCACTTTTTCCCTGGCCCTCTTCACTGGAGGATAATTTAGATATTGCTTGAGTGGACTCCTGTGAATTTCCATCGTAATGCCTCTTTCAGTTCAAAATAAGAATATTGGTAATTGCTCCTTGAACATATCTTTTAAATTAATTAAGGATTTAGCTCAAGGGTCTTTTTCATCCAGGTAATATTTCCCTAGCTTGCCAATGGAGATTCCATGCCTAGCAGTATTTAAAGCTTTATAGAAGTGGGGCTGTATTACATCTACTGCTTCTGCCTTATCAGCTCCACCAGTTACCTGTAAAGGAAGGAAATTTAATTGGTTGCTCCTGACAAATCTGTGTTGCCTATTTCCATCACTTTATTATCCTGTAGGTGATTATTAATTGATTATTTAATTCTTTTTTTTTTCAGAACCTGTCAAGCAATAGAAGATGGGTGGGCTGCTAATTATAACTCTCTCCTTTTACTTGTTGGATGGGAGGTGAATCTGTACAGTATTTGTATTCCTTTTTGACCTCCATATTCTTTGGTGGTTGTAGGTAGCATTGCACTGAAATTTGCTTGTGTTGTTCCTTTGTACACATCTTCACTCACATGCCTTTTTATTGCCTTGCAAGTTTCCATTTGGATTTGAATTCTCTTCAGCAATCCTGCTTTGGAGGCTGCATCTCTTCTTGTCCGTCAGTGCTGCTCCAGCTCTCCATTCCCTGTCCTTTCCTCTCCTGCCTGCACTCAGGAGATGGTGTGTCCTGGTAGGGATCTAGTCTGTTCTCACAGAACTGTTTGGGTTTGGAGCCAAAGTGATGTTTCATTGTGGGAACCCAGGGCACAGGGAATATTTCTCTGCCTGCTCTGAGGGGTCCCAGAGAAGCACTGCCTTTCACCTTTGCCTATGGAGAGGGCTTCCGAGATTTTGGGATAGACTAGAGTCTACAAGAGTGTGAAACAGATAATAGAGAATAGTGTACTTTGTCACAGGGTGAGAAATTTGGAGTTCTGGGAATTTAGTATGGAAGCAGATAGGAGGCAAGATGGAGGATCTTGGGCATTGTCTGAGCTGCTTCTTCTTCATCTGCTCCATTTTCTGCAGTGTTGGTGGCACAGGGTGATTGGCCACGGGAAGCAGCAGTGCAGAGGTTATGCGGACAGACAGGAGATTGGTTGTTGATAGAAAGGTAGAAATAAAGCACGTTTTAAGAGATAATTGGATAAAACAGCTGTAAAAGACCTTGAAACTGTACATCTTGTGACCATTTTTGCTGTGCTTTCTTGCACACTGGGTCTGCAGCAGACAGTGTGCCAGGCTTCTGATGAGATAACAATAAACAGCAACCTGAAGACTGAAAAAAGTCCTGTGTGTCTCTCAATCCTGGCACAGAACTGTTAAAAGGAGGTTTTCCCCATCACAGGTGCCTCTGGGGCACAAGAAGAGGGGCAACACCTGCACCTCATCTCCCTAATCTTTCTTAACTCTGCTTTGAGTGTTTGCTCCTGCCTTGGACACACCTACAGCCAGCTCTGCCTGCCAAGCCACACCTTTGGACTCTGCATTTCCTGCCTGACTTTCTGCTCCAGTGTTTGGGAGGGCTGAGGCTGGAGAGAGCTCCTGCCTGGGCAGGCACCTCTGTAGAGTTACCAGCGGCTCTGGCAGCACAGTTCAGGTGTCTTCTGTGCTTAACAACTCCAAAATCTCTGCTTCCTCCTCTCCTTTACTGCGCTGGCTCCTGTGCCCCCTCAGTTAGACAATGATTTCTTCACAGTTTGTTTTTTGCCAGTTCTGAAGTCTTCAGTCTAAAGATTAGTGAATGTTTAAGAGCTGGTTAAGTTAGAGCCTCTCATTTGAAACAATAACCAGATACCAGCTCTTGGACAGGTGTCTGTTTCATTTACTGTTTATTAAATGTTGAATCTAGTTGAAGGTGTCCCTGCCCACAGCATGGGGTTGGAACTAGATGATCTTCAAGGCCCTCTTCCTAAACAATTCTATGAATCTGTGATGAGAAACTCTACCTAAATTATTTTTGTCCCAAAAGTTAAAAAATAAGTGCTTAAATTGTTTCTGCTAAGGCCCATGATTTGGTCAGGATGGATTTTTACAGAAGGATCCTGAAGTGCTGTTTTCTCTCTTTCCCTGGAATACCTTCTGTGACCACTCAGCACCAGCACCTGCTGATGTCTGTGCTGAGGTCCCTGCTGCAGAAGCCACTTGCAGTAAGGCTGAGGCTGATTCCATCATTCCTCAGCACACACCTGCCAATTTGTGAAAATTCCATGAATTCTCACCCTTATGAGGGTATCCTGGCTGAGGGCAGGGCACACTTTTGAAATGCTTTAGGGAGCTTCCCACTCTGCCTCCATGAGGAATGAGATTTTGGGTAAGTGCTTCTGGGGGCTGAGCTGGAGGCTGTCAGCAATTAAATCACACAGCGCTGTATCACTGCTTTGTTTCATTTCACACTCTTCCTTGTCAGCTAATGCTTCTCTTTCCATAGTAAAGGGAAGCCAAAAATAAGTTTTCCCACAAACTCTGGACTAACTAGACTTGACATTCCCATTTAGACAATTGTATTCATAGTTGCCTTCTGGGTTTAACATTTCCTTCTTAATATATGGTGATTATTTGGACAAACTTTGTGATTTAACTTGAGAAAAGGACTGAAATGTTTGTGACTATTCAGACAAACTTTTTGATTTAACTTGAGAAAAGAACTGAAATGTTTCCTTGTACAGAGAGCTTTCCAAAAGGATTTCTGTCTCAGTTTCTGTATTGTCACCTCAGCATGTTCTGGGTGGTTTTTTTCTCAAACCTTCTTGATAATGTGTGAGTGTTAATCACATGGTTTCTTACCAGGTAATTTCCATGGAACTACTGAAAACTTAAGGGAAAAGCACAGCAAAGTGAAGGGTGATTTCCACATGGGTCCCATCCCCACCTGTGCTAGAGACACAGTTATGCCCCAGCTAACGGTCATCTCTCTGGATTGTCTGTGAAAAGCATTTTGAAATGTCCCTTGGTCAATTCAGGGCTATTTCACCTCTTCCATGATAATGTGGCTGACCCTCAGAACCAAATTTTAATACAGCAACAGCTGTATTTTAACTGCTGGAATATCTGAAAGGTTTTCAGTCTTTCCAAGAAATAAACACTGACCTAGAAGTTATTTTTTTTTATTAATGTTTCTGACCACTGCTGAAAAATGCAGCAACAGAGAGATTGTTGAATGTTTAAAGCACTGTAAATTGAAGGCCATTATGTCATTGTGGTCCTTTCACCTTGGAGTCCTTCAAGAAACAATTGGTCTAGAACAGCATGGAATAATGGATATTCTGTGTGTGAGTGCTGCATCTCACTTATCTTAGAGATCCAATTTTAGTGCTTAGTTTGTGCCCAATGGGCAGCAGGGGCTTTGAGGGAATACATGGCTCACCTGCCAATTGTGAAAATACTAGTATAGAAAAAATAATGCTGTAATCATTCCCCAAAGTATCCCCATCAGTAGAAATGTCCTGTTTTTAACACATTGAGCTGGGGGCATTGGCATGGCCTTATCAGAGATACTTTCCTAGCAGTTAAATTGCAGAATGGGAAGTTAACAAATGTTAAATCACATAAACATACTTTGATCTGCATAAAATGCTGCCTTTCATAACAAACATGCAGTTTAGATACATTTAATATGTGTGCCAGATCAAAGGAATTGCCTAATAGTACTTCTCTCCTATCCAGATGTTGGTGTCTCAATATGTCTGAGCCTAAATTAGGAGTTATGTGCACATGGTGGTAACAGCCTGCATGCAAAGAAAGATGTGCAAGCTGGTCTAAAAGTGGGCATTGAATGTCCAAAGAGAACTGGACTAGGGAGATTCTGGTTTTAAGCCAACAGTGAGCATCATTCTCTGCAGGTTGATATTCTCTAATTCTGGACAGTTTCAGTTGTTGTCACATGACAGTTTGGAGGCTGATTTTCATCAGTATCTTCTGTGAGATTGCATTCATCAAGTGTGTCCCCTCAGTTGCAGGGATGTTTGCACATCACAGAGCACTGTGGACATAAAATGAAACAAACCCCACTGTTGTTAGGCATTGAACTTTGAAAAGGTTGCTCAGCAGGGAACCGTGTAATTCTTGGGCATTTAGTGACAGGACTGACATGTCAGGGATGAGGCAGAATGCAGCACCAGGAGGGAAACCTCTGTGCATGTGTATGGACTGTGCTGAGAGCAGTGGCTCAGCTCAGGGCCCTCTCACAGAATTCTGTTTGCAGCAAAAGCTTTGGCTTTTGGAAACGGCCGTGGAAACATTGCAGTGGGTGCTGATGAACAATTTTTGAATGAATGGCTTCCAGAAGAGCATTATTCCAGTATTTTATAGTAGCCCATTTCTAAAAGAAATTTCAGAATTTAGAATAGTGCTTCGATTGAAGCACTGGGTTCCTCCCTGGCAGGGTGGGCAGGCCCTGGCACAGGGTGCCCAGAGCAGCTGGGGCTGCCCCTGGATCCCTGGCAGTGCCCAAGGCCAGGTTGGATATTGGGCTTGGAGCAGCCTGGGACAGTGGAAGGTGTCCCTGCCATGGCAGAGGGTGGAATAAGATGAATTTTAATGTCCCTTTCCATGCAAAACCTTTCTATTATTCCGTGTTTCCATGATTTTTCATTCAACACCACTTTTTGAATGGAATGCAAAATAGTACATGTTAAGTTTAGATTTAAAATGTAAATCACAGAATCATAGAATATCCTGAGTTGGAAGGGACCCACAAGGACCATTAGATTCCAACTTTTGTCCTTGGCTTAGAATATTAAAAAAATATAAAAACTACAACAACAAAACCACAAAAGCAGTTAATTGGTGTCTCCAAGCCCTCTGGAGCAACATCTACACAAAGTGGAGATGTTGAAATGCTAAAACTGCAGTTGCCACCTGGGTTTGTCCTAACTGACCTCTACTCTGCAGCCTTTTCCTGTGCCTGCCCCCTAAGCATGCAAGTGTTAGTTTAAAAAAATACCCAGCCCGTTGCCAGCAATGCTGTAATAACTTACAATTTAGGCTGCTCATGCAGAAATGGAGTAGATGACATTGTAATCATTGCAGTAGGATGCATGCTTTATTACAGTGTGGCTTTAAACTATCCTGAGGAAGGTTATTCATGCTACACTAGCCAGGGATCATTTCTGTTAAACAAGAAAAATAAAACTGCTAAGTGCTAGATCATTTAGGTGGCTGCAGAGCTGAAGCCTGTCTGAGTGTTCTGCAGCATCTCCTGAAGAACACAATGTATTTATGTGGCTAAAAAATCCACACCCTGGCTCAGGGGCAACAACCCAGATAATGGCTCTGAGGAGCAACACATCTGGTGGGGAGGAGAGAGGCCCTAAGGGTCAGCAGTTGGTACTCACACAGATCTTTGGAATATATTTGGAAAAGTTATATATTATATTATATTACATTACATTACATTATATTATATTTATTACATTACATTAATTATATTATATTATATATATTATATTATATTATATTATATTATATTATATTATATTATTGAAAAATAATATTAGCAGCTTCTTGCTGCTTCCTTTCAACACTATGTGAGGATGAGAGTTGTGAAAAACAACGATCCAAGTGAAGCTGCTGTGCCTTCACATAACCTATCATTCAGAGTTCCTGGTAGCTGGGCTTTAAAAAACAAACCTGACAGTCAGAATTCACAGCTGGGAAATTTTCCTTTTAGCAAGGGTTTTCCCAAGTAAAAGGGATGGATCTACCACGTGGAAAGAAAAATCCTTTTCTTACTCACCAGATGGGAATATGTAATCATTATTAAGATAACTTATTTGATATATTAACCTGATATTATACTTACACATCTTAAGTTTCTGGAAGATTTATTAATCCTTTCAGTATAAAACTAACAAATAAATCAGAAGTTACAACATTTTAAATTTATCTTTTTGTTTAAAGAAGCCTCAGTCAGTATAATTTCCAGTTTTCCCTGTATGCAGGAACGTTATCTTCTTGCACTTTACACAAAATTGCTATTGTGTGGATTTCTGACATTTTAGTAAGTGAAAGGAAATTGAATATTAATATTTATCAAACCAGTTTTAGTTATGAAATGTTCATACAATCAAAATAGGATGATGCATTGATCTTTTTGATGCATTAGATGTTTTATATTAGATATATATTGTTAGATCTGAGCATCTAACTTAGGTTTTGCATAAAGCTAATGTGATTTTTTAAAAATTTGCTTAGTTTCCCTTCTCTTTTGAAACATTCCTCTGATTTTGGGAAGCTTTTGGGGTGTTTTTTTTTAGGAGGAGGCTACCCATAGTCTTGGTGCTGTTCAAAATGAGTTATGTTTGTACAGTTTTATTAATACAAATTATGAAATTAAGGTAGAATCTGAAAAGGTGTCATGTTTTATTGTCATTTTTACTTGGATTATAGGAAATCATGTGGCAAACAAAATGACACATCATGGAAGGTAGGATAGTGTTAAAAGCACTAGCTTGGAGCATGAACCAAGCTGATAAAACTGCTGGGAAATGGTGTGAAATTCTGAGGATTCATGTTGTGCAAAATTCATGTGTCCTTTGAAGCCAAATACCCACATTGACTGCAGCGTGGGACTGTCAGTGGCATGGCTCAGGACTGAATGGCTCACAGTGAATTCCTGATTCCTGCCTTTTGAAGTGCTTGGAATTCTCCAGGGGCCATTTAACCGTTTGCTTTCATCCAGCTCTGATCCTTCCAGCTGTGTGGCCACCTGGCAAGGGATCACCCTGCCCTCCTGGCAAGCTGCTCCTATTTTGTTAAGGTGCAGAAAACTCGAGTTTAACCAGTGAAATGATTTAAAGTGGAAGGTTGGAGCCTGCTAGCAGCAGCGTGTGTGCTCTGTGCACGATGGAAAGCAGGCTGCAGAGAGCAGGAGGAGCAGGAATGTCCCCGTGGCAGTGCCAGGGTGAGCCAGCAGGGATGGGCATGGCCTGGGGGCTCTGGGGGAGCTGGCACAGCCACCACCACAGCTTTCTGCAGAGCTGCTCCAGCTGAAGCCCATCTCTCACTCACACAGTCGCTGGTATCCCAGCTCCTGAAATGAAGGCTGGGTTTAGTCCCTGTCCAGGGTTCTGATTTCCAAGGAGGTGAGCTGTGTGTGGGTGCCGTGCCTCATCCGCACAGGCTGTGTGAATCACTTCTGCACTGCTGCTCTCATTCCCTATTGGCTCTCATCTCTGTTCTGACCAGTGTTTAGAGTCTTTCACTGTTCCAAGATCCTTGAGGTTCCCTTCCAACACAGAATAGTTTGTGATTCTCAGTGTTGTGGCCACTTCTGGGACCCTCACAACAAGAGGGCCCTGGAGGGGCTGGAGCGTGCCCAGGGCAGGGAAGGGAGCTGGGCAGGGGCTGGAGCCCCAGCAGGGGCTGAGGGAGCTGGGAAGGGGCTCAGCCTGGAGCAAAGGAGGCTCAGGGGGGCCCTTCTGGCTCTGCACAACTCCCTGCCAGGAGGGCACAGCCGGGGGGTCGGGCTGTGCTGCCAGCAACAGGGACAGGAGCCCAGGGAACGGCCTCAGGCTGGGCCAGGAGAAATTTAGATTGGATATTAGGGAAAAATTTTTCATGGAAAGGGTTTTCAAGCATTGAAATGGGCTGCCCAAGGAAGTGGTGGGGTCCCCATCCCTGGCAGTTCACAAAGCATGTGGATACCTGAGGACATGGCTCAGTGGTGAGCATGGCTGTTACAGCACAGGGGCCCCCAGCCAGGTAACAGTTAGCATGGACTCCATGATTCACACAAGGTTGATCAATAATTATCTTTATTAAGAAACCCATTGCTCTTTTATAGACTGTTATGATACAGATGGACCTAACTGGTCCTCCAATCCAAACACCATCACCATTGGCCAATTAAGAAACCACCCTCTGGTAAACAAATCTCCATAACATATTCCACATGTGCACAACAGCAGGTGCAGCAGGTGAAGGCAAGAATTGTTTCTCATTCTTTTCTCTGAGCTTCTCACAGACTTTTCCGGGAATGATGCCTGGGAAAGTTGTGTTTCTCTCTGTGGGCAGAGAGCTGCTGCCACACCTGGCAGTGGGGCTGGCCTGGTTGTTGGACTTAGTGATGCCAGAGGCCTTCTCCAACCTATGTGAGTCAGTGGAGCTGCCCAAGTTTAGGCTTACAGGGTTAGAGGTGGCTTGAGCCTGAGTTCTCATGCTGTAGTTAAACCCCAGCTGCTGGAGAGGCAGCCAGGCTTCCTACAAGCCCAGGGAGTGCTCAGGTTACAAAGCCAGGGCTCAGCAGGAGGCACCAAACCAAGGCAGCCTCTACAAGCTCAATCCTGCACAGAATTTCCTGCCTGTGGTCAAGCCAACGCTTTCAGTGGGGTGCTTGCCTCTGAGTGACTCTGAGAGGCTTTAGGAGGTTGAAGCACTTCCTTCCTGCTTATGGCTTTCTCCAGCTAAAATAGTGTCTAAAAGAGTCCCCTGTGCCTCTCCTGTACAGCTGCTCAGGGGTGTCTTGTGTGGAGAGGCAACATGGATGTGGGAGTGCCTGGGTGATGCCTCAGCTTTTAGCTTTTATATTTTTCAGATCCTGTGCTGCTTTAGTGTGTGGGTCTGGGCTTCACATTAGGGGATGATGAGCTCTCTGCACAGAGCAGGCAGACAAAACAATTCCTTCTCTAGCTGGGCACCAAGGTCAAATGATCCAAATCTCAGGCCCAAGAGCACAAACAGTGTGGGCTGAAGAGAGAAAAACAAGCAGGATGGGACTTGATGGGCTGGAGCTGGAACTGGACAATGAACTGCAAGATGCAAATGGAGCAGAACTGATCAAAGTGAGAGACCCCGTGAGCGCTCGTGCATTTTGTGACCATTTTGGTTCATCGTGGGTAGCCCTGGCTGGGCTCTTGTGCTGCCCATTGAGGCCTTTTAGTAAATGCCTACTTTATTCTTCAGCTCCATCCAGCCTCTGTTCTAGGTCGGCCTCCACAAAGCATCAGTTTTTGGTGACCCAGATGGGACATCTGAGAAACGCCTGGACCAGAGCCAGAGGAACATCCAGCTGTTGCCCCCCCATGCCTGGGTAACGTGGCTCACCTGCCACCCAAAGAACCTGGATCACTGGGCACTGGTGACTGTTGCTGCTCTTGGGCAGAGGCCCAGGGGATCCAGGGTTTTGTGGTTCATCGCTATTTTCACATTCTATTTCGAATGGAGAAGACTCTCTGAAGTTCCTGTATAGTTTCTAGCACTCAGAGTCAGAGTAGTAATAATAATGTATTTGTTCTATTTACATCTAACTTGTCTTTAAGTAAGAGAAACTATTTTATATCTTTATTTATTTATATTTACCTTTTGGGTCAGAAAGCAATGACCATATTGCTGACTGTGGATATGCATTATACAAAGCCGCTGTATTTTACTGTATTTTTTTTCTCCTTCCTGACTGTTTCTGTTTGACTCATTGCACCTCCTGGTCTGCATCCAAAGAGTGATTTCCTAGCTGGAAGCATTGCGGGGATATTCATCATGGAACAAGGCTTGGGGGAGAAAAGGGTATCAACTTGAATGATTGAATATATTTCTTGAATGTTTTTACTTTCATTTCCTCACTGCCTGGTTTTCTTTCTTTGCTACTTGTTGTATGGGAGCTTCTTGATTTAGTTATGCCTTTCCTCTCCATGCTCTTCTCAAAGTCCTTCCTGTTAAATCATTCTGCTTTGTTTTCCCTCATAAATACTCACTTAGCAGCACTATTGCTACATTCTGGTATTTCATGAGTAAATTGCTCATAATTCCTTTAGATCACATTTAAGGCACTTAACAAGAACAGTGGAATCATCTGCTCCCTTTCAGGTCCCTTTCCTGTCAAGTACTGATTTCCATGGATAAGCTGAGCGTGTTCATATTGACAGCAGTGTTTTTAGGATGAGGCACATAAAAGCATGTCCTTTACACAAACATACTCCTCACTGTCTGTTAATCTGCAGAGCAGTATCTGTGTCCCTGTTTGATTGCTTTTCTTTTAAGAAACTGTGCCCTGACTCCTAAAAATTAAATAAGAATCAAAAGGAAAAACCCTAAAACAGAGCAAACACGTATAACAAGGAAGTAAACATGATGGAAGCAGTAGGGAATTGCTATTTCTATACTTTGCAAACTCAGTAAGCAAAAAAATAAATACAACTAAAGCTGTGGCCCAGAATAGTAATTTGGATCATTTTTTGTTGGAATACTTTGTGGCAAACATGTCCCCTCAATCCACAGAGCAGGTTAGAACAACCCCCTAAACAGCAAGGCTAAACAAGAGCAATGCAAATTGAGTTAATATCAGACATGTTCAGCAAGCACAAACGTTAACTTAAAAAATGCCTCTTGCAGTCACAGCAAGGGTTTTCCTGATGGCTTTTGGCAAAGGATGCCACAACAGCTCTGAGTTGGACAGTTGGGCTGGGTAAAGGAAGGATTGAAGTCCTCATGAAGTAGAAAAAAAAATCCACTTGGGCAAAAGAAAAAAAAATGAATTTGCGATCCTTTTTTGGAGAAGATCTGGCAGGTTCTACCTGTGTTGCATTTCAAATGGCTGAGGCAGTGCCAGCAGTATTCCCCTGTCCTGCCGTGTCCTGGCTGTGCTGGGGGTTGTGTGTCTGTGACAAGTGCTCCTCTTTGCAGCCACTGAAGGGGGGGGACACAGGGAATGCAGCTGGTGCCACCAAACTTCCTGCATGCTGAAAACTGCAAAGGCACAGGAGGGGACGGGCTGCCAGGTTTTGTTCCCTTACATGCTATGAGCAATATGCCAGCAGCTGAAGTGAAGCTGATGTTGTTTTCTGGGTGAGACCTGGGTGTAAATGCTCCTGAGTAAGGGCAGGGCCGCGCTTCCTCTGGCTGTATTCCCTCTGCACAGTCCTGAAGCCTGACACCAGACCTTGTAAGCACCTTCTCCCTTCACACATCTGCACTAGACACTGGTGTCCTACTGAAGGCTCTGAACAATTCATCAGACTATCCAGAATCCCTCTTAACTTCTTTATTAATTATGCTAATGCCATCATCAGCTTCTCATCAATGATGAAGTAAAAAGCCAGCAGAAACGTGGCCTTTCAGCATGGTAAGATGCAAAGAGAAGGGGAGTGCTTACTGTCTGTACCATCTCAGAGTTGTCCCACTCACTTGTGACATCTCTGCAAATAACAAATCAGGGTCCCTGGCTTGCCAGCAGGGAGCCTCTTTTCACTAAACCTAGATTTAAAAATGTTAGAATCATTCTAGGTCCCTTTCTTAAAATCCCCTTGCCTAAGAGAGAACTTGCCCTCAGTTTAGAGGAATGTAGAGCAGAGGAGATTTATATTGTGTAGGTTCTCATATGATCAGAAAAAAACCACAGAAGGCCATTCATTATTTCTGCCCCTTGTGAAAATCCAGATGAACTCTCTGTCATTTCTGACAGTTGCATGTCCAACTGCTAAAGATCTACTGACAGAAACTAAACTGCTTCAGTGAACTCCTTCAGAAACTTGAACATTATTCTTGATGTCTAACCCAGTTTTTCCTTGCTCCAGCTTAATCCTCTGGCTGCTCTATTGACCAGAGACATCAGTAATCACTGCTCTTGTCTGCAGCAGAATACTGTATTTGAAGACTGTTGTCATGTCCTCCCATCTCCCTTTCCCCTGGAATTTTCTTCTCTGGCTTGAACTCTGGGCCAGCCTTTCCCCTCTCTCCTCCCCTTTGCTTGAGCAGTTAACATTTTTCTCTCTCCTCTTTTAATCTCTGCCTCATTAGTGTTTTCCCATCAGTATTTTTGAAGATAGATGCTGAAACTGATCTTTAGGGAAAGATCTTTATGGAAGATGCTGAAACTAAATCTTTATCTGAAGACCCTGATGGAGTGGAAGGATAACACTGAGTTTTGCGAAGTGCTTTGTTAACATGTCCTACTATACATATAATGTTTGATTTTGCCTAATTATTCCATTGGTGCCTTAAATCCTGTTAAAGGTAATCTTCATCCATGTCCTTTCCTGCACTTTATTATTTCCTCCACCATGTTCCTGAGGAACAAAACTTGTGAGCATCTTGTGAGCCATGCTGGAGAGTTGACTTCAAGTGCAAATCTAACTGCCATGGCAGCTAATGTCCAAACACTTACTAAATAAGTAGAAATCAATTGACTGCAAAATTGAATAGATCACACAGCAGAAACACCTTAATCCCTGTATAATTTGCAATCTAATTGAAATTAAGTAAATGAAAACAATGCAGATGAGGTAAGCACAGAGTAACGACGTGTCTCGACTCTGCTATTAGTAAGTCTGTATCGCACCTCCTGCTTTCTTCTGGGTTTTTTCCAAGACAGCTAAATTGCAATTTTCAATTATCTGACCTTTCAGGAAAAAAATAAGCATGGGGAGCTGTATAGGCAGCTCACCATCAAGCTTTTATTTATTTTTCTTTCAATTCCTATGTAAGGATGAGGGGTCTACTTAAAAGACTGAAATCAATCATCCCTCCAAGTAGATTCCCGTGATTTGAATGCTCAGGTCAGCCCAGTTGAGCAGTGATGGTTACGAATCAGCACGGGTGGCTTTTCACCAGACACTAGCAGGGTCCAGATGCTTAAACCCAAAATTAAAATTTCAGGTTAATTTTTTACTTTAATCTTTGTCTATTGCTGGCAGCCTTCAGCTTTAACGTAAAGATTCTTAAGCTGCTCTGCTTTCTCCACATGTCCTGGCCTGAGCAGCTGTAATCCTGAGCCTAACTGGGACCCTAAAGCTGAGGAAAGCATTGTGCAAGTCCCCAGAAGGTTCTGTTGAGCAGGCAGCCTTTTGGACTGTGACTGTGGGATCATTATCAAACACCTCTCCAGTATGGTTTATGTGCTTCATTTTTAAAGCACCACTCTCACAGCTGTGGAGCTTAACAGTTCTGATATGTCATTTATTTCTGTGCTTAGCTGGGAGGATTTATCTCCTGCACAGTTTGATAGCAGTGGCTTGGCATTCTGGGTGGGCTGGAGAGCCTGCTTTGTGCTCTGGAAAACATGGAGGGAGTCACTCTGGGCACAATTCCATTTGCTCTGTCCAGGTTGTTGTGACTCCACTGCTCTCCACCCACCTCATTTGGCTTAAAACGTCTCAGGTCTCATTTAAGGTACATTCAGTTGACAGATAAGAGTGTTATTCCAGGGATTTTATGTCTGTTTGTCCAAAGAATTTAAGTTTTCCCATGAAGCACAGCAGGGATATTCATATATGGGACATGTTCTGTATATGGGCCATTAAATCAAAGAGGATTTTTCAGCCTGGACAAGGGATGACTTTAGGGGGTATAGCAGAGAGCTGCTCAGTTGTAAGTGACACGTAGAAAGTGAATTTGGGATGTTTGTTTTCTTTTCTTTTAAGTACAGAGCTTAATGAAACCAGCTGGTGGAGGGGGATGGGGTAGGGGGGGAAGCCACAAAAAAAACCATACCAAAAAACCCCTCCCAGTAACAAAAATAACCTCACACTCAACAAATAAATTCAACAAACCAAAAAATAAGTCCCCATATTGAGAGTCACATAATTAAGGCTCTGCTTAACTCTTGGAATATTTTTTTTCTGAGCTGCTAAACTCTTCCTAAACTCCTGAGACCTTTTATTTTTTTATACTATTTTTTGGCGTATTAGCTTATTATTTCTCATGTTCTATTTCTGACATAATTTTAATTTCACTGACATAATTTTTTAATTTCTGACATAATTTTTAATTTCACTTCATTTGTCTCTAAAGTACCCCAAACAATTATTCTTAAACTTGACCTTTTCTTTGCCTAATGGCTCTTTTCTTTTCAGATTTAAACTGCTTGTGCTGATTTCCTGTACTGTTTGTCCTGGACTTCGGGGGCAATGCCTTCCCCCATCCCCATCCTGCCCCTCAGAAACCCCAACAGGCCCCTGGGCTTTCATTTCTAATCCACCCACTGTGATTTATTCCACAAGAGGCTCTAAACCAAAATGCTCAGTCAATACACAAAATACCAGGGGGGCAGCTTGATGGACCAAGTAGAGAAACTCAGTTTTTAAAAATGGGCTTTTGTTTCCAGTAGACGTTGTGTGCAGCAGTCATTAAGTGGAGTGCACATGGCTGCAGTCAGATAATGAGGAATGAGAATGCACACCAACATCTGGGCATGGCTTTGGCAACCTGCAGATTTATTAGCTGATTAGAAATAAAAGATGGAGACACAGCTGCCCGTTGGTTCATTGAAAGCTGTTCAAATGCTAATATAATAGAACTATTATTTCTAAGAAATTTGATTAAATGTAATATTATGCTTCTACAGCCTCACTTTTCTGTCTGCAGTCTCACTGGAAAGAATAATCTGCTGTAATAATATCAATCTTGGTAGATAATGCCATCAAACTTTTAACCAATGGAACATTTCACTTCATAAAGTGAGGTGATTATATGCGTTTTAAATATTTATTTTTTTCTGTTTTCATTGATTTGCACTTAAATTGAGATGTGTTGAAATAAAATCATTATCTTTCTGCTTTCCAGTACTCTGTAAGTGTGAAACTGAAGTAATCAGATTGTTATCTGTTGCTTGCTTACTTGGTAGTTATAAAATTCTCCTTCTGCAAGGACCACCTTCTTTTGCCAACTTTAAATTCTTCAGGTCAGCATTCGTTGCTCCCAAGGATTTTATGCTTGTACCCAAGGATTTTATGTTTGTACCATTTGTACTATTTTGTCACTGCAGATTATACTTGTACAAACCTGATTTTATCAGGACTTTTTTGATTGCAAAATAATACTGCACTGTGAGGAGATAGATATTGCAGGATTTCCTGTAATTACATTTATTGAGTTTATTGCAATTGATTTGCAGACAAATAGTCATGTGATGATCTAGTGTGTCCTCTAATATAATGTCACTCCTTCCTAAGCCTCTGTTTATCTTGGGGGCTGGTGCAAGGGCAGGGCTGGGAGGGGCAGAATTGAATCTTGATGGGGAAACTTTCTAGATGCATATAGATTATCATAAAATGCATAATCAAGTGTGAAAGTGACCTTCATGACACTTTTTTCTGCCTCATCTTATGTCCAACTTGTGTCTTAGAGCCTGTCTCTTCTCATATTTTCTACAGTGCCCCAAATTTAGTGTTTTATTTAAATTCCTATTAGTTATTCATTTAGTTATTCATTTCTCCATTCATGAGTGAAAGGAGAAAATAAATTGCAAAAAAATAATGACCTGTGCAGTAGCTTTTTTTGTTGGTTTTATTACTGATGTAAGACAAATTCGGCAAAATCCAAGTGTTTGCTTCGTACAAGGGGAGAGACAGTCATGCTGCAATAGAAAATGTTTGCAGCAGCACCATAGTGGGTATAATTGGAAAAGCTCTTATCAGAAGTGAGTTGTATGTCTGGTATTATTTTAAATCTTATCAGTCTGTTTGTTTCAATAGATTTTTGAGGCTTGAAAATTTACCTGTAGGTAATTTTTAAAACTGCCTTTAAATTTCTTGCCTTTCATTCACATTGAAATTTCCGTTGTTCTGGTAATTTAGGTCAAAGTAAATAAAAGTTCCCAACTAGCTTTAACTGTGCTATTAATTTTTATATCTATCGATAGTCCAGATGCACAGATCATTATCACTCAGCAACATCAGCAGGAACAGGATCAAAAGGCAAGGCAGCATTTAACTAAGAAAATATCCCCACACTGCACATATGAAAGCGAGCCGAGGAGTTCTGCCAGCAATTAGAGTCCCAGTGAGGGTCCTGCTGTTGTGACTCTGCAGCCAAGACTTTGCTGAGCCTGACCTGTGCACTGCGTGGAGTTTTGAAATGCATAAAGATGAATATAATGAAATAACTCTCCCAGGATTGCCTGTAGATAAGTTGGCTTTTCTTCTGAGATAAGATGTAATAAGTGCAGGGTGTTTTCCTGGGAAGCTGTTGGTGCCTGAGGAGAGCAGCACAGAATGCACTCAAAAAGCATTTTGCACAGCCTGGGGCTTGGGAGTTTGTGGGGAAGGATGTGCTGCTCCTGGGAAGCTCTTTGGCGCATTTTGGGTGTCCACTCAGAGTGAACAAAACTGTTTGCATGTTTAAGTGAATTGTTTATTCCCCTGAATACTGGACAGGAGAGGAGGAGAATGGCAAACTGGTAGGATGGGGTGGGTGATGGTTGTGTCCATTTCCTGGATTCTCAAGACCTTTCATATCTGTACTTTAATTATATAACAAGTAGGAGGGGCCTTTCTGCATCACTCTTGTGTTCTTACCATCCCTGGGGAGTGTGGTTAACAAACCTATTTTTCTACTCTTAAAAAACCCAAACCTTTTCCTCTTTATAGTAATTTGAAGGACTGTTTTTATTTGCTCTCCTGGTTTCATTTTTGCAGTGCACACTGGATTATTCATGTTGGCTCAACATTTGACTCTAAAGTATTTATTGTTGATCTGAGTTTTCAGTGTGGACTGTTGAAGAGTTTAATTTTTAAAGAGATTTGTCACTCGCAGTGCCATGTTCAGCAGAGAGGCTGCCTTTGTCTGGGTGATTTTGTGCAAACCAATATTTTATAAACACACTGACTGCTTCTGACTGGGTTTAATGGCTGCCAAAGTAAAGATTCAAAAGTCACCAAAACAGCAAGAGAATTAAACTCCATTTGAGGGTTGTCTCAGGACAGGACAGATGACACCAGAAAGTCTGGCTGGCCTGTCCCCAGCAGTGCTCTGACACCCTGCCAGGGACTAAGGCCATCAGAAGAGAGAGGGCAGTGGCTGAGGGGGAGCAGGAAGAGCTGTTGGAAGCAGGTTTTAGTACCCTCTACCCCACTTTAATACCTTCCTCACAGGCCCAGGTGATGCAGGTCTCTGGTGAGGTGGCCACGGCGTGATTGAGCCATGCCCTTAACGTGCCACACAGGCTACAATTCAAAAAAGCTGTTCTAGGAGACCTCTACAAATTGAGACCAAGCACAACATGGCATCCAGTGGCTGGATGTATCCCAATGCACAAGAATTACTGTAATTATTCAAATGACAGTCACAACCAAAACCATGTCTTTTAGAGTAGAAATTATCCTGAAAGAATATATGTGGGATGTCCTACATTTCACGTGGGGTGAGAGAGCCAAGAGTAGAGAGAATAATTCCCAGTGGATGGTGCAGGTGTTGATGGAGATAATGGATAAAAGAAAAAAGATGTTATGTGGAGTTGAAGAAAATACCTCAGTATGGCCCCTGCTGCCATCAGCATCACAGACCCAGAGTGGTTTGGGTTGGGAGGGGCCTTAAAGCCCATCCAGTGCCATGGCAGGGACACCTTCCACTGTGCCAGGCTGCTCCCAGCCCCAGTGTCCAGCCTGGCCTTGGGCTCTGCCAGGGATCCAGGGCCAGCCCCAGCTGCTCTGGGCACCCTGTGCCAGGGCCTGCCCACCCTGCCAGGGAACAATTCCTCATTCCCAAGATGCCATCCAGCCCTGCCCTCTGGCACTGGCAGCCATTCCCTGGGTGCTGTCCCTCCACACCCTAAGAAGGCTCTCTCCAGCTCTTTGTAGGTAGGACTAGTATAACATTAATTATCCTGCAGAATTAATTATCTTCAGCCAAGTAATGTGATTTGTTAAATGCATTATGTAGCTTTAAGAATGTGTCTCATCCAAGTGGGAAAACATTAAAACATCAAGTTTTAATAGGATCACAAGCAAAATGTTGATGTCTCCTGTTAGGGCCAAAGCAGAGGAATAAGGAGGCCAGGTGGTTGATGCAGCATCTGGAGCCATAAAGCAGAGTGGAGGATAAGAGAGCTTGGCTCAGATGAATCATGTTATTGCTTTCAGGCTTTTTATCTCACCTTGTTTCCTAAATCATCAATTTCAAATGGGTTAAAGAAATGTAAAATTGTAAGTCCAGGAAGATGACAACTTGAAGGAAATAACAAATAATTAAAATGAAGATCTGTATGATTTTAATAAACATTAAGGTTTATTAAATAAAACAGCAGATTTTCCCTTCCTGCTGCTGCAGTTGGGCTGTGTAATTCCTGTGCACTCGTAGCACTTACAAGAGCTGTACAGTCAATGTTTCCTTGTCTCTGATGTAGGCATCAGCTTGCTCTCAAGTAATTGAGGATGTAACAGCAGGTGCTACCTTTGCTTTATCTGCATTTGAATCTGCTGCTTTTAGTTCTCTTCCTTAGAACACAAAGTGCTGGAATTTTTGATTTCCACCACTAAAAGCTAAGAATACTTCTCCAAAATACTCCACGATGACATTTTACTATATCATTTACTATTTACATTTTCCCATGTGGTTCTAGTGGAGATTTGCTGTTAGTGTGTGCAGTGCTCTCTCAGAGATTTACTGATATCTGCTTTGAAAACCAGAGATCTCGAATCTGCTGTAGGATTTGGACTGTTTTAGCCTGGATCATTCAGACTTCCCTGTGTGTGTTCACTGCCCTCTGTTTCTACAGTGACAGCACCTCCCTTCCCCCTCTGTTGAGTTTGCTGGGTCCCCAGGAAGAAGGGAGGAATTGATGAATCTGACTCCATGTTCTTAGAAGGCTAATTTATTTATTTATGATATTATATTATATTAAAGAATGCTATACTAAAATTATGTTAAAGAATAGAGAAAGGCTGCAGACAGAAGGCTTAAAAGAATGATAATGAAAAACTTGTGACTGCTTCTTCCAGAGTCCCAACACAGCTGGATGTGATTGGTCATGAAGTTAAAATAATTCACATGAAACCAATCAACCACCCACCTGTTGGTAAACATCGTCCAAACACATTCCAAAGCAGCAAACACAGGAGAAGCAATCAGATAATTATTGTTTTCATTTCTCTCTGAGGCTTCTCAGCTTCCCAGAAGAAGATCCTGGGCAAAGGGATTTTTCCAGAAAACATGACAGTGACACCCCTGAGACAGTGACATCCAGTCAGGCCATGGCCACAGTTTGTTCCTCTCTCAGAGTCATTCCTGCACTGCAGCCGTAGATCTGGAGCTGCTCTGTGAGCACAGGGCCAGCAGAGCCCTGCATCTCCATCTCCCTCAGCCACCAGCCTGAGGAGAAGCACAGCCAGCACAGGCATTTTATCAAGGCCACCAAAACCAGTGTTTTACTAATTTATTTTGTGAAGGCAGGATTTTTCCAGCTGGATGACAGCTGGGAAACATCAGTAGGAGGTAAGGTCTATATTTTTTCCCATTGTCCCCCTGCAAGCATAGGATAGAGCTGTAGCTGCTGAAGGTACCAGGTTCATGGTGATGAAAGGAAGAACAGCAGGACATCCTTAGAGCTTTGTGACCTCACTCCTGCACTTATTCTTGGTGTCCTTTGGTTTTCCACGAAGTTTCCTCAAAAGCCCTTCTCTGAGGTGAGGCAGAGGCTGTCTGCAGAGACAAATCGAGCAGCAGAACACTCCCAGGCACTGTCACTTTTCTCCAAACCTGTGAAACTGCTCTGTGTCACCGTGTGGCAGAGCCCACAGCACCACGGTGTGGGGTGGCACAGAGTGGAGCAGAGTCCTCTCACTGCATTCCAGTGTTTAGAGTGCAGCTGTCTGAAGACTGAAGTCTGAAATTCTCTGTCTGCAAATTCTGGAGTGTTAAATATCCTGGCTCTGCACATCCCTATTCACACAAACGCCCAGCACCTGGAATCTCTGCTTTCCTCACCTCAGCAACACACCATGCCCTGGCACACCAGAATTAGCAAGACATCTGTCTATTTTATTTCAATACAATTTTAATTTCAAATTAAACTCAAATATCCGGAGTGAGTTTTAGAAACACTTGGGGGTTTTTCCTGTAATTTTTGACAGGTAAATCCACCTGCTGTAGCTCTAAAAGTGGTGTCAAATATTTAGATCTAACAAAAAAAGAAACAAGAATGTTGCTCCTTAAGTAGGATTTGTCTCAGGGAGTTACTAAGCACTGATCCAAACCCCCAAACAGGAGGTCACCTGTCTCTTTTATGCTCTCCCACGAGGCAAATGGTAGAAGATAAAATGGGAATTTGACAATAAATCTCTTTTATCTGCTGATAGAAGAATTTGTAGGTAGGAAAAAAGGCACACTGTAAATAGCATCTTGCATAGATTTGTGTCAGAGAGGATACAAGGTGCGTGCATATTAATTTGAATTTGGAAAATTTCTTGACTTTACATGAAATAAGGAAAATTTGCCTTTTTATATAATAGGAATAGTTCTGGTGTGTCTGGGCCATATCAGGTGTCATATCAGGAGATAAACCAAACCTTACATAATGCTCTGAAAGGGCAGAAATGTTAATATTGTAATATTTTGTACTCAGCTCTTGAGCACTTTACCATTAGTCTGAGATGGTTAAGATAAATAGCTCTGAATGAGAAAGCTCAAAGAAAAAAAGAAATATACAGGAGGTCTCTGAAATGTGTGTTCTGTCAGAGCCATGTTGGCAGGAATGGAAGTCAGAGAGATATTACAGCTCTTTTTTATTTGATGCCTTTACAAGACAATGTGGTAAGTATGAAGGCTCTTGTTGACTTTTTGTGGTTCATTATTTCCAGGACTGGGAGGATTAAATGAAAAGATGGAACCCGTATAATATTAGAGAGAGAGTGGAAGAGGACATGACAACTAGCAGATGAAAAATAAGGGCAAAATTGTTGCAATAATTTCTCTTTCTACTGCTGGGAGTAATGAACTTCATAATTTTGTATTTGCTTTTGGTAAAACAGGAATGTTTTTCACATTTCTGTGCCCAGTTTTGGTGTGCAGAGATGTAAAGGTCATTTCAAGGCACTCACATTGCTTGTCTTGTTAACCCCTTTGCTTGTGCAAATACAATACTGGTTCACATATCCCTGCTTCCTTTTTGTCTAAATTTATGCCTTGATCATAGTTTTGTCTGAAGGACAAAATTCCCCTCTTAGATGTGCACATGGAAGCTCAGCTCTAATAAGCAGCTCTCACTTTGAGAGGATCCCCTGGCGAGATCAATGGGACTGGAGCGTGCAGGGCAAGAGGAGTTACCAGGGGTGAGCTTTGCTCTGTGGATTTCAGAGGACATCTCTGGCCTGGGGATGAATTATTTATTTGTGTATTTATTTATTTTGAAGTCTAAGCCCTACCTTTGCATGCTGCTTCTGGATGTGGTGCTAGTGCTCGGTGTAAGGCTATTTCTTTTATCCTTCTGATGTGAAAGAAGTAATTCCATGAAGGGTGGGATAGCTTAAATGGTAGGAATCATATATGGATATATATATTTATAAAAATAATGGAATGGTTTGGATTGGAAGGGGCCATAAAGACCATCTCATTCCACCCCCTGCCATGGCAGGGACACCTTCCACTGTCCCAGGCTGCTCCCAGCCCCAGTGTCCAGCCTGGCCTTGGGCACTGCCAGGGATCCAGGGGCAGCCCCAGCTGCTCTGGGCACCCTGTGCCAGGGCCTGCCCACCCTGCCAGGGAACAATTCCTCATTCCCAAGATCCCATCCAGCCCTGCCCTCTGGCACTGGCAGCCATTCCCTGGCTGCTGTCCCTGCAGCCCTTGGCAATTGTCTCTCTCCATCTTTCCTGCAGCTCCTTCAGGCCCTGCAGGGCCACCCTGAGCTCAGCCCAAAGCTGCTCCTGTGCAGGTGAGCAATGCCAGCTGCGCCAGCCTTTCCTGCCAGCAGAGCTGCTCCATCCCTCTGCTCCCCTGGAGCCTCCTCTGGGCTCTCTGAGCAGCTCCAGGTGCCTCCTGTGCTGGCCCAGGCTGGGGCAGCTCTGCAGCTGGGCTCTCAATAGAATTGCAAAGTCTCTTTTAACCACATATTGAGGAATTTTGAAATCCTCCCCAGAAATCACAAAGGACAGTGGTTTTGTATTCATTATTAGTGCAAACTAATCATCACTGCAAACCCCATTTTCTACAGTAATTTTATGTATGTTGGAATCTTAATGGAATCTATATGGATTTATTGTTTATGGGGCTACAGGTGCTATTACCTGCCTATATGGTATGCTGTAAATTGCTTAATTAGCTGACAGGTGCTAATTACCAAGAAGACTCTCTTACTTGCTGCACTAAAGCTGTGCTGGTATAACTTGCTGTACAGTTGGGTTAGTGGGAATTCTGTGCAAACAACATGAATGGGACTGAAGAAAGAAGACTTTTGAATGGCCCAGACATCATTAATCTTACTAATTAGTAATTGATGTCAAGTATATCTTTAAAAAAATATCTTAAATTGTGCTTTCTTGGGAACTCTACTCAGTACTGGACAAATGCTTCAACTGATTTTTCACTTTGAGTTGTTTTTTTTTTCTGTTCTCTTCTCTTTATATTATTTTGTTCTTTCAATCTAAATATTTTAACTTTCTTTCTCAAGGCTGTATGAGGTCCACAGGAGGAAGTCTATAGCTTTCATCTTGATTTATGGAGCCGATGATAAAAGTTTAGTCTCACAGCTTGTCGCCCATTTCTCTGCTAGATTGCTGCCTACAGCATATGTTCAAAGACAGGTTGCCCATAGTTGAATGTAGCTTTATTTCAGTAAACATAGCCTACAGTGGAAACATATTGAATTTAGGCTAAACTTGCAGAGGGATTGGAAGGAAAACACTGTGTGTGCTGTTGGGCTGCAGTTGAGCCTGTTCTAACTTTTATGGGCTCGTGCTGGAGGGGCAGAGGGGTGGGGTGGGCTTCACCCTGCTCTGGGTGGCTGCAGAGCCACGGCTCGGGGCTCAGGGGGTGCAGAAACAAGACATTGTTATGGGTCTGGGATGAATGCATCTTCTTGTGAATCACTTCTCTGTGTCTCAGGAGGCTGTCTCTCTCAGATGCCACAAAGAATTATTTCTGTGCAAGGTTTTTGTGCTGGAGAGGAGAAACAATACGAAACTGCAGTTGAGTAAGAGAAGAGTTATTCATCCCCAGGTGAGGAGGAAGACTGCTCCTTCATGCTTCCTCAGAAAGGCAGGAAACAATATAATGGAAGCATCACTTTGAAATACTCTTCACTATTATGTACATTCTTAAATATATTTATATACTAAACCCCCATTTTTTATCTGCACACACATATATGTACACATTTTTTTTTAATACATGGACTATACATGATGGCATGTAAATAAACAGCAAAGGAACTTCTGACTTTTGTTGACCTGTGTTCAACATTAATCAGTTTAATATTAATTTAACAATAAAAATCCATACAGTTAAATGTTAGTGATTGCTTGCTGTAGGGATGTGTTCTCAGTTGTCTTTGTATTTACTCAAAGTAGATGTGTGCTTATTTTTCCCTTGGAACAAGAATTCACTGTCACTAAAATGCAGCATCACCTCGCCAATCAAAGACAAGTTTAACAAATCAATATATCTGCTTTAGGATCACTCATTCCTGATATTCTCTGAATTTATTTTCTGGAATTACTGCAGTAAGGCTCTGCCACAGCAGGAAGGTGATTATTTGTGCAGGCCTGTCCGTGGGCTGGAGCCCACTCCTCTCAAAACTATTGCACTGCAGAGATCCAAAATTACAGAACTCTTTCCATGTTAAATATTGGCAAGGAAGGGACAATTTTTGGGTTTTTTCCTGTTGCTGAGCTCGGGCTGCACAAAGTCCATACAAAGGTGTTTCTGTCTTTAGTGATGAAAGCATCTACCACTGGCTTAACAGACAGACAGCAAACCGATTTGCACAAAAAGAGAAGTAAAATTCAGCTTAAATGCATCAGATTGAAGGGACATTTTTATTTCTCAAGCTAACTGGAGCAGAATAAAGTGCAGGATATTCCCAGAAGTCCATGGAATGGTGGAGCATTGAGATCCTCATCCATAACCTGCCTGTCACACACCCCTGGCTGAGACCAGATTGGCTGCTCTGGGAAACTTCAGATTAATGGATCCCTTCTGCTGTCAGACTCGCTGGAGTGGCAGATTAAGATTCTATTTTTGGTGCCTAATTTCTAAATTAGCAGTTTCCATCAGCCCCTGTTTACTGCTGTCACCAGGAACACGCTGGGCTGTGCACGAGCTCGCTGAGTGATGTGTAATTAGAGAGCTGGGGCTGTGCCCTTGCACTTGCTAAATGAGATGGTGGCAGCTCTTCCCCCTGAATATACTGATGAGGGGGTTTTGGGGTGTATTTAGTGGGCACATTCTTTACTAGATGAGGTACTGGGAGGTTTGTTCCTATTGCTGACTGGTAATTGCTCAAAATTAATTTTTTTTTTTCATTAGGTGAATAATTTTGTTTTCCTGAGTCTTTTGTGCTTTTCAAGTTGCTGTTGAATGAGAAGGCTTGCTTCAGATATTGTAGTTTAAATACAGTTTTACTTACTAAAAAGTAGAAAAAAATAGCTGGCTCAGCCCATGTGAAAAAATATTTCAGTCCTCATAAGGTTAAAATGTATTCTGTGGCTGGAGGTTCAAGAACAGTAGTGATTCCAGGAAAAGTCCTAACATCTGCATCAAAGTGGAGTGAATGATGTAAATGTTCTTCCTGAAGTTATGTCCACTGTAGATACACAACTCTCAGCTCTCCAGGGAGTCAGCTTGGATTGAATCCCCATTCCTAAAATTAGCCTTTCTAAAACCTGGCATTCTGCAGATAATTTGAAAACAACACACCAAAATTTTCTTCTAAGGTCTTAAAGGTCGTGAAGCTTTTTGAGAAAAGTCTCATCTCACCCAGGAAGTGACCATCATGGGGAATGAAAGGTGAAAATGGGTCTCCAAAACTTACAAATGGTTACATTTTGCCAGTGAGGAGGGGCTTCTGAGAAGAAATTGTTTGTAGAAAGGAGAATATGCTGGATATGGAGGGAGACGTCATGACTGGCCAAGCTCAGAAGGCTTTTATTCACTTTTTTTGTGTAGTAACGTAATGAAAAGGAGTACTTAACACTTCAGCACATAGCCAGGATTCACAGCTTGTCCATGGGTAGTGGTAACTCATTTTCAGGTTTAGAATAGAAAGCATTAAGAAGTACCAGGTGCCAGCACTCAGTGGTTTTGGTGTGTCTCCTGGTTGTGCTAATTAATCCCAGTGAACCCACACCAGATCAGGTGCCACTTAATACCAGACTGAATCAGAGAGGTTTTGGGGAGGTCATTGATATCTCTAGGAGATGCTGGGGTTAGTGAGGGTTTAGGAGTTCCATATAATTATATGAATTTAAAAACATTTAAATTTATCTTCCTAGAGGAATCTTAATATCAAGGTACTCACTTGATTTACATTTTATCTATTACACCTCTGCCTGGGCCATGAAGGAGCAGTTCTGTTTCTTAAATATGTGTATAAAGTAGTCAAGCCTTTTAACAACCCTCTATATGTTCAAATATTAATTACATGTGAAAGTATTATCACAGATGAGACAGAATTATTTCTAACTTTAACACCTTTTATTTCTTATTCTGCTTTTTATGCTTACCAGGAAGGGCATTCAGTATAAGAAGGTGACTTTATTCAGACTGCAGGTTTTTAAAGAAGGGTCTTCCCATCTTGTAAGGGATTTGTACTCAGTACTTTGGATTTCTTTAGAGATGTTTGCTGAGCTGCTCAGGAAGTCTTTGATTTCCTGACACTTCACGTTCCTGCAATGTGTTTGCCAAAATATTCTCTGTCAGGGAGGTTGCAGAGCTTTTTTCTGTTTGCCTCTTGGAGCTGTGTGGCACAGAGATGCCCACAGAGAGAAAATGGACTAAAGGAATAGGTGTAAATGTAATCACTCTCAGTTACCTGGTACAACAACCTGGAAACACTGCTCACCAAGCAGCAGAAGGGCAGTGGTTCATTCTGAGTTAAAGGGTGAACATTAGGGTTTGATTAAACATGAAGAATCTGTACTATGGAGCTCCTTATCCTCAGCTGCTGTTTCAGGCACCCCTGAGAAGGTGAATTATTTAATTTTGGGGTGACTCCCTGAGCCCTGTGTAGGGAAGTCATGCCAATGTTGTTTGGCAGTGTCTGTGGGACCTTCCCGATCCCAGCAGGGCATTTTTATCTCCAGCTATATCTGCAAGCAGTATTTTAGTCCTGGAAATGCTGACACATCCACGTTGTATTTTCCTTTCCTCTGGTACAGACTTCTTACCTGTGACTTCCAGAATTATGGGCACAGAAGAGCACCAGAATAAATCATAGTGATTTCATTCCACTCTTACAAATTGTTGCCTAAATTGTCAACACCTCTTCACTATTAGTGTTAAGTAAACTGGCTTTTAAAAATATGAGCCTCTCAATCATTTATCTTAAGCACCAATCTATCTCCTTGTTGTTTTTAAAGGCAAGATATAACAGTAAGTGAAAGCAGGAATTGCTTCCCTGAGGAAATTTTACTGTGATCAAAGCAACCTGGCTGCTTAGGAGTGAGAGCAATGCCTGGCTTAATGAAATCTAGAAGAAATTAGATAAACAGATGAAATGGAGGATTCCAAACAAATTGCAAAGTAGATCTGAAGAGGAAGTGCAAGTTACTGAGCCTTCAGGTTGAATGTGGAGGGGACAATAATGTGAGTAAATGAGCTTTTAAAATAAAATATATTTTGTTGAAGAAGGGGGAGGCAACTGTAGATGTAGCTTTGGGCTAGCTGGACACTTGATCATGTTAAATTGATTTTGGGGTGATATGGGTGAAGTGTGATGAGAGAAGAGACTAAATCAAGTGAGAACTGAGGAGCAAAGTTGTGTAGAGCCTCAAAGGTGGGAGCAGGAAGATTAAAATTCAATTTGAAATCTAACTTTTCACAGAAAATAATTTTTCTTTAAATCTATATTTCTTGATAAATGGAAGATTACTATGCAAGCAATAGAACCTGGTTCAAAAGTCATTCTCCCATCTTCAGACCTGGAATAGGAATAAACATGAAATGGGTCAGACTGAAGTGTCTGCTAGTTCCAAATACAACTTGAACTTAAAATGACTCCAGTTCTAGTTTAGAAGCCATGGGTCTCAAGGGATTTGCTGTTGATGAGTCTAACAGCCTTTATACTTGTTGTAATATTTCGTTTCTGAGAGGTCTGGTTTTTATGTTCTGCTCACAGTCTCAGCATTATACTGTTTGCTAGATTTGGAGCTGGGAAATCATCTTCCAGATGAGATTGATGGGTTAATGGACCATTGTAAGGGTTGTTTAAGCGTAATTGCACTCTTTGATTTGTGCAAAACTTGTCAGAAAAAATGTTTCAAAATATAGGGACGAGTTTCCCTGTTTATCACCCATTCTGTGAGCACAGAAATCAGTGTTTTAATTTTTGAAATGATTCTTTTTTGCTCCTCCTCTCTAGGAAGTCTTGCTTGCCGTGTGGAGAGCCAGAGAAAGGTAAGAAAGATACTCTCTTAATTCCTGTCTATGTAACCATATGTGTGTGTGGGAGAAACACAGCTTTCCTCACAATGCTCCTTGCAAGGAGCTTGCAGACAATATGTCACTAATCAGAACCTCTTGCAGGTGAGCACTGGGGTATTCCAGGGTGTGCCACAAATGCAGATGTAGCTGAATAATTGCCAAATTGCTCTGCACATGTCCAGCCAAGGCCAGGAACAGTCATGGGCTTCCCTGTTTTATATAACCTTCAATTTAATTTTAGACTCTCTACCCCACAATCCTAGGTGGGAAACCACTCTGTTTTGAATACACTTCAAGTACTGCAGTAAGATTTTTTTTTGACAGAAAAAATGAAAAATCAAGTCTTCGCTTGGTTTAAAATTCTCCCTTTGTTTTCCTCTCAGTCTTCTTCAGAGGAAGATGAGAACAGGTTTTTCAGATCTGACCCTGACATCTGTATAACTCTCACTCTTTCTGCCTGGTGTGATGGCCAGTAAAACAGGCACGCTGGGGACATTGTGTGTTCATCTTTTCAGCCTAAATTGTTTAATCCTCGTGTGATGGTACCAAGAAAAACACTGTCTGCTTATTTTTTTTTTAGATCTCCATCTCTGCCTGTATCCATCTGTTGTATTTTCTCCTCAGACAAATTAACATCAAGGAAGCAACCATAATAGAGTTAGGGTCAAATGCCATTTATGCTCTATGGTAGCTATGTCATAATATATTGCAAAGTATCTTTCATAAAATTACATCATTTTTCTGCTGCATTACTGTCTTGACATGTTCAGCTTCTAAACATCTACATTTAGGGCCTCAATTCATAGAGCACTTCATTAGGAAGCCATTGGAAAGTTGGAGAGCCTCCTAATTTAAATCAATTCCAAGGAAAGCTCTCAGTGGCATTTTCAGTGTCCATCTGCAACTTTGCATTCTGTGAGAGGAAGGGGATTTCTGTTTCACTCAATCCAGCTACTCCTCAGACTTAATCTGGTTCTCAAAATTCACTAAGTGAAGCTGGGACTTAAGAAGAGATAATTCTGTGCAGCACAGACAGGAAAGCTGCAGTGTGGATGTGGGCAGTTAAAGGAGATAATTACTGATAAACTACTTTGTGATATCAATTAGAAATAGAAATATATTTCCACCTAGTGAATGTAAACTGTTAGGTATTGTTCTATAACCTTAGGCACCCTCCCTCTGCAACCCAGTGGTTCTGCCAGTGCAGTGTGTTTATTTTATTTTTGTGATAACATTTTGGTTTGGTTGGAGCAGGTTGGTAAGCAACTGAGCTGTGATAATTATTTCAGTAGTTTGTTTGGTTTTATTTCCTCTTTGGGATAGGTTGTGTAACTGTGTTTGTACTGCCTGTTCCTCAGGCAAATGTTTTGGAATTGGAGATAATATCTTCTACACAACTTTCAATTAAGTTTTTTGTATATTTAATTCCTCACATTTCTCTATATTTTTCTCTACAGCTTCTTCTTTTTACTCCATGTTTTTGTTAAAAGAAATTTACGATTGCTCTTTGTTATTAAGAGAATGGATATGCCATTTAAAATGCATCCTTTAGAACAGATTTCTGTTCTCACAAACCTGAACACCTTTCTCAGCCCCTTCCTGTCCCAAATGTGTGCTGTACCTTCATTAAAGTACAGCAGAGTCATGTTGAATTCTGTGTGGGTATTTATGGTCTGAGAGGTCACCTCAGCCAGTGTTGTCTGAGGGGAGAGTCACTTTATTCAAAATGCATTGTTTCTGCTTTTGGCTAATTCTGTGAATGCTGGGAAATGTTTTCACTCAAACAGGGAACTTGACCTGAAAGGAATAAAAACAAATGCCCAGTTTCATCATCCTTGGCTCTTTGTTGAGATGGTCTCAGCTCTGCCACAGCTGGTGCAGGGACCAGTGAAATTGACCCCATTTTGTGTTTTATTGAGGGAGCAAAGGCAAACCAGGGTTTTTCTGCACCAATTCTTGCCATTGCCATTTGTCTAAGAGCAGTTTGGAATTGGTTAAAGGAAAACAGGTTATATTCTATTCTTTCTTGTTCTACTTTTAATAACTGTTACTCCACATTTTAGCACATTCCTTTGTCATCCCACATACGTATGGTAACGATGAGAAGCACTTCCTCCAGTGCTAGTCTGTTCTTTTAACAACCCACATGAGTGACACAGATTAATAAAATGTGACATTTCAGGATCCAGAGGAAAATACGAAATAAAAAATGACTGTTTGAGGAAAAATTAGTCATATGCAGAGGGACCTATTAAAGTTGCCTCACATATCAAGCCTTTGTTCTGAGCATGTGTGACTGGAAGTGCAAAGCTAGGCTGTCAGGATTTGTTTAGCTAATGATTCTAACTTGTTAAAATTTTAACTATGGCTCCTTTTGTTGTGCTTCAAAGGATTCGTAATGCTCTTTATATTAATTTATCTTATATTCTTGAAAGTATAACACATTTTATTATTTGGGTATTGATTTGGCTGTTTGGCATGTACTGTTTATATGCAATTTTGATTTTGATTATGGGGTTCGGGGTAAAAAAAGAATCTGCATAAAATGCATAGCTCATATAAAAGTGCTTTTTTCTTATCCACTAAGACACAAGATACAAATCAAGTGTGAGAAGAGCTTGAAGCCAGACTGTAAGATGTGAATGCTAAAACCTATCACAATTCATACTTGTCAGAGAAATGCACATTTAAAATCCTTGGTCATGTATAATAATACACTGAAACACAAATAGGATGCTCAAACATCAAACTTTAAGAACACTTTTGTTTTGAAGAGAAGAGAGGAACTTGAAAAGAGTCATAAAAGTGCAATGTGGGAAGGAGCTCATACTGAGTTTTCAGCATGGCACTACCAGGCCTGTTATCTTTATCTGTCTCTGTGTGGTGAGCAATAACAGGAAAGGATTTCACTGTCTGTGTTAAGCTGCTGGGTAACCATCTGGTTACAGAAATGCATAATGTTTTTGGATTATGTTTGGCACAGTCCTGTTCTCCCATCAGTCCCTGCCCACACCACAGACATGCTGGTTCCAGAGAGCCCAGTAGAATGAATGGACATGATGCTGTGGCTTTCAATAGTTACTTTTCATAATTAATTTTTCTTTCACAAATATTCAAAGCACAGAACCTGCTTCTCTCAGAAGGCAGAGAGAGGTGGGCTCCAAATTCCAGGGTTACGAGAGATAAAAATAAACTTTAAATTAGATACGTCCAAATGCAGTTGTTTGTCTGTGCATACCCCCATGGTGATCAGAAAAAAAAAGGCCTCTTGAAACATCTGTGGCTTTAGAAATGCTTTGGAAAGATAGGTTCAGACTAAAATCAGGCATGGGGAGCAGTTGTATAAGATGGGTCTCAGTAAAGCAAAGAACTGAGCTTTCTCTTCTCACCTAGAAAGGTCTGGCTGGTCAGGAACACCTGCTCTCACAGGGAATAGCATTCCTCCTTCCCCTGTGCCCAGTGGGGCTGGTCTCTTGAAGATATCCACAAGGAAAGGTACAGCCTACCCCTTCTGTTAATAATTGCATTTTTACACCACACTGATTGGCTCATGCAGGTTCCATTTGTATTACCTGTATAGGAAAAATGGGTCTGTGTGAGTGTGTGAATCTGTGCAGTTCTGCTAGTTTAAAAAGTGTGTGAATCCTAAAGCACAACGTATACAGCCAGCACAGGCATTGCAATTCCTTCCTGATATAATGAAGAAAGAAACTGCAGGGAGAATTACTCTCTAGGCACTGCAAGGGCTTTGTAACATATTTTGAAAATACTATGTACAGCATGGGATGACAGTGAGTATGTCCCAAGCTATGTATTATTTCTTTAGAAATCCCATTGTATTTCCAGAGCCAAAGATTGGTTGGGAGTGTCTGATAATGACCTTTTCCTTCCATCCTTTATGCAGTGACAAGTTTGTTCCTCTTCCCATGTGAAGCTTGGGACTGTGCTCCCCTGGTGCCTCCTCCCAGCAGAGGCTTGGTCGTGGCAGTGGCAAAGGAGCAGATGGAGGCAGCAGAAGCCCCAGCATCAGCACCAGCCACATGAGCAGGCTGGAGAGGGGATGCCTCCTTGTTGATAAATACCATGTACAGTGTTCTATCTGCATGAAAATGTCTGTAGTTTTCTGTGCAGAACCAAGGGGATTCCAAACTCTCTGCCCAGACTGGCAAAGCACACTCAGCTCTGTGGATGGCCTGAGATGCTCATGTGCTGTGGCATACTTTTGGATTTCTTTTTGATTAATATCATGCTTCAGTGCACCCATCTGTCTGCGTGCAAGGTGCAAGTTTCAAAGGAAGATGAGTGATATGCAATCAATTAAAAATGCAGGCAAAATGTAGGACTTCACAAATTTCAGTAAATTTTGGAAACTAAGATGTTGCCAGATTGAAATGCTCAACAGGTTCATGCAGTTTTCCAAGTAAATGAAACCCATTTCATGAATGCAATTAATACAAACCTGGGAGGCTGGATGAATAATGCTGCCAGCCCTCCTTGTTCAAAAAGATCAGAGGCAAGAAGAGAGGCAAAAAGCATTCTGGTGTCATAACAGCCTGGGATGGAGTTGTGAGATAAATGCAGTGATTTCCCAGAGACTACACAAATAATTTCAAAGTAGTTTGGCAGGTCTGCAGCTTGCAGAGCAAAAGCTATGTCTGTATTTTACCACAGAGACATTTTAACCTACCCTGCAAGCTCTGCTTCGGAAGTCAAGTCCCCAGCTCTCCAAAAGCTGCGTCTTCAAATCCATTTGGAGCAGTGGATTCATGATGCAAGCTGTTAGCCTAGAAGTTACTGAGTGAAAGCAAAAAGCCTCTAAGAAACTTAACCCACCCCTTTTAGCAGTCAGTAAACCAGCTAGCAAATAGAGAGGATTTAAATTGCTTCACAGTGCCAGCTGCTTGCAGAATACCTGCCATCCTCTTGAGAGGTTAAAAAATAATCTATTTGCAGCCCTAAGGTTGAAGAATGCAATGAATTTAGCAAGCTCAAGCCTCACTGCACTTGTCTTTCATGCTACCAAATGTGTCCTTTTAAGATACTATACTGTTTCACAGCTGATTGAATAAAGAATTTAAGAAGATATCTTCTCACAGTATATCTGTTCTTAAGTCTCTTATCATTTCCTAATGTTGGAACACATGCGTGCCAAAATCCATGGGGCAGTTGGAAAATGTTTATACAAAATGTCATGGCTGATGCTTTTAAAGCTTTGTTTGAATATCTAAGGAAGGCTTGGGTTTCATACTTTACAAAAAAAAAAAGAGTGTTTATCCACAGACAAATACTCTGTATCACCACAGGCCCTTTCCAAAACAGTGGTTAATGACACAAACAGGATCAGTAAATTGCAACTTCAGGTCAATAGATTGACAATGACCAGATTTGTCACTACAAATCCATTACACTTAAGCAAATTACAGATGAAATTATTCTGCCCCAGGGAACCTGCAGGTGATGTTTAGTGAGAGGCTGAAGGACCTGAGGCTTTATTAAAGCAATGTGATGGCGGTGGTGCATTCAGCCAAATTTCGGTGTGTTGCTGTGTGTTCACAAAGGTGTTGATGGATATTTATACCTGCACACCCAGGTATGGATGTGCAGATGTACCAGGCATTTGTAACATTTTTGAGCTCTAAATAAATCAGTGTGTTTGGAGGTATTTGAGACAAAAACTGCCTTGGGATATCAGTAAGTCATACATCCAGTGAGAATTGGCTTCTCCATTAACGAGCACTGGCATGGAATCAATACAGGGTGAGTTATGCTGTCAGCCTGGGCATTTCAGCTTCATCAAAATGTGGAAGAAATAGCCAAATTTCACAATGGTTTCTCCCAAGCAGAAAGAATCTCAGTGCCTTATTTTGCATATGAAATTGCTGCAAGGCTGAGAGCAGCAGAGCTCAGGGCCTTGGACAGTTCTGGGTGCACAGGGGTTTGTGTAGAGGAGTCAATAAGCATTCTAGTTTTCCTGGTTTCTCATTGCAGTATTTTTTTCTGGGTGGATGCTGTGGATTTTGGGTTTTTTTTTTTTTAGAACCGAGGTGTTGGGGTTTTATCTTTTGTTTTGTTTTTGTCAGAGTCGGGATGGAAAGTGTTTGAGATAGTATTTGTGTTCAGACTTAGATTTTTTAAATCTGTATTACAATCTTACAAGTCTTACAGTATCTCACAAGCTACAAAATGGCTCCATATGTATTTTTACAAGGTCTTATAGGGAAAAACTATCTAATTAAGAAATGATACTTAAATGATTTTTACTTTTAACTCAATAGCTAGTTATTGTAATGTGAATTTTTCTGTCTAATTATACAATGCTACTCAAACTTATGAAGAAGAAGGATTAGTTACTGCCTTAAAACTTCTATCTTAGTTTTATATATATTACTATATTCTAAAATTTTGAGCTCTTAAGTTTTCTACTATGTGATATACACTTTTATTCAAATTATACACTTATAATCTCAGTGTTATCAATAATTTTTGGATGCCTTCTATATGGGTTCAGGTTAAATGTAGGGTTTTTTTGAGAGTCTGTGTCTAAAAACAGAAAGTCTGAAATTCTTAGCATCTAGTGTTCCAACATCAAGTTTAATGGTAAGAGCTCATATCATGCTTGCAAAATTCACTGAAACTCTGTAAACCACTGACTGAGGTAAGGACATGCAGATGTAGAGGAGCAGAAATTCCTGCTTTAAAGCACTGATGAAGTTATTGCTCAAGGATAATAAAGAGAAAGCTAAATTGAATTCTTTAAAATACATGTGTCTGAAAAATGTCACGCAAAATTTGTGTACTTCAGTACATACCTGTGTTCCTGCTAGTTCAAGTGTGTGCAAAATTCTCCTGGTTAGATCAAAAGCCTTCAGCATCAGTATATGTTGGGCTCTTTTCCACTTATAGACTGTCTTCTGCAGCAAAATGACCTTTCTGTGAATAGGTCAACACCTTTCAGGGCCCAGGGAGCACTGCCTGACCTGTGTTACAGTGAGGAATTTCTTGAGTGCTGCACAGATATCAGTGCAGCCACTCCATTGTATTCTGGTGTGAGAGCAGGAGTTTCACTGGGAGCTGCCTTCAGGTATCCTCATGCCCAGCTAAAAAAATTTAAATCCATTTCTTGCAGTGGAAATTAATGAAACAAAGGCTTGAAATCTAGTCCTTGCACTCTGCCAGGAGCAGTGAATGAGCAGGTCAGAGGAGATAGAATTGTAGATGAGGAAATCTGCTAACATTTAACCTTGCAGGCTGCAATTTGTGTTTGTGCTGGAGAAGGGTGTCTGCAGAGACACTGACAGGGATTTTTGCTCCACTCTGAGATTGCCTATGGATAAACAGAGCCTACCTGGTTTCTCTGTCACCTATTTTATCATCTCTGCAACAAGCTCTGAAACTGAGATGGATACTCCAGATTAGAAAGTAGAAAATAAAATTAGTTTGCTTTGAACTAAGAATGGATATTACTGACAGAATCCATCAGAGATGATCAGGGCAAAGCTGATGTTACATGTTGCTTGACAATTTTTCTCTCCCTGAAATTAAAGAAATTTAGGCTGCTTTCAAACAAAGCTGTGTCTAATTCTCTAGAAGTGCACTTGTCTGCCTTGGGGAACCTTCAGAAATGTCTATTTGTGATAAATCACTTCAAGCAGAAAGTTTTAAGCCATGCAGAATGTTAGCAACTATAAAGAAAAACCATGTCTGTTTAATTCAGATCATTTTCCAATTTATGTAAATGAAAGGCTTGCAATGTATTTTCTTTTGCCCAAGTTTTTAATTTGTTACATCAAAAGAGGCAAACAAAACTGGTTGTATTTACTGGGATGTGTGTTTAGCACCAAACTCAGGGCAACATATACAATCTTGCAAAGCATCTTTGGGGCTGGTTTTTCATGACACTGCCATCAGTAAGTGGATAAATTCAGTCCAGATCAGCCTTGGAGTTATCCATTGTTTCACATCCATTTGGGATGTGGTTTCTGTGCTGATTTGAACATTGATTCCTGGTCTGAGCACACTGAGGAGTGGTGGCTGTGTGGGAGTTATAGATTCCAGCGGTGCTGGTGCCACTGTGCTCAGAAAGCAAATAATGATTCTGTGTGAATCCCATCACCTCTGGGTGGGTGTTCTGCCTCTGCTGTAGGGAGGGAATTGTGATGGCACCTTCCTGTATGTGGGGACCAAGAATCAATTTCTCCTCAGGCTGTAAAACTGCCCAGTTGGGAGTGGTCAGATCAAAAGCATGTGGGACAAGTGTAAATTTAATCCACCCTATATAAGTAATATATTTATTTTAATGGGGAAGATGTAATGATTATTATTGGATAATACTGCGGGCAGTGGATGACAGAAATTCCTTTAAGTACTCAGGGAATTGATTTGTTTTGAGGATGAAGCTCAGAGTGGGAATGAAGACACCTGAAACAACGGCCATGGCGGCAATGAACCAGCCCAGTGTCACCCTGTCCCTCCTGAAATTTGCTTTGCTTCCATCAAATACTTGGCAATGGATTTTTCTCACAGGTCCCACGCTGTCTGTGGCAAATCAGGTACTTTAGTGAAGGTTCTTGATCTGTAATCCCAGAGTCCCTGAGAAACTCATTTAATATCAGTCAGCTCTGACTGCCAGGATGTGTGTGCTTAATGGGCTCTCCATAAAAAAAGAATAACTATATTGGGATAGCATTGGGCCCTGTTATGTGCTTAATTGGTCACATCCATGGGCTGAAGTGTGAAGGCAAGGAAGTACAAAGCTGGAGTGCCTGTACCCAGAAGGATCACATTCATTTCAATAAAAATCTCTGCTGGATATTTTCAGACAGAATATTCTTTGTGGTTCCCACACAGGAAGCATAGACATGAAACTGCACCCCATAGTGTTTTGGTGATTTAAATTCAGAATTCAGCATTGAATCTGCATGGGGACAATTCACTGCCTAAGTGAATTTCCCAGCTACTACAGAGTGTAACAGTAATGTGCACTAAAATAGAGAACACTCCCAGGCCTTGTGCAGCACTGGGTTTGGTGTGCAGTTTACAAGGGAGCTTTTGGAGCTACAGACAGAAAATAGCTGTGAACCCAAAAAACAGAGAGTGAAAATATAGATGGAATACTGAAGCAAAGAGTATCAGTGAGACTAGGTGCTAGAAAGTGATTTATTATTTATTTTGCATTGTGCTTGAATATTGTTGAGCCAGCTTGGAAGCTTGGACAAAGGTAGAAACAAAATTATGTCACAGATAAATAGTGAAGAAATACATTCTGTGTATACTGAGAATAGATTTAACATATAGTATGTCTAAATTTAGGCCAAAATATAAAATTCAAATGACATGGCATTTCTTGGTGAATGACTTCCATTTCTTGGCAGCACATATCTAATAGCCTCATAGTGCTGTAGTAGAAAACTTATACACATAAAATCCAATAAAGCAAAAAGGTTACTAAAGACCCAATAAACTTGAGATAAAAGCCTTTAATCCCATGACCCTTTAAGAGGAAACAGGGGTCAGAGATTACCAAGGCACAGCTGATGTTTCTGGAATGTTAAATGCCCAGCTCTCTTGATTTGGCACATACTTGTGTGCTTTTGTGTCGAGTTGAAGAACTAGAGTTATGAAAATATCATCTTGTAAATTAAAGGATGGAGGGGTTGGATTTTTAGCCCATGTTTTCTGTCTGCTTTTCTTCTTCTTTTTCCCCATTTTTTTTTCTCTCTCAATGTGATCCTTTTGAAGAGTTTTCTATGAGTGCAATATTTCATAGGGAAATGTTCTGTTCATTTGTTGTGTCCTGTTTAAATATAGGTCTATCCTCCATTTTCCTGCATGTTATATGTGTCTGTACACTGCTTTGGATTGCTTTACTTTATTCAGATGAGAATGTAAAGATATTCCTCATGAAACAGAAATATTTTCTACCCTCTGCAGTGTTACAAGAATAATTTCTTAATTTTATCTCCAGAGAGCAACCAGGCAGGGAAACATATTGTTATCAGGTTTTGATGCTGGCAATCTGGAAAGGTGGATATTCTGTTCTGTTGCTGCACTTTGTCAGCACAAGCATGGCGCAGATTTTAGTGATGTTTACATCAGAAACCCTAATTTACTTACATGCAATTACTATAGCAGTTTATGAAGGCAGCCAGCTGAACTACAGGTTTTGCATTGTTGCTTCAGATATGACTAATTTGCCACTGAAAACCAGAAAGGATTATTTGTAAGTCTCTTGCTTGGTATTTTAATTGTACTTGGTTGGCATTTTAAATGCACCACTCAGTCCAGTTTCAAACACTATACTGGATTCAAGGAAAAATTGAGAGACGATATTTATTAGGGCCAAGATGAATTGGTATAGCTCAATATTTAAAAATATAGAATTGTGCCAATGGCTGCCCCCTAGCAATGTCTAGTGAATGGCAAGGAAACAATGAGAGAGAGAAAAAAAGCATATATATATGTGTGTGTGTGTGTATGTATATTTATATTTATATTTATATTTATATGTATATATATATATATGTGTGTGTGTGTGTGTGTATGTTTTTAATGTATATATATATGTGTGTGTGTGTGTGTGTATGTTTTTAATGTATATATATATATATATATATATATATATATATATATATATATATATATAATGCCTGATACAGTAGCCTCCACCAAAGGAAAAATTTCCTCACTAGTGTGGATCAAACAAGGCAACCATGTTGCAATGAATATTTTGATTTTCTTTGACTTTAGGGAGTGGACTTGAACCTGAATCCGAAGTTTTGACCGGTGCAGTTTCTTCCTGCAGTGGCAACTCTGAGCTGGTTTCTGTTTGTTTTGCTCTGATAAGAGTTTTGGAAGGAGGACATATATCAGAGAATAACCAAGTGATCAAATCCAGGTTTTACTCCCTACTATAAAATGACCTTTTTAAAAGTGCATCATTTGGCACTGTAGTATCCATTGATTTCTCCTAATGTCTTTTTTATCCTTTAGAGCACCATGAAAACTCTGTGGAATTTAACCCTGCAACTCACACAGGTGTGCTAATAATTCCTGATTAGTAAGGGCAAAATGTCTTTCCTTACTCAGAAACTATGCTGGCTATTGTGGAACCAACAGAAATGCAGAAGAGAAGTAGATTTTATTAATTTTATCGACTGTCTGATTAAAATCCAATAAATTTTAGAAGATTGTTTTATAATTAGTTTTTCCTAGAGATACGTTCCAATCAGTGTCTGAAATAAATGTTGCCGTTTAAGAAGATGCAAAAATAAGTTCAAGGAAAAGCAAAAAAAGAGTCAAAGGCCGAGCAGTGAAAAGATGATACAGAAAAGCCAATGTGTCCACAAGTGCCTCTTTTACTATGGTGTTTTATCACTTCACTTATGAAAAGAAACTTCCTCCTTTATCTGCCTCCATCCAACAAAAATGAGGGTTGCAGTATCAATCTTGATAAATGTTCTCCTGTGGTATTTCTGGTATGTTGTTTTTTAAGTAAGCCAGAAAGAAAAGAGTCCTTTAAAACACTTCTGCGTGGTTGTTTTCAGTGGTTGAACCAGCGCTGCAAAGAAATATATTTTGAGGCTGACTGTCCCAATGAGCTGTGAAGATAAGTGATGAAGTGATTAGTAGCTCTTTCCCCTTCCATCCCATAACTTCCTACAAAATTCCTCCTGTGTATCTCAGTTCAAGTGCTGGAACAGTGGAAATTTTCTTGCAAGTTTTTTTAAGAAACCTCTTTTCCAGTGGTTAATCTGCTCTTTGTTTCCAGAGAAAAATCTTCAGTATATTCTCACTGCAAAGCAGGCACTGAAAGAATGATCTTCTCTTTCCACTTCAATTATTAAAGTAGGCTGCCTAAGTTCTTCTCCTGTCAAAGTACAGCCCTCACTTGCAGATGCTTATGCAACAGAAGAATACAAGTCACCACATTCCAAGATTCACACAGCAGTTGTTACTATAAAAGTTCTTTCCTTTTTTCTCCTCTTCATTTTCCCACAAAATGTTGCCAGCCAGTTGAATTTTTCTTATAAAGTGGAGGGACTGTGAAATGTCATAATAAACCTCACCAAGTTTCCTGATGAAGTTGTCAGCAGCTAGAAATCTCGTTGTCATGGGAAAATAAAAAAATAATGTGTTTCCTATCCATAATAACTAATTTTACTGAAGCTATCACTCCATGGAAGTGCTTTTAGTCCTCACTTATTCTGGTTAGATTCTTGTTGTGCCAGAGCTGCTTGAAATACAGAAACATGTTGTGTTGTGGGTTTGAACTGCTGCATGCAGAATTTCCACATTTCTGTCAGGTATAATTTCAATGCAGTGCTAACAACCTATACTTGTGCTGTCTTTTCTCCCTCTCCACATACAGGTGGTTCTGTTAAAACAGGCTGAAAATCAGGATATGCAATACTTGGCATGTGCTTTTTATTTTTAACAAAGCAATATTAAGCACGGCCTTCCCAGCCACTCATCAGTATTAATGTCATTTGGAGCTGCACTGCTCCCTTCTTTATTTTAGTGTGTTTCCTTCTTGTGAAAAATGCCAGATTGACAGGCTTGAAAGCTGAAATCCCTCTGTTTATCCTGGGGCTGTGATAGTATAGTCAGTGACAGCACAAACATCCACCCTGCCTCATCTATATGCCTGGAGTGTGAGCAAAGATAGTTCAGTCTCCATGGCCGTTAAATCCTGTTGATTCCATCAATAAGAATGCCAGTTACTGAGAGGTGTCACAGTGACTTTGTGATCCGAGTGACTGCTCCAAACACGCTGGATTGAGACACCAAATTCAGCTCACATACCTCAGCACAAATACCATGGTAATGGTTTTCACTCACGGGGAATCTGCCATGGATTCAGGAGGTGTCTTAGATTTAAAACTTTCTGAAATTCAATCACCTTCCCCTGAGCCAGACAGTCCTTCCACTTACTTGAAAAACTTGTTCATGTTTTTTAACAGGTTCCTTTTCATGTATGAGGTCTTTCTTGTTTTCAGGAGCTCTCTATCAGAAAGAAACAGTTTTTAGGATCTGTGAGGCACGTGAAGAAGAATACTTAAAGATTGTGACTGCAAAAACTTGCACAGTCTGGTGCTGCTGCAGGTATTTGATGCTGTTGAATGAGCTGCAGGGACCTGTCTTTAATCTCAATTTTCCCCCTGCTCATGTCACCACAGGGATTACAAAAGCCTAAAGGGCTCAAAGTGTAATGGGGTAACACCCCAGCAAAAGGAATTCACTCCCTGCCTCAGCTTCTCCAAGTAGAACCTGGAGATAAAAAAGCTCTGTGAGGATAGGACATTAAAAACAATTAATTTATATTTTGATATTTTATCAGACATGAAAAATACTAAATAGTATTTCCACCTAATTTAGCTATCCATCAGTAGATTTTAAAAAAGGAATATCTTTTAGAATGCTGGTTTCAAGAAGACTTTCAGGCTAATGAAATGTGGTGCAGATAATTTGCTCTCTTCCTTTTAATTTTAGAATTCTTCCCTAGAAAAACTCTGAGTACTCTTAGAAAATTCAAGTGCAAGTAGCAGCAAAGTTTGCTTCAAGACAAATCTGTAGAAAACATATGAGCTTCATTACTTATCAGGCAATATTTAACTGAACTAGTATGGTGAACAGATGCTGCTCTCCAAAGGGTGCTTTTGTCTAGAGATCATTTTGAACATACAGAAAGAGCAAATGGAGAAAGAATTGTAGAAAATGTAGCTGCAAAAAAGAACCCCAGATTTGGTCTAAAACAGCAAATTAATTTTTTCTATCATCCCAGGAGCTCCCTGTGTAGGAGGAGTGTTACTGTGTGCACAGACTTTTCCATGGAAAGGTTTTGTGTGGTCAGTAGAAGGAAAGTTCTCAGTCAACACCACAGACTGACCTGTCTGAAGTGGCTGTAGAGCAAATATTTTGGAGCTTCATTTGCTCTATCAGACAGCTCTGCAGGAACTCCAGGCAGGCTCCCCATGGGAGCAAGTGACTCAGGGATGCGGGGAGAATTTAATATTTGGTTCTGCATTTGGAGAAAAAAGCACTGCTGATGGTAATTTGTGCCAATTCAAACCATCCCGGGACACAGAATGTCCTGAGTTGGAAGGCACCCACAGGGCTCATTGAACCAGCTCCTGTCCCTGCAAACACCCCAACAATCCCAGCCTGTGCTCCCTCCTTTGGACACTCTCCCTCCCAGCTCCCTCCCTTGGACACTCTCCAGCAGCTTTGGCTCTTTTGTACCCTGTGGTGCCCAGAGTTGCTCCAGAGCAGAGCAGGACAATCCCCTGAGCCTGGCGGCATCATCTCCCTCCAAACTGCTGTAATAAACACAAAACTTTTAA